>NC_080030.1:99164687-99794232 GCF_030020395.1 Manis pentadactyla | reverse complement strand
GTTTCCTAGTTCATTACTTTCCTCTCACTTTTATTCTCTCTCTGCTTCTACTTTGGGTTCATATTGTGATTCATTTTCTAACTTACTTAAGCTATACTTATCCAACAATCTTTGCTTATGTGTTGTTTTCATTATTGCTCAATTCTGGGTATTTTTTAAAACTTCCATTATGACTTCTTCTTTAACCCATAAGTTACTTAGCAATGTGTTTAATTATTTCCAAATATATAGGAGTTTACTTAACTTTTTGTTAAGTCCTAACTTAATTGCATAGTAGAGATCATAGTATGCATAATACTTAAATTTTTGAAATTTACTGAAGTTTTCTTAACTTTAACCCTAATTTGATTGGGTTTGTAAATGTTTTGTGTTCACTTAAGAAAAATATATTCTGGAACATTCTTGAGGATAGATCTTATGGTGAGCCACAAAACAAGTCTTAATAAATTTAAGAAGACTGAATTCATATCGAACATCTTTTCTAATCACAATGGTATGAAACCAGAAGTAAGTTTCATGAAGAAATGTGTAAAATTCATAAATATGTGGAGAGTAAACAGTATACTAGTGAACAACCAACAGAAGGTCAAAGAAGAAATTTCTCAAAAAAGAAATAAAGCAATATCACAAAAACAAATGAAAATGGAAATACAATATATCAAAATGTATGGGATGCAGCAAAAGCAGTTCTAAGGAAATATCATTGTGATAGGTGCCTACATTAAGGAAAAAGAAAGCTCAAAAAAAAAAATCTAACTTCACACCTTCAGAAACCAGAAAAGGAAGAACTAAACCTAAAGTCAGTAAAAGGAAGGAAATTACAAAGATGAGAATAGATAAAAATGAAGTAAAGACTAAAGAGACAATAATTGAAAAGGTCAATAAAATGAACAGCTACATTTTTTAAAAGAAACAGAAAAACCTGTAGCCAGACTTACTAAGGATAGTAAGAGGACTCAAAATTAGAAATAAAAGAGGAGACAACTGATACCACGGAAGTATCATGAGAACACTGTGAACAATTACACACCAACAAACTGGATGATCTAGAAGAAATAGTTAAATTCTTAGAAACATTTAACCTAACAAGACTGAGTCATGAAGAAATACAAAATCTGAACAGATCAATTACTAGTAAAAAGACTGAATCAGTAATCAAAAACCTCTCAACCAAAAAAAAGTCCAGCATCAGATGCTTCACTGGTGAATTCTACCAAATAAAGAAGAATTAATACCAATCTTTCTCAAACTCTTCCAGAAAAAGGGTGGGGGGTGAGGAAGGAACACTTCCAAACTCATTTTGTAAGTCCAGCATAACCATGATACCAAGCCAAGGACATTACAAGAAAAGGAAATTACAGGCCAATATCTGACATATACAGCTGGAAAAAATCACCAAAATATTTGGAAAAGTATTCGACAAAATATTAGCATACCAAATTCAACAACACATTAAAAAGTTCATACACCACGATCAAGTAGGATTTATTCTGAGGATGCAAAGTCAGTTGAACATACGCAAATCAACCAATATGACAGCACATTTAACGAAGTGAAGGACAAAAATCATATGGTTATTTCAATAGATGGAGAAAAATCATCTGATGAAATTCAACATTCACTCATGATAAAAATTCAAAAAGCTAGGTGTAAAGGGACAGCACATCTACATAATAAAGCCATATATGAGAAACCCACAGCTAGCATCATACTCAAGAGTAAAAAGCTAACAGCTTTTCCTTTAAGATCAGGAAGAAGACAAATATGGCCACTCTTGCCACTTTTATTCAACATAGTACTGGAAGTCCTGGCCAGAGCAAACAGACAATCAATACACAAAAACCAGTTGCATTTCTTTACACTAATGTCAAAATATGAGAAAGAGAAATTAAGAAAATGATCCCATTTACAACTGCATCAAAAAGAATAAAATGCCTAGGAATAAATCCAACCCAGGAGGTGAAAGATCTGATCACTAAAACTATAATACATTAGTGAAAGAAACTGAAGACACAAATGGAAAGATATTCTGTGCTCACGGATTAGAGGAATTAATATTGTTAAAATGCCCATACTACCAAAGGGAGTGCAATCCCTGTCATAATTTCACTGACATTTTTCACAGAAAAAAATACAAAAATTTGTATGGAGTTATGAAAAACCCCAAATAGCCAAGGCAATCTTGCAAAAGCAAAAAAAATTTTAAAAAAGGCAGGAGGCATCATACCTTCTAATTTCAAGCTATATTACAAAACTGTAGCAATCAAAACAGTACAGTATTGGCATTTTTAGTCATATAGATCAGTGGAACAAAATAGCCCAGAAATAAACCCCTGTATATGTGGTCGACATATGACAAAGGAGCCAAGAATATACAATGGGGAAGGATAGCCTCTCAATAAATGGCTTTGGGAAACTGGACCCCTGTCTTATAGCATACACAAAATCAACTCAAAACGGATTAAAGGCTCGAACATAAGACTTGAGACCATAAAGCTCCTAGATGAAAACAGAGGGTAAACTCCTTGACAGTTGACTTGGGAGTGATTTTTTTAAATTTGACATCAAAAGCAAAGGGGGATTACATCAAACTAACAGCTTCTGTACACCAAAAGAAACTACCAACAAAAGAGACAACCTACTGAATTGGAGAAAATAATTACAAATATACTTGACCAGGGAGTAATACCAAAACATAAAAAGTACTTATACAACTCAATAGAAAAAAAAAATTGATTAAAAATGGGCAGAGGATCTGAATAGATATTTTCCCAAAGAATACATACAAATGGTCAACAGGTACATGAAAAGGTGCTTAACAATACTAACCATCAAGGAAATGCCAATCAAAACCACAATGAGGTGCCACCCACTAAAATGGTTATCATTGAAAAGAAGAGATATCAGGTGTAGGCTAGGATGTGAAAAAAAAGGGGACCCTTGGTGCACTGTTGGTAGGAATGTAAACTGGTGTGGCCACCACAGAAAACAGTATGAATTCCTCAAAAAACTACGAATAAAATTATATGATCCGGAACTATACTTCTGGGTATACACCTGAAGGGAACAAAGTTACTGTCTCAAAGGACAGCTGTACTCCTGTGCTCACTGCAGCATTAGTTATAATAATCAGCACACAGAAACAACCTGAGTGTCCAAAAGGGATGAATGAACAATTAAAAGTGGTACATACATACATATATATATATATATAAATGGCCATAAAAAGTCATATTCACAGGTTAAAAAAGGAAATCCTGCCATTTGCAACAACCTGGATGGCCTCTGAGGGCATTATGCTAGGTGAAATAAGTCAGAAAAAGACAAATCCAAACATGATTTCACTTATAAGTGGAATCAAAAAATTTAATTCACAGAGACAGAACAAATCTGTGCTTGCCAGAGGCAAGGGGTGAATGGTGAGGGAAATGGGTGATGGTGATCAGAAGACACAAACTTTCAGTTATAAGGTAAGTCTGGGGATGTGATGTATAGCATAATGACTACAGGTACCAATACTGAATTGTACATTTGAAAGTTGCTAAGAGAGTAGATCTTAAAACTCACCACGAGAAAAAAACGTTGGTAACTCTGAGGTGACGGGTGTTAAAACTTTTGTAGTGATCACTTAGCTATATATACACATACATAAAATCATTGTTGTACACCTTAAACTAATAGAATATGAAATGTCAGTTATATCAATAAAAATTAAAAAGAAAGGAAAACATATCTTCTCTGTTCTATCCAGAATTCACATCTTTTAGGGACAAGTTTGTTAATTGTGTTGTTCATAACTATGCTGTCCTTACTGATTTAGATCTCCTTGATCCATATCAATAATAGAAGTGTATTAAAATCCCCAAACATCTGGCAAGACAAATCAAGAGAAAAGAAAGAACAATCAACATGACTGTAATGGAAGTTATTACTAAGGATAACCAAACTATATACTTACAATTTTGAAAACTTAGACAATATGGAAGACTTTCTTGTAAAAATACATATACCTTAGGAGACATGACTGAAGAAGAAATTAAAAGCTTGAATAGTCCTTTAACTATTAAAGATACTGAAGCAGTTGTTAAAAATCTTCCCACAAAGATGATACTAGATAATGTGAGTAGTTATAAGGATATATTTTCTTGGCGATCAGGAGAAAGGTCAGGGCTAATACATGCTAATACATTATCAGAGAGCATGTAAAACAAAAGCAATTATGGTAAGAATTGTAAAAATAAAATGAAATGAATATGTATATCAACAAACGCCACTGATGTTCTGAAGAGCTTAGCTGGCAACTTGCCCAGCCTGGAGCGCTCACGTGCTGACGTGCCGGGCTGTCCTTTGGAGCAGAGGCTGCCCCCTTCAGGCCAATCATGAACTACTACTGTTGCCAGCTTCTGCCAAGAAGGGAGAACTTGGTAGGTGGCATTTATGGAAATGAACAAGTTGCAATGTAGAAAATAAAATAATTGAGTGGAAAGAAAGCATTTGCAAAGTCTTAGGATATAAAAGTACTATTCCCAAAGATTTCTTAAGTTTTTGTGGCTTAGGAAAAAGGGAAAGGTTTCCCACTTTCTCCATTCCTGGAATATATTACATAGATTTGCAAAGCTCATAACATGTTTCTTTTCAATAGTGCTCGATCATTTATTAGGCACTTTTGTGATGCAGGATGACGCTTAGTAGCTGAACTAGCTGCACAAAGGGAACTCAAGCCTCCTTCTACATGTAAATCTCTCCCTTGAGCAGCACTACAGAAAGTAACCTCACTGACCCACTTGAACTAACTTCAACCACTCACCTGGATACAAGCCAGAGGCTCATTTGTCCAAATCGAATATCCACCAACTAAATATATTCTCTCATTATGGACAGCAACTCCAGATTCATTTTGGCCTAAAGTAAAGAGAATTGAAAGAAAAAACAAATCCATTTCTTTGCATGTCTTAATTAACCCTTTGGCCACCGAGGCATACAGCTTCCCCTGTGGCACAAGTGTGTGCTCCACAGGATTCTGCAGCAACTAATCACTGCCTTCCGGTACTCAAGAGGGAAGAATCAACCACTGTTCCTCAGAGCATGCAGCTGTGCAGGTCAGAAACTCACCAGTACACTTACCAGCCAGCCAAGTTAGTGAACCACAACGTTAAATACAGCAATAAGAAGTCATAATGAAATAAGTTCTAAAAGATATTATATGACATTTATTTTTAGTGGTGGAAATGAGGTATATTTTAGAAATGCAAAACACCTCTTGTACCTACAAATGCTTTTAAGGCGAGTGCTTACATCCGTAAAGTAACAGCTGCAAGCCCAAGAAGCCAATAAAACCGAGCCATCCCCCTAACAGGCCCTAAATGAAGACAGATGGCAAAAAAGATCGGTAAAGTTACTACCCTCCCTTTTCATACACAACAGTCTTAAGACTATATTAAAGTTCTTGATCTGGGACGAGCCTGGGTAGTCCCTAGATGCTGACAGCCAAAACGCTGAAAGGGTCCTCCCCCACTGAAACAAGAAGACAGAATGACTCACTCTCACATACTCGTCCCTGGAGGCCACCAGGGAGTGAGGTCGTCTCTTTTTATTGATGGTCTGACACAGGATTGACTGGGGCAATGAATAAGCTGATGCTACAGCAGACAGAATCACAGATCCAGGGACCAAGGGCCTGGGGTACCACGACGGCAACTTAGAGTTAAGTTCTTGTCGGTGAGCCCCAAAATCATTTCCATGAACACAGGAGCTCCCTACAAAGCTTCCAAACCTCTTACATTGCTTCTGCCCTCAACGGCGTCTCCCTGGCAGCAGCTGTGAGTGGCTGAGTGCCCACTCGGTGCATTACACTGTCTTCAGGCACTAGTCCAGGCCACTACTTGAGTTTCCGATTAGTAGGGCAGCCTGGGCGGGCTCTGATCACTTGTGGATGTTAATAATGCGGGAGGACAAAGGAGACAAAGTTTTCAGCTCCGTGCAGAAAGGTGAGTTGCTCGCTGCTTTGTTTTCATTCCCTTTCAGATGAGGATGGTCTACACCTAGCGCTGCCTACGGTAATGCTTGGAGGGTATGTGTGGCCAGAAATGCCTCCCGACCTCCATGCACAGAACTGCTCTAAGGTTTAGTTTATAGGAACATACAGCTCATAACAGTATTCGACAGGGACAAATAATGAAGACTGTTCTCCTGAACTCATAAGAAATAAGAGGACTAAGAGAGTAAAAAACAACTTTGTGTAAGGTGACTAATTCCTTCAGCTCCTGGTTCCTCCTAATTTTATGTATCAAAGTTGCTGCTGCAAATACTGATTGACAATAACGGACTTGACATGCCTCTCTCAGAACACACAAAGCTAACACAGGTCCTGAGAAACTAGACACTCAGCCACAATCGAGTCGAGTTCTGTGAGGTAAGTCATGTGCACCTTCCTGGTTAATAAAAGCAAGCTGCTCTACCGGCACCATACCTTAATATTTAGAAATGCACTGAAGATGTCTAAGAGAACAAATGTGGCAGTTTCTTAAATCTCTGTTTTTCCTGATTGACTTAATCAAAGGTACTTGCCAGTCAACAGATTGAAATGACAGCGCGTCCACTGGTCAGTGTCTATATTGTAAGAATCTATATGCCGCACAAGGATCCGGTCATTGTTGTAGTCTAGGTCATTGCCTCCAAGAACATAAAGCTTCCTGTGGACGGCCGCCATGGAATGGTAGACCCTTCTCTGCAGCATGGGGCTGCGGCTTACCCACTTATTCTGAAAAAAAAAAAAAATGCAGGTGATTTCTGTTAATAGGCGACCTCTAATAGCAGAAAACAGCACCCTATTGTTTGTGATCACAGTCTATTTGAATGTTACTTATAAACTTTGAAAAAGTATGGACTTCTTACCTGAAAACAAGTCCAGAAGAACCACATATTCCAACTCAATTTTGCAGCTTACATAATATGGCATGTCCTCATTTGAATTCTGTTTTACAAGGCATTTTGCATTTTTTAAGGGGATTATATGAGACTATAGAAATCTCCATGATGGTTATCTCACCCAAATGAGAGAACTTATTCATGCAAATTGCTTAATGAAAGTACACATGTAGGTATACTGGGTACATGCGTGTTTTAAGAAAGCAGGCTCTGGCTCCAGAATGCTTGATTTTTTTAAACCGTGTGTGACTTTGAGTAACTTATTTAACCTCTCTGTGCCTGTTTGCTAATCTGTAAAAAGGGGATAGTAATGCATATCTGACAAGCCTGTTGCGAAGATTAAATGAGTTGCTACACATAAAACATTTAGAATATTCTGGCATATAATGTCTGATAAATGTGCACTTTTAAAAAATTATTATGACAGTCAATGGCCACCTGAGGCCCCTACCTAAGCTAGGGTGAAGGTGGCTTTGCTATTCTTCCCCAAATTCATCCTGAGATGAATGGAACAGCTGAGATCTGCCACAAACCCCACACTGCCTTTGTATCAGCCTTTAATATATCTATAATTCCATCTTCTGTCAAACAGAGAAAAGTCATTTCTAGGCACACACTGATTTGTTTGGATAGAAGGCCAAGTTTGATATGATAACTTTAGGGAATGGTGAAATCTCTAATACTTGGTTCAGTGTCACTCTCAACACTGAGAAAGTTACACTCAATTCCTCTTTGATATGGCTATTTAAAATATAAAATGTAAAATTAAATGAAAATCAAATATAACTAATTTTTAATCTCAGCTACCTAATGGACAGGTACATAAACCTAACCGTTTCCTTTCTACATAAACACTAACACACAGGAAGAACTGAGATTCCTTTTTGCCAATAAAAATTTGGATCTTGACCAGAAAGAAAACATATTATATTTTGAATACACAGAATTTCAACAATTTACAAACCTGTAAGTGAATAAGCATACAAAAAGTTTTGTGTAAATATTGGTCCATTCACTAAAGGCATATCTACTAGCTCATTTTTTCTAAGTTCCCTTAAGATACACTTTAAATAAAGTGGTTTGTACAGTTTGAAAGGCCTGCATTTATCTGCTCCCCTTTTATGAACATGTCATAAGAATCTCCTTCCAATTATTCTTAATAAAATTGTCAAAACTTTCAGATATTCTTCTAAGAAATATCTTTTCTATATTACACCGGGGTGGATTTAACTCAGAACCCTGACGGTGCTTTCCTGAGGCGCTTTCCGCGAGGCAGCCCATTACAGTATCAGGATTCAACGTGTGCATTAGCAGTCCAGTCCCCTGCCACAGACCATGGACGCCATCTGGTTTGTAAAGCCTGCCTGCATCCCTGACTGTATCTTCAGCTTCCTTCACTGCCGCGCCTGCCAGGTGAGCCGCCAGGCGCTGCAAAGGCAAAGAAACAGAGAGGCCTAGCGGGGTCATTCCTAATAAGCGAGCGTGCGAATACTAATCAGTGGTGGGGAAGCAGAGGTCACCGCAGCCTGCCTGTTGGCAGGTAGCGATGTGCTCTGTGGCAGATGGCAGGCATTATCGACTCTCCACAAAAGCCTAGAAGAGAAATAAGCACCAGGGCTGAATGATAGAGTTATTGAGATTCTGAGCAAGATGCAAGCAGATGTGATGTTTGCCAGTACCCACCGTAAACAATATGCCCGCAGAATTTTTAAAAAGAGCATGTGTGTACAAACATGAAACAGAACTCATTTGAGAAATGTTAACACCTTCTTCCTCTTTAACCACGTGCGCACCGAACTCAAGCAACTGCACTTAATGATCCCTCCTGAGGCATCTGGCCCATGGACATGCGGTCTCTAAAATCTACAGCTCTAATGACATCAGGAAACATACTTGCAAAGAGAGAAATACCTTCATTACATTCAGAACTGAGTGATTGATAAAATAAAAAGATACCAAATAGACTGAGGTCACTTGGGACATACATTTGGTGGCCAATCCCAGCCCAGACAGCCAAAGTAAACCTGTTTCTTGTTCCATTATCTTAAACCGATAAATGTTAAACCTCCAAACCACATCGCTTTGGAATATTGCCATAATCATAACTATTTACATCACCAAAATTACAGAAATGGTGAAATTCCGCAGACATTTGCCAAGGTCACAAATATTTTGGTGGAAAGAAAAGAATAAAAAATAGTTGCTCTGGGGAAAACAAAAATCATTAAGTGTGCAGGAGAAGTAGACAGAGGGCCAGGCACCATCAAAATGCTTCCAGTTCAGGCCCAAGCTATTAAATGAGAAACAGACTCTTCAGATGCTTCTGCTTTGGACTTATCCCAGACAATGTTCTGGGACATTTTGGCTATACAGAGCTAAATTAAAGTTATTATTTTATTTGGGAATAATGAAACCACAAGCATATTCCCCACCTGGAATGACACGGGCCATAAAACAGGACATTGAAAACCCTTTCTTCAGACGCCTTTGAATAGGAACAGCCACTTGAGATAATGGGAATAAGGGGCATTTAGCTCATCAACATATTTTCCCTTTTTTCTACATTATGCAAAACTGAAAGATTTGAGCATTGTATATAACGTAAAGCTAAAGGAGCTGAAATTCTGTGAGGAAAAAAAAAGTCACCAAAAAGCAGTTCATCCAGATGCTTCCTTTTCTCTATATAAATTCAAGATGCATGTGCGTGCACAGACTTGGCATTACAACTACTCAGTACTGTGGACATCTCTTAACATTCATTTTCATTAAGGTAATGCGCTTTTCTCATACGATTCTTACCTGGTTAGGTTCATATACCATTAGTCTGCTCTGATACTGTGCCGTGTTAGTTACTCCACCTGTAATGGATTAACATGTGTTACAGCTTTCATGAATAAGAAATAGGATATTCCAATATAAGAATGAGAGACAATTAAAGGGAAATTAGCTACTGCCGAGGATCTGTTTGTATACCCTCGTGGTGAACCCATGACATAATTAAGAAGCTTTTTGTTGAAGCAGTTTCATTTTCAAGAATCATTTCAGAAGCAATCCAGTTGAGAGCAAGCAACAAGTATGCCTGTATTACTAGGGGACCACCAATTCTAGCAAGCTGCTCTGCACAGCCAGAATGAGGGGCAAAGTATGGGGAGGGAATGGAATGGACATAGCACACGAAGACAGCTCTCACAATTATGCCAGGGACATAGTTAAAATTTTTGTCTGTGGCTAAATTGGCAGTGTGACAGCTCTAACATTCTTTACACTGACACAGGGCTATCTTGATACGTCTTTGGGAGAACCACATCCAAGAAAAGACACTGCTTATTTATCAAAAGAGATGTGGGGCCAGTGCTGTCCAATAAAATACAGCAAGAGCCATGAATGTGAGTCACTATGCAATCAAAAAATTTCCACTAGCCACATTAAAAGGTAAAAAGAAACAGTGAAATTAAGCTTAGTATAAGTGTTATTTAACTCAATATAGCCAAGATATTATAATTTCAGTGCAAAATCAATATAAAAATTAAGTATTTTAAGATATTATTTTTCTCATACTAAGTCTTGAAAAGCCAGGGTGTATTTGACACACAGCACATCTCAATGCAGATTAGCCACACTTGCAGTGCTCAGTAAGCCACATGTGGCTGAAGGCTGCCCCATGGGACAGCACACATCTAGAGAACTGCAGGGCAATCACAAACGTCAACTTTTCTGAAGCCCTCTTGACAAGTGCTTAGATTCAAAAGACTCAAGACCTTCTGCTTTTAAAGAACCACTAAAAAACCATCACACGTCTAGCTAAGTTACCCCTATTTGTCTTCATACTTCTTTTCATGTTTGTAGTGTACACTGAGCCCCTTTCCCAGAAATTGCTGATCCTACTTTAATTTTTACCATCAAGTGGAAAAATGAAAGAATGCATAAGTGAGCATAGTGAGAAATTACCAGGAGATATTACATGTCAGGTAACAACAGGAATATGAAAACTTCCCCCAAAATCTATCTTAGAAATATGGCCTTATACATAGTTCTAGGGTAAAATGAATAGCATTCTTATTTTAATAAGTACCACAAAGCAGCAACTAATTTTGCAATAAAGATCTAAAATTGAGCCACCCTAAAAAATAGTTTCCTATTGAAATTTTTAAAATTTAAAACATGCTATTACTGACCAAGACAGTTTGATTAAACTTTAGACAGTCTTCTTCCTGTGGCTAGGACCCTGACCTCTCTTTTCTTAAAGCATTTCCTTTAGAGAACTTGGAATTTTACATTCATTCTCTACCTTTTTGAGATATAAATAATTTAAGAAGCTTCTCACAAGTTTTACAACCCAGGAGTATCTTCCTCAAAGCCCTGGGAGCCATTTCACTGAAACAAAATCGTCAAGAAGATAGTGCCCCTGTCTCCTGCTTTCTATGGAAGGTAGAAGCCTCACTTTGATAGGTGCCAATCAGCAAACATAAAAGGTCTAATCACAGACAGAAAAATGTACAAGCCCAGAGATAGTCGCTCTACACCTCACACTGATCACTGTCCTCTCTGAGTCCCTCCATACTTCTCCACTAGCTCAACACCAGTCTGAAAACCCTCCTGTCTCTTGTTTTTCAAAAGAGTTGGTTTCAGACTGCACCCTGGTCTCTCTCCCCTGATGCAATAGTGTTGAATAAGTCTTCCTTGTTTATTTAACTTTGTCCAGTATAACTTTCGCTTTAACCATTTAAATACTTTGAGTAGGTCTCCATTACCAGCTCCATGGCCAAGAGTCAAGTCATTCAGAATCCAGAGGATTAGCATATAGTTCTTAACTGAGCCGGAGTAATCAATCAAAACTAATGGATACAGAAAGGGGAGAAAGGCTGTTCAGGCCAATCATTACTGTCTCATTCAACCCCAGTCAGGAGGCTGTATCTTTCAGGTTGACCATGGCTATTATTGACTTGAGGGCCACCTTTTTTTTTTTTAAGCTTCTCTGAAGATTTTTAAGATCAGTGAAAGCTTTGTCTGCAGAGGAAATCCACAAAGAGCAGAGAGAAATGAACTTCCTGCCCTCAAAGAAAGTCTTCTCTGCATTTCTCATTGATTGTCTCATTTTAAAAATGAAATTAAAGGAAGAGAAAACACACTTCAGCTGAGGTAAAAATGCATACATAAAATCAAAATGGATGTCAAAGTAGAGATATGTTCTCTTTTTCCTCCCAAACTTCCTTTTCTTATCTGATTAAAAACTGAATGTCCAATAATTCTCTGTCAGCATAGCTACGCAAGAATAACCAAATCTGTTGAGGCCTCACAGGTCTTCTGGGTCACAATGGTTGCCAAGTGCTTTTGACCTGGGCCTTAACCACCAGACTAATGTCCAGCTCGCCTATAATCATTTCTCCAAATGAGAGGGAACAGAAGATAAAGCTCCCACCCATTATTTCAAGACTTTGGCAGTTTCCCTACTTGTTTTAGAAATATGGGACAGAATTAATATCTACTGCCATAAACTATCTGTTTTATGACATCATTTGAAAATATTTACACTGCTCTAAGTATCAGACTCTGCCCATTATAGATTAAATGTACAACCAGTGGATTAGAATGTACCTATTACATCCTCTTTCCCAAGCAGGGCACACAATTTGTCTTCATGCTCCTCAGAATTATTATTTATCACCTTCCACAGATGCATTTATAACATAGTTTTATTCCTCATCTGCACTCAGTAATTAGATTCCTTATCCTTACATACAAATGTTCCTGCACATGATAATGTTTGGAAATGAGATATTGGGTTACTAGTTGGGAGTAAAAATGAAAGTCCTAGTTAGTTATTTGGTTGATTACTTCTAGTATGTTAAACCACAGGAGGTGCCTAAAAAGCCTAGTGCTATAACTTTTACCAAGGCAGGACTGCAATGGAAAAGCCTTAGAAATCAGTTCTATTGCTTTTCTCCTTTGAAATAATTTACAAATGAGCATATAAATAAACTCCATTTCTTCTCAGTGCAAAAACTAAATTTAAAAAAAAAGCACCCAAGTTGCAGCCCACGTTTCTTTAGCAGTGTTACTCATTTGCAGAGCTTTATCATTACATTCCCTTCACATAACACTCCTCACTTTTAGATTAATCTGCTGAAATGAGATGCTAAGGATTTGCATACAGATTTGACTATACAAAAATAGATATGGAATTAATAACAGTCTCTATATGTTTTAATTCTCTCAGACTGGAGCACCCTTGCCTGCAGCGGTATTCCTGGCTTTGAAAGTCATCAAGCTGATTTGTCTGCTCTGGGTTATGATGCCACATGCTGCTATACTGTCCTCTGCAATCAAAGCACTTGCAAAGATAGCTTCTATGCCTTCCTCTATCGAGTATATTTTATAGATTGGCAGTTTTGATCTCCCTCCCCCACCCCAGGGGACATAATCTGCATCTTAACAGCTTTCTATAGATACATTTGTCATTAAATATGCCATCTCCTATCAGCATCCATTTTTAAAGTCAAGTTTTTCCCAACTTTGAAGTGCCACGGTCAAAGTTAAGACTTTTCAGCCAAAATTGCAAATGAACAACTCTGTCTTATACTTTTGAACTGTGACTTAAAGATAGACTGCAGGTTCCCCCAAAGTCAAATAAGTCTTTAAAAACTGCCAGAAGGAATGAAAAGTTACCACCGTGCTACCAGCGGTGAGAAACGCTCTCTATCATCAAGACAAGGGGAAAGCATTTTTCTTAAGCTTCCTTGTTCAACTCCCCACAAAATGTGGTGACAAATGGATAATTGCATGCTGGAGAGGGGATGACAGGTGACTGCCAAACAAGCAGCCTCTATTACTGAGAATTCCCCGACTCCCACACTCATGTGTCCGAAAGCAACAACCGGCCAATGCTAACAGTGTCGGTAGAATAGTGTGCTTAGTAGAACAGCTCTCAGTATACATCGGTCAGAGTAGGCCAAGTCTGGTAGTTCTGCTAATTTTTTTATAGGACAGAAAATACATCTGTTGCTAAAGGAGGGTCCCTAAGGAGAATCCTATAATGACTTAAACAGAATCCTAGAGTACCTCATGCAGCCCTAGGACTCTCCCTAGGCCAGAGGAGGATGCAGAGCTGAACACATCCATGCTCGTAGGGAAGATGCTCCAGCTGGGCTTCTGCCAACCAATTCAGCACTGTGGAAAACCATCCCAAATTCTCTGCAACTCTCTTGGAGGCTTGCAGTAGCCAGCGTAATTCATCAACTGGGAGCGCTTTGAGACAGACTAGCATCGACCTTACACAGGCTCCCTATGACTGTCCTGGGGGAGCCACTGAACACAGCCAAGCTTAAGTTCAGCTGACGCAGAGAGGAGATGATGTATCTCATAGGTGTGAGATGAACTAAGAGCACAAGCTACGGAGGCAATCCATAAAGGGAAGTTTACTACAATACAGTAGTAGTTTGTTTATGGAAATTACTACTTTGATAAAAGGTATGAGTATGGATGAGAATGCTGAAGAAATGACTAAACATGGAATATCGAATTAATAAAGGAATAAATTTTGTAGTCTGAAATGGATTTCTTATAATTCCTGTTTCTAATAACCAGAATTAGTGGCTGGTATAAAAGGGTATCAAAGACTTTTTCCTTCTATAATAGTTTATGCTTCTCCTCCATAAGCTTCTCCAATTCTCAAGAGACTAAAACTTCACACTTACAGTCTAATTATCAAAAGAATGACTTGGCATTAGGGGTACATTGCTATTAGCCTTTTTTTTAATGGGGCCAAACTCATTATTAGTCTTGATAAGAGGAACACCATGGGAATATTTATAATAAGTGCCAAAATAAACTTTTCGTTATCTATTTTTATACATTAGACTGTCCACATTTTCAGAGTGTTTATAATGTTACATAAACAAAGCCAAGAATCTTTGTACTCAATTAGCATCTTTAATAGAAGCATACTTAATCCAAGCATTAAATTAAAACTAGCATCTATATTATTTCTGTCACACCTGAGGAAACTGCACAAATGGATGGGTAATTAATAGATTCAAAATCCATAAAGAAAGTCTCAAATTTACGAAAATCTATAAAGAAAAGGTTGATGCCCTTGAAAACATAAATCATGTTTATGTCACCTCGAGTAAACAGATACACACTTGTGACCCCAAAATATGTAAAGTATGTGTTATTTTAAATAAGTGAAATAATAAACAAGGTAAAATCTACCACCACGCAGATGCCAGCTGCCCTTTAAAAACTTCAATATAATCCGCCCTAACTCCCATCCCTCATTCTGAAGAAAGAGGAAATGCTGCCTCCAAAAATATTTGCACTTTCCTAGCAGGGTTAAGCTCTCAAGGTCGCCTCTGCCTGCCTCTAGCGCCCCAGCTTCACTGAGTTCTTTCTGGGTCTTTTCTCCCTCCCATCATCAGCCAAATTCTTTAGCCATTCGCCTTCCCCATTTTCATGATGTACCTTTAAACTTCCCTCCTCTTGGAAGTAAAGAAAATAACAGTTCCCATATTCTTAGGTAGAGAAATTTGGCTCATTCTATCTTCTTTTCCTAGATCCATCTAGACAGACATAAAGTCTTTCCTCACCATGAAAGGAAATCTGGAGTCATTTTGAAGTGTACTTTTTTTTTTTTAACTACTTAAACTGCCAATTTGAAAGGCCGTCAGACTACTATATTGAAGTATGCAATCCTTTCAGAAAACAAGTTCTGATCTAAACAAATGTGTTTTAGAGTACCTCCCTATTATCACTATGTTTCTTCTTACAGTTTAAGTTTGTATTACTGCTTACATTTTAGAAACTGAACTACAGAATGACAAAAAGGAAGACATGGGACCCAGCTCTGTGCCCTGAGAAAGCTGGTCAGGTAAACAGAGATAATCAAGTGACTGCTGATCGTCAACCCATCTCCAGGTATGATTGCTCTGTGTATCATCACTCACTCTCAGTCACGTCATTTGGAAGTTCTTTTTACAACGTGTGCGTCTGTTTCTGAGACCTTTGTGGCCACTGCAGCTGGTTTGTGCGGTTTCATGAGCCAAGCATGGTTTTCAAACACCAGAGACACAGAGTTCAAATTCCAACTTTCTCAAATACAGGCTGCACAATCTGGGAAAATCACTTAACCCAGCTTTAAGCCTCATTTCCTGAGCAGCAATGTGAGAGTAAACAAGCGTTGCTTCTTCAGAAAAAGGGACTTCGGTTTGGGACGAAAGCTCTGTTCATTCTGTTGGAGAATGCAGGTGACCGGATCGCTCTCTTGCAACCATCCAGCTCATTTAAGAGCACTGTAGACCGGTTCGTTTCTGTTCGGCTGCCACCTCAGTACAGGAATGTTGTGGGTCTGTTTCCATCTTTTTCAGCTGGGGGCCAGGAAAGGTGGGGCAGGAGTGAAAAAGGACGCGTAACCCATGGAGGGCAGCTGGTTGCTGGAATCTCAAGCAGCAGAGAAGATTCTTGCTTCCTGGACATCAAGTTCACGGGGAACTTTTAGGTGGGCATGGCCGCATTACCGAGCCCCACACCTCTGCCGGGCAGGTGGCTTCTCCCACGAGCTGCCTCTAGAGGCAACGGGCGCTCTTAGGCACTCAGTCCTGGAACCCGCTGGTTCACCTCACGCAAACCCTTAAGGCCCCGCCTCTCACCCAGCAGGGCCCCCCGCAAGCTCAGTTCCTCCCCACGGGACCCTTCGGGCCACTCCCTGCCTAAATCTGCCACCAGGAGTGAGTCCGGGGATCTGCCCTCTCCAATTTTCTGCTTAGCATCACTAAAAAAAAAAGCCGAAAAACAAAACCCAGACATTTGCAAGCAAGGCCGCCACTATTTAGTGTTTTCCAACCTTGGTACGGGCTCTGACACTTAACTCTTTTAGAAAAATATGTCAGCTCCCTCCGTCTTCCCTCGCGGCTTTTGCCCAGGCCCCCGTCCTCAGGCCCTCCGCCTGGCCCTGGGCCCGGCCTTGCCCCTGACCCCGCCGCCGGGGAACCTCCTCGGGCCCCTGCCCTCACCCCGCTGCCTGCAGGCTCGGGGCCCGGGGGCCCCTCCTTCCCCCGACGGGGACTGAGCCCCGCCCCAGCTCCTTCCTGCCTGTGGGGACCCCTGGGGCAGCCGTCTGTCCTGTCCGCGGACCCACCCCTCCGGCTCCCTGGGCATCCCAGGGTCCCCGGCACAGGCGGCCCCTGCCCCCGCCCTTGCCCTCTCCCCGTTCGCTTGCCTAGGCCTCCGCCCCCTGCGCCCCCGTCCCTAGGCGCCACTTCGCCCTGTGGCCCTGCATTCCCTCCTCTGCATCTCTCTCCTCTCCCCAGGCCTGCTTTTTCTTCGCTTCTTACCTTCCCTGGTTCCTGCAAAGCCAAGATGCTGTCTGTTAATCTATAATGAAAACCCGTGGCTGTCACACCGCTGAGCTATGCGTGTATGTGGCACATTCACCCCCGCAGGCAGGAACCTAAACGGGGAAGCTGTCGGTAAGCTCAGGCTCGGGGTGACGTGCAGACGGCACCCCGGCTTCCCGCACACACGGCCTGGGGCCCCTGCCGCCCTTTCGCCTCGGAGCCCTGCATTCTCCGTGTCCTGCATTCTCCTTGTTCCTACACTGCGCAGGGACTGCTTCCACCGAGGTGACCAAGTAGTTCCCGACCGGGAAACACACAGGACGCATCTGGGACCTTGATGTCTCCAGAGTGTTGGACGCCCCCCGCCATGCCCTTCTTCTGGGTTTGGGTTCCCACCGCGCGACCTCAGGCTCCTTTCTTAGCTGCGCCCCGTCTGCATCTTCTGCCCTCGGCCTCTTCCCAGACTGCCTGGTGGCCCTCGGTCTCGTCACAGCCTCCCCCGCTCCCCCTCGTGTGTCACCTGACTTGCTGTGCGGACCTCCTCACTTACCTTCCGAGAGACAGAAGGCAAGATCCTATCTCGGAAGGCGGTTTTGAGGAAAGCCATAGTCAGTGCAGGGGGAGAGGCCCCATGTCAGGTGCAGAGTGGGCTGGGGGCTCTGCGTCACCCCCGCACAAGCCCTCTGGCCGCCTGCCCCCCCCCACCAGGGGGCTCAGCTGCAGGCGTGCTGGCAGAGGGGTTGGGCCGCTGGCCTCGTCCAGCAGTGCGTCCTCGCCACAGGGCAAGAGAATGACTGAAACGGGGGCCCTGCAGATGCCCAGCACGAGGACAGGGAGGGTGCACAGGTAAGCAGGGGGCAGCTGATGCCCCTGGGCCGCATTAGGCTGAGGGTGCTCCCAGCTCCCCATGACACCTCTCGCGCCCGCTGCACTAAGGGCTCCCTGCTCGGCACTCCTCCTGCTCCTGGAAAGACTTCTGTTATCACCCATCACACACCCTGCATTCAAACTGCCTGTTTAAAAGGCTGTGCCCTGTACTAACACGGGAGTCCTAGAGCAGGACCTGTCACTCCAGCAGCCAGGGACAAGACTTGGCGAGGGCGGGAAAGCTGCTCAGCACCTCCTGGGTGGTAAGAAGCAGAGCAAGTTTTAATGTGAGCCTGACCACAGTGTGCGAGCTCAGACGCCACAGTCCAGCCTCCACCACACCCCGGTAGCTCCCAATATTTTGTATATAATCTTTAGATTCAAGGAAAATAACATTTGCACAAACAGAGTGTATGTGCTAAAGCTATGGCATTTTTTAAATGTTGATGAAATTTTACACTGCTCTCATCTTAATGAAGACAAGAAATGCCAAAGTCCTGTTAGTAAATCTGAATAAATTAAAGTTATTTAAAATGGGGTGGGTGATGTGATCTTCTATACATGTAATCAGGATGAAAAACTTGCCTTCTAGGGAGTTAAAGAAGCTTTAACAAATGTTCTTTCATTAATGAGATATCTGAAAAACTCTTTGATGGTTAGCTCCTAGAGGGCAGGACGTGCGCTTGCTGAATTAATCCTATGTATCTATGAATCAAAACAGACTTCATAAGGATGCACCATTCACCAAGAGAATCAAGAAGGCACTAAACACTGCTTTTGAGTAGATGCAGTAGCATTGGTCTTATTTTTATACTTTTAAAGTACGAATTATGTGGTTGGATTCCACTTTGCCTCCTATTTGACAAAAATGAGGAGGTCAGTTATTCTGCAAGAGGAGCTCAGGATTAACTTTCACTCACACAAAAAGGTTCTTTTTGGTAGTTCACAGACCATCTCCTACAATGGTGAGCATATCTTTCTAGCACAACTGTAGGATATTTAATGCTTATTTCCTTCAGTGTTGTGGATTTCAAGTAGAAAGGATGGGGGGCACTTGTGACCTGGGTCACAATGTCACATGCTACTGCAGCCTGTAAAATCTGACATCTCTAACATCTTAAATTAAATACTAAGGAGCATATCCAACCGGCCTGATTTTCCGAATTCTTCTCTGCCTGTCTGGTTTTAAAAATCATGGACAGGTTTCAAGGTGTCCTGACCCCAAAGTAGGCAAAGAAAGGAGAGGGAACATGAGGAAGGAGTGGGCCTGCTGGAAATGTTGAGTCTCTAAAGGAACATTTATTTTGTGTTCTATGGAACAGAAGTAAGTCCCTAAATCCACATTCTATAATCCTTACGACTTCCACCTCGGGCAAAACTTACAAAATACCAGAAGGATGCCAAGGACCCAGTCCCCTATCCATTTAACTGGAAATACTTGATCACTAGGTAAAGCCTAAGGAATAGCCTCAAATATTTCCATCGGCTCCAATAAACCAGGATAACACTTCTACGTCAGTGACGGTGTGAACTATGTCTGTCTTCTTTTAAGGGGCCCATTAGCAAATCTAGTCACCCCTCCCATCCATGGTTAGATTCACAATTGATTTATTATAAGCTGGGCCTGAGGATAGAGGCAAACGACTGAAGGTACTAGAAATGTCACTGGTGATTTCCTCTTCTTTCTAATTAAAGGTATTGTCCTGTACACAGGGAAGTGAGTTTTTCATCTCAAGTACACAGTGGGGAGAATCAAGCCTGAGAAAATTGTGATTGTTTTCATTAAGTATGGTTAACACAGGCAGCATACGGTAGTGCAAAAGAAGAACAAAGAAAATGTATTTCCTCTCACAGTAGGAGAGAAAAAAATGACATAGCAGTAAGATCTGTAATAAGTTGATATGTTTGATAAAATGGACAAGGGAACATACAGGCCCGTATTGAAGGAGAAGTCAGCCTGACACCAGAATGACACACCCGGCCAGGCTAGGCTGGGCTGCTCTGCTCTCTCAGGCCTCACTGAGGAAGATAGTGAGTAGTCATCTCTTTAAGGTTATGTAAGGGAAACACCAGCATTTTTAAAAAAGTCAGTTTTATAGCCAAAAAACTAAGGATTATTTATTAAAATATTTATGAGGAATTCATAAAATATTTAGAAAATGCAATGCAAAATTTAGGAATGCAGTACACTAACAATACATTATTAAATGGGCATATATATAAATGGGCAGAGTCCAAATGAATTGAGTTGAAAGGCAGGGGAGAATTTTGTCAGAGCAGATGTTTAACAACTAGAACAAGATTATTGAGGGAAGTTGAGAAGTCTTCACAGAGGTACTTAAAAGGACTGTTTCTTCTAAGTGCAAATATCTCAAACTTAACTAATTCAACTTCTTTGATTTTTCTATTTCTCTTTGTCCCTGACTTAGAAATTCAACAGCTTCCACTTGGGTGACAAAATGAGGGACCTCCAGTGGCAGGACAATGCAACGCTCCTCCCCATAGGCAAAGCTTTCAAGGGAGAACCTGTTAGGGCCTTCCCATAAAGGGACTGGAAACACCGGTTGATATGCGGTGTTGGTAACCTGGGCCTCATAGCCTCCTCCTGTCCCAGGAAAAGGGCAGCTGGGAAGGGTCTGCAGGAATCCGTGGGCGTGGATGGAACACGACCAGGGGGTTGACAACTGCTACACCCGGGGGGTTAGGTCCCTGGGGCTGATTACACGCATCTCCCCTTTTCTCATCATCAAAAGACTTAAAAAAAAAAACAGAAGACGCAAAGAGTAAACTAAAATAATTAGCACCCCAAGTAATCAGTAAGAATGGGAGAGGAATGAGGAATGAAGGATTAGAATTATAGAGTAACTGCAGTTCACAGACTATTGTAGCTAATAACTAAATTCCGTCCCTCAAATATACACCCCGGCTCTTGCCTGGATATATACCCACTGCTTACCAATCAGGATGGAGTCACTGGGCTTTGACTTTGCCTGCCCTGTCTTTGATGAAATGATTTCCAGTCAAGCAGAGTCAAAGGAAAAGCAAAGGACCTGGATAAACCACAAAGCTTGCAATACAATCCACGAACACCCAAAGCTGACAAGCTAAACGATAGAAGGTTTGGTTAAAAAAAAAAAAAAAGGAGGTGTAAGGGGATATTAATTTCCACCTTGTATTTTCACTCTACTTATCACTCAAAGTCACCAAAAGGCAATTACTTCCCAATACCCCGCTCTCTTTCGAGTAGGTGCTGAATAACGCAATGTTAATGAGCTCACCTGGCATCCTTGGCCCAGTCGTTCAAACACACATGGCCACAAGCACCAAAGCTCGACTTTCACACTTGGGCCACAATGCAAGTGCTTCCTGAGCCATCCCTCCTGAGAGGCGCGTCCTACCTGATATCCAAAGAAGGCCGTCAGCCACGTAGCCGGCATGGCAGGAGAGGGACCGGTCGAAGGACTGCACGAAAGTCCATTTGTTCTTCTTGGGGCAATATCGCTCCACGGTGGGCAGCACCTGGCGCAGCTCGTTTCGGCCCCCGACCGCGTACAGGTATTCATCCATGGCCCCCAGCACGAAATGCTCGCGGCAGTTTTTCATGGGCGCGATCTCGGCCCAGGAGTCGCTGCGGGGGTCGTAGCGGCACGCGGTCCGCACGGCGCAGGTCCGGCCCCGGGCGTGCTCCACCTCCCCGCCCGCCACGAACAGGAAGTCCCCCATGACTGCCACGCAGTGGTGGCTCCGGCCCACGGGCATGGGGGCCAGCTCGCTCCAGTTGGCGACGGCCGCGATGAGCGCGTTCTCCTGATCCACGGGGTTGAAGTAGCGAAGCTCCTTGACTTTACAGACCTCCCGCTTCTTCCCACCGATGACGTACAGCGTGTCCGACTGGAACCGCGGCTTGGTCCTGCGGGTCTGCCACACGGGCTGCGCGTAGATGCTCTGGTGGTATTCCAGGGCCTCCTGGACGAGGGCTGTTGCGGCCTCGCTCGCCTGGACCAGGGGGTGGGACAGCGCGACTGTGTGGAGAGTAGCCACGTCCATGAGGCCGAAGCGGATGTGCTGCAGGAGCTCGTCCATGTGCTGCTGATGGCAGTTGCGCTCCACCCACCTCACGGCCAGCTGAAACACAGGGAGCGGGACATGAGACGGGAAGACAAGGCAGAGCCGGCGCCGGGTCCCCGCGCGGCCTTTCAGACGCTTAGCAAGACTGTCATTTCTTAAGATCAGTGCAGCATGAGAATGCTTTGGTGCTCAGCTGAGGAATTCTTTTCTGCATCCCCAGAGATGCAAACGAACTCAGGATATGGCTGCAGAGGTTAGCGACACAGACAGCGACTTAAGGTATCACTTAGGGTGACAAATAATCCCTTTCAAAGAGTGAGGACACTGTTGTGAGATAGCCCATCACATTATGCATTAAGTTTGATGCATAAAGGCCTGGTGTCCCCCCACCCCCACCCCCAGGAAATGCCAACAGTGCGCAGCGCCATCAATGCTCAGGCAGATGCCAACCCAGGAGCTTGGGTGCTGGATCAAACGAGTCATGTAAGAAAATACCTGAGGCCCCACGGTGCACCTGAGAGAAATCAGTATGACACTACAGAATGATTGAGAAAGAAAAATAAGTTCTTCGCCTGCACCTTCGATAGGTGTATCAGGGAAGCAAGTAAAGAATTATGGCAGCCTATCAATTTTATTTATTTATTCTCAATTAGATTTCATCTTGAAGACAATTGTTGTTGGCACATGTAAGATACTGTCAATTTATTAGAGCCATCTTTACAAAAACAAGATATAGAGGAGGTTATCTTTGTAGTATAGACACAATTGCAGAACGTGATCCTCATCTTCTTGTGTTGGTCCACATCTCTTTCAAGAAGGAAAGGAGTAAGAACTTCTGGCTAGAGGCAAACAGAATTTCTGAAAACTAAAGCAGTGCATTAAGTCACAAATAACAAAACTGCATGAAAATTTAGAAAAAACCTATCAACAAAAAAACCAATTCATGTTATGGAGCATCTGAGGTAGTTTAATTTAATGTGACTTATTTACGTTCGGCAACCCTTCTCCCACACAGCATAAAGAAGTAGAGTATCTCCAGTCAACCCACCTGATATGAATTATTCTTAGCAGCACTTATATAAATTAGTTCTCCTAGACAATATAAATGTGTATCTGAAGGAATTAGCATGAAAAAGGTAAGAAATTAGAATACCGAATAATTTTGCTGTGTTTTACTTGCTTTCTGACCAACAGAATTGGGGTTCTGGGCTCGTCTAGGCAACCAGTGCATCCCATGGGGGAGATGTCCTGCAGAGGGAGGGAGAAGGAACTGTGGTGCACTTGGCCCGTCAGTCCTTGGCAAACGGGACTGGGTTTTCCTCCTGGAAAAAGATCACCAAGCTCTCTGAAGCAATAGATGTTTCACACTTTCAGTTTTCTGTATCCATTTGACAAATGGCTCCAAAAGAGAAGGCGGATTTTGGGCTCTTCTGAATGAAGAGATTGTAGGAAGTGAATCCACATCCAACATGTACTGAATTGCTTCTCTTAATGAAGTACATGGTGGGAAAATGAAAAAAAAGGATGTCGATGGGTGGCAGTTTACCTACCGATGCCAAGGAGGCAGACCACATGGAGGACAGATGAGGGACACTCTCTAGCTCTTCTTCCAGAAACTGGCATTTAAAATATTTAAATAAGACATAAACCTGATGAAAAATGTTTATCAGCACATAGTAACATCAGCAATAATCAAAGATATTTCAGAAGAAAAGCATCACTCATCAATCGCCAGGTCCCTGCCAATAGTGGAGAGAGTTCCCACCAGCAGCATCCAGGTTATTTTTTACCCTAATTTTACAAATTTCAGGGGTGGGGGTTCCAATTATTTCCTTGGGGAGATAATTCAACAACATAATACATGAGTTTTTATTCTATGCCCTCAGAGCTTCTAAAAGTTCTCAGGGATAAAGTCAACCCACTCAAGGTCATTGCTCATGCACCAGGTAAAATTTTCTGAAACTTAATCTTTGGTATTACTCCTAATTTAATCAAGTAGTTCCTGCTGACATTGCTCTCCTCTGTAACAAATTTCTCAGCATCCTTACATCCTCATGTTTCTGCATCTTTCATATGGATATCACTGGAGAAATATTAGATAAAAAATCTGTATCTCCATAGCCTCTTTTATAGCACAGTTCTGTCCATTTAATTAGTTTTCTCTTTCCTCATAAATCAGTTCTTCCTATGCTGTAATCAATCTTCTAGCCCACCTCTTAACAGTCTCTGGCTTATCTTTCTACAAACAGTATCACTTACTGCATGAAAGGTACACAAGCTACAATTAGGCTCTGCATTTAGGAAAATCTCTAACGAATCAAACTGGCAAGAGAATAGTGAACACTGTGATCAATTTCTGGCTTACCGTCTCCTACCACCCCTGCACCACATGTCTCATAATGCTTTCCATGGTCACTTTCCCCAAATATTATGTGTTACAGAATATTTTCTTTATATACCTTTAGTTTCTATTTTTCTGGAATAATTTTTGTCTCTTGTGTTTTTGCCAATATTTCTAACGTCTCACAAATTCCATACAATTGTCACAACTTTATCTTTTATAACTATTTTCAGACTACGCAAGTCATTCATTCTTGTTGGATTTATCTTTTCTCCAGATCGGTAAATGCAATGAACTATTCTGCCACCAACTTGAAACCAATGTCACCTAGATACGATGTTATTTATAGATTCAAATCCAATGCTTCTCAAGCGAAACATGTGCACAAATTACCTGGGGTTTCTGATCAAAATGCAGGTCCTGATCCTATAGGTGTGTGGGGAGGGTTAGGAGTCTGCATTTCTAACAATCCCCCGGGTGATACATATGCCGCCGATCCATGGGCCACACTTAGAGGAGGAAGGTTTTAGACAGATCCCCACTCACGAAACAGGAAAGTGCTGCCTTATTAGAGTAAATTAAATCTGTTGTTTCAAATTTAAGGAGGTTTAAATCAAATGAAGTCTAAATTGGATGCTTTAGTAAAGACAGAAAATACCTGTAGCTTAATATTAGGGGTAAGACAGTATATATCCTATTTAGTAAGATACAGGTAAGATCATTCTGTGGGTAAGACAGCGTTTTGAGACCTGGTTCTATAAGTTCTTTGAATCAACAGCTGATTCCAACAGCATAAAGTAAATCATGTAAACACTGTCCAGTTTTGCTTTCACAATTATGAATAAATGTAAAAGTGTTATTGTACTGTTTTTACTTTTGTGAAAATATAGAAGAGGAAAAACCACTGGAGCCATGGATAAATCTTTGTTTATCCAAATAATGAAAGTAATGGCAAAGGAAATTCAAAGTAATGGGTTACTTCAAAATCACTTCTATACTTTGAACCCTGCCAGGGCATCATTCACTGCCATGCTGAATTAAGGGCACAGTGGGGAGGGCATCCTGGGTCCCATTTAAGGGATTTAGAAAACAGAATACGCAGAAGGCTGATTCATCACTGGGGCATCATAGAACCCAAAGATCCCGGTTAGTTTTGTAGTTTATTTTGGGGGGTATGTTTGCAACGGTTATGCTGGGAACTAGTGGCTGTTAATGACACCACTTGAGAAAGCATAACTCAGAAAGAAATCTTACTTTGTCTTCTTTATTCTGGCATACTGACATCCCCATCACCCTGAAGTCTAGAATGTTTTAATTGGGAGGAAAAATGGAGCACACAATTAAAGTCTTATTTTCCATTTTTCTGGTGACTGAACCAGCAAGAGTGGATAAGAAATTAACGGTGCAGTTTGGGAAGGTGCAACAGAGTACTTAGGAAACGTGGTCCATAGGCAAGATGTTTCCTAAACCATCTAAAACACAGGGGACTGTCATCTCTAAAGACCACAGATCTCCCAAGTACCCTGCCTGGCCTTCTCTAGTTCACGTTACCCTGATGGAGAATTCTTCCTTCCTAAAAGGAACATTTGCTACAGTTTATTCCAGCAGTAACTCATCTCATCCTCAGATCCCTGACAAGAACAGTGCCTGGCACACAATGGGCTATAAATATTTGCTGCTAAATGGAAAATTCTTTATAACCCTTCTTAGGCTATTTTTCATACATCTCTTGAACAAACAATATTAATTCCTTTATACATTTATCTATCACAGGCTTTGGTTTCCTCCTTTTTCATCTTTGTGGATTTCCTATAAACCCCTTAAAAGTTTTCAAAACTCCTCAAAGCAGATGCACTGTGCCAGACTTCCAAATATAAGGCCCTTGGATTTCCCCCATCACGTGAGTGGTGCTGACCACCTCTCTGAGATTCTTGGCAATGCAATGAATATCATGGGCTTTTATGCCCCCAGATAAATAAGCTATTAGGGCAATGAGAAACTTTAGGGTCCATTTGGTTCAAGCTTCTCAATTTTACCAACAGAAATCAAATCCAGACAAGTTACCTCTCTTATCCCAAGTCAGGGAACTAAGTAGAAAAGCTGGAACTAAAACCCCATGTTTTAAATTATACAATGCATTTTCCTGTCATATTGCATCATTGTTATTTTTCCATCAATAATAATTTTAAAGTAGAATCCAGGCAAATGTGCTCAAGACCGAACATAACTGTCATATTCTCTAAATTATTCTATAAGTATTCTTTGCTTCAGATAGATTGACTTCCAATAAGTCTCACTGATAGATTACTTCAACATTAAAAAGCATATATTTAGTGCTTTTTAAAAATACTCTTAATGCTTTTAAAGAATTTGTCATTAAAGAACATTTAGGGTAAAGGGTATCCTTTGAGTCATGAATTATTGTTTTACTTTTTGTGGGAATATATGTTGTAATTCTAGGCCATGCCCTGTTAACTAAACGTGGCTGAAAAATATATGGGAAGGATTGTCCCTTCCCTCTAGTTTTGTCAGTTTCTCCCCCACCCCCCTCCAATGGCTGCTCTATAGAGCAGAAGGTATGAGATATATGTGTACATAATCCTAAACATAATGGTATATAATCCCAAATTCTACAAATGTTGCTTTAATTCAATTAAAATATGAAATTTAATCATACATATTTTAGAAATGCACCAATTACAAGAACAAATGCTACACCCCAACATGACAGATCCTCAAGTCACAATCCCAATTCCTTTATCATTCATGCTCAAACATACTCAGATAGAAGTTGTTATTCTGAAATAATCCTTTGAAAGGAGCAGCTGTTTTGAAGTCTAACTCTGTTACACACATCCACACGTCCACATGCATGTGTGTGCCCAATGTGACCCCAAAGCAATGCCAAAACAGTAAGAGATCTTATAGTCACAGATTCCCTGGAAGCCGTATGATCATGAAGTCATCCCAGATCCAAGAACACACATTAATGCACTCTTTCATATAAGCACCTTTGCATCTTGCAAAAATATATAGAAATGCCCTTTACAAGGGCAATTCTCATTAGATGGGTGGTTAAAAAATTTTTAACCAACACTAACATAAGATAAAGCCCTTATGACATTGTCTAACAGCAACAACTATTTCTTTTTCTTGATGTCACATTCTTCCCCACTGAAAAGGATGAACTCTTCAGCCAGAGCTTAGTAAGCAGGGCCAGTATTGTTGCCGACAGCCTAATTCTGCCCCCTTGGCCAGGGGCAGCTCTAATTATTCTCCTTAAAACTGGGCTGCAGACAGCTTTGCTGAAGGGGCAAACTGAGCCGTGCCTTGCGCTGGAGCCCACACTGGGAAGGCACACATGCCTACAGCCTCGCCAGTCCCGCCACTCCACTGACATCAGCCAGGGCTCCCGTCTCCCCGCAGTGCCCGGAAGGCAGCAGAAATGCCTCCCTTCTGCAAATTCGGAAAGGGACCAAGGAAAGCACAGGAGAAAGTCAACAGCCAGCTGACATCCCTGAACCTCCCCCAGAGAGCCAGGCTAGGGATAGAGCCCATAGGCATCAAGGAGTGGGAAGTCCTAAAGCCCGTCTTAATGCGATGAGTGACAAAGCACGTGCAGAATTTCTCCCTGCTAAACAGAGGATCTGTGTAGCATGTTCTCCATCATCTCAGTCATGCCTTCAAAAGGAAGCTGCATCGACTACTACATATTACATAAAAGTACATTCTTTTATATTTTACAATGCCTTAAATTGTAATAAACAGAACTTTACAAGATACTACTGATTTTACACACCATTTCTTTAGGTCACACTATGGAAACTTTACCCTAGTGCAAGTGAGCAGGTCCGGGACTTGCATGTTAAACTACACAGAAGCTCACCTCTTCAAGGTAAGTCATGGTAGGGTCCGAATTGTGACATACTAAACCAGAATAATGACTGCCAAAGAAAGGAAAGTTCACTTAAGAAGTAAATGCACCCAATTTTTTTTAGCCATATTCTCTTCTTTGAGACCAAACAAGAAATTTTTCTTCAAAAAGACAACATTCCCATAAAATCCTAAAGCACCAGAAACTAGGGACACTGGATCAGAGCATTTTCCTCTACCAGAACAATGAAAACGTTACCGTGGAGGAACATTAAAAATTATAACAGTGCTCACTCGAGTGCTATAATTAAAACTGTGTCAACATTTTGCTTGTAAAACAGATTTTTCAAGGAAGGTTGCACATTAACCATTATAGCTGACTACAGACTTATAAAAGACACATAGGCTATTTTTTCCTCTAAGAAATATATTTCAGTAGGATCAAGTCTGATGAGGCTCCAGGTTCATGTATTGTCAGAGGGAGGAAAGACCTGACAGATTTTACAAAGAATATTTAGCTTAGCAGATATGACAACTACACACATTCTTTCAGTGTTCATTTAAAACTTTATGAAGTTGGGAGAGTAACAAAGACTCTTATGTGCACCTTGAGCATAAAATTTGTGCCTGATAATTCTCTGGTTTCTCTTCAGATCATATAAATCTTTTGCTTTGTACTAAAGATTTCCATGGAGCGGAACAGTTATGAGTTTTTTTTAGGGGTTTAAAAAAAACCATATATTCAACTTACTCTCAAATGGCTCAGAAATCAGGATCTCTCCCTCTCCCTCCTCCCTCCCCACCACCTTCCCCTCTCCGTCTCTCTATATGTATCTGTAGAGATCAAGATATATATATCTAGACAGACAGACAGAGAGCCTAAGATAAAACAAATGAAGTAATTTGCTTAAGAAATCAGCAAATCATATGGGTGTTCTATGTATTACTCTTGAAACTTTTCTTTAAGTTTGATATTCTTTAGAAATAAAAAATGGAAAGAACAAAAAATGGGGCCTGACAATCATCTTCATACATGTTTTTTTAAATACAGACTGCAGAGGTCTACAAGCAAGCATCCCTGAGACCACAAGGCTGTCTCTTTCCCATCGACAGGGATAAACACACAGGACAGGAGGAGTCACGGGGAAAACCACCTGGCGGCCTGCCACATTTAAGCTCCAGGTAGTTAGAGAAGCAAATTAAAAGGGAAGTGACCTGGGCTGGCCTTTGGTTCAGTCTCACAACACAAGAGGATTTTCAAAAAGGTAAATTGTATGTCAAGAAGATGGCAAAATAACAACAGGAAAAGGCAGGAGGTTAGGACACGGTGATGTCCTTTCCACCTGTGAGGATCGGCCAGCAATTTGAGCTGACCTTTGCAAAGGCAATACAGACAGCAGCATGAGTACATGGCTGACACTGGACCAGTCACTGAGCTTCTCAACTATAAAAGTGAGTTTATGAGAGTACCTCCTACCTTTGAGATATGTGTTCACTGATTGATCCAACAAAAAGGAACATTTTAAAGGAGAATCCTCCAAAATTCCTACAGGTGAGCCAGGCAACCGAAATTAATCAGTGTAGCTGGTGTTCAAGCCACAGATTTCCACAGCACAGAGAGTTTTTATAAATCTCTTTGCAGAAAAACAAAGTGATTTTTTGCCTTTACTCTGTACACACCAGAAATACATGTATGTGTGTGTGTGCATATGAAAGTGCATGTACACACAGGCCCGTGTGCAGAGAGTCACGCTACATTACTGTACTTTTTCCCTGCGAACGATTTTGTTTGGATCACATCCTCCCACTTAGTAGATATAATTTCCTGTAAAAATAATCTCGCCCAAAGGACACACATTTCAAATTTGTAAGGTGAGTGCTTCACAGTCCTATTTATTCAGAATTCCAGAATGAAATTGGATATATAAATGCAGATATTTTGCAAACTATTCACACACATTTTTACCTCAGGACTATCTCTAAGTATACCATCCCCACGACTAGCATACGAAAAACTTCTGAGATGGGAAAAGCATCCCACAGGACAGTAAAGACAACCGATGTCACCCACGTCAATCATGTTGCAGGCAAGAGGGATCCCAGCCTCAGTCTCCTCGCGCCTTAGCAAAATACAGGAATGATTAGAAATAACTTCCTAACCTGAACCCCCAGTGGGCTGGTAAGAGTGTCTGAGCCAGCCACGCAAGCTTTGATGGTGTCAGAGTATTAATGATGCAGGACTGATGAGATGAGACTTCCCAGTAAAATTTTAGTGTCTGCATATTTATATATGACGTTCTTCTGGATGTAAAAGGAACTTTGCATGTGGTCAGTGATTTATTGAGCTGATATCATTAGAACAACACTGCAAAATGAGAGAAAACCAATATGATCAATAGAAGAAAACCTTGTGGCATCCCACTGGCAACAAGAACTAGAATGGCCCTACATGGGTCACATGCCCTTTAGCATGATTTTCCAGCCAGCGCGTGCAGTGAGGATGCATTATTAGGAGGAAATCAACTGAAAATGGCCAGGGAACTCTAATGTATTTTTCTGCCACTAATTGCTATGTGCTCATAAAGGTGAATGTGACCCAGGAAAAAGGAGGCAGGTCTTGAGGTCAAAAGGTCTATTTCTGCAACTTAATGTATTTGAGAATATTTGAAAAACACCAGCATTCTGAGGCTCAGGTTCACCATCTGTAAAACAAGGATGATATGAGCTATGACGCGGGATCCAGGGGACAGAGTGAGAAAAACCCCTGAAAAGTACTTGGTAAACTATGACATTTAGACAATGTACAGAATTAATAGATGGCAATGTGCCACCAAGAGATGCAGCGAACCCTCAATTCAATCATCCTTTTGAATTCATGATAAAGCAGCATGTTCAGACTATTCTTAACACAATACAATATTGTGCAATATTGACATAAATTTTGAGAGACTGCTGTAGTGGTAAGAATCATGCTACACAATATTAAATACTTCACACGTTGTAAAGTGATAATAAAAGCATGGTGGATAATCTGTTGCAGATTATAAACTAGTCCTTATAATGAGCCTGTTTTCACACGAATTAACTCAGTGATTCTCTCCTAGTAATTTAAGATCTGTGGCTTTACATCCCAAGTCAGAGGAGAATGCATGAATGAATGAATGAATGAAAGAGGGAAAGAAAGAGAGAAAGAAAAGAAAGGAGAAAGAAGTTATAGACATTAACCTAGTTGCATATGCATAACAGTGTATATTCACTTTCTTCACTTCACTTTCATTTCTCATTAAAAACGCTTGAATTCATGTCCATGAGTCCTTTCAAATCTCCACTTAGTTAACTTAGTAGCAAGGAAAAAATATATATAAACTAAGCTATCTGGCTTGAGAAAACTAAAACAATGATTGATCGTCGGAGTTGATTCTTCTTGTTTTGTTGCTATGGGGTGAATGACGTAACCATGAATCTTTTCTTCTGCTTTTTCATTTATCCATTCCTCAGTTGCTGATTGAATGTTCACTATGTGCCAGGGACTTGCTTGATGAGGAAGAATATTCTAACCAGTACACATATACATGTTCTTTTTGCCACTCACTTCCAATCTCTATTTAAATACCACAAAACTCAAGGCTGACTCTTGACCTCAGGTATCTTAACAGTATCCCTGTAAAACACACTCATGGAATGTGGAATTAGGGGAAGAAAATCCTGCAAATTGGACGTTTCAATCTATTGTGGGCAGGTTTTCCAGACACACGTCCAGACATTCGTAAGAACCATCTTTTTATGTTGCCATTTCCTTCTTGGGTGTTTTAAATATTGTGGGTACATTTACAAATTTTATGGCTAAAAGCTGTTAAATTTGTAAACATGCCCCAGAGCATCCTGAGAGCACCGTCTTGGCTATTTTGTTATGAACTCTTTCCATAACAATGAGTCAATAGCAGGTTCACCAGCACATACTCCCTACCTGAAATTAGACCTTTAACGGCCAAAAGGACCTCACAGGCTCAAGTAGCTGCAACGAGGTCACTGCTGGAGATATCAAACCCCTCAAACAAATGGCACTCTGTTGCATTTAGATGCCCACGAAATACCTAAGCTGCATTTAAGGGTTTAATGCTGGCAGCCTCCAAATAGAAAGAAAAGAATCCTCGAAGTTCACTTCGCACGTTAATTCAGAGCTGCGGAGCACAGTAAGTGGAGTGGGGCGCCCACTGCCTGAAGGCTCCACCGTCAGGGGAATGGCGCTGGTGGGCTGGGTCTGTGCGGCCAGGGCCCACACTCTCGGTGACTTGCAAGGAATACCCAGAAATGTGAAGCCAACCACTACCACCTTCACTGTGGGATATTTTCAGCCTGGCTACTGATGTTTAAACTGAATGTGTCACACCGCATTCTTTCACTCCACTTAATCATGGCATGAACAACTGGGACATGGCGATTTCTCTATGTGCATCTTGCAACACCTTTGAGTATAATACACAAGTATTATCTTTGTCGAGATAATGCACTCTCCAGCACAATTATCACACCTTGTTCGGTGGAGGAAGTGGCCTAGAGATCCAATCCAGAGTAGTCACGTCAGGTAGACGGATATGAGGAAAGACAAGCTCAGGGCCCGACAACCAGCGGCTTGACAATCTCAGAAGACTTGCGAGGGAAGAGGGGTGGCAACGGAAAAGGAAGGACGAAGGGAAAGGCCGTTCCGAAGGCCTCACTGAGAGGAAGACTGTGCTGCAGCCCGTGCCGGGCGCCCAGGGGGAAAGCCCAGTGTTTGCTGACTGAGAGACAAGGAATTACGGGACTGCAATCTGGAGAAATCACAGATCTGAGGCATCTTCATAAGGTCAGAAGGAACAAAGTGTTTGAAGGTGGAGATGGAAGGGTTGAAGAGGAAAGAGAAACAAGGTCCAGGGACCAGGCCAGTCCTGAGAGCAGAAGAAATGCCAGAAGAGAGGCCAGGAGATGAAGCGTGAGATGCTCTGTGGGGCCGGAGGAGGCGCATCCTTGCGGAGGGGATGCAGGCTGGGAGAGCGAGGCAGCATGAAGCGTGGGGTGGGCATGTGGAGGACGGCTTGCCAAGCCATAGGAGAAGGCCTTTATTTTGGACATTGGTTGCCCACAGTTGGATAAAAAGGGTACCACACAAGGAGGGAAGGTGAGAAGCCAGTCAGGCTTAGACAAAAAACAACTTGAAATAAGCTATACTTCCTTTAAGAAGAAAGAGTCTTTGCTTGCTTAAGGCCCATTATTTTGCAAACATAATGAATCTATAAGATAAGCTCACTCACTGTCACAGATAGCACAAGTTAATATCAAATTAAGCCTCATCCTACTTTTTCAAATACCCAAAAATACTATTGATTGATTTGACTGATACCTTTCTCCCCTAATTTCCTTTTTACTCCATCTTACTTAAATAAAATAAGACATGACTAACCAATCATTTTTCTAGGCATTCCTGTAGGCTGTTTCATCCATGCTGTTTCAGAGCGCTAAAAAAAATAATCATTCTTGGTCTAGCATGGTGAAGAATCTGGTAAGACCACAAAAAGGCATGATGCTATTCTCATCTCTTTTAAAATTCACATTTTAAACAGCACTTCTCCTTAAATAAGGGCTGCATTAAAACAGTAACTGCATTCAATGTCTTAATTCATTTTTGGAGCCCTGGCAGGTGAATCTGAATTACCACTGAAAGGCTCTCTTTACCATTCAAAAACGAATAGTTCGTGTGTTTCTTTAGCAAGAAATACACGACATGAAAACAGAACACCTTAAATAAAATTATACTCATTCTGATGCTTTCACTTTAACATCTATAGACTTCATTGTTTAACAATTGACATGTGAGAACAATGTCCAAAGCTAGGTAGGAATATGCTACTGAATGTTCACTGGGGGGAATGAAACCCAAGACAACATAAATGAAAAAGCAGAACAATGATTCTGCTCTCAGGTAGCTCGTCTATGATTTTCCTATATTTTTTTCTTTTCCTCTATTTTTCTTTGTAAAAGCTATGCAGAAAAAAGGATTGTAATGAGCTACGTATTGTAAACACCAGCATTATTAAGTGCCTGCCTCTTTTTTACCCTATGCTTCAAATAGCAACAAGATTAGACGCTGGATTTATACACACTGAAATTTGCACGTTTTAATAATCTCCTTACTTCTCCAGACAGACCTTACGTCTCCCGGCCTCAGCCCCTCCCCAGGCTCCCCAGGGAAACAGGAATTCAGCAAACTGTTGTGAAACATGCTAGTGGGAGAAATGTAAAGAAAACAGACCTGTCAGTTCCATATATGTGCCCATTTTGAACTTACTACTTTGGCTGGTTGGGGTGAGAACAGTGCAGAACAACTGTGTGAGCTGCCTCCTTAGCGAAGCGGCCAAAGTCCCCCCATCGCTTACGCCTCCCCACTGCACAATCGGATTGGAAGCATTTGCTCTCTTGGAAGGCAGTGATAAGGGTGGATTTTTAAAGTTTCCATTTTTAAGTGAAAATGAAAGAAAAATGCTCTTCTAGATGTGTTGTGCCTTTGAGCTCCATTTGAAAAAAGAGAAAAAAAAAAGGCAGAGAAAGCTGCTGTGAAGGTCACCGAGTGAAAGAACTTCCTCAGGGCACAGAATAAATTAAATCCCAAGGAAAAAATAAAATGTGATTTCCAGAGTGTGAGGCACAAACTCCAAATGACAATGATTGACAGCCAAACTATATCCGTGCAATATCCAAGACTGCACGTTCTCATTTACCTCAGTGTAGCCAGCAAGCGCCCATTAAACATCCGTCTGATGCCCAAATTAACCTTCTTGGCAAACTGAAAGAGGCACAAACTATCATAATCAACCTTTCATTATCACAGCAGCCTCTAGTTAAAGGGTCAGAATAATTGTGCCATCAGAGCCTTGATTGTTTTCAATCAACAGACGGCTGGAGTGACAGCTCTGTGATGGAGGGGTCTGATGAAACCGCACCAGGCCTAATCAGAGCAGATGAAAGGCAGGCATGATTGGTGCAAATGAACAGTCGTGCCTCTCCTTTTCATTTACAATCTGAAATTACTCTTAAATTTGTGGGGGGGTTTTCCTCCCTTATGAGCACCACTGAAAGAATGTTTGACTTATTATGAGTTCTGACAGTGCAGAGTTATAAAACACAGGTAGGGCGATCAGCTGAGGCTTTAAGTGGGTATTCAGCATAATTCTAACAAATTCACTCTTGAAAAGCACCAAATGACTAAAAAGGCTTCCAGTGGCCTAACCTCTCAGTGCTGTTTGATTAACAGACCCGTTTATTCTGCCAGCAATCTCAGTGAGGAGAAGATAAGACCGAGGGCAGAAATGCCCTGTCAATGTTTTCTCTCAACCACACTGCTCTGCTTTCTTCAGTACCAGTTCCTCTGACCCAGAGCCTCACTGTTTTTGAGAAATGCCACCTTAAGTGCTCAAAAGAGCTCATCCATCAGAGAGCAAGGATCCAGCAGAGGCTGTGGTTAAGAACATGAAGCTATGCTGGGAATGGAGGCTGGGACAAGGTCTGGGATCTACCAACCCTAATGCTGATATCAAAAAGAATATCTGGGGAAGAGGAATAAATAATTTTGTGATAGGCCCGGCTAAGTTTGGCATGAAAGGAATGTGGAGAAAATCGAAATGGTGTAAAGCTGCATTTATACAGCAACTACTGTTAATGACCATGGACAGTAACATCCTTAAAGAATTTAGTAGTGAATGGAATACACATTTGGAGGGGCAAAAAGCCAATCATGAGAGTATTATGATTCAGAAATCATGTACCACCAAACAAAGTCTTTTAGCTAGCTGCAAAGTTTAGTACACAGCTAATCTGTGTGTGTATGTGTGTGTGTGTGTGTGTGTGGCATGAACCCCACCTGCCTGTATTTAAGAGACCAAGGACAAGGTGGCTGCTACCTCAGGATTCAGGGTATGTTAACCTCTCTACTCAAAATTTTTATGTAAAACTTAAGCCATTTCATTTGCTAGACTGTGTGGTGGAATGATGAGAGAGGGGCATCTAATCAACAAAGTAGAAGGAGGGATTATTAAAATCAGCCTGAAATTTTCCATGCAATATTTAGCAAAATTGTTCCTTCATATCTAAACCTCATTTTATGGGTCAACTGCTCACTGCAAACATACCCATAATATACCAAGTTCCCATAGTTCTAATTACATGTAAATAGACTTCAACCAGGCTATCACACATGATTTTCTGTAGCATCTCAAAGTTTCTGTTTGGATTGTCAATTTGGGAGACAGTTCTCAAAGGAGGATACCTGGCAAATGGTTCGATCGCAAGTATTTCCCAAATCCGTCCTTGCTCTCCTGCCGCTTTCTCAAGTGCCCGTACTCTTCAGTGGTCACTTTGCTTCTTGTGTGCAGACGGGCACCTCCAACAAGCTTTACCAGTGACACCCACCCCATCATCTCCTGACAGAAAGCCCAACTCCCCCAGTGTGCTACTGGCCTCTTAAGGCACCACTTCCTTCTGTGCAGAAGGCAGTTTGTGTACTTGTCAAATAGGAGTGGCTTTGGATACTGACAGCACATGTGACTCAAAACAGGATTTCTTAGCTGGTTCGCAGGGTGTGAAGATGAACAGCAAGCCCACCTGGGCAAAAGCCTGTTCTAACTCCTAGAACCCAAGAGGCGTGGAATTAATCATTCTAAAGCCCTACGCAGCCCCTCTACTTGGCCTAAATCTTATATGAGATGAAAAGAGCAGAAATATTCTTCAGGGGACCTGGCAAAGCTGATAAATCAACCCCTTTGTTTGCTTTGCTATTTACCTTTTATATTGGGCTTCACTCCAAAGAGTGCGTGGTCCCAGCAGTGGGCAGAACAAGAAATCACTGACAGTCCTCAGCAGGTCCAATGTCATCCTCACAGCCAAAGGGAGGGATATCGAAAGGGTATTTGCTTCTTAACCAAGTGCCGCCCTTTCTGGATGGAGAGTTTTACTTTTTACTTTCATCTGTGAGTAATTTCCCAATGTGATTGGCTGACTTAGAGTCAATTTAGTGTAATTAATGACAAATTACATTGTAATTCACATAGAATTACAAATTAAAAGCTATATTAAGAGCAAATGAATTAATCAAAATTAATGATGTTATGCTCACTTGTTTTAAAGTGTTAATAAGATAGGTCCTCCTAAAACGCTGAAACTTTAGCGCACCATCCATCACTCCTTGCATTACCTGATGTCCTTGTCTGGCCGGCGGAGGTAGCATGTGGGCATTTCTCACCAACAAGAGCCCGCATGAAGAAGACACGTGCATTCGGCCTCCAGCCTGCAGGGCTCCCTTTAGCTTCCGTTCTTGAAGCGTAAGTAACACATATGTTACTTACCAAACCTGACCTGTGGTGCTGCTTACAGAGCAAGGGGAATAATGTCAAAAATCGTTGCTATCTATCTTTAGAAGCCATCCAGAATATTTTTTCCCTAAGAGGATTCTTCTTCTTGTTTATGTTTTGTCTAGCAGAACATGGACGGCTGCTCGCGTTCCTCCAATGGGCCCCACCGCAAGCGATGAGGAGCTGGCCAGACTGAGGAGTAGAACCTCACGGCACAGAATGCCTTCCTTGGTATTGTGGGCACAAGAGAAGTCTAAAAGGTGTCTTTATCGAGGCATGCTGCCCTCAGTTACCTTTGAATGACCACCTCTCCCCTGAAGGTGTGGCGAACCGAGGTGTCCTCCTTCATTTTTACCGTTAGCAAAAGTTGCGGAGGCAGGGGTGGGAGAAGAGTGCGTAAGGACGTCAGTGTTCAGCAGGAAGGGTCAAGACTCATCCAGACGTCTCTTTGAATATAAATAATTTTGGAGTATCTGGGCCACTCCATGGCTAAGTTTAGATCCTCTCTGACCTAGAATGCCCAGAACAGGAAATCCTGATGGTCTGACATGGCAACTGGCCATGAATAGCATCAATACCATGGCCACTGGTCACTCAACTGTCCTATAAAGAGTCCCATACAAAGAATCTGGTGATGCAAGATAGAGGCCACAGGCCTATTTGTATTGGAAGAAGAGACTAACATTTATCAGATTCAGTAAAGTAATACTTTTTTCTCCCTTTCTCTTAAGCCCCCTACTAGGCTGTATGTCAATTTCTGCTGCATAAATTTCTAAATGTTTTATCTGTTGAGTATAGAATGAAGATACAATGATGAATCATTCCCATTTGTCCCATCCAAGTTCCAACAGCCTGCAGATGGTCCACCACACAGTCCACAATGGCTTACAGAGAAAACAAGGGCCCTCAGGGTTCTTTTCTACACTGACTGAAATCTCTCCATCAGATTTTTTAAGTGACCCGTCCTCTAGCCCTTCTCTTCCAGCCTCATACTTCGCCACCCTACCTGCTGATGGCATGAGAGGTGGTTTCCTGCCCCTGCCAGACTCTCCATCTGCTCCCCCCCACCCGGACCAGCTAGAGCCCCAAGCTTCCGGGCTGACAAAGACCCTCGCTAACACATTCTTGCAGTATTGCCCTTGGAGTCAGTTTTGCATCTCCCCACCACAGGCAGAAATGAAAATTGGTAATTTGTCAGGAAATGTGTCCTGCTGGCTCTCTCACTATAGATTAATAGAGCCTGTTTGGCTTAGGAGACGACGCATCAGTATTTCAAAGTTTGGTTTTCTTGGAGATTTGGTGTGTTTCAGGAGATTACAGTGAGACCTGCACTGAAACCTATACTGTGATGGGAGCCGGTCACTGACCCGCTGTGAGCTTCCGTTTCCTCACGTGTTAGAATCTGGCTAGTACTCGTTAGGAACCTTAACAAGGCTGAGGAGAGACTCAAATGAACTTATGTGTAGAAAAATGGTTTAAAAATACTAAGCTTCCCAGGACTGTAAGGAATCATTATTGTGATCATTATGGATGAACTTCCGCGCCTAGCCTCAGGGTTTCTACCTCATATATAACTTAGAGTTGGGTTTTATTTTTAAATCCCTGATTACCCAGGTAGCACCGATATTACTGCAGGCCACCAATGAATGCATAAGTAATATTCTCCAGCCACCTTTTTCCTTTGCACAGCAGCGACAACAAAAATATCAGTCTGGAAACAACATGAATCAGTGAAAATTAGAAGCAGAGAACATAAATATGTCATATCTCCTAAATCATCTTGTTGTTTTGTCATGCACATTCTTAAAAAAAAAATGGAAGGGAAAAATAACTATTCCCTCGTGAGAACAGCAGCGCACGAATACAACTGGGTCTCCTGCCATGTCTGGTCGTCGCTGCTCCTCGCAGCTGCTTGGCGGTGCGCAGCTCCAGGGCTGAGGATGGGCTGGAGCTAAGTCCCCCCAAAATGAATGCATCCTGCGTCTTGCAAAGGCACTTGGCCCGGACACACAACAGCAAGGCGGCCAGTCAAGCTCTCGGGGGTAAGTTCTCAGAGAGGAATTGGTCTCGTGTAGATTATGGCTAAACATATACTCTGGAAGCTTCAAGTCTAAGCCGTGACACAGCAGCGTCGCCCAGCGTCCAGCTGGGGCCGCCAGAGGAAAACACGTCCTCCGAGCACAGCACTGTTTGGGGTGCGAAGGAGCCGCTGTTTATTCTCTTCGCAAACACTAGTGAGAAGGAACGGAGACATCCTCATCACATGTATAGAAAGACTGTGTGCAGCTGAGGCGGACTGCCAGAAGCTTCAGGAAGAAAGCGGAGAAGCGGCACACCTTTGAATTAGTCTAAGGAAAGGGAGGTAAAAAAATAAAATGAAGTATCATGACGATGCTCAGGAAGTGCCTGTTTGATAAAAGTACTTGAATGTAAGAAATTGAATCGAGGAAGAGTGGGGATGTGGTGAAAGATTACAGCTTTGTTTGGGGATAAGAGCTCTCAAGCCACAATGTTTTATTATATTTCTAGTTGCTAAGGTGCAAGTGTTAAAAATGAGAACACTATTCACGGAATTCTTTTTCGATGGAATGATCACCCACAGTCTGATTTCCCTGAGGCTTGGGCTGTACCGAAGGTTTGCAGAGCGTTCAGGGGGTGCGTACAACGAACGAGGTAATGATGAATACAGCACAGAGGACAAGGCCAAGGGACACTGGGTAGGGCTGAAATGTCCAAACAAAAGCGTTTCATTCCCCAGTGTACCCATACCCTCTCGCCATGCCCACAACTAGCAAAGAAATCATCGAACTACTTGGCAGAGGCCGGTCGCCACTGAGAAGGAGTCAAGCACGATGGTTAAGAGTAGCAAGGGGAGCACTTCACATCAGAGTCTGCGGCCCCAGGAAAGCTGGGCCGCTTTCCTCTGCTGACCGCCCAGAACCCGTCACACAGCCGGCGGCCACGGTCCACACAGCGGCACATCGGTGGGCAGAGTGGGCGCTCAACGGCTCTTCGCAATGAACGAAGAGCAGGTCACGGAGCAGAGTTAGCGCTGGGCATCACCCTTTCCATCTGTGGGCATCACACCAAAGAGAAAGAGGGCTCAAGCCCTTCCTCATTTCTCCTAAAGCCAATGGATTAATGGGATGCACTGCTGCGTTCCTCACTCCCAGTATTTCTGAGCTTCTATTACGGGTTTAGAAGCTGTGGACGCATGTGGAAAGAGCCCAAGGATCAGAAAACATGAATCTGATCTCTAGCTTTGCCACCTCAGTGTCCCCATTTGTACCACAAGAGAGCAAGTTTGGAGAGATGCGGGAGCATCCTTGACATCACGTTGTGAGAGTCAAAGTAGGAAATGTTATGACGTTGTCGTCTGCCACCAAGTACTGTTTGAAGTCCTGCCTTCTCCCTGGTCAGAGATGCATCTGGGCCAATTTATAACGTGAGATAAAAAACAAAAGCGGAGTATCTCACCAGTGTCCTCTCTTTTCCAGCTATAAAGGAATAGTAGCTTTTTATTCGGGCTCACCTCCTGGGACTCCTTTTGAGGGAATTATTAAATCAAACTGTAATGTGGGTGGTTTTGTGGTGTAGATAAAAGCCCAGGAGGGACTCATCAAAAAAGCACTGCATCCGAGTTGCTGACTAAACAATATGGACTTCAGTCTCTAGAGACGCAAAGTGAATGTGTTATTAGCAGCGTGACTTATGGAAGCAAATTTCCAACAGAAGTACAAGCAAAAATACAGTTTTAAAAGGGCAAACTCATTTTGTATGCCAGGTTTCCTAAAGTAAACCCAGCCTTCTGTAGGAATAGTAGAATGTCTTGTTATCCATTCAATACATTTAATATGAAAAATCTACATTATTGTTTTTATTTATTATTTATAGAGTGCAAGAGGACAACATGGCAGTGTTCCATGCAAATGCAGCAGGCATAGCCTCTGCCTCTGGGGACGTCTGATCCAACCCAGATGTAAAGAGGATTACCCCCAGCCGCAAAGCAGGCAGCGTGATCCCTCCTGCCACACTAAAGGGGAACATGGCTAGGATAAAGGGGGTTCTCCCTGCTGAAGTCTGATCCTATTTGACATCAGCAATGTGACCACTGAATTGTTCGGTCTTGTTAGCCATTAAGGTCTCGCAAAGTTCAGTTCAAAATACAAGAAGGAAGAGCCTTCACCCGAAGGGTAATAAGGAAGAAAAGCACTGACTTATATGTACTGTCCTTATAAAATAATAAATCCCCTTCAGTAGAAGGAGGAAACAGTTAGGTTAATGATTAAAGGAAAATAAAACGTCTCCCCACTCAGAGATTAAACTAAACTAAATCCCTCTACCCCTGTAAGTGACCATTTGTCTAATGCTTTTTACCCCCGTACCCAGCTTCTAACACTCTGCGTAGCACAGACACTCAAGGAAAAATATTCATTATTCCCCCACAAACTATCATTAGCCATTTTAAAATATCATTCTTATTTCTGCTACATCAGAGTGGAAATAATCCAGAAAGCTGGATTTTAAGGGTTTAACAATCACAAGGCTCCCTCCCACCTGGGGTAAGGCCTAGAGAGGAAAATGGAGTCGGCACAGCAAACCTGTCCCCAGCCTCACATGCCAGCATGGTTTGGGGCAGTTAGTGCTCAATCAACACTGACGGAGGGAGGGCCACACGGTACCCTCTGCCAGCAGACACAAGAATTTACATTATGTTCAGCCTTGTTCAATAAACTGTTCTCCCATAGAAAGTAAGCTCCCCCACATTCTGGTGAAAGAGAATCTGAGATAGAAAAGGCAGAGGACATACTTTTCTCAGAAGAAAACTGAGATGAGGTTGTGCTTCCTATGCAAATGCAAACAGATGGACTACGTGGCAGTGATACGGAATTGTGACATTATTTCACTCCAAGTTTTATAGCAGGAACCTGGCTCAGTAGTCTGAAACTGTATGTTGAATTTAATAGGGCCCCACTGAAACAAAGTGCGAAGTCAGAGCTAAAAACCCAAAGCAGAATAAAGCTGGTGGAGATCTACCAGGTCACAAATGCGAGTGATCCCACGTTTCCTCCATGGCTGATTTGCTCATTTTAAGTCTCTTTCTTTGAGCCTCATAACCAATTTGGTGTTTTTCATCTGGAACCTGAGAAATCACTGGCCTTGAAGCATAAGACCAAATCGTGAACCTGAACTGAACTGACTTAAAAAAAAAAGTTTTGTAGAGACATCTGTGTCTTTACACACTGAAGTATGTGTGCTGTGCCCACCTCTACATTACCTGTGAATACAAAGTGAAGTTAACCAACAGGGCAAGCAGTTTCAGGCTATGGAAGTGACCAAAAAAAAAAAAAAAAGAAAGTCTAAAGGCAGAGTTTAAAAAGGTCAACTAGGGGGAGAAAAAAGAGCAGACACAAAGCATGATCTTGGGGGATTTCACAGGTTTCCAGCCCCACAGAATGGCTATTATAGCCTGCAGCACACAGTTTTGGGAAAGAGACTGGATAAGGGACAGCAGGAGGAAGTTAAAAGAGTTTGTTCAGTGAAGATAATTGGAAGGTGACATAGCTTTAGAGCCAGACTGTGTGAAGTCTGCTGAAATAATGAAAATCAGACCTTTCACCAAAAAAAGGGAATGTCCCAGACTACATCACCAGAAGATAACAGAAGCATCACAAAACGTGCATGTGCATGCGTCTGTTTACTGGGCACTCACGTAAGGTACCGACTGCACATATTAATCAAAAAGCACTACCCCTCCCTCCACTTTTCTATTACCTGTCCTACTTGGTGCCAATTTCCTTTCTCCTTCCCAACGCCGCTTGCTTCACTGTTCTTCTTGAAGACATGGGATAGGGATTTGTCAAAGTCAATGAGCACTTTATTACAGTAAGAATGTTCTGTAATGAACAATTCAGCAATTTAATGAGATTCTGTAGATCTGTCTCTAGCCTGTCCATCAAGCATCACTTCTATAAAGCACCCTGACACTAATCCTCTGGTATCCCCTATCTTCACCCTGGGCTGAATATTAGATTCTTCCATGGTATATTGCATTATCAGTATAACCTCGGCAAAAATGATGAACTTAACTGTACTTGAAGCAATAGAGCTGGTCTGATTTGATTTTTCTCTATTGGGTTGAGTGGAGGGAATTACTTATTTACTAAGAGAAAGCAAAAACAGTTTCTTATTGCCTGCTGAATGCCTAAATTGATCATATTTATGTGAGCCTTTTAATTCTTTCTTGAGGACCAAGTATAAAAAAATACTGCCTGCAACAGAAAGCAGTTTTTTAAATTCTACGTTATAATATTAGTAACCTTTAGAGAGGCAATTATGATAACTCAAGTGGACAACAGTATGGAATTCTCTGGACACTCAGACATATCCACATTCCTGTGTCCGTCTCTGGAAGGGCACTCAACCACACTACAAGAGACAGAAGCCATAGGCATGGTTGCTCAGATCTCAATTCAGTCAGAAATAATTAAATGCAGATATTCATTCCAAGTCTACCTTTTCCCCTTTAGGAAGTGAACAAAAATTTGGCAAATTCCCACTTTGAACTGACAAGAAAGTTCTGATTATTTGTATTTATAGGGGGAGAACCAGAGATAATTAAAATTCACACCAAAAACTCATCCTCACCAACACTTTTGACCTCTACCAAAACACACATTATCAGAAATAACCTAAAAAGCAGAAAAAAATGTATGACTTGTTTTTCCTCCCTTTTTTTTCTTTGCCAAGACCGTGTGGCACACTGTGGAGCAGAGAGCAGCTGTCAGCAGACCTGGCTGTGAGGACTGGCTTTGCTCTGAGACTCTGAGCGAGGCGCTGAGGCTTCGTTTTGCTGATCTAGGAGGTGGGATCAATAGAGCCATCCTTCAGGCCTATTGTGATGAAAGATCAGTAAGCCTGCAAAGAGCCCATGTCCCAGAGGGCCCTCAGCAGTCTACAGCTCTTCTCCTCACTGGTGGAAGCAATGGTGAAAAGAGAAGTTGTTTAAAGTAATACAAAGAAAGAAAGGAGGGAAGACATAAACTATCAATCAGTACGTCTGATGCTACCTCTGACTCCGTTTTAGTCAGAATCAGACTACTCTCTAAATGTCAGCTGATAAAATACCAGGAATTCACTGCCTTATCAGCTAGTAGAAGACTTCATATTTTCCCTTGTCCTCTGTAAATATCTTTCAAGTGTCTGTGAAATCTTGGAGGCCTGCTGCCCTAGAAATAACAAGATGGCCAGCCAGTCCTTCAGAGGGTGAGACAGACAATGTAAGCCGAAGGGAAGAAGATGGGCTTTGTTTGTCTTCCAAAGACACCATGTGCATTGTTCAAGGATAGTCACTGGGGAGGAGCTGAAAAGGATTTAAATTGAATAATCAACTTGAAAACATGAAACATCCTCATGTCCCCTAGACAAAGGATATTCCAAAAAAAATGTATGTCAGGCGAAAAGGCAGGGCTTAGGAAAAGAGCGGTGAATGCAGAATGAAGTAAGGGGAGAGATTTTTGCAGTGCAGTGGAGAGCTTCGTTTCATCTCACACCCCAGCTGCTCTCTACCACAACAAAGAACTGCCTCTGAATTGTTTACAGGAAAGCCCAGAATTTATTCTCTTTCCATTCGTCTTAAATATGCATAGATAGCACTTGAAAATCCATTCTTCTCATTTTGACTTTAAGAAACTATTTGTTATCAGGTGAAAAAAAAACCCTCTGACTCTTTCTGATATAACCCCCTTAGGATTTGGGGAAGCCACCCCAGGGTCTGCAGAATCTCACCTGTGATTACCCTGAGCTAAACTCCGCAGGCTGAGGCTCTGGAGCCTCGAGGGCTGGCTGTTCTCCAACTACTTGCCCATCAAAGGAGAATAACTTGTAAGATTTCTACTCCGATGAGGACCAAACCAACAAAATAGTTACCACTGCTCCTCAGTCCCTCAACTTCCGATCATTCTGTGCCTTCTGCATGCCAAAAGACAACCTGTGCGGAGTGCCCTTACCTGCCAGATCTGCTCTTCGCTCAAGGAGGTGAGGCGGTCGCTCTTCAGGACCTCCTGAAGTAGACAATAAGGAAGCGTTAGAATGTCTTCAGGGCGACTCTTCAGGAGTTCAGAGAGATGTTTCACTAAGAAATCGATCACGGCCTTCTCCAGCAACGTGAGGTTAAAGAGGTCAGCAAGTCTGTACAGATCCAAGTAATTAAAGCTATTTAATTCCTGGGTGCCAAAGAAAATAGAAATGGAAAAAAAGATCTCTTAGAAATCAATCCATGATAAAGCAGGCAAGAAGTTCATATTGATTCAACAAGGTTTGCATGACAGGAGTAGGAGAAATGGCACTGCATTCCACTGATCATGTAAAGCCAAACACCTCAACTGTAAGGCTCTGGCAGAGAGCTGTTGTTCTAGAATCCATCACTTCGCCTCACTCGGCCCTTCTTAAAACCCATATATTTAAAGATAACTGAATAAAGAGGTGGCAAGGGGTTTCTGGTTTCACTGCCTGAAATGTCACTTTGCAGTCTTTAGGGAGAGTTTCCCAATGAAGACAATTTTTCTTCTCTTACCATGTTTTACATCTCTCATGTGATAAGTTTTCTTTCTACTAAAGATAGTGTGAAGGCAGGTAAAGTGGGAGTCATGTTTAGATGACAGAAATTATATGACGATAAACGGATTGACAACTCTTTTTCCAAAACTCCAAATTAAGTAAGTCTTTGAGTAAAAATGACCCATCCTAACTTAATGAAATGAAGACACAGAGTTTTACAAATAAGGTGGTAGGAAATGGAGAAATCTCACAGACAAGATTCGTGTCCTGAATAATTCTATAATGAATCCACTTAAGATGACCAATTTATAGTTGTTCTTTGTTTTATGTTAGCCTGGAAACTTCAGAAAAACCAATCGCAATCTTTCCCTCCTTTTCAAAGACTTCCTGTAGCAGTGCTTCATTTTGGTGGTGGTGCGGGGTGCACCTGTCTCTACACATTGTCAAACTCATAGCAGGGGCTCTAAAATAATGCTCCTGGGGAACCGGTGGAACCACTGTCTGGTGACTGCAGGAATCAGAGTGGGCACACAGGTTTGTTGACAAAAAACTTACCTATTTCAAGTAGAGTGGGAGTGGGCCATCTCCAAGTTTCCCCTCATTTTTAACTTGTAATTATTAATACATGAACGATATTTTCTGGTAACTTAAGGAGTACAGATACCATCTGATAGCTATTTGACTCCATTGATCTATTTAAGTAATTTTCAACATACTTTACTCCTTGTTCAGTTAAGAGTACTAAGAACACTTTCTCAAATAGTTACATTGTATTTTAATGTGTTCCTTTCTATAATGTTGAAAATGTAAAGGGATATGGTCTAAACCTGTGCTCTTCAACACGGTAGCCACTAGCCATGTGTGGCTAGAGAGCGTTTGAAATGAGGCAGTCTGATCTGAGGGGCACTCTAAGCATTGATGTACTGAATGCATGGAGTAAGAAACATAGAAGGTAAAATTAGCTCATTAGTAAGTTTATACTGATCATATAGTGGGTTAAATACATGATTATAATGAATTTCACCTGTTTCTTTTAACTTTTTTTAATACAGTCAATGGAAAATTAAAAAATACATATGTGGCCCCCATCCTGTTTCTATAGGACAATGCTGTCCTACTGTTCCAAATAATAAAAGGTATGATAATGAAATTATAAAAACAGCTCTCCAAGGAATAACTGCATCATCACCACGGCTAACTGATGAAACTTTTTAACTTTAAATTCTATTTCATTTGTTGGGAGATGACATTTTAATTGTATTCCTAACAGGAATTAATCTAGATGATAGGAATCAACTGTAAGATTTTGGCTCTGAATAGCTCTAATTGCCAATACAACTGAAAAGGAATAAATGCTTCCCTTTAAAATGAAGTTTATTACAGAAGACCACTCAAATCCTTTGCAGCTCAAAAAACTAACGGTCCACTCATAGCCATTCAATCAAAATATCCTGGCTTCCCATTCAGTAGATTTTATCAAAGGAATACAGAAGATTTTGACTCCAGCTCCGATCTTTTTCAAGTAATGTTTAAACCTGTCCTCCAAATCTTACTTTTTAGGACAGGTGAATTCCACTCTGGGTGGAACGAAGGCGCAACCCTTGCACATGGAGCTTCCCTAGTAAACTTCTGGACCATCTCCGCGGGATGAATGTATTAGATGTAGTCGGAATGTCTATGCGACAGGTTTAACTGCTTCAGGACCCTGGATAACGATTTCAGGGTCCCAGGAAAGTACTCTGCGGTCCCCAGAAGCCTGACGGGGGCGGGGGCTGCGAGAGCCAGTGCCTCTCAGGTACCCCTGCCGCATGCCCAAGGCTCAAGGTCCTGAGACAGCCCGCAGAGACGGCAGAGAGACGAGCATGCGCAGAGGCAGAAACAAAATGTCAAGTCCAAAGTGGACGCGTGGAGCTTGGCAGGAATGGCTTTCCCCACTTGTTCTCCTGCCATAACTACGAGGTTGGAGCTGGATTACACAGCAGCAACCAAATATTCCTTATTAAGCATCTTTATATCTGTATATGGAGATACAAGGTTTCTTCCAGTTAGAAACCTGCAGCTTAAAAGCAGGCCAGTTTCAAACTACAGAGAACCAGAGAATTAATGGGAAATTTTTTAAAATTGCGCTTTTCAACTGTGTTCTTTTCTTAAAGGTAATTATTTACTGCCTGCTTCCGCCATCCTAGAATGTTTCTCTTTCCTGTAAGAGTATAATCTTCTGTAATCCCCGAATCCGATCTAACACAGCATTTCCTATTAGTGGAGTACTAAGAAGGCTAACTGAATAGAAAAGGCCACTGAACGGACACATGTACAAGAGAAACATCAGTTTAAAGTATGCTCCCTATCTTTACCTTTTCATTTCTCTTCTGCTTAAATCCATCATTTCCCCCACATCACTAGTGATTTCTATGTAAGTCAAAGATTTCCATTCCCATTGCCATGCATACTTAGCAACTCAGTAGTTTAACTGTATAAAGTGGGAGTTGAAGGAAAAGAGAAAAACCACTTTCACTGAGCTCATGATGCCATGATAAACACTCCTCTTCTTGGGGCAGACGGGCTTTGTGAGCTTCAAGCAAAATCATCACTTATTGTCCTTTCAGCTAAGACCATATATAAGCAAAATAATGACTGATGCTGCTGCTTTAAAGGATTCCCAATAATGTGATGGGAAGAACTGGCAAGCTATGCCCACCTATAATATTGTGCATGGAAAAGAAAGTCATTGATGTTATGAATGTTGTTGAATTTTGTTTCCAGTTATAAAAAGTAGTAAGTGCGAATTTCATACAATTCAGGAAATACAAAGTGTGGAAAGGTCATTCAGATTTGACCATGCAGAGACATTATTATTGTTTTTGTATATATGCTTCTAGACTTTTGAAAGAAGTCTTTTTACATCAAAGAAAGAGAAAAAATAATTGCATCCCATCAGCAGCCATGGGCACTTAGAGTCAATCCAAGTTTGTGGAGAAGAACAAAGGCCACAGAATCAGGGAGACCTGGTCAAATCCAGCCCTAACACTGGCCGTTGGTTCAAGGTCATGACCATAGGGTTGTCATGGGGATACTTACTGAAAAGCACTTTACCACACAGCTTAGCACATGAAAAGTAGACAGTAGATTTGGTGGGCAAGGAATAATAAAGTATATTTGAGAGCATTGTTGTTTGACATCCACAAACCCTGATTCACCACTAATAGAAGGAAGTCAAAATGAAGAATGTGGTCCCTCTAAATATCAAAGACTTAAAGAAGCTGCAACATTAAGTCAGGGAAAAGAGGATGGCCAGAGTAAAACCACACAGTTGAGTTATAAACTGATTACATGTTCATGACTCCCACATATAGCGCAAATCTTGCTTGTAAGCTCTGGATTCATTTTCCAAACTGCTTATAAGAGGACGTCTCTTGGATATTCAACAGCCATACTGAACTCAACATGTCATCACTGAACTCATTTTTTGCAAACCTGCATCTTCTCCTGCATCATCTCTCTTAGAGAATGACCGCCATCCACCCACATCAGGCTTCCCAAGGTGGCCCAATCCCTCCCTCATTTCCAGTCATTCACTAAGTCCACTTCTCTTCTGCTTCATTGTTTACTGTTCCGTTCCTCATCACCTCCTATCCAGATGTCCTGAAACAGGATAGAGAATTATCATTCCTGCTTCCAGTAACAAACTCTTAGTCCTCTCATTTTTAAGAATCTGACTATATTGATCATCTGTTTAAAACCCAGTAATAGGTTCCTGCTTGCTTATGGTTGAAAGTCCCAACTCTGTAAATAGTCTTCTGTTTACCTGCAGGATAACAATCCCACCACTGTGGCTTGGCTTCTGCCACATCAATGACCTACCTTCACATCATGTGCGGGGACCACACCAGGCACTGGCAATACAAAGAAGAGGAAAAATAGGCCAGTTCCAGGCCTTATGGAGGGAATAGTCTACTGCAAGAGTGAGCTGTTAATCAAGACATATTATACATAAATGGAAAATAAGGCTACACAGGGTAGAATTACAGGGCTGTGAGTGTCCGTAGTGGGTGATTTGACCTGGAGTGGGAAGTTAGTAAAGGCATCGCTGAGAAGCCACATGGAACTGACAGCAGAAAGAAGAGCAGATGCTAACCTGGCCAGGGGTGGGGTGGGAATGTGTATTAACTGTACTTTTAGGACCTCACTGACTGGGCAGAGACGGCCCCTCCCGGGCTTCCCAATTTTTAGACACCAAACAACTTGCTCAAGAGTGCCCCCTGCATATGCCAAAGAACAAACATGGGGCCTACTGTGCATCACCTCCTTTAACGGTCTCCAGTACTGCTGGAGACACTATTCCTCTGCCCTAATCATCCTAGAGTCAAGTGCTAGACAACTAGAGACAGCCCGTATGCCCCAGAGCTGCTGAAACTACTGAACCGAGGCAATCATAAGCCTGCTTACCCCGCCTTATCTTGCTCTTCTGGCATAAAGCACCCTAAAGGCTCTTGCCCATGCTTCCCCATCACTGTTTCTACCTCCAGACCAACCCAGGTACTTCACCCGGGGCCCTGCAGCGTCTCTCCTCTTGGGAACTGTAACAAAGCATCTTTCCAGTCGCAGTTCTCTCCTATTTGTTGGCTTACGCATACCTGCATAACAATAAAACCTGGGTTTTAAAACAGGATGGTAAAGGGGGCGGGGTGGGGGGATGTTCCAAACAAACGAAGCCGCATATGCAGAATCCCTATGGATGAGGAACCAGGTCCCACTCTTCTGTCTGACCGTCCTGTCTCAGCCAGCAGATCCCCTTCCTCTCCATGTCACCCTCCTGTCATCACATGGCTCTCCTTCATTTGCTTTTGGCACACATCACTGTGTGATTACCTTTCACATTTATTTGCCTACTTAGTAAGAATGTGTTTGTCCCCAGCCCTCATAACGATGTTCTGTGGGAGGGAGGACCTCTCTGTTTGTTCATTGCTGCGCTCCTAGTGCCTAAAACAGTGCCGGGCAATGGGAGGGGCTCACGCCGTACTTGCTGAATGAGCCTTTTCAGCCTCCCTGATTCAGGTCGAACTGACTGCCTCTTCCTTCCCGCGTCCGCCCCGCCTCTGCGAGGTTCCAACGTAGCACTTGCCACCGGAGGCAGCCTTTGGTCACAGACCGGTCTCCCTCTATGGAATCTAAGCTCCTCCGTGCCAAGGACTGAATTGTGTCCCTGGGATCTAGCAGTTTAATGAAAGAAATGTCCACGAGTCTTTTCTTTTTATTTACAAGTAAGCAAAACAAAACAGGCCATGTCTTTCCAACATGTCTGTCCAATTATGAACAGTATCCAGATCAGACCAGGGGTCACACCGCACCAGCCTGCCTCCCTTCCCTCCCCTTTCTGACCTTTACACATACACACCAAAGCAAAGCTGGTGGCCATTCACTTTTCCAAGAGGGAAAATTGGTAATAGTGACTAGAGTTGAAAGAGTTAATGGACAAAGGTAATAGCTCTGAGTTAAAAAAAAAACCAAAAACCTCAATCCACCCAAAACTTCTTTCTCAGTCTAAGAGAGAATTATTTCCTTTATAAACTGGCTTATCAGATCAAAGTACCTTTTTAAATGATACTCTGCCCTAATTATGAGATTCTCTTACATTCTGTGGCTTAAAAATCCAAGAACCCAGCTAGAGGCAGTGGTTTTGAATGGAAAGTATAGCTCAGCAACAAGAAACTCTCTTGAGTACAAGGAAAATCTTTTTCTTTTTTCTCTAAAAGGGTTTCATTTCTGTCACACTGCTTCTCACCTGAAATTTGGTTTCAATTCAGAACTATGGTGCATACATTGTTGTTCTTTGGGGAATCTTTAAAAATAGTATGTATTTTCTTTTGGTTTAGAGCTATTTGGCTTCTCTCTTCCCTTCTATTTGTTTCTTATGGAGTGAATGACAAGTTAAATAACAGAAGAAGAGCCATAAAATACATCCCGAGTACTATACTAGCTGTGGAATAAACACCAGTTACAAATGCACTAATTCTTAAACCTTATAAATTCCCGCAAGTTCACTATTTTGTGTGGTCTATTTACACCCTAATTAAATTGCTAAAATGGTTACTCCCCAGATTAACTACTGAATATGGTCGGGAAGAAAGGCATCAGAAAAGTGAACACTGTTTTAGACTGGGATATATTCAAATGCAATTACTTTTGTGAGGCACATTGCCAGGTAGTGGACGTGAGTGGGAGGGAGGAGGGCTCTTCGGAGTCTGTGTGGGAGCCCCGCGGCCCCTCTACCACTCTTCCCAGCCCAGGGCAGCAGGACAGAATGATGAGTGTTGGGCTTTGCCCCAGGTGGGGTGCCCACCTGAGCAGAGTGATTGGTCAGTGTATTAGGAGGTGTCTCTCAAGATATGAATTAAGCAAATATTTATGATTAGTGACCAATTGTCATACAAGACTATTTCATAATTTAGTGCAAATTTAAGCCTATCCCTGAACTAATATCCCCCAAATGCACTTGTATTCTGATATACTGTGTAGAATGGGAGAAAAATATATAACCTTATAGCTGCTGTCTGCATATTCACTGCATATGACCCACAGCCTAGCTTTTGTGGGCTGCAGCCAACAGATGTGTCTTGATGTGTGTCAATGATATAAGCTGAGAATCAATAATGCGTATTTCTAATATGCAATCTATCAACGTAGTCTATTGATGCCACATCCATGTGTCCCCTGGCCTGGCAGCAGCCCCTTGCCCATCGAGTGCTGCAGTTTGGCCATAGCCTTGGCACAGGAATTATTTGCCTATACAGAATACAAAGTATTTATCATATTGTGATTGCATCTACTATAGACTATCCCCAATATCTGTTCCACAAAAACTCTTTCTCAAATCTAGGAGTTCTTATTAAACTGACAAGATTTGGAAATCTGATGGAGATGCTTTGATTTAATACTAAGGATACCCATGCAAAACATGGCCTAAAACCTATTTCTCTTGTAGTTTCATTTGGTTCTAAGAACATTACTGACTTGTGAAACAAAAACAAGAACCAACAACCTATACTATTGACACAGAAAATTATGACTTGTGTTCAAACTAATAAATTCTCTCCAGATCAAAATTAAAGCAATGCCATTTTGATTTCCTGAATTTTTCCCCTTCTAAGATGACCAAATTGAATAGGATCCCAGATTTTTCAGGGTAATAATATACAACAGATGTGACTATTTTAACAATGCTGCATTTCACCAGTATAATTATGGTCTTTCATTTCCAACTGTTGATGCCCTTTACTTATACCCTCCCTTCAAAATGTCACCTCAGTTACCACATGTCAATACTTTGCTACAGATAAGGAGGGTCAGGAGGCACAGTGGGTTCCATGACCATCATGTATGTAATAGCAACTTGAAGATCTATTTCAAATGTTGACTTTATGCCACATTTTAAAGACTCCTGAATGAAGAGTCATCCTTGTTATGGAAGTCAAGATATCTTTTTTAAAAAACTACTTCCAAATCTATTCCCAATTGCTTGATACACCCACTCTGTATACAAAACCAGGATGGTTTGATTTTTAGACATGTTAATTGAAAGTTACATACAAACATTGTATTGGCTGCATATAGGGACCAAGTACTAAGTCAGACATAGTAAATATGAAGCCCGGGGTCAAATCCTAATGCTTCCTACTTCAAGCCTCCCGTCACAAACCAACTAACTAGTCACTAATCTATCCATGCATGTATCTTCCAACAAGTAAAAATGTTCCTGGAAAACTAGTAAAACTAAGTTTTGCATCTTATGTTTTGTATCCTGTACTATGCCAATCATAATATCTCTATCACAGATTACTATTGAAAAATATTTGTGGGATTATGAATTTTAAAAAGCAACACATTTTTTGTTATTGTTTTTAAAGCACATCTATGATTTCGAATGAGGAAGTGACAGTTTGTTTACAAGCATGACTTTACAACTGGGCAAAAATGAACAGATCTCCCACAATTACCTGAGAAAGATACTCGCAAATACCTGATTTGAACTTAAAAAATTCTCCCTTGATGCTACCTACACGTCAGGCTTTTCTCAGAATTGGTAAATAGGGTGGAAGGCCCTCTTGTGACACCGCATGCAGCAGGCCTGGCTTCCACAGTGAATCCAGGTCTTCGCACTTTTCACATGCTGTTTGTTTGGGTTTTCTTACCCCCCAGAATACGGACAAAGAACCTAACTTCACTTGGTATTCAGCAACGACCAGAAACATACAGATGTCCGCACTGTTTGCCAAAAGTATAATGAAAAATTATCAAGTGGAACTGAATGCTCATAATTTTCCTTCAGACTGTAGAGAACCATAAGGATCCTTGTCACAAATGACTATTGTTTGTGAAGCATTTACAGAGCGTATGATTCAACAAACTTTAAAAACGAGTTTTTAAGAAAAGGGAAGTTCTAAAACAGCAGGAGACTCACAGAACCCAAGAATGGACTAACAGTTACCAAAGGGAAAGGGACTGGGGAGGATGGGTGGGAAGGGAGGGATAAGGGGGAAAAGGGGGCATTAGGATTAGCACACACAGTGTTGGGGTGGGGCACAGGGAGGGCAGTATAGGACAGAGAAGACAAGTAGTGACTCTATAGCATCTTACTACGCTGATGGACAGTGACTGTAATGGGGTACGTGGCGGGGACTTGATAATGAGGGGAGTCTAGTAACCATAATGTTGCTCATGTAATTGTACATTAATGATACCAAAATAAATAAATAAATAAACACATACATACATAAATACATTAAAAAAAAAAGAAAAGTGAAGTTCTATATGATAAATGCTCTGTCTCCCCGGGGACTGGGGGGTGGGGGTGAGGGAATGGATGGACAAACAAGATCAGATTCTACTTCCTAAGAAAGCCAGGCCATTCCAGCTGAAAGGATTGTTTCCTCTCTAACTTCTCATTGCGGAAGCTACTGGAAGCATTTGTTTAACCCTTTGCCAGCAGCTATATACTTTTCTCCCCAACGGTGCATAAGGGTGCAGACTGAATCTGTACTTGTTTAGATCTTCCTCTCTGTCTTCACCAAGAGGCTACTTAGTTTTGATTGTTAGATTGTGAGTAAGGGAAGAAAGTCAGACTTTTAACAAAAAATAGAGTGTTACTGCTTTTGTTTCTTAGTTTACAATAAAAGATTCTCTTGCTCCTCTAAAATATTTAAACATTGTAAGATTTTGAAATATTTTAATGTCATTGAATGTTAAATTTATTAAATATTTTAATATTTAAATATTTTTTAGGAATTTAAAATACATGCATAGAATGTGACTCACACTGGAAACAGCTTTCTCTCTCCTTGGGCTGCCATATTTATTGTTTTATTTTCCCAATTGTATGCTATGTTTAGGCTATCATTTGATAGCAGGTGCACTGCCATCTCATTCTTTATGACACAGAAAAATTATAAATTCAAATGATTGTGCATATTTATGTGGGTTTATAATTTTTTATTTTCCCTGTCTCTCACTAGGTCATGAGTTGTGGGGACAAGAAACTGGTTGCATCTTTAGCTTGTAGATACAGGAAACACACATAATTTGAAGCTGACCTATCTGGATGACCTCAGACAAATGGGTAACCTCTTTGAGTCTAGTTTTCTCCTCTAAAAAAATGGAAAATGTGGTCTGTTGTAAGGATGCCCCAAAATATATGTAAAGTGACTTCCACATAGTAGACTCTCAACACACAGTAGCTATCTTGTTATTGTTATTCCCACTTTAAAATGCTATTAACAGTGCTTAAACGAGAGCTTTGCCTACTCCATAAGTTGTATTCACTAACTAGGGGAAGGAAATAAAACACTGAATGTCTAATATGGACTTTGTTTTTCTACAAATGTTAGCAAAAACCATAGTTGTCATGTAAAATCATTCACTTGTTTTGTACTTAAAAAACACTTCCTCAGAGATAAACAAGGAGAACAGATTGAGACACTATATTGGCCCATCACCAAGTGTGTATTACTATGATATACTCTGGTTCCCATGCTCTATATTACACACAGCAGAACAGGCACACGGAGAAATCTAAGGATGGAGGAGCTGCATTTCTTTATGACCTTCTTTGAAAGATAAACTCCTTGGGGAAATACAATTTATTCAGATTATCAAGACCCTGCTGTGCAAATCTACAGTCTGGGAGCACACTATGGAGATCAAAAAATATTTACTTTATTCTGTTGGGTATAAAAGCTTTTAATGAATGCATAATTAAGGCAAAAAAAAGTATATGCGGCTTTAGAAATTCCACTGCTGAGCCAAGCCATTAATATCCAAGGCACCATACCCAGTTGTGATTCCACCTGTTTCCTATTTGGATTACAACCTAGTTGTAAATCCAGGTATTACGTGACTACACGACCCGGTGCTGCAGGAAGGGACTGCGCTCCAGGACTAGAGGAAGCAACGCACAGGGCTTTGTTGTGCCTGTGTGGCACAGGCTGGCCCTCTGGAACACGTTGCAACAAACAAACGAACAAAACCCAAACCTTTTAATAGCTTGGGGTTGAATCATGTAGGAAAAAAATAATGGATATCATGTATGTAAAGGTATCTGGAAGTTTTCTCCCTGAGAGACTTGACAGTATAAAATCTCACTGTTATGAAAGAAAAAAATGTACAATATATTTACAATGCAGGCCAGATTAGTTATGAAATGATAAAATGCAAAACGTGATATTTTTATGTGAGTACATTGAGAGGTATATTTGTATACAAACATGTAATTACATCTGGACAACTGTATACAATTATATATTCATATATTGATCTAAATATGCAAATGATGCATCTTGCTTTTAACTAAAATATTAGCAGCAATTCAAATAGTACAACAAAAAATCCCCCACATGCTCTAATTCTTGAAGTCTTTGAAGGTCTGTTTACCTATATTGGTGGTGTATAACAGGAATTCTACAATTAGGTCACTAACACATTTTTGTAACCAACTGTATACTTAGTATCCAAGGCTCATGAATAATTTTCTACGGTTCCTCGAGAAAGTCTGCAGTGAGGTGGAAATCCAGTGGGAAGGAAGCACAGAGACGCAGTCACAGCCAACAACTAACAACTCCGGCCGCAGTCACCATGGGCTAGAAATGCTATTTTGAACTTTTCTAAAGCCACCTCGGCACGTTAGGTGATTACCACTGAATCCCAAACCGCAAAGGGAACTCATGTATATTTTTGTCTTTGTCTACGTGGGTAAGTAGGGCTTTAAAATTCAAGTTTCAATAACCACAAACTTTTTTTGAACTATGAGGGGCAAAATCAGGTTAAATTTTTTTAAAGAATCACCGAGGAGTAATTGTGATAGATTTCCTTACTTCGCTCTGGCGCCCAAGGTCAGAGCGCTGAGGGTGAGCCCCATTCTGCGGGCCCAATGACCTCAGTTATCCAGAGAGTGTCTGCCTTAATCATTATTATACACAAGGAGGAGGACTGGAGGGTTATCCTGGGTTCAAATCTGCATTGTTTTGGCTTTTCATATTTTGGATGCTCTGAAGGATACACAATATCAGTATTTTTCTAAGTACAAACTAGTGTCAGTTCAAATTAGTCTAAATGTGATGATGCTTTTAAAATCTGAATATCAGCGATTTAACAGGTAGATTGATGTGAAGCAGTGTGGCGACGGGGTCTAAAGAGCGGTTCTACAGCTGTGATCCCCTGACCACTAACATGAGCATCATCTGAGAACTCGGTAGAATGCAGATTCTCAGGCTCTCTGGACCTCCTGAATCAACTCTGGGACCAGCCATTCAGGTGATTCCACACACACTCCAGTTTAAGAACCACTGAGGCAGAGTATATTTGAGTGAAGACAGGAGTGACTCTAAGCTGCCTAAATACATTATTGCAGCAAAACTAGTCGTGTGACACCAGTCCCTCATGCCAGCCTCTGACGTGAGCAAAAATTATGCTGATGTGTGTGGCTGAGGCCAGAGCACCCAAAGCTGAATCAATGACTCAGACAAGCAGTCGTTTCCCAGGGTCTGGGCTCACGTCCCTCAGTGGGCAGCAGGGAAAAGGCCGACAGCCTCCTCTAAGGGCATCTGTGGACAGAGAGTAAGAAAGGGGCGGGAGGAGAAGTCCGACAGGGAAAAAGAACTGCAGGGGGGAGAGCGTGTGGACCTAGTAAGGAATAAGCAGTCTCCTAGTAAGGAATAACTTACATTTTTCTTCTTTTAAACAAATGCACTGCTTTTTCCCCCCTGGTCAGGGAGCTTAGGATGGCATGCAACTGTATTATTTTTAAAAACCCCATTACAGTAACCTAACATGGGGAGGGAACTCAAACATGCATTTTGAAGCAACTACTATTAGAGATGAAAGAGTTTCCCAGCTTTTTGCTTGGATGCTGTACAGGAGGATAGAGCAAGATGTTTGTTTTATTTACAGGAAGCACAAGGGAAAACAATAAAACAAAAACTTCCCATCTACAAAGCATCAATACTATGTGATGTGTTGCTTTCAAAAGCAACTATTTCACTACTTATTTAAGTGCAATTGCAGTATGATGTTATCACATATCAGGCGCTGGGTGACAGTGATGATTCATTTAATTATTTGTGACTTTATTTTTCTAGAACAATACATGTGCTTCTACAAAATCAAAGAGAATTGGCTGAGGGGGAATGAAATACCTTTTACAGAATGATGATTATTTCCAGAATTTTCAGGAACAGACTTGTCCAATATGCTGTTGAGTGGAAGTAGGTGCTAAAGTTGCTGGCATTCCCAGGAAGGAAGGAAGACAGGAGGGAAATAGGTAGGAAGGTAACTGTGGTATTTAGAGAGGAAATCGCCAGTGAAGCATCCGTCATGTTGACTGGGTTTCTAGGGCACCTACCTCCTGCAGGATACTGTGTTAAGGATGTTTTGTATGCAGTATCTCATTGACTCCTCCAACACCTCGAAGAGGGAGACAGTGTATTTCACAGGTGAGAAGTGAGGGCAAAGAGGTTAAGTTATCTTGCCCAAGGTCATATAACTCAGGGACATGAGCTTACATCACAGGGAGATAGATAAGTGAATCGACTCAAACAGTATGGTGTGGTCAGTATCCTGGAAGACCCCATAATTAATGAAGAGGAGGGAAATCTAACTCCAACTAAGTGGATTGATAAGACAATTCTGAAAGAGCAGATAGCACATGAGCAAAATGCTGGCAGTTTTAAGAGGAATGTGTGGCTAAGTGAGAGAAGAATAATCCATGGAGGAGGGGCTTGATAGAGAGAGGTATAGGCACAGGGAAATGCATGAAGCTCACAATTGCCATGGCATGGCATGTGGGTAGTAAACTGTGAAAAAACCAAAACAGTCTAAAGAGAAAGTTATATTTCATAATAAAGATCGGACCTGTGTATCAAATAAAGAAGAATGGACCTTATCCTGCAAGCTATGGTGAATCATTGATTAATAAGCGATTTTAGGCAAGCACATGGCATGACCAGGTTATTTTTAAAACAATCAATCAAACGAATTTTTTAAGGTTTTATTTTTTTTAAATCAAACAGAATTTTGGAGGTGGTACTGGAATGGGGAAGAGTGAAGGCAGGTTCACCGGTTAGCAGAAATTTCTTTAGTCCAGGAAATAAGTAATGAGGATTTGAATTACAGCAGTGATTATAGAGAGAATGAGAAAGATTTAAAAAGTTAAAGGGGTTCACACAAAAACCTGCACGTGGATGTTTTCAGCAGCCTTATTCCTAACTGTCTAAATTTGGAGGCAACCAAGATGTAGGTGAAGGGATATACTGTGGTACATCCACACAGTGGAATATTATTCAGTGCTAAAAGAGAAATGAGCTGCTGTAAGATGAAAAGACATAGAAGAAATTTAAATGCATATTACTAAGCAAAACAAGCCCATCCAAAAAGGCTGCATACTGTTTGATTCCAACTATATGACATCCTGGAAAAGGCAAAACTGGAGACAGAGAAAGATCAGCGATTGCCAGGGGTGGGCAGTGGGGGAGGGAGGGATGAATTGGCAAAGCACGGAGGACTTTTAGGGCAGTGAGATTATTCTTTATGGTACTATAGTGGTAGATACCTGTCCTTACACATTCATCCAATCCCACTAAACCTACACCACCAGGAGTGGGGTCTCACGTGAACTGTGGGCTCTGGGTGATAACGATGTGTCAACAGGTGTTCATCGACTGTTAACAAACGCACCACCCTGGTATGTAGGATGCCATATCTGTATTTTACAGATTAGGAGTGAGGGCAAAGAGATTAAATAACTTGCCCAAGGTCACATTACTCTGAGACATGAACTTTTATCACTGCAGATAAGTCAACCCAAACAATATGGTCGTAGGACACTGATAACGGGGGAGGCTATTCGTATGTGGGGCAAAGGGTATATGGGAAATGCCTATTTTCTTCTCAATTTTGTTGCAAACCTAAAACTGCTCTTAAAAATGAAACGTGTATTAAAGAAAAAGTCAAGAAGGTAGAGTTGAAAGGTCTTGGTGACAGTGTAGGAGGGGCACAAGATTTTGGGATGATTCCTAAGTTTCTGGCTTGAGTTCAGACTCAGTAAGGTCATGTGCCTGGGGGGGTAACAGGATGAAAGGCGCACTAGGCAGTTAGCCTAGAGATGATAAAAGAAAAACATGTGTTATTCTTGGGTAGAGTAAGAATGAGGCAAAGGGGAGACAAGAAAAAAAAGGACAAGGTTGGAAACCTAGTCGGTAACTAGGAAATAGGGATCTAGCTTGGGCTTTAGGGAAAGAAATTGCTTTATGGGCCAGGAAAGTAAGTTAAATTTCCAGGGGAGACTTGATTAGCATTAGACAATAGGCAGGGAGCACAGCTGAGCCATTAAAGGAATGTCCAGAAAAAAGTAATCTAGAACAGAAGGATGTCACTGACAAACAAGAGAGAGGAAAAAGGCATATTCCAGAGTTACGTAAGGGGCTAAACCAATGAAATTTAATGGCATTCATGAGAACATGGAGCAGTGTAACATAACACCAAGGTGCCTGGTTTGGGTTAGCATAAGGATGATGGCCTCTTAAAAAATATGAGGAGGAGCAGGTGTGTGAGATTGGGAGCAGGTGAATTCGGAGTGCGTGGAGGATGCCAAGTGGAGATGCTGGCTGCACATAAAGGTCTAGAGCTCAGGAGAGGGGGGCTGCAGTAAGCGACCCTCCACATGAGAATGAGAGAGACTGATGTGAGCAGAAGAGTGCCAGCATGGACCACCCCGCCCAGGGGGCATGCAAGCAGCTGACTTGGTACGTAGAAGAGCCTGAGAAGGAACTGCAAAGACGTGGGATGACGAGGAGCAAGTCTTGAGAAAGGAAGAAAGATGTAGGAAGCAGTGAACTACCAGGGCGGAAACGCTGTAGCGTGGTCACCCGAAGACACCACGAAGGGCCCCCACCCTGGACAACGAGGCGGCTTTGCTGGAACAGCCTCTGAGGAGCAGCAAAGGCGCAGGATGAGCTCCATGGGACTGAAGGGCAGAGAGAAGCTACCAAAGTGCAGACACTGATCCCAGTTTGGGGGCGAATGGACGGTGATGGCTGTGCAGGGGGAGAAGAGAAAGGTTTCGCCCATCTTACTGACCCGACTTTCAAAGGGAAAGGAAGGAACTGGTGGAGGAAACCCTGAAGCCACAAGCCTCACCAGAGGTTCCTGATACAGTCAGGAGCAAAAAGACAGGTGAGCCTTAGAGAAGAGGGCAGCCATTTAACTCTGAGTAGAAATATTTGCAGGTGGACGGTGAATGGGAGGATGAACATCTCAACTGAAACATAGATTTTCTTTGAATACCCCTAATTTCCAAGCATTAATAATGAATTAAGCGAGATTAATATTTATTTGCTTTGTTTATTGACCCTGAACTAGAGCATTACCAAATATTGGAAACATTTTGAGAAAAAATGTGCTAAAAAAGATTTAAAAATTACCCAGCTAACAATCGTTAGCTTAGAAAAGAATTACCAATGTTAGAAAAATCCTTCAAGACAATCTTTCTTCTCTTTAAAAACTATATAAAAGAGGAAGACACAGTCAACCCTAAAAGGACTTCTCTGGCCAGCTAGCATGTCTCTAGGCTGCCACTTGCCAGCATCGTTTGGTGTGGGCCTAAGGAATAGAGGCCAACATAATAGCACATGAAAAATTAAATTAGGGTCCTAAAGTGGCTACTAAAAGATTCTATACATTTTAGAGATAAATATTAGTGATATTTGGCAAAAAGGATATTCTGGATTTTCCATACCATATAGCAAATACTCTTGATTAGAATAAATAATGAGTAGTTGGCTATGATTTAGTAAGGTTGATACATCGCAACCCTTACTGACCATTTTCTCTGATTAGGAAAAATCCAAAGGATTAAACCTTGGTAACATATTTTCCAAATTTTGTACTTTAACTTTCCCCAAATACTAGAGCATCAGCTCTAGTGAACAGCATGCAGTTTGTGTATTTGATTAGGGGCATATTAAATATATATGTTGCTACAATCATTTGTTTTATCTAATGTGGAAAAAAATAGCTCAGTGTTGGAGAAAAACGAGCATGAGTTTTAAGTTCTCAACCTTGAGAATAAATTATTCTATTCAGAACACCCACTATATATTATGTATTTAGGAGATACTGTTAATTTGATAATTAAAATTATAATACATTGTTTGGGAGAAATAACCTCCTATATGTCATTGTAGTATTAGTTTAAAAATGATGATCTATTATGATACTCTTAAAATATGCAAGATACTCAGTGCCAAATGCAGTCCCCATAGAAATCATTTTCAGCTTAAAAAATAAATGTATTCAGTGGGTAAAACTAAGAGAAGACTGACAATATCTTTTTCTTCCCATAATATAAATTTTCAGTATTTAAAAAGCAGGCAAATTCACTGAGTGGATGCACCATTCATTCCCTCAATACCTATTGCTGTGGACTGAGCTGTGTCCTTCCGAAATCCTTATGCTGAACTTCTAAGCCTCAATGTGATGGTATTTGAAAACGAGGCCATTTGAAGGTAATCAGGTTTGGGTGGGTTCACGAGGGGGGGGCCCGCGTGATGGGATTTCTGTTCCTATAAGAAGAGAAACAGCTTGCGGTCTCCCTCTCAGTCAAGTGGAGACGGAGCAAGAAGGTGGCCGCCTGCAAGTCAGGGAGATGGCCCTCACCAGAACCCAACCATGCGGCGCCCTGCTGGTGGACTCCCGGCCTCCAGAACTGTGAGAAAAAATACCTGCTGTTTAAACCACCTGTCTGGTATTTTTGTTACAGCAGCTCGACCTGACTAATACACCTACTGAGCTCCTGTCACCCGAAGGGGAGAAGGGGTAAGATAAAGATGTGTAAGTCATGATTCCTGCCACCAGGAGCCCCACGGAGTGAGTGGGGTCATCCAGACATTCTCCAACCAGCTTAATCCATGGGGCAGTCAAAGCAAACGCAGCATTTACTAATTTTCAGCTTCCGTGAAGCTATTTCAAGGATCCAGGGCATCTCAAAGTGGAAAGTGGAAAAAACAGACTGTCTTGGCAAAAGAACAGTAAAATCACCGTTAATGGGGGGAAAAAAAATCCAGAATTCTTCCTAATACCCTCAGGAGAGGATAACATTCTTTAAATCTTCGTACCTTCACTGAGGAGAGAAAAATGATCAATTCTCAGGGCAGCCCATTTAGTGTAAAACGAAATGAAGACAAGGGGTGACTAATAAGCATTAGTCACAGAGGAGGGCGATTTGGGGCAGAACGCCACTTCCTCCATCCTGTTCCCTTTACATTCTTAGCTTCTGAATGATTCATCACCAGAATTTGGGTTTTGCTTTTATTGGATGGTCCAAACGTGCACACTGTAAACAGAACACCACCACCGAGCTGGGGAAATGATCTTTATGTTTGGAATAGCAGGAAACAAAACAAATGGGGGGAAAAAAATGCAACCCCCCCCTTCCTGCTTCCCTTACAGAGAGAAAATGCTCTGCGACGGCTGGTGCCCCTTCCCTCTCCCATCACAGCAGCGCGTCTCCTCTTTCAGGTCACGTCTTTCACATAAAAGTGCTAAACTAATGCCGCTTAATGACAAATTAATGTCCATGAATAAAAAATACACCTCTAATAGCATAGAGTAATTTGCCATTACAATATCATCATTGGACATGCCCCTGGTTTAATACGATGTATTTAATTCATAACCTAATGAGTGATATATAAAAAGAGGGAGATGAACCCTGCGATTACATTTATGTGAGTCTGTCACCTTATTTGTAAAACCTTAGAGTCATTTACATTCAAATTAGAACAAATGAGTGATTTCACAAAGTGCAGTGATAAATGGCCACAGCGCCCGAGACAAAACTGTATTTCCTGTGAACACATTAACAGTTTCCTATTATTTGTTAAAAATTACAATGCATATTGCCCAGTGTGGTGTGAAGAATGACTTTTTTACTGATTAGGTCAGAAGACTAATATGTAGTAAAATAAATAATTTTCCTTCCCATTTTTTTCTGATTGTCGCTTTAAATTAACTACTGAATTCTGGTGGATTCACACTGCCACCTGCTGCCTAGGAATAGATATTAAAAGTGTATTCCTATCAAAAGGAATTTAGTCTTCTATCACGTTGGTGGTCTTACCGGGGAAAGTCTATGGGATGTTTCTTTCTTATGAATATACTTAAATTGCAAATCATGCTTGCATATGATAGTTGGCAAACAAAAAGGATACTTGATGATCAAATGATAGGGCCTTAAGGGGTTACTCTGCAGAGAGAAAACGGGCATAGTGCGACCAGTATCGATAGACCCTCAATAAATGTTGTTTCCCTTCCTGGGAAAGATAATGATGGCCTGGGACTATGGTTAGGCATGGATAGAGGCCAGAAACAAGCAGACCCCTTCGGAGGATATTATGAACTCCTTATAATCTAAGGCAACAATGGTGGGGGGCTAAAGAGAGGTAAGAATATTAGCGATGGAGAGAAGGATCGGGTCTGAAGGATATTTGGAAGGTAGAAGTTATAAGCACAGCTTTATAACTGATGGGACGTGGTGGTGAGGAGGAGTCTAAGGCTATATCCAAATTTCTAGACTAGTGGATCGATGGGCAGAAAAGGGCATCAAGCAGACACGAGGACAGATCTTCCCATGTTAAGTCTGAACTGCCTGTGTGATAGTCAGGTGGCAGTGCTCAGCAGCTAACCAAACCAAAACATAACAAAACAAAAAAGGCTAGGAAATAGCAGAGGGTAAGAAGAAACTGGATTCAAAACATTCATCATGCTTCTCTGGACTCAGTAAGTCACTGAGCGCACAGGAACCACTGTATCTGGAGCCCACCACTCTTGAGGGTGATTTGCAGTGTTCCCTTTAAGATTTAAAATAGTGAACGGCATGTATGGAAACGCGTATATGCTGAAGGGCAAGGTAATTCACTCATTTTGCTGGACCCATTTTGAAGACAGTAATTGCTATTTAATGAACGGGCGAATCTTTCTGAAACCTTTTTTTACAAGCACAATGGGCAAGAAAGAGGAGCAAAAGGCAGAAAAGGGGAAGCAGCATTCACCTTTTATCTGGAACTGGATCTCAGCAGATGAAAGTCTGACAAGTCACGCTTATAAATATACTAACACGACAGGCTGCCCAGGACAGGGCCCTGCAGAATTTCAGTGCAAGTCTGAGAAAGGATGCAAATTTGAGGGGTTGTTTGTAAGCCCCTTATCTGGGCGGGATCGGCTGTTACAGTCACGCCCGTCCCAACCCCTCCTCCCTATGTTTGCGGTTAGTTCCCCCTTTATTCCATAAACCCGCACTGAGAACCTATGTGTTCTCAATGACTCGTGAGAGGGCCTGGGAACTAAAAAGTAAATAAGGTGAGAGCCTCACAGCCGAGTTGGATACTGCAGTGACACAGAGGTGCAGTGCTCCTGAGGCTTGGGGTCCCTGCTCTCAGCTTTGCTGATAAAAAGCAAGAGAAAGGAACCCACGCAGTGGCCTCAAAGCGTCCCTTCCCTCTGCTGGGGGCCAGCAACACCATTTGCGCATTTGCGCACATGCAGAGAGACGCTTGGGGCCATGGCAATGGCTGATGGCCGGAGGCTCAGCGGAGCAAGGGGCTGTCTGCTCAATCAAGGTTTCCTTCCGGAGGCGTGAAGGTGAGGTCCCTGCGCTGGTAACCTTTTACTGTCCTCCAGTGCACCCTGAAAATCACGTCCAGGGAGAACTCCTTGGCTGACTCTCCCTGGGTGCTTCCTCCCAGCCCCTTGCAACATCACACATAAAATATGAAAGTAAAGTTACAGGAAAAGGGAAATGAAAATATGCTGGCGAAAGGAAGTAAAAATTTCAACCACTGCATAAGCAGGCTAATAAAAAAAATTGTCTGCAAAATATATCTGCATGCAAGCTTCATATTTTCCTCCGCAAAATAGTGAGGTGCAATAATTAATTCAAAGCACACAAGCCACCTGGTAGTTCAACCAATTTATCTGATGAGGTAGGAGAATATACCCACGAACTTCTTGCGCTCATATAGAATTCTCATTCATAAAAAATGATAAGTGTAGGTATATACACACCCACCGGTGTCTAATACTATTTTAACATGTATCATGATAATTAGCGCTCTAAGCAAACTTGTCAACATACATCTTTGGTATTACCTGCCGTGAAATGAGTGAATCAGGTGGTGCTGTAGAGAGCTCGAATCGCAATATTTGATGTAGAAATGTCAAATAAGAGTAATTTCAATTTCACAAGTCAAACACACACCTTCCTTGAAGTCTTGAAACCTTTCTATGTTATTCCCATTTGCTACTTGCAGAAAGGGATTAAAAACCCAATACCACCCAACAATATTGAGGGGAAAAGAAAGGAAAATAAGATACAAATAGTTAAATATTTACTGTTAGATTAAATGTGCTAAGATAATGATAAGACTTTCATATACTGTATTTGAATTGCTCCTTAGGTGAACATAGCTGATGTTCCTCCCAGCATCCCTCTGGGAAGCACTGGTTCCTACTTCCCAAGGTTTCTGGGAAGATGAAATAAGGTGACATATAAGAAAAAGCTTCAGAAACTACCTAATGAGGAACAGAAGTCAACGATGAAGGTCGTATTTAAAAGTGAAGAAAATGATTAGGAAGGAAATACAGTAATTGAGCAGGAAAATACACAGGATTTTTCTACTTAATATCATCATATGCACAAGGATAATATAATTAAATTGTGTAGATTTATAATTTTTTAAAATTTATTTTCACATTGCTATAATACTGTAATAAATGCAACTATGAGTAGGGGACATAGGCAAATGTCAGTATAGGGAATTAGTACTTAGCTCTGTCCAATAAAAGAGCCATTCAGCCACGCTATCTGCCTAAGAGGTTCCATATCTTCCTACAGAACCAAAGGGTTTGCATCCAAGAAGAAAAATGGTCTTGGGAATCAGAAAGGCCTACCACTTATCAGCCATGTCACCTCAGGCAAGCTGGGTACTTTTTGAACCTCTGATTTTTCGCCTATAAATACGTGCAAAGTTATTATGAAGACTGAAGGTGAAACATGGGTTAAGACACAGTAGGTGCTCAATGGAGGGGAGTTTTCTCTTCCCTTCCCCTCACAGGGCCTTTCCTGACCACCCAGCAAATCCGGGGAAGAAAGCACAGATCATTTATCACTTGACCAGCATTTACTGCCTGGGAAGTTCATGTGGTAATTAATTATATATGACTGTGATATTTTAGCTACTGTTACTGAAATCTTCAATGACTATCCAACTTTCCATGCATTTGTGGTTATTTCCAAAACCAGACAACACCGCTCCAAATCCTGACCCCTCCCCAGGGTCACCTTCTTGGACCCCAGCAGTCAATGCCATGCGTGGTGCTGACCCGCCCTGCTTCCTGAGGGTAGTGGGGACCTGGGGTGGGCAGGGAGGGTGGGGGACAAGAGAACGCCACTGCCCTCCTGGGAGCCTCTCAGCCTGTGTCCTGGAGAAATTCTGCCACCACAGGCTACATCTCCCCGCTTCCCTTTAACCTGCCACCGGGCCCCAGCTGGTGGGGTACAGCTCATGACTGCAGGGGAGAGAACGGATAGGGCATACCAGCAGCATGCAAGCTCACATACCTGGATGAGATAGTGGGAACACAAACTGAGGAGCTCCAACAGCTGTAGGTGACTGCCAGCTGCTAGCACATCCTGGATCACGCCCGGCTCCAACAAAATCTGTTTTGTTTTTTAACAAAAAGAAAACTATCAGTTGCTTAAAAATTAATACTGGTTTAATATGCAAATATATTTTATTTAAATTGCTGCTTAACACACTGTATCTGAATCAGTACTGTTTCTTAATATGGAAGTCCGTTATTTTTTCTATTCTGAGTAATGAGCTGTGACCCCCACTCTAACACCTGAGTTCTCATTTCTGATACTCGTTACCCATGAGTAAGGCCCTGCACCTGACCACTTATTTTTGTAGGAGGAGATGAACATCTGCAAATATAAGAGTCTTCAAATTCAGTTTGTGATGGATGTAATCTTATAAAATACAAAAGAACCAAATCTTAGTTTTTCAAAGTGTATTTCAGAATTTTATTCTTTAGAAGATCACAGAAACAGAACCGCTAACAGGTATTTTATCGGAAGGGGGCTTATGTTTCTCCTGGCAACGTGAGACCAGTGGTGGATATTAGTCCATTTTACTTGTAAGTCCAACAACAGTAAAGTTCAATGACATACTTTAATTTTTCTCCTTCTCAATCTCAGATTCTCTTGTCCTTTCTATTTCAAATGCAAGATACAGAAATAGCATTTTTAGATTACAAAAACACATCACAGACAAGGAAAACTTCCCAAATACACTGGTGAAATCAATTCTTTGTGGGGGTTTTTTTCTGCTTAAATTCAACTTTGTGCCTACTTCCACCAGCTCTTGAGCTGCTGAAAGGCCTGGAGGAAAACACGCTGTCACGTTGGCTAGTTCACTTTACGTGCATGACTGCGAGGCACAGGGAGGCTTTTTGTGCTGTTCCCACCCTTCTAACCGATTTCCCAAGTCCAGTGGCTCCCGAAGTCTTGTCTCTGGACCAGCAGCATGAGCGTCACCCGAGACCTTGTCATATATTCTTGGGCACCTGCTTCCCCAGAACTCACTGAACCAGAAACGTAGAGGATGAGGCCCCGCAACTGGTGGTGTAGTTAACAAGGAGCCCCGGTGGTTCTGATGCCTAGGCCAGCACGAGAAACACTGATCCGGTCAATCCACTCTTCTGGTACTAGGAGTATTCCACTACCAATTGCTGTCCTCCATACTCCACCTGTGCACCTGTGAAAGTGGTTTACCTTCCAGGGTAACAGTCACAAATGATTTTTATTTCTCAGAGAACAACCAGAAGCCTCCAAGCCCCTGTCAGACCCTCTCCAGAAACCCAATACATGCCGGCAAAACCAGCTGAGTTATCTAGTGCATGCTCATTGACCTTTCTGATGCCCCAGGACAAAATTCTCTGGGCAAGGGATCTAACACCACCACCTCAGGGCCTTGGGGATGAGGATCTGAGGTGAAGGGTGCCATTAATTGTTATAGCCCGGACTTAAATTAGAAGGGAACTGGCAATAAACAACAGAAAACATGTCCCGAATCAGCATGCAACTAATTATCAGAGGATGTGGAAATCGTTGTGGGATGGAGAAGCCCGAGTAGGAATTTCCCGACCCTCAACCAATCCCACTTCACCACACTCCTTAAAAAGGCTCTCTTGCTGATGGGGCAGAGACAGTTTTGACCTGGTCTCCTGTCTCTTTGCTTAGCCACCTTGCAATAAAGCTCTTTTCCTTTTGCAAAAGCTGCTGTCTGGTGTGGCTTACCATGTGCGTGAGGTAGCAGACCCTTGCTTGATTATACTAGATCTCAACCCCTTCTGTTTGCAACTGGCCACTCCCATTCCTGCATCATTGCTTATTCTTTCTGCGGGATGATAATTCCCACTAGCACGCTGATATGCCGTTAGAACTCTAGAGAAATAAAAATCCCCTCCCTTGGTCTCATAGCTCCCTCCATGGTTCCCCTCATAATAAAACTCCTCAGGAAAGTTGTCTATAAAAAAATACCACTATTTGCTCTAGTCTGTTCTCTCTTGAACCCGCTCCTGTTAGGTTTTACTTCCACTGTTCCTCCAAAAATGTTCTCATCAAGATCACCAGCGACGTCCAAATCCAATGGCCAAATCCAACAACCATTTCTCAACATTTAATCTTACTCAAGCAGCAGCTGTTAGCAAAAGTGACTGCTTGGCCCCTGGGGCAACACTCCATTCCTGGTTTCTGGCAATAAACAACTTAAACGGGTCCTGAATCAGTTCCTTTGCTATGGCCTCTCCATCTCCTTCCCAACCTCTAAGTTCTGGAGCTGCCCAGAACTATTCCTTTTATATTCTCTCCCCACATTCTGTGGGTGATCTCATGCAATCCCACGGCTTTAAAACCATCTCTACACAGATTACACTCAGATTTGTTTCTCCGGCCCCAAACTCATTCTTGGCCTCCAGACGTGTACCCCACCGCCTGTTCGGTATCGCCACCTGGACGTCTAATGAGCCGCTCAAGCTGAACGTGCCCCGGACTGAGCTCTGCATCCTTCCCACCAACCCCCAAACCTGCTCCTGTCCTTATCCAACCATCTCGGCAAACAGCAACTCTCGGTTTTTTAGGCTAAAACCCCAGAGCCCTCCTGACTCTGTGATTTTCTAGTATCTCGCATCTGATTCATCAGCCACTCCTAGTGGTTCTGTCTTCACAACAGCTCCGGAACCCACTGACCACTCACACTACTTGCGTTATGATGGGTCTATTCCAGCCCACTGTCTCCCTAGACTACAATGGCCTCCGAACTCATGGCACTGCTTTCTCCTTTGCCTACTCGCGATGCTTTTAACAATATCAAACAAGTTTGTCCTTTAAAAAAATAAAAGAAATTGTGTCACTCCTTGATTCAGAACTCTCCAATGCCTTTCTATCTCATTGAAAAGTACATCCAAAGTCTTCACCATGAAATAAAAGGTTCTTTGAATATGCCGAGTACTTGAGTGTTTCCCGCTAGCTGCTGTTTCCTCTGCCTGGATCACATCTCCTGGAGATGTCAGCGTGGCGTATTCCCTCATGCCCTTCAGACCTGTGCTCAGGTATCATCTTCCCTGAGGCCATCTCTGTCCATCCCATGTAAGTAGTACCCACTCCCCATCACCCCTTACTCCCTAGCTCCTGACTTCTCTTTATTCTTCTTCTTAGCCCTACCACCTCTCGACAAAGTACATATTTGCCTATTTGATTATTTCCTGTTTCTCCACTCACTAGGATACAAGACCCTGGAGAGCAGGCACTCGGTCCATTCTGTGTCCCCAGTGCTTATTAGAATAATGCCTGACATGTAACTTTCACTTCAAATTGATGATTCATTCTATAATAAAGTATTGATGAATTAACTTACCTCCAGATATATTTTTAAACACAGAATTAATTTTATTGACTAATCTACCATAACAGAAAAGAGGAAAAAGAATTAAATTATATTTCTTAACTACTAAAGAAGCGAAAAAGTTAAATCCATGGGGCAAAAACACCAATATTCATCTTATTCTGAAGATTTCCTGTAGCTCCGTGCCCATCCAGTCAGAAGGAGAAACCTGAATTTCCCCAAATCCTCCATGAGAGAGGCTTTGACTGACATTCGGGGAATTATTGCAGCTCCCATCGCCGGAGCAAGGATGAAGTATATTCTTACGGAAGAGGCATGGCCCAAGGCACAGAACGGGGAATAGAAGGATTAGAAAGGTTAGTGTCAGCCTTTAAATCCTGTCAGTTGCGCTTATTTCACACAACTGGCATTCGTGATAACCTCTAAGGCTCGGTGACGCCAAACACAAAGATGGGTATCACAGAGACACGAGATGCATATTCCACAGCACGTGGAACACGCCCAGCGGGCTCACTTCGAGAAGCTCTCACGTGAGAAATCCATATTGGGATTGTTTTTGTCTTTGTTTCTTGTTTTTTTGTTCTGTAGTTTTTTTTCTTCTCTCATTATAACATAAGTTTTTCTAAAAGATGCTTTAGCACAGAAAATCCCTCGGTGCTTTTAAAGGGAGCGGTTTGGCAAAAAACAAAAAACAAAAAACAAAATACAAACCCTACCAGGAAATCTGGGTCTCACTTATGGAAACAGAATCAGTGTCTGCAAACCCCACTTGCACTGGAGTCTTTTAAATTCAGCTCTGTTGATCTTTACTGACTGGCTGTTCTACTGTATTTTTCCAGAGAATTTGTGTTTGGGCAGGAATACAAACAAGTTTCAATCTCACAAAATACAATATGGTGGATTTGGATATCATTTGCCTAGGAGACCTGGCCAAAAAGGACCTTAAGTAGAAGGAAGGGGTCCCAACCATGCCCATTTCTGAAGGGCAGCTAAGACAGTTACGTTGCAGTGCTGCAAAGCACACGTGGTCTGGCACTCAAAGCAGTGGAAGGAAAGGTCACTCATCACAGTGGAGGAACTTGGCTCAGATGGAGGCATCAACAGTGGACAAGGCAAATGTCTGAATAACAGAAGAGATCAAGAAGTGCAGGACCTATAGAGCCCAGTGGCCCAGAAAGCAGAGGGGAAGGGAAAACCATTCCCGCTGCCCGGCTGGGCTGGACATTGCCTCCTACTTCAGTGACGCTCACCCGCTTGGGCGAAGGCTGTGCTGGGGCTCCAGAATGGACAGAGGTGTTGACGCAAGTGTAGGTGGGGCATGAGGGCCCCTTGCTCACAGGGCCATGTGTGTGGAATATTCTCTCCCTGCCACTCACTCACACCTGACCTCTAAGTGGCAGAAATACTAGGGGCTGACCTTGAAACGGCAGAGCTAGACGAGGCTAGCCGGGGGGTGACCACCTCACTGAGGAAGTTCCCCTGCAGCGTATGGCAGGCTAGGTTATGTGAGCTGAGGAAAGGTCCACAGCTGGCGCCAGCCCCACGTGCTGAGACTCTGGACTCATTTTGGTAAACCGGGGATAAGAACTGGCCAGTGGGTGGGGTCAGGATGACACAGGGTGGTGTGACAAGGTAATAGAGGTAAAAGCCACGATTACCGCAGAAGGCGGTGGTCTTTGAAGATGCCAGTGATAGTTCCTGCATCAGAATTCACTCACAAAGTGGTCCACTACCCCCTGGAAGGAGGCTCTCCTGAACACTCAGTTCTAATGTGCCCTCCGGCCACCAAGCAGGGTTGGCCGTGGACAGATGGATTTGCATCTCTCTAAGGAAGACCTCCAAGCGGGGGGTAAGGCGGGGACTCTGGTCCCAGCGATATATTCGACAGGACATGGAGCCAGAACCTCATGGAAGGGGAGTGCGGGGCCGGAGGTGGGACTCTGCACAGGGCATGATGAGATGGGCCATCCCCGTGCGTGTCCACACCTCACCTGTCGGGGCTCTGGGGGGGCGGGGCAAGGTCAGCCCGCAGGCCCCCAGCCCCCAACTTTCCTCCTTCAGCCGCGCTCCCCACATCACAGAGCGCCCACCCTCTCGATGTTGACTGATTCTTTCTCTTCCCTTTGTTTTCCCTTCCACTTTTGCCTGGCTTCATGGCTTAGCTGCTGATAGGGAAGGTCTGTCATAGGGTGGCCAGGCTCAGCGTGGCCTTTTTGTTTCTGCCAAGTTGGCATCTTCAGAAAATTCTGTACCTTAGTTCTTCAGACCTGTCTTCCTCATCCTTGCTGCAGGGAACTCTCAAGTTACCTTTGGGGTTGTAGGCTAGCCTGGAGGAGTTGAACACGTTAAAGACAGACAACTAAGATCTTTACCTAACATACAGCTGTGCACACAGGAACACAGCCCTCATGCAGCTGCAAAGTAGATGTGGTCTAACACTATTTATAAGAATACACGTGCACATTTTCCTCTGCTTTATACCCCAGTTCTTTGAGACTTTTTTTCTGTATAACAAGATGGCAAATTTTCAGTTTTAAAATTATAAATCGTCAAGCAAATCGAATACAACTGCATAAATAACTTTTAAATGATCAGATATTCAAGACACATGCAATTTTCCATAAATTTCTTCAAGAGACTTATAGACAAGAGTAGGAACCGTGAGATCTAGCTTTGAGAAACGATCAATTTAGTTTTTGTTTCAAAACCATTACTAAGGATTTTTTATCCACAAGGTGGCGCCTATGTTTAAAGCAAAAGAATTCTCTAAATTACTAGTGTACTGCACCTCTATAACTGACACCTTTAAGTTTACTTTTAAGAAAGAAAAAAAAACAACTCAAGTAGGGGTAATAAAACATGAATTCCACTTTCTAAATGAATTCTACTTTAACATTTTGGGAAATGCTTACAAATATTTCTGTTGAAGTGCTCCATCTGAGCAATACTGACTAGATAGAATTCAGGAATTCTCCATAAATCCAGTTCCAATTTATGAATGTAATTCAAACTTTTTGTCCTTGTATCCAGAAACTCTCATTATGCAGCCCCAACCTGCTCTTTAAAACTTATTTCCATTTCTGCAACTGTGCATTCCCTTAGCTAAAGCCTACAGCCCACTGGTCTCCACACTCAGGCACTCTCTCTTTTTCCACCTTGAACGCACCCCTCTCCTAACTTCGTCAATCCCCGTGTGTCAAAATACTACCCATTCTTCAAGATGCAACTCTAAGTGCATTTCCTACACAAAGCTTTGCAAGATCTTCCCTCATCCCAGACTCCAGATGGAATTAATCTCCTAGCACTTCACTCCACAGCAGATGTCTAGTAAACTAAAGCCATGGGCTCTTTGACCTCCAAACCTGGCTCCTATACTTGCTGGCAGAATGAGACTTGGCAAACAACTGAGCTCCATGTGTCTCAGTGTTGTCTGTACAATGAAAATCATAATACCTATCTGAAAATTGATTTAAGGACTGAGACACTACATATGTACCTATACATTTGTGTACGAATATGTGTCCAAAACGGCTCAAATGATACGGAACTTATTTTCTCACACAACTTGGATTGAGCACCTTAGAGTGCCAACAGGCCAGATTCCCTGCATTTCCCTACTCTGCCAGTCTCAGCCTGTGGTTTCATGGGCACATGGGCTGCCTGCAGGCATTGCGTCTGCATTCAAAGAAGCAAATAAGGGCAAAAACCAAAAACCACAGGCCAGCTGACTCTGTCATTATTTATCAGAAAACAAGAGGTTTCCTACAGACATTGGGCAGACTTCATTTACATTTCATTTGCCAGGTCTAGGTCATGTGGCTACCCAAAAAGCTACAAAGGAACCTGGGAAATTGAGTTTTTATGGCTAAATACACTATTTTCCCAAGTCAAACTGGAGTTCTCAATAATGAAAAAAGGAGGAAATAGATATTGTGTAGGCAATCAGAGCATAGAACAGTATCTATTCATGGTAGATCTGCAATCAGTACTAATGGTTGTCTCCTTTTCACACAACTAAGTGTTTTTGCCTTGAATGAGTGATGGGTATCTTAGTTCATGCCTTACCTATGAGACCTTGAAGGCAAAATCCATCCTATTTCATGTTTATTGCTGAACATCCTAGAAGAGCACCTCCAGAAATATTTACTGAAGAAATACACAAGCTTGAAAAATACAGTTCCTGGGGAAAATGTTAAAAGACGTCAAAAGCTTCCATAGGGAAGTCTGGTCACATGCTAATCCCTATCAAGGACTATCTAAGTGAAGGAGTTATGTACAAGCACACAATAGACATTTCAACCAACTATTGTGATAATATGCCCAAACAGAGATACCTTTTGAGTTGTGTGTTGTATTTTATGAATTTGTGATTATTGATTCCTTAAGTTACAAATTTCATCAGGTGGCCTTCTTCCAAACATAGTACATTTGCACACATTTCTTAAAGATCACAATATCAAACATTTAAAAAAATATTCATTATATTCAATTTATGAAGAAACAATCACATTTTCCGTGTTAGAATATGAAAAGAGAGAAAACCAGATTTGGCTTTCAGATTCTAAAAGAATGTTAAAAACTACAAAGGCAAAATAATAAACCATCCTGTAAAATAGAACGGTGTGGAAATCACTTTGAGATTCTACTTTTTCCTTCACAAATTTACACATCTTCATGTAGTTCATTTGAAATTTCTAAGGTTACAGGCAGGTTGTAAAAGCATGGCCTTGTCGGAGATGCCAAAAATAACCCTGAAAATAGCTAAGGACACGAATATGACATTACAGGAAAACGACACACTGCCGTGCAAAAATTTCATTTATTGCCAATAATGCAATTCAGAGGATTTTCAGTATATAGATGTTGCTACGGAAACTGGTTCTTCCTTTCTTATTTCAGGACATGCAGAAGGATAATGGATTAAATACCGTAGCTAAGTGCTTGAGTAGAGAAAGAGTAGAAAGGAGCCGAATAGGATTATTAAGCCATGGTGTATGCCACGCTACCACAGCAGTGGGTACGGGGTGCTATAGGAGCACGTGGCTGAGGATGCCTCACTGCACTAAAGTTACAAAATAATTCTTCATTTATAAAAACACTTGGTCCTTTCAGATCCTATGAGCAAACTTTATTCTTTGGCCCCTTCTCCGTTAGCATGATTCTGACATTTCAAAGCTCTGAGAACAATAGTTCTGTCAGCAAGTCATTTCCAACAGTTTCCTTCATTATGTTTAAATTAGGGAAATACATTATTTAACAAAATATAAAGACAAATTATCTACACTTACATTACCTAAAAAAAAAAAATGACCTAATTACTTGAAAAAGCAGAATAAATGTTTGATAGTATCTAACTTGAAGAGAAAGAAGCAGTTGCAGCAATTAAATGTAATGAGACATGAAGGTCATTACAGGTTACAAGAAAAGCCAAATTAATTATTAAAATTTACGTGTAGAGGCAGTGCTCTTTCAAGTGTGATGAACATGGGAAGTTGCATCCCACAGAGCTTTGTTAATGGAGCTGGGCTTCCCTAAACAGAGCTAGCTTCTTACATTGCTCAGCAAGACCAAAGAAGATAGAAACATTACCCTAAAGTACCGACGTCCAGAGATGGAAGGTCTCCGAAATACAGAACAGGGCTGATGCCAATGTTCATGCATAACTGGCTACTATGGCGTTAGTACTGAGTGCCAGAGAGGAGACAGAAGCAAAAAGCTAAGAGGCACGATTACACTGTGGTGGTGTTCATGCTGAGACAGTGGTGGGCACAGTATGCTGAAGGAACGCTTGGCCGGCTATCTCAGTGAACGAAGCTATGAAATAATTTCTCATGCGAAAACTAGATCCTTCATATCATTTCTATGTCCACTTGGGGAATTTCTTGCATTTGCTTCATCCAGAATGGAGATAAAAGGACAGCTCTAAGGTTCACTGTAGGAACCTGGACAAGTCATTGACACATTTGTTTTTAGCATCATCCAATAAAAAAATAGGGGAAGACTACTACCTAATTTCATAGGGTCTAATTAAGGATAAAATGAGATGGCTAAGGCAAAATTCTTAGTATAATCCCTGGTACGTTTTATAGGGTTTAAAAAAAAGTGTAGCTGCATTTATTATTGTTAATTTCATGACAAAAGAAAAACAATCTACTTCACAAATAACCCCTATATCTAGAACTTCCTCACTGCCCACTCTGTAGCAGGCACTATATAAGGTAATTTCATGTTTTCTTTTCTTCTTTCACCTTCTCCACTCCTCAATCCCACGAGGTAAATTTTATCCCTATATGGCAAATGAAGAAACTGAAGGCAGAAAAATTTACCCATTTAACTAGCAAATCTTTTCCAAGTGACTGCGGTGTTCTAGACCCCTTTCTAGGCACTGTGGGATGACCCCACACACAGGATGAACGCCGCTCCTGTTGGATGGTACTGAGCCCAGGCTTTTGCCAGCAGGTAGACCTGTGGTCCCCTCCGCTGACAAGAGTAAAACAAAGGAAGAAACAGGTTTGGAGGGGAAAAAATCACGCATTCCATTTCGGGGATATGTTCGATCTGAATGCCTATTAGGTATCCACACAGAGATGTCAAGTAGGCAGATAGACGTGAGAATAATCGGCAAACTGTAAGCTCAAACCAAGTGTTCCTATCACATATTTTTATGTGGCCTGTGAGCTAAGAGTAATTTAAGAAAAAACAATGTATTGGCGTTTTTAAAAAATTTAATTTTTTCATTCATAGACTTGATTTTTTAGAACACTTTTAGGCTCACAATAAATTGAGCAGAAAGGAAAGCCCCATATACCTCCTGCCTTCACGCATGCATAGCCTCCGCCAGGAGGCTTATCAACATCCCCCACCAGAGTGGTACATTTGTGATCAACATTATTATCGCCCAAAGTCCAGAGTTTACATAAGGTCCACTCCAGAGGTTGGGTCTTCATAGATGTGTAATGCATATATCCACCGTTAGAGTATCACACAGAGTATTTTCACTACATTTAAAACCCTCTGTGCTCTAATCATCCCTTCCTCCCCTGGCAACCTCTGATCTTTTCACCATCTCCTTAATTTTATCCTTTCCAGGATGTCATGTAGTTGGAATCCCAAAGTATGTATCCTTTTCAGATGGGCTTCTATCACTTAGAAATATGCCATTAAGCCCCCTCTGTCTTTTCATGGCTTGATAGCTCATTTTCTAGTGCTGAATAATATTCCATTGTCTGGATGTAGCACAGTTTATCCATTCACCTACTGAAGGATGTATCAGTTGTTTCCAAGTTTTGTCAATGATAAAAAAAAAAAAGCTGTTACAAATATCTGTGTGCAGGTTTTTGTGTGGATGTTAAGTTTTTGACTCCTTTGGATAAATACCCAGGAGCGTGATTGCTGGATTATCTGGTAAGAATACGTTTAGTTTTGTGAGATGTGTCTTTTGCAAATATTACCTCCCAGTGGCTTGTATTCTCATTCTCTTGACATTGATTTTGCAGGGCAGTTTTTAGTTTTAATGAAGTCCAGCTTACCCTATACCTTTCACGGCTTATGCTTCTGGTGGTGTATTTCAAAAGTCATTCACCATACCCAAAGTCACCTAAATTTTCTCCTATTATCTTCTAGGAGTTTTGTAGTTTTTCATTTTACATATAGAGCTATGATCCATTTTGAGTTAATTTCTGTGAAGAATGTAAGGTCTGTGTCTAGAATTATTTTTTCGCTTATGGATGTTCAGTTGTTCCGGCACCAATTGTTGAAAAGATTATCTTTGCTCCATTATATTGCCTTTGTTTCTTTGCCAAAGATCAGCTGACTATATTTATGGGGTCTGTTTCTAGGCTCCCATTCTGTTTCATTGATCTATTTGTCTATTCTTTCACCATTACCACATTATCTTGATTACTGCAGCTTTAGAGTAACTATTGAAATCAGTTAGTGCCAGTCCTCCGACTTTGTTCTTCTCCTTCAATATCGTCTTGGCTATCCTGGGCCTTTTGCTTCTCCACATAAACTTTAGAATCGGTTTGTCAATGACTATAAATTAACTCCCTGGAATTATGATTAGGACTACAGTGAGTCTATAGATCAAGTTGGGAAGAACTGACATCTTAACAATATTGAGTCTTCTTATCCGTGAGCATGGAATATTTCCGCCTTTATTTAATTCTTCTTTGATATCTTCTATCAGAATTTTGGAATTTTCCTCATATCGATCTTGCTAATATTTTGTTAGATTTATTCTGAAGTATTTCATTTTGAGCGGTGCTAATGTCTAGAATGGCTTCAACTTTTTTAAATAGTTGGGAAAAGACCCAAAAGATGAAATAGGTTATGATGTGTGAAAAAGATATGAAATTCAAATCTCAGAAGCCATAAATAAAGTTTTCCTGGAACATAGCCACGCTCATTCATTTACATATTTTCCTCTGGCTGTGTTTGTGCTACAGTAACAGAGTTGGGTAGTTGCATCAGAGCTTTATGTGGCCTGTAAAGCCTACATTATTTACCATCTGGCCCTTCACGAAGAAGTTGGCCGACCCCTGGTCGGAGTGGGGCTAGGAGTCAACAGGATAATACTGTACCAACTAACACAGATCTGCATGACACTCCTGAGGAAACTAGTTGGGCTACACAGCAGGGTACTGACGCATGAGGAACTTGGAGCCTCTAGGGAGGGAAAGAGCAAGCAAAGACCCTTGGAAAGGAGCGATGGGAGAGGGAGATGGGGGACTGAGTACAAGTTTGCAGAGCGTGGTGCCGCAAGAGCTGAGAGAGCAAAGCTTCAAACGGAAGCAGGCTGGCTGGGTTGAATGAAGCTGGGAGGTCACAGTGACATTACTTAACTGATTTGGCAAGATCGGAGACTGTCAAGAGCATTTCAGTGGAATACTGAAGCTGGAAGTCTCTAGACTTGACTGGAAAAGTGAGGGAAACTGGGTAAAAATGAGGTTTATGTGACTCTGTTCTTAAGCTAGGCTGTGAAGAGAAGCAGAGAAATAAATGGTAGCTGAAGGAGAATATAAGAACAAGAAAGAGACTCTGGGAGCTGAGCGATTGAGCATGTTTATGTGCTGGTGGGAATGTTTCAATAAAGAAGAAGTTGACAGATTAATGCTTCACAGGCAGGGATACTTCCTGCACCATAAAAGATGGGAATATACAGAATAAGTGCACAGAAACAGGAAGGCTTGGGGACTTAATGGTGAAAAGATGAAGATCTTCCTGTTTGCATCTATTTTCTCAATGGAAGGTGAGTTTTCATTGAGTATGTGCACTGGAGATAGTGATGGGAGGGGGACAGGGTTTGAGAAGAGAGGAGAAGAGAGACATACCGAGGGGAGGAAGGTGAATTTGGTAAGAAAACAGACTGGCATTGCCTGGAGAGATGAGTATAACCATCTGGGATTTGGGCTCAAGGATTTGAAGTGAAAACAGTAACCTTTTCCAGCACTGTCGACAAAGTTGATACTTACAGTGGGATTCAACTGATAATTCGCCAAAGTTGCCACAGGCTGGAATCAAGCTCGGTTCCCTCTAAGGTCAGGGGCTATTCTCTGGGCTGAGCCAAACTGTTTCTGTCTTGACAGATACATGCTAATAAAGATGTACAGCTATGATCAGTTTTGCAGGAGCTGTACCTATTCAATTAGCATGTATCAAATGGATGCTTTTGCTCCCTGCAAAGTAAAATGCAAATCAACCTGTTATTTCTCAGGTAGTTTTCTAGGAAGTGCTAAGGCTCGGGTATTCAATTCTCCTCTCGAACCAGCGGAACTTCTGGAGCGTCAATCATCCTCAGGTACTTCACTCTGCTCTGCGCACAAATAATTCAGGCCCCAGGTGACCCATTTCCAATAAATGCAATGGCGTGTTGATCGGGCGTTTCCAATCGCCACTCAGCGCACTCTGAGGAAGCATTCACTGCGCTCTTTGTTCATCAGCACATCCCTATTACCTAGTAGGTCCTCACCACACTGTAGGTGCTCACTTAGGATTTGACAAATGAATGGATCTCAGTGTGAAAATGAACTACAGGTGAATGCTTTTCATGAAGTATACGAAGGAAATAAAATATTCACAAATTAACTTTCAATGCTCAGTGCATTCAAATAAGTCCTGCATTCACAGGTTCCCATGATCCTTCTCCGGTGGAATATACACTGCAATAGGAATCTCCTCAGAAGTTCTGTGTGGCCAGTTATGATTTTATCTTGAAATTAACCAAAAAGACCAAACATTTTTTGCTATCAGGTTGTTTTCTTTTTAAAAAAAATCTTACATCTAGAATTGTAAAACTCCCATGTAGGAAGACTTCATACAAATGCTAAGTGCTTCCAGCAGAGAGCGCAAGAATTCTATTGCAAGGGAAGAAGTTTAAAAAGTTCATTGTCCAACAAGCAGCTTTTGTAAAGGAATTTTAGGACTACGAATTTATTGAAAATTATCCAAAGGAAAGAAAAAATTGGATTATAATAAGGTGGCATTGATAAATCTACTTCTAATTCCAGAAAAGGAACTGAAATAAACTATGATCACCAAAGTCTCTATGAAATTGCTTAGGCATATGGGCAAAGGCCAGGGAAAAAAAACAGATACCATCACGTGTAAGTGAAAATTTGGGTAAATATTGTTTTGTTTTTCACTTGTCTCTTTATGTTTGTGTAAACATATAGGTGATTTTTTTTTTCATTCTCCAATATGAGAAAGAGTAATATACTGTCACAGAATTTGCATGTCCCTAATTCTTAGTGCTGAAAACAGGATGGAATAAAATTTAGGAAGCAAGTGGAATGGCTTGTTTATGAAACAACCTGGGAATCTGGAGACATTTCATCTACATAAGCAGAAGTAAAAAGGTGGAGTACCACTTTATTCATGCCTACAAATAGCATTAAAGTACCCCTGGGATCCCACAATCTTTCAGACAGAAGTGCCAAATCTCTTTATTCACTTTATTTTCTTATACTCTCTCTCATTTTAAGAAGGGTCTGAGGCAACAACATAAGTATTAAACAATTAGGAACACAAGTCAAACTAAAAAGCAACAGGAAACACAGTAATATGAGGTCAGGAGAGGAAATGTATACAAGTATATACATCCTCATAATCATTAAAAGTAGGCCATGAATGTGGCTCTATGCTTCACAGCATCAAAACTAACAAGGAAATGCAACCACCACAAGATGGAAAGATGAAACACAAAGATGAATCCGAGCTTCTCCAAGCCCTAAAATGTAATGGCGATTTTCTGGCAGACACGATACTTTGAATACCTCCATATGTATATTTTATAGAGCACTGCATAGAAAGTTAAAGTACATAAAGAGATGCCTTAAAAGCCACTCAGTTTTCTGATTTTTCCAAGCTTGACCCGGGTATAAAATTTAAAGTAAGTGCCTCTTCGTGGAGGCAGAAAAACCTTCAAAGGAGCGATATGGAAATCTGTGCAGTTATTTTTGGTTTTCCCAGGAAGGGGGACACTACTGGGATTTATAGGGCACTGTGCAGCATAGTCACAGTCGCAAAGAACTGCCTCAGATCCTGCACATTTCAATGCACTGCTGGACATGCAAGTAAGTGAAAAACTTGTTTGGAAAAATCAAAAGCAAGAATCTAGCTCTGTTTTACATGTAAACGCTATTTGTTTTGTTTTGTGTCAGGATACACTGAATGTTCCAGGAATGCTATCCCAATAAAAAGCAAAAGAAGACAATCATTCTGTGTGGCATTTTAGTAAGAATTGATTACCATTTTAGAAAATTGTGTCACCTGGGCATACCCTTGCGGTACCTAAGTTGCCAGCAAAAGAGCCACGTGTCAGTCTGCATCTGCAAGCTGTCCCGAGCATGGCAGCCCTACCAGGAGTTGTGCACAGGTAACTATTTGGTCATACCTTCTGGAAGAGTTCTGCACCAGCACGCTTATACTGCAATACATAATATTTTTATCATACTTTCTTTCCTTCTGTCTGTTCTTTTCATATGGTTAAGACATTCTTATTGATGTTTAGAGTAATTTGTGTGGGTAAGTTATGTTATCTAAGAATTTCATTTCATGGGAGTAAAGGTGGCCTTTTTATATAAAGGCCTGATAGATAAGGTTGAGAACCACCAATCCATCTGACAGACTGCATATATCTCCGGGGAATCTATTATGTGTGTATTTTCTCCCACATGCACTTTTAGTGAGAGCTGTCCCCAGGCTGAGGCTGGGCAGCAATCATTCTCTTTTGCTGAATCAGGGGAACGGTTCATGTACTCTAAAAAGCCATCAACAGGTTGACAAAATTTAGGAGCTAATCAAGATTCTCCACTTAAATGACTGTTAACCTTCATCCACTCAGAGGTGATCTGATGGAGTAAATAAAGGGTCAGACTTCCTTAGGTAAAGATAACTACAGTCAGCACTTAGAAATTCTAATGATCAAGGAAGAACACAATTGTAATGATTTCTGCTTTGAAATATTTCAAAACAGGTGTAACTGCTCATGCACCATAGCAAAGAAAAAAACCTCAGATGGACACCATAAAATATAAAGGGTTTGGCAATGGAACTTTCCACTGAAATATCAAGAGGAACAAGTGCAAAGAAGTATAAAATCCATCCTCAGTTACCAAAGTGGGTTGACCTACTATTTTGAGTTGCTGCATATTAGCCATTTCTACTTTGGAGGACATCAACTAGAAAGGGACTGATTGTTTCCTGCCCTACTTATGAAAACAAAACCATTATCAAGGGCATACAGGAAATACTGCTCTTTGTATTCCCTACACTGGCAGTAATGGGGCAAAAAAAGTAAACAGAGTTGGAAGGAAACCGGGAGAAAGAAGGACAGTAAATCCAGCTCCTTGAAGTGCAGTTTCATATAATGTAGGTAAGGTTAAAACCCACAGGGGCCACCCTCATCCCTGACATCTAATACTATCTCAGCTATCAATAGACCCCCACAGCATTATCAGCATGCATGTTGCACACATGACCTCAAGCACCTTGGCCCGCAGTGGGTTCCTCAGCAAGATTTGATGCCAAGAAAGATTATAAATGCTGTAAGCATATTGTTCGAACACATTTTGTTTTCATTAAGTGATTGAGTTTCACAATGTCCCAAAGGAACATATCTGTGCCTAAAATGTGACTATTACCTAAGTAGAATGTTAGAATAATGTAATCGAGTCTGATTCCATTTTTGATGTTTGACTGCTGACAGCTTTCAAGCCCTACCACTGAGAAAAGATACAAGAAAATTAGAGTGCTTCCTCCCTTGGTGCTGGTGGACATTCCAAACCACACAAGCCCCTGCCTTCATGGAGAACCCTCCAGCCTAGCCCCCTAACTACAATAAGTGCCAAAGCCGATCACCCCTACTTGCTTTCTCAAGCCATTTTTTTGGACCTGTCTGGGAGCCACCCTGCTCTCCCCAGAAAGTCTCTTTATGTCAGTAACAAAGTTTTCATATCTTTTTGGTGCATGTTTGGTACTATCACTCCCAACATCTGAATCAAATTTTGAAGTGGGTTAAGGGGGCCACTGTATTTCTGCAGAGTGACTTCAAGACAACTAAGAAACCCAAAACTTGCAGATTATTAGGAAAAGGCCAGGAAACATTTTTTTTTTAAGTCAAAAATATCAGTTTTATTACCAAATTAGAAAGACGATCTCAGAAGTGTGGCCACTGGTACACTTCCTCACACAGAAGCATTTTAGAAATTGATATGCTGAGCAAATGGCTTTATAATTCCTGCAGTATAAACTACATCCTGAGTACATTCTGACCAGAAAGCACATGCAGATCTAATAAGAGAGAACTGGCTGGCATGGAGTAAAGACTGTCAGAACTGATGCTGCTCTGTACGTAGGAGGCCCTCCAACATGATTTCACTTTGTCTGAATTAACTGTTCTCCATGGGGAACACACGGGCTTTGGGCTCAGTGAAATTGTCCTTAGGTCATCAGCAGAGAAAAGTAAGCTTCTGTGGATTAGTCAGGACCTGGACTTCTCAAGTCTCACTTCTCATTTTTCACAATAGGATTAGGTCCCCAATCAGTCCCTTACCAGTTTCAAATGCCAAACCATGTCAAAGCCTTATTATTCTACTTCACATCTTGGGAAATAATAAAAAATTCCATTTGGCATATGGAATTGTCCATCAAGCCAGCTGACATTTCTATGAAACCATCAATACAAACATATAACATCTTTACCCCAAAACAGTAAGCAAATGCATTTGCTTCTTTGTTTCAATAATCCACGGGTAAAAGAGAAAAATTCCTTCAAAGGAAAATCATGTAGTCTTTCAAAGAGATCCAAGAAAGCAAAAAATCAGTGATGGAATTCAAACTTCCTGCTTTGCTATCATACTTCTAGAACTTTCTATGTCAATGATCCAGTTACGGACTCTGGCACAGCTCTGACAAGAATTAAGGTGAGGAGAAAACGATTGCTTTCTGCACAATTCAAATCCCTCCTTAGAATGTGGATCTTAAGACAGTGCCCTCCAGAGCCTGGGGCGCAGTATAGGTGTGTCAGAGACCTTTCACTTGTCGGGCTTCTGTAGATACTGCCATGTGCAGAAAGGATTCTTCAGCTAAAATATTTAAGCCACTGAGTAGGCTTAACATTGCTCCCAAGAGAAACACTTAAGAAAAATGTCTCCTATATTTGCTCCATGTGCTACCATTTAGTTCAACCAGGTTATGTTTATAAGTAAGTCTGATGGGGACTTTTCCCACATCAAGTGAAATATCTATCCCTGAAGGGATGGTCCATGGGAAGGCAGGTCCAGTGAGGACTCCTGTTACTCTGCTGTCACAGCTGATATGCTCAGGTCTCCAGAGAAAAATATTCTGCTGTGGAGAATAAATCCAGTTTCAATAATCATCAAAATGTAATGCTACAGTGTATGCCGTACCAGAGATATCTAGAAAAAAACATCAGGTTGCACATTATTAGGTGATCAAATGAAAATAAGGAAGAAAATCTTTACTATGTAAGAGCATGGAAATTATGGGGCAGTTTCCATTAGTTTTCAATTCCTCGTTGCTTGAGTATTTTTATATGACCACAATTAGAGATAAAAAAAAGTTTTTTTCTCTTAACAGAGTATCAATTCCTTTCTAGATATCCAAAGAGTTCAAAATATTAATATTAATGGTTACACAAAATATCTTTGTAAAGATTGGACTAAAGCATTCCCTGGATCAGAGAGAGGTGATTAGGATGCATGTCCTAGAGAGAAGTTCTTCCACGATGCTAAGGAGCCAGAGGCCAGAGTCCCTGGATGATGGAGGGAAAAGCAAGGGAACGTAGGTGCCCAAGAGCCCTCTGTCTTCAGCTACCCAGGCTGGTTCATGGTGGACCAAGTTAGCAGCACCTGGAGGTGGGAAATCCTCAAGGGGACTACAAATGCCACTGTCATTTGGTGCATAGTCTCTCTCTTTATTGGGTTCCTGGAATCTCTCCATCAGGCTACAAGGGGTGGAACAGGAGGACAGTTTCCTGGGAAGTAAGAGGAACCTAATGGTGTTGAACCCCTTGATCCACTATGTGGAAGGTACTTCACACAGAACTTGGCATGTAGTCTATCTTCCCTGCCATACTCATGGCCAGAGCGCTAAACAACGAACTTCACCGTGGTTCTTAGTCCTACTTGCTTCCATTTTTGGTCCTCGGCTACTCAAATTCCTAGAGGCTTATTCCAAGACCTTTGGGGTGGGAAGTCCTTCCAGCCTGCACACAGGGCTCTTCTTTTTATAAGAGGGTTTCAGTGTTACCCGCTCCTCGCTGTCTGGTTGGGCTTTCTTAGCAGCACCTGCTGGCTCCTGGGTGCCTGACCTCTTGTCCAGCTGGGACTGTGATTCTCCTCCCAGGCAATATCTCCATCAGAGTCCCTTTTCATCCTTCTGCTTAGGTCTCTTCAACTCAAGTCTAGTGTGAAACACAAATGAATTCCTGGCCAGAGCTGGAAAGTGAGGAGACTGAGGGAGGCCAGGTAACAAGGTCTCCTGCCCAGCAGAGTAAGTGAGACTGTGTGTTTTCTTGGGTTCACTTTGTCCTTTCCTCCCAAAGACAGATCTGCCCAGTGACAATTTGCATCACAGCATCTGCTTCTGACCCAGCTCTCAGGGCCAGCTCAGGAAAGGGTTCACCAAGCAGCCTAGCTCCTTTGCCCTGCATGACTGGTTCTGCTGTGTATGGCTGTATGCAGTCACCCACAGGGCTGCGGTGAATCCTGGGCTCTGCTCAAACTTTGCCCCAGGCCAGTTGTGCCCACAGGAAGGGCACGGGTCTAACTGGCATGAAGACAGAGTGTGTGCTTGCTCAGCCCTGTGTATGCTCCTTAAAAAGAAAAATGCATGCATTTTCAAAGGATGTATTAGCAGTAGAGGAAAAGTTTGCTTTTTCTTTAAAATCTCCTGGATAAAAATCTGTGACCAATTTTAAGAAGGCTATGCTTTTTAGAGCGATGTGTAGGAGGAACATGCACACATCTTGTTATACTTAGCAGCATTCATTCATCACACCCACTCTATACTTCCAATTTCTCTCCCAAGACAGCAACAGTTTTCAGACACTTAAAACACTTACATTTTGTACTATGCTTACTACAACTGACTAAAGGTATAATCAACTGGCAGGAGAAATAGCTATCGGTAGATAAAGTCAACGTTAACCCTGATTTTTACAAATCTATAAACATATCAGTGAATGTCCACAATAGTAAGAAACAATTAAGAAACTGAAGAACTATGCTTTTATTCACATGTCCATATTCCAAACTCTTTGATCAATGATAATTTCAATTCCATACTAAAAGCAAGCAGCCTTTTATATTTCCCACATCCATGACAATCTCACTTTTTGCCATTTCCTGTGTTCAGGTCTCAAAGGGAAACAGATTTATTATAGTTATTTCGTTGTTTAAGAAACCAAACTGCCATGGATATTGGCCAAGAAAGACTGTAGCAACCTTCACTCTGAAGCAAAGGGTAATAAATACAGAGAGTACAACAACTCAAAGCGCTTGTGAACTGGGTGCTGGAAATGCACCCAGGTAGAGAGAATCATCAAGAGTTCATGCTCTAAAACGTCCAAACACTTCCCTGTCTCCTTCAACAAAGCATAACAAATATGACTTAACCTTTTCTTAATGACACAAGATACGAAGAAAGAACAAAGGCTTTGAAGTTAAGAGGACTGGGGTGACTCACTGGGTCTGTATACCCTGGGAGAGTGACCTCAGTCATTCACAGCACCTTCCTCGGCTTGTCGTCTTTACGACGGCATCCCTGCAGTCCTCAGGACTGTCTAGAAGATTAGGTCAAGCAGCACACAAAAGGTGCCGAGGGCAATGCTCCGGCTCTCGCAGAAGGGGCTCCGTGAAATGTCAGCCCACTTCCTGTCCCCTCGGTGCAGGCTGCAGGCCTGCTCACCCTCTGTCAGGAAGGGGTCACTGGACAGAACAAATGCACCTCCCGGTCTCACCCTGGAGCTCGTTTTTTATATACTAAATATCTGTATATGCATTTTCTCATTTGGCTTTTCATGTTTCATAGATCCTTTGTGCCACAGGCATTTTTAATATTTTTAAATTTATATTTATATTTACATATGTATATATTTAGCCATCGTAAAGAACCCACAGAGCAATCGAGGCAAACCGGAAGGCAGCCACTTACATGGGCACCCATGCTCTACCTCAGCCATCACAGCAATTTTTGTGCCTTTTGTTTATTAATGATTTAAATGTGCTCCTTAGTCTGTAGCCTCTGAGCTTACCCCATTTGGGTGTTAATGCAGCTAAGTACCGAAGCTACTTACTTGGGCAGCTTCATCAAAAAACGAGTATTTACTCTTTCATCCGCATTGCACACCAGTGAGGTGTGAGCTATGGCTTATCAGTCGTACGTTACGATTGGGCAAATGCAGGTGGGACTATAATTCAGGAGTGAAGAGAGAAATACACACAAGACACAGTTTAGAGCTGGCATCTCTCCTTACATCTGTAAGCCAGAAAGCATACAATACACTATTTACTCACCTCAGCAGGAATATGCTTGGTAACTCTGAACAATAACTGTCCGCCTTCATTTCCTAAAGCATGAAGTTTGGCTGGACTGACCCTGAATTTGTGATTCATCTCCTTGCTATGTCCCTTTGCACTTGCTACTGATGATTTTTTCCTTTCTACCTACTACTTTCATTTCAGCTACCAGACTTATCTCAATTATACTGTGAAACATATCTTGCACTCTATTAGCTGTCAGAAAAGAATGGACAATATCATACACTTTTAAAAAGCCTCTAAAGAAGGAAACTTAGCAGAAAAGTGAATCCCAACATTCTTCAGAACCCGAATACCACCTTCTCTGTGAAGGTTTGCCCTGACAGCCCCCATTGACCACGCCCTCCTTTTTGTCCCCACTGTCTTATATTATATTCTGTTTCTATTATACCTCCCATCACGGTGTAAGTGTGTAGTAATTATGTATATGCCCCTCTCCCCTACCAGGATATCAGCTTGCCAAGAGAAGAGGCCCTTATCTTAGCACAGAAGACAATGAACATTAGTTGGATGAAATAGAGTTAAAGAACAAATTATTATAAAAGATGGTAAACATCCCATCTATATCTGGGTTGATTTAGTGAGTGGTTTTCAAATGAAAGGGGGGAGGTAGGTGAGAAAAATGGGCAAAGGAGGTCAAAGGTACAGACTTCCAGTTATAAGATAAGTAAGTCCTGGGATGTAAAGTCCAGCTTGCTGACTCTAGTTAACAATACTGTATGGTATATTTGAAAGATGTGGTGATGGCTGTTAACTGAACTTATTGTAGTAACTATTTTGCAGTACATACACATACCAAATCATTAGATTGTACACCTTAAACTAATACAATATTATATGTCAATCATATCACAATTTAAAAACAATTTTAAAAGGAAGGATTTTGTGTGTTCTAATAATCATTTCACTAACATAAAACTAGTTAAGAACCATGAAGCTTCAGATCTTGATACCTACTGTCTTTAAAAAGTTTTTATTTGCTCTGATAGCCATACACTGACACGGTTCTTGAATTTTATTAGTTGTCATTATTATTCTTTCATTAAAAAAAAGAAAGAAAAATTGATATCCCCTGGAGATACCTGTAGGTCCTACGATAACGTGAGTGATGAACATTTTTGCTTACAATCTGTCACAATCTAATCTACCTGAGACACCCTGACTCTGAGATACCTGCGCAGGAAAGGATGCCACAATGCTAGACATAGCTTTTGGGTATTTTACATTTTTTCTGGTCTTGTTTTTGAGACAATAAGGCCAACATTGAGTCACTGAGCTTCAGTAATAACCATGAAATTCAAGCTTTCTTGCAAACTCTTTCCTATATGATGGTTCTTTAGGAAATACTAAATCGCACAAGCAAGCCATGGAGCTAAGATTAAAATTCTACGTTCCCCAGGTCAGGCTTAAAATCAAACTGCTTTACTTACCTTTTCATTATTGTAGTTAGGAAATGAAGTAGATATGAAGTTTTTTTAATGAATCACAAAGAATGTAGCTAACCCGCATAGCTCAAGGATCACCTCCTCCGGTTAGGTGCAGTTAAAGTGTTATGTCTCTTGGCTGGCGTTTGGTAGCATACCTGTCCTGTGTATGCAAACTCCAGGGCCTGCTTTAAGCCCAGGCTGGTCACACCGTGCAAATTCACCTCGTCAGCTCCACTTTCCACCATACAAAGACTGAACATAGCCTGAGGTGGGGCAGAAAAGGAAACAGGTATGAGACATAAAAAGTAAGGCAAGAAGAAAATGTCCTAGCGAGATCAGGAAAGGAAAAGAGTTCAACAAGTTAAAATTGACTTTGGTTTTTGAAACGCTTCTGCAAAGCCTCATCACACAAGCCACCGCAGATCACTTCTCTGTCTGAACAGTTCCGGCATGGCACGCCTCACCCAGGCTCGCCTGATCCCACGGCCGTTCTCTGGTGCCTGTGTTTAGGCTCACTTACTGAACTCACGCGCTCCACCCTGGGGTCTCCCTGTTACCACGCCATGTATAGCACTCCAGAACATTCTAGCCAACAGGCCACAGAGGGTACCACCATCGTCTCTTGATTTCTCTGCCTATTTTCTGCCTCATGTCAATGACACATCTCTTTTCTCTCAGCTGCCACATAACACCTCCTCTATTCCAGTGGTTCTCAAAATATGGTTCCTGGACCAGCACCTCAGCATCACCAGGGTGTCAGGATATAGATTCCTGGACCTCCAGCCCAGACTCACTGGGCCCGCCCCCAGTACGGGGCCCAGCACTCGGTGTCGCAATGGGCCGTGCTGATGACGCTGATGCTCGCTTGAATTTGAGAACGACTGTGTAAGCCATTCAGCGAAAATCAATTTGCCTCCAATTCTCCAAATGGCCAACTTGTCGAAAATTAGTTCTTCTGTTGGATGTTCAGTAGGACAGAAATTTGAACATTTAAAAAAAAAATGAAAACTTGCCAAATTAAACAAACGAATGGGCTTACCTCTCCCGCCCCCCATCAAATCCTCCACACTGATACACTTGTAACAAGTTTGACTTAAAGTATAAAGACTTAAACATATAAAAAGAATATTCAATTTTGGGCTACTGATAATGACATATACCGTTTAGAAGAGTACACGTCTGTGTGGTGAAGAATAACCTCATCCAAAGAGAGGTCTGCCCTTTGCCCTTGGTTTCTGGACGGTGGTCTTGAGTCCTTGTAACATCCTGTCTCACAGGAGTGTCCCTGTCTGGGGCTCGCACCGCTGACATTCGAACGTGAGTTACAGTGCGGGGTTTGGCCCACGCCACATCACTTCTGACCTCTGGGGAAGTGGCGACTAAAGAGATTAGCTTGACCTCCAAGAGAGGCTGGAGACAAAAGCTCAGCTGTCAGGCAGTCTGTGACTGAGACCCTGAGAAACGACCCACCGAAAGCTTGGGCGAGCTTCCCTGGCCAGCAGTCCTCCGTGCATACGGTCACACAGTGTGGCCAGGAGGGGGTGATGCTACGTCTCCATGGGGGGCGGGGGAGGGTGGTCCAAAGCCCCGGAGCAATCCCCTTTCAGGCCCTGCTTTATGTGTCTCTCCCCCTGACTGGTTCCCATTCACAGCCTGTCCCCACAAACCATGCCCATGAGGATAAAAGCTTATAGCGGGTTCTGAGTCTTTCTAGGAAATTACTGAACTTGAGAGTTATTTTAGGAATCCTCTCGACTTGCAATTGGGGTCATAAAGGAGAGAAGTTTTAAGAAGACTGTCTCTTAAGATTTTTCAGTTTGGCTAATTTCATAGAAGTAACACAAACAAACAAAAAACAAGAAAAAAAAACCCTCATTGTTCTATATGGTTATTTCAGTTCACATTATATCTTTTCCATTTTAAAAATGTGATTTTTTTTTGTTTTAGCAGTGTGTTAATATTCATCTTTCAGCAAATTTTAATTTTGATAAATTTATTTTTGATCCTCACAATTCTATACATTTTAAATTAATAGGTAAAGCATGGGTGGTATGAATTGATAGTCCACTATCCTTTCTGGAGATCCTCATTTCTTTCTCACAGTATTAGAGAATTCTAAGTTTTCACACTGAATAGGCTTCTCTTGGATAGCTTAATTTATAGTTAAAATTTCAACTGTTAGAAATACAAAATTACTTTTCTCTTATTATTTGGAAAACTTTCTAAAGAATATTTTAAAGGCTCACAAATGGAGAAAATAAAAAATAACATTCAAAATATCCTAAAGACATTGGGAGTTTGTAACATGTATCATACGCAATTATAGTTGGTATCTTAAATAGCACTCAGAATATATTTAACTTTCAGAAACTTACTTTATCATGAAAAAAAATGAAATTTAACTTTTTTCAGAAGCTCTTAAAGATGAATGGCCAATATGGGAAATTTGGCAATTTGGTTAGTTAATGAGTTGACCTGGCTTACCACTGGTGCCACTGGCAGTAAAGGTATTAAGTGGTAGGTTAAGAACACTGGATTGGAAGTCATGAAATACTTGGTTTGGTGCATAATACTTGATTTGAAGTCACAAAATACTTGTTTTGATAAAGAGCAAACTTGTAACCAAACAATCTGGGTTTAAACACTGACAAGTGAAAAGGACAAACATGTAACCTCTAGGTGACTCAGTTTTCTTATCTGAAAAATGGGGCTAAAAATTGTACGCACTTCATGAATTTGTTTGAAGATTATAAGACAATACACACAAGGTACAGTGCCTGATACATGACAAGATCTTATTGAAATTTATATTTTGTGATAACAATGGAATAGAATGAAGTTTCTTTTATGTATTCTCTGGTTAAGAATATGGATATGTTAGATATACCAGTTTCTGGGGTTTGGTTTTTTTTGTGTGTGTTTTTTTTTTAAACCAAGTGGCTTTATGCAAAAAATGCTAATAGAATATTGACTGTAATGTTAAATGGGCGATGTCTGTAGAAGATCTAATGTTTCAAAATCGAAAAGCACGTCACAATAAAAAAATCTTTCCTTTTGTATAATTCTGAATTTGCTTCTAGTCTTCATATAGCCACTTGTAAAAGAAACTGAAACTTCAGGTTATGTTTTCAATGCCTGTTTTTTTGGTTATATGGGTTTTTCAATTTTTAATATTCCCCTCACTAATTTCTTTTTTCAGATCTTCAAATTGTAACCTCACCTGATGTGGTGACCAGCCACTCTCCATCAGCCCCACATACAGAGAAGGACGGAACTGACTCAAACTGCAGAATTATCTGGGTTAATGAAATGGAAAAAGCTCCTGAGACCAAAAACAACAGAACAAGCTGCCCAGTGACTGTTTTGAATCTGTGCTCTTCTGGGAGGCTCTCAAAAGCCACCAGGGAAACCCTGGCAGAGAACAGGCATCCTCTGTCGGAGGGTTATAAGCTACTGAACTTGAAGCCTGGCTTAGGAGAGTAGCAGAGAACACACCCCTCAAATATATATGTACTTATATATTGGTACATGTTTGTATAAGCAATAAAGGGAACATCAAACTAGTCATTTTGGTTATATTAAAGGTATGATGGTAGAGGGAAGGAAGAGACTGTTAATTTTACTCAGTTTACACAGTATTTTTTGGATCGTTGCAATGAATGTGTAGTTACCTGTGCATTTCTAACAACTGCCTTTTGAAAACTTTGTTTATTTTTAATGCTCAGGTGTGTGCAGAAAGACATATTTGATTCAAATCCTGGTTCTATAATCTGCTGGTCTTGTAGGCAATTTATGTTGAACATGTGGCCATTGGCTAATATTAATTTTTCTGTACCTCAGGCCCTTTATCTGTAAATTAATACCAACCTCACAGGATTGTCTTGAGGTTTAGATACAATTTGCTTAATGTCACCTGGCACATAGTAGATGCTTAATAAATTAGCAACTGTTTCTAATCCAGGCTGCTTGTCCCTACTCTCCCAAGTATCCCTGTGATCCATTTGGAATGAGAGCTATGAACCCCCTTCCACCGTCCTCTACCTGAATCCATTCCTTTAGAATACTTTTCTAATGATAATCCTACTCAAAATCTCTATGTCTGGCTGCAGGACTTCACTTTCACCACATACTCCCACACCTTTCTTTAAGGAGTGACCCCATCATAAAAACTATCGCCACCATTTCTGTAAACACATAACTCCCATTCTGATATCACAGTCTTAGAAATTCAACATTATAAATTTAATACATTGTACTTTTCAAAAACTAGAAAATAGTTGAATAAAAGATTTTTTAAAAGGAACTATTAAATCCAGGTCAATGCCTTAGGTTTAATAAACTCAGAAGGCACCTTAATTAGGAAAAGCCTCGATGGTTACCACCAAAGTGAGGAATAGCCAGTGAAACACCAGCTGCCTAAGAAAGCTTCCTGAGCTTGAGACCTGCTAGAGCTCATGGGGAGGGACAAAACCTCCTTTGGTAGCTAAAGAGGTGATGAGACCTGTGGGCAAAATTGCAATATTTCCAGAATCCTTCACCTGGCCTTAGTGCATCTCCACATCAACAGGTGTTTCCAAGGGGTGGAGAGAAGTAGGCCATCTCCATACCAATAGGTGATTACAAAGGGGGCAGAGAGCAAGCACACACCTGGACCAGAGAGGTTTCATGGGGTCCTTTTGCAGCTGATTCGCAAGAGACATGGACAAGTAGAAGTAGATGACTGCTTGCAGGCAACAAACAGGTTTCACCCACTTTATTTTTCCCTCTCATTTCAGCTTCAAAGGTTATTTGCCCCAGGCTGGGAACATATTTTTGCCCCAGAGTTACAAGACCAAAGGTACAATCTTTTAACATCGAACTTTCTGACAAGGTAAACGGTAAGCTCTGTGAAAGTGGTACCATCCTCCTTACTCACTATGGGGCCCCTAAACCCTAGGACTGCATGTATGCAAGAAATAAAGGTGAATGAATGAATAAACACATGAATCAACAAGCTCTTCTAAACTTCAGCTGCAGATGCCATCCAGCTGTCCCACAGCATTGTAATAAAAAATAATTAATTCATCTTAAATTATTTTCTGGATGTAAGGTGGTTTAGACATCGGGATATGAATTGTAGCTAAAGTTAAAGAGTATCTACCATAAGCTAAATACAAATGAGTTCAAAGCTATACATATACAAAAAAGTAAGCACATATGTCCATGTCCCTTATCAAGCCAGAGCAGTCTGCCAGCTCATGGGGTAAGGTTCTGCTGAGAACTGCAACAGCATGGCACAGGCCCTGCCTGGGTTACACTGCTCTGAGCCTTGGCCAGGGTGAGATTTACAGTCATCACAGCTCACTCTCGGCTGATGTGGGACAAATCTTCCTGATTGAAAACCCGGTTTGTGAGAACACGATCCATTTTAAGTGCCTAACACAGAGAAAGTTGAGTATTTATAGGGTGCCATTTCTCCGGTATTGCACACAGAAATGACACAACTCAAGTCCTAACATTACAGAACATGAAGGCAGTTTCCTTAGGTCGCATTAGCTGTCATGCTAACATGGAGTCACAAGACATAACACCACTAACTTATGGTTGGCGTATCACGCCACAAACAGACCAGTGGAAATTCCAGTACTACATCTTCGAAGATGAGTAGCATGAGAGATAGTAGACGTTTTTAAGCACTTAAAGTTGGCAAAACATGAAACTATGTATAGCTTTGGAGTTGCACTGGACACGGGCAAGGTGTACTATGAATTTCCATTTTATCAGAAATCCACAAGATTTCACAGGTGAAATAGCTGGATTGTTTGGGGCACATTCAAACCTGCCTTTTCTGAGAGAGTTAAATAAAAGTAAAGCAGCATGTTGAAGGATGTTATTGAAAAGAGCAGCCTGTAATGACAGGGGCAGACCCAGCCTGACCCCCTATGTCTCTTATATGCCCCCTAGGTGCTCAACGTTGTAGAATCAGTGAAGACTACAATGGCCTTGAGGCTTTGCAGGGATTCAAACTAACCTTTGAGCTGAGAGAGATTACATTTTGCTCAATTTAGTGTTGATGGTGATTATCCTTTATTGCATTTTGGTTATACCTCACATAAAGAATGGGTAATAAATCTCAGTGAATGAGACTGTTCAATTAACCACAATAGCTCATTTTGCTGGCATTGAGGAGAGAACTGTCTTGATCACAGTTGAACTGGACTATTTACTTTCTTAATCTCACAGATGCAAAAGCAATCCAATCCATTCAGGGAACTTAATGGCCTGAAAGAGTGGGGAAGTTTGACTGGAGATTTTTTTTCCCCCTATATATTTACAGTATTTACAGCTAGTTTAGTTCTTCTGCAAACAGAGTAAAACTCTCAGGAAATAAAAGAGCAGGACAAAGGAAAACAGTAAAATTGTATTACTATAAATATAATTAAGCCACAAAAATTAATAATTTCTTATGTACCCATTTCCCCTGACCTTAACCATGTAAAGTAAACTCCACCTTAGATGCTAAAAACTGGGAAACATACCAGTTTCCCCAACATCTTCAAATACATGGCTTGTTTATCCAAAGAACTGAGCTGTATTTCACAACTCTGCTTTCGGCACAGTTGCTTCTGAATTAACTATGTGGTGGTAATGAGCCCTTCAAAGCCAGTGTGATTATGGCTTATCCTATTTCCCTTTAGAGTTTTCCTCCTTCTGATGTGGCCATATTTCCACTATTTGGATCTTCTCAGAAAGAATGGGATGGAATAGAAAGAGGACACAAATCAAGTTGGTTTTTTTTTTTAGCTAAAAGTTCCGTAAATGTGAAGGCCAGAAACTGGGGCCCATCAAGAAGTCAGATTATGCATGAATGGTGTTTATCCTGTCGCTCGTTACATAGTCTGGAAAACGGCATCCAGCCCCCGGTCACCCATGGCATGTCCTCATTGCTCTGGGGATTCTGTTACCTTCTGGTCCATAGCTATTCCCCTGGGTATGGGGCTTTGATACTTTGCTATCCACCATCTATCTTTTCTCTTAAGGGATGACACTTTTGCTCTTGTTCAGAGAATATATTTGATGAGCTGTTACTGAATGAATTTCTTCTGTGTAGAGACCTTTGGGTCTCTCCTCAGATGGCCGCCAACAGCACAATCCTACTTTCAAACTCTAGTGAGGGCATATTCACTAAGACCCAACCTGGACTTCCTGCCTTTTGACAGCTGTCCTAAAACAGCCTTCGAGGTCTGCAGGAAGGAGTGACCGAGCAGAGGTGACACAGAGCCTTCATGAATCAGGGGAAGTAGCCATGGAGAAAGGAAATTCTTAGAAGACCATAGTATCATCAAAGTTTGAAAGCCAGAATTAAAAAGGAAGAGATGGAACACTTTAGGGGGTGTGGCAGAGTGAGGGATTCTGTGTTGATTACAGCATTACAGGCATTTAGGAGAACTCTTGAGCAATACACAGAGAAGGCTCTTAGGTGGCTTATCAAAGTTGCACAGGAGGTCTTTAAATATCTCAAGTAAAACTCTAGCATCTATTCTGTAAATGGGATTTTAAAGCTGGAAGGGGCTTCAGAGAACACTGGCCCCTCGCTACTCAAGGTGTGGTCCCTGGGCCAGCAGCACTGGCATCTTGCTAGAACTTGCTAGAAATGCAGACTCTCAGACCCACCTTACATGTACTTGATGGGAAGATGCGCTTCAACAACAGCTGCAGGTGACCCACACACACATTAAACTTTGAGACGTGGGGCCGAGGTCAGTCCTCCACCCCTGGCAGCCCTCCTTGCATATCCGAATATTTGAAGTGATGAGACACCCAAGACTTTATGTGAAAATGTGAAGTATTAGTAATACCTTCACAATAGATAACTTGCTAACCTTAGTCCTAGTGAGAGGTCAATAAATCCCCTCTTTTCTGCTGAACAGCTTTTCCAATATGAGGTAACAGCTCTGAAGTCTCTTATTGGAAAGGGCTTCCACTCTGCATCCTCTGAGTCATAAATTGTTAGCCTTCAAATCCAACACTAGAAATGTTATAGTCAGGGCAGACCTGAGTCCAAATCCCAGCAAGCGAGGACTGATCCCCAGATTTGGGGGGACTGGAAGGTGACTGTAGCTTAGAAAACAAGTTAAAGACAGACCCATGATTTCAAGAACAAGGGCTCTGAAAGAGTAAATCATCCCATGTTCCCGGATGGTGGCAGAGGTGGGAGCGTGCATGCAAACCCATCCCACCACCTTCCTTTTCCCAGTTACTTGGTTGACTGTCTCTGGCCCATCTCCCTCTTATCATATTTTCCTGAAAAGGAGTTTCGTGTGGCCACCTCGGAGCTGTTACTGACACAAATCCCTCAGACCCGTCCCTATGGAATTCAACAAGCAGAAGCTTTCTCTGTCTTCCTTAAAGAATGACAAGGCAGTTTCTTGCCCTCCCATTCTGCTATTGGTCGTGGCTGCCTGGAACCCTGTTGAGGGCTGTGAGGCCATGTCCAGGCTCACGTGAGTGTGGACAGGATATGGTTATTCCATCAGTCATGGGCATGAGAAGGGAAAGGGCAGATGGGCCAGCCCTGCATCATAAAGCATGCATATGCTCAAGCACTAGAACACACTGTTTCTTTCCTAGAATTCATGAGATCATCACATAAAATCCATTACTTCTTTTTCCATAGAGAACTTTTTGGAAGAATGTTGAAGACAACAGTGTGGAACTGCCTCAATTAAAACTTACTATTTTACTCTTTAAACACCCAATGTAAGTTAATGACCACTCTTAAAATTAACCTAAAATTTCAACAGTTCCTCTTCTATTTTTACTATCATTTCTTCATATCTTCTTCTCCAACACGCTAACATATAATGAGGTGTGTAAGACTACAAATTTAGGCGTCCAGTCCAGGATGGAATCTGTCTTCAATCTTTCATTTCATTCATTGTTTAGGTTTGACAGGGGCGAGTCAGGCAATACACGACGGAGTCACTCTCCCATCAGACATACACACAGGCAAGAGCCCCCACTAAGAGTTCCTTCTAACTCCATTAGTTGCTAAGCAACCACTTCACTAGAACCTTCCTGATTCAAGGCAGAACAGACCAGTTAAGTATGTGTCCCTTACGTTCAAATTCATTCCTGCAAACGCATCTGATGCTTCCCCCATGCAGGCTACATGCAAAGTCTTCACAAAAATGGCAAAAAAAAAAAGAGTTTAAAAATTACCCACAAGAGTTCAAATAGTTACTAGGTTAAATAGTAGCAAGAGTTCAAAAGTAACTAGATGAAGAACTTCTTTTAATCCTATGAGAATATATGTTTGTATATAGATTTTCAAGTGATATGAATGATTTGATATGAAAATCTATTTTACCACTTTAGAGTCATATGTCTCTAAATGCAAAGAATACTGGTAATTCAGTCTTTCAGGAATCCAGACATATAAGCCCAAATCCAGCCAATATCAGATGGGCTAATTTAAAGCAATTAATTCAACAAGCAGCACAATCATCCCAAAGTGTGAACAATTCATTTTGAATCTGTTTTTTATAAAAATGATAAATAGAATCAGGGCATATCTATAAATCCCAATAATTCTTCACACCAATTCATCAGATTCACATAATCAGCTATCTTGCCCCTCTTTTATAAAACATCTGTCTTCATTCAATACTCAATTACTAAAGGTTTAAAATTTCATCAACTTCATTATCCTTCAAACATGAGTTCACATTCTTTCAGATGAAGCTAAGGTTGACCATATCTCTGTGATTACATAACCCGGAATGAAATTGTGATTTTAAATAAAACAGAATGAAAGTTGCAATTTTAAGAGTATAAAAAAGATACAGCAGAAAAAGTGAAATACTCTTTCAACACACCCTTAAAAGAACATATAAAGAGCTTAGTACAATGATTACTTAGAGTAAATGATAAAAAGCCTTAGCTATTATTATTACATTACAAATATATTTCTAGCTTCACAGTATTTATATTTGGTAAAAGTGAGTCAGTTTAAATGAGGGAATAAAATGCAGATCAGAGCTCACCATTCTCCATTCACTATAATGAACACACTGCACTCTAGCACAATAATGAAAATAACAGTCATCCAATCCAAAATGTTAATGATTTCTCAGGCATTGATGCAAATAATTTTCAAAGGTAATGGGACAATGGCTCTTCAGAGACTCTCAGCTTTCAACTTAAAAGGAAATAACATGTGACGACTACCACCAGTATTAGGTGCTTGACCTTGAACTGACAAAGGGAAGTCTATTTTTAATGAGTGTGTTTAGTTTTAGAAGGAAATTGTGAAGCCATTTTAATTTTTAAAAACAAAATGAAAACCCACACCCTTTTCGGGGCTCACAAGGTCTTGTTCCACAGCACATCTGGAACCAGCCTTCTAGTTACTCCATGGCTGCAGCTTCTCTAACAGGCCAACGTGTAGCTGTTCACTGTCAGCCAGGCAATTAACGCTTATCGAACGTCCACAAGGGGGTGAGGCTTTGTAACAAACTGTCTATAAAATGTCAGATTGACTGCTTAATTTGGTTTGCTGAATGTCAAGGCCCTCATTAGTGGTGCTATTTTTTTTCTGGCTAAATTTAAAAGCTATTTCTTCTTGGTGGATATTACCTAAATGACTAATCATAAGATACCAGTTGTGGAATGCCAACATCTACTCACAGCAGTAGTTGATTATAACTTAGGTAAGAAATTGAGGACATCTTCAGCTATGCTTTTTTTTTTGGTCAATTTCTACACCTTCTTGGAACTATATTTGCAGTTTTTTTTTTTAAGACACAATTACCTTAAGAAAAGTCTACTGTAGCATTTCAGGTCCCTCTTCTGAACCAGATTCTAGTATTTTTAGACTTATAAGTTGAGGGGAAAGACCATAGGCTACCACATTAAGTCCCCAACTAATCAGCCAAGGACACCAAAACTTTTGAGTAGCCAGGCGGTGGGCCTCATAAAGTCAACTGAAGGTCTGAAAATGACAAAAGGTTGTATAAGAGAGGATTCTTTCTGACTCCTTCACACTCAGACATCGGCTTTTTCCTACATTTGGACACAAATTAAACCATTGGCTCTCCTGGGTCTTCAGTGTGTATGTGCCAACGGCACAGATCTTGGACTTGTTAGCCTCCATGATTGCATACATCAATTCCTTACAATAAATCTCTGTTTATACAAAATCCGTAGTATTTTATATACTACATATATATGTATGTAATATATGATTATGTATTACCTCTCCCTCTCTCTTTATATACACATACACACACACACACACACACACACACACACACACACACACACACACACACATATATATGAAGTCATGAGACAGTATCAGATAATCATGAAAGCTGGTATAGGTAGAAAAGAAGCACAATTTTAGTAATTTATATTTTCCTAGAAACTTATTCACCAAGGTTTTGAAGTTTATTGGTATAAAGTTTCCATGGTATCTCTACTAATCATTTTTCCTTTCTTCCCCTCTAAATGTCACCTTTCTCATTTTTATACCAAAAATTTTACCCTTTTAAAAATATATACTGCCTCTTCCTGTTTTATAATTCTTGAATACATTTGGCCAATGTTTATCTAAATAATTCATATGTCTAAAAAATAGTTTTTAAAAATTTGAAATTAAAACAATTGTTTTTTTACGATTTCATTAACACCTGCTTTTATCCTTATTTCCTTCCAGTTATTTTATTAGGAAATATGTTTTTATTGATTTTATAATTCCAGCTTTTGGAGTAAAAAATTCATCATTCTGGATCTTTCCTTTCTTTAAATAAATGTACCAAGGCTTGGCAAGGCCCCTGTGATGTGTTACCCAGATGCCTCTTTAACAAAGCCATTCCAACCTCTGCTCTGATACTGAGTAGTGTACTTAGCAGAGTAGGAAGCAGATGAGCAGAGGGCTGAGAACTCTGGCTTTGGAGTCCAGTGAATAAGGGTTTGAGCCGTGGCTGCATTATTAGCGATGTGACCTTAGTCACATGACTTAACCTCCCTAAGCCTCAGTTTTCATTTCAAAATGAGGCACTTGTCTCAGAGAACTGATGCATCGATTTAATGACAAAATTTCAGATTACCTGGCCGGTAGCAGACCCTCAGTCAGACTTTGTTAAATGAGTCAATGAATTCTTTTCTTTTGAAACTTATTAGTGCCTAGGAAGTCATTTATAATCCTAGATGAAAATTTCTGATTACTTTTCTTCTATAATTCTAGACACAGATACATCAATATCTGAGTAAATAAACATTCCCCACCCACTTCTCTGTTGTTTTACTCTCTAAAACACAGGGCTTACAATTTACTACTAATTTCTTCACAATTATATCTGTCAGTCTTTACAGCTTATTTTTGCTATTTTTTCATTGACCTTTTATTTCATTTTCTTTTTTTTCTTTTTCTACTTAAGTATAGTTGACATACAATATTATATTGGTTTCAAGTGTACAACACAGTGATTCAACAGTTACCCACATTACTAAATCCTCACCCCAACTAGTGCAGTTACTAGCTGTCAACACAGGAAGATGTTACAGAACCACTGACTACATTCTTCATGCTGTACTTCCATCACCATGACCAACTTATATTATGATTAAGATTTTTGTGTCTCTTTATCCTCTTCACACACCTTTCCCCCTTGGTAACCATCAGTCACTTCTCAGTGCTATGAAAAAAAAAATGAAGAAAAGGGATGATGGAACAGAGTAAAACAGAAAGACATAAAGTTATCCAGAAATAGCCAGATAGCAAACTAGAAAAAAGAATGCAGAAGGTGAGAAAAAGCCATGGACTGAGACATGCACTTGCCGCTTAGTTATGCAAGCAAAGGAGAGGAAAATTAGGAAAACTTTTTTTTTTCTTAGATAATTATTTTTTATTGAAGGGTAGTTGACACACAGTATTACATTACATTAGTTTCAGGTGTACAACATAGTGATTCAACATTTATATACATGACAATTCTAGATACCAGCTATCACCATACCAAGCTGTTACAATATCTTGACTATATTCATTACATCCCGGTTACTTATTATTTTACCATTGGAAGTGTGTAATTTTTTTTGTGTGTGTGTGAGGGCATCTCTCATATTTATTGATCAAATGGTTGTTAACAACAATAGAATTCTGTATAGGGGAGTCAATGCTCAATGCACAATCATTAATCCACCCCAAGCCTAATTTTCATCAGTCTCCAATCTTCTGAGGCATAACAAACAAGTTCTTACATGGAGAACAAATTCTTACATAGTGAATAAGTTACATGGTGAACAGTACAAGGGCAGTCATCACAGAAACTTTCGGTTTTGCTCATGCATTATGAACTATAAACAGTCAGTTCAAATATGAATACTCATTTGATTTTTATACTTGATTTATATGTGTATACCACATTTCTCTCTTTATTATTATTATTTTAAATAAAATGCTGAAGTGGTAGGTAGATACTAGATAAACATAGAAAACATAGTTTAGTGTTGTAAGAGAGCAAATGTAGATGACCAGGTGTGTGCCTGTAGACTATGTGTTAATCCAAGCTAGACAAGGGCAATAAAACATCCACGTATGCAGCAGATTTCTCTCAGAACAGGGGGGGTGAGGTTCTAAACCTCACCTCTGTTGATCCCCAATTTCTCACCTGATGACCCCCCTGCGACTGTGCCTGTCTTAGGTTGTTCCTCCCTTGAGGAATCTTACCCGTCTCTGGCTAACCAGTCATCTTCCGGGGCCATACGGGGAAATGTAAAGTTGGTAAGTGAGAGAGAAGCCTTATTGTTTGAAAAGGTTAGCTTTTTCCTTCTTTGCATATTTATGTCCTGTGGCTTCTATGCCCAGCATTTGTCTTGAGGTATCTTTACCACTTGGAAGAATTATGATACTCAGTAAATTTGATATGAGGCACGAATTCTATTTAAGGGTTGTAATTAGGAAGGAAGAAGAAAAGCTATAGAGGTAGCAGGCGGCAGAAAACATGGGAAGATTGATTATTTCTTTGACATATCTTCTTGTAGAGTAACTTCAGCATGTATAGGTTTTAAGCTACTACTTAAATTGTGCACACACATTAACATAATAGGAGTATAGTTACATAACCAAAGCATACCTGTAATTACCAGCCATCTCCAGTGAAACCAAGAAAACCAGTTAGGCACCTTAGGCATTTGTGAAAACTTATCTATGATATGGTGGATATTGTCCAACTGAACTTGAACAGTCTGAAAGAAATCAGACAAATTAAAACAACCCATTCCTGGGGAATGTTCACATCCCTTATGTTCTTTTAACAGTAAATAGTCTGTAGTTGTAAGATTTTGGAGCGCTACAATTTGCACTTCTCCTAATTCTTGATTGAGTTCCAACAGTATAGATCCAATCAAATTTGTTGTTTTACTGTATGCACAGGCCAGCTTAGATACCTCCTTCCTCATTCCCACGGCAAGTCCAGGAACTGGTGGGATGAGTGCATCTACAGCTGTAGCAGTGCGTGGATCTTTGTTGGGGTTTTTTGATGATCATCTTCTGGCATGAGTCTTCCAGAGACTGCTGATGTTGGAAGTTCTCTTTCATATCGTATCTTAGTTCATTTTCAGGGTAGCCCAATTAGGCTTTGATCCTCTGTATAAACACAAACAGACCCTTTGCCTACACTTTTATATGCCCTTTATACTCTTGTGTAGAACACATTGGAGGTTACCACACAGGAACTGCCCTTTTTTTTTTTTTTTGGTATCACTAATCTACACTTACATGACGAATATTATGTTTACTAGGCTCTCCCCTATACCAGGTCCCCCCTATAAACCCCTTTACAGTCACTGTCCATCAGCATAGCAAAATGTTGTAGAATCCCTACTTGCCTTCTCTGTGTTGTACAGCCCTCCCTTTTCTCCTACACCCCCATGCATGTTAATCTTAATACCCCCCTACTTCTCCCCCCCCTTATCCCTCCCTACCCACCCATCCTCCCCAGTCCCTTTCACTTTGGTACCTGTTAGTCCATTCTTGAGTTCTGTGATTCTGCTGCTGTTTTGTTCCTTCAGTTTTTCCTTTGTTCTTATATTCCATAGATAAGTGAAATCATTTGGTATTTCTCTTTCTCCGCTTGGCTTCTTTCACTGAGCATAATACCCTCCAGCTCCATCCATGTTGCTGCAAATGGTTGGATTTGCCCTTTTCTTATGGCCGAGTAGTATTCCATTGTGTATATGTACCACCTATTCTTTATCCATTCATCTATCGATGGACATTTAGGTTGCTTCCAATTCTTGGCTATTGTAAATAGTGCTGCGATAAACATAGGGGTGCACTGATCTTTCTCATACTTGACTGTTGCATTCTTAGGGTAAATTCCTAGGAGTGCAATTCCTGGGTCAAATGGTAGGTCTGTTTTGAGCATTTTGATGTACCTCCATACTGCTTTCCACAATGGTTGAACTAACTTACATTCCCACCAGCAGTGTAGGAGGGTTCCCCTTTCTCCACAGCCTCGCCAACATTTGTTGTTGTTTGTCTTTTGGATGGCGGCCATCCTTACTGGTGTGAGGTGATACTTCATTGTAGTTTTAATTTGCATTTCTCTGATAATTAGCGATGTGGAGCATCTTTTCATGTGTCTGTTGGCCATCTGTATTTCTTTTTTGGCGAACTGTCTGTTCAGTTCCTCTGCCCATTTTTTAATTGGGTTATTTGTTTTTTGTTTGTTGAGGCGTGTGAGCTCTTTATATATTCTGGACGTCAAGCCTTTAACGGATGTGTCATTTTCAAATATATTCTCCGATACTGTAGGGTTCCTTTTTGTTCTACTGATGGTGTCTTTTGCTGTACAGAAGCTTTTCAGCTTAATATAGTCCCACTTATTCATTTTTGTTGTTGTTTTCCTTGCCCAGGGAGATATGTTCAAGAAGAGGTCACTCATGTTTATGTCTAAGAGGTTTTTGCCTACGTTTTCTTCCAAGAGTTTAATGGTTTCAGGACTTACATTCAGGTCTTTGATCCATTTTGAGTTTACTTTTGTATATGGGGTTAGACAATGGTCCAGTTTCATTCTCCTACATGTAGCTGTCCAGTTTTGCCAGCACCATCTGTTGAAGAGACTGTCATTTCGCCATTGTATGTCCATGGCTCCTTTATCAAATATTAATTGACCATATATGTCTGGGTTAATGTCTGGATTGTCTAGTCTGTTCCATTGGTCTGTGGCTCTGTTCTTGTGCCAGTACCAAATTGTCTTGATTACTGTGGCTTTGTAGTAGAGCTTGAAGTTGGGGAGTGAGATCCCCCCTACTTTATTCTTCTTTCTCAGGATTGCTTTGGCTATTCAGGGTCTTTGGTGTTTCCATATGCATTTTTGAATTATTTGTTCCAGTTCATTGAAGAATGTTACTGGTAGTTTCATAGGGATTGCATCAAATCTGTATATTGCTTTGGGCAGGATGGCCATTTTGACGATATTAATTCTTCCTAGCCACAAGCATGGGATGAGTTTCCATCTGTTAGTGTCCCCTTTAATTTCTCTTAAGAGTGTCTTGTAGTTTTCAGAGTATAAGTCTTTCACTTCCTTGGTTAGGTTTATTCCTAGGTATTTTATTTTTTTTGATGCAATTGTGAATGGAGTTGTTTTCCTGATTTCTCTTTCTGTTGGTTCATTGTTAGTGTATAGGAAAGCCACAGATTTCTGTGTGTTGATTTTGTATCCTGCAACTTTGCTGTAATCTGATATCAGTTCTAATAGTTTTGGGGTAGAGTCTTTAGGGTTTTTTATGTACAGTATCATGTAGGAAAACTTTTTTATGCAATAAATAACAACTCTAATCGGTCTCTTTTATGATATGCTACTATATTCTGCAACTATAAGGAAAATGTCATGTTTCTTCCACATATATATCACCAGCAAATCCGTATGTCCACTAAGTAACTATTAGCTGAGTGCCTATTATAAGCTATGCTCTGTTGGAAGTGTTGCAGATTTAGCACTGAATAAAAAGCACACAGTCTCTGCCCTTATGATGCTTACAAGTAGAATGAAGTTAGTTGTTTTTAGATTGAAGTTTTCTTTCCTGAACTGCAGAGTAAATTTTCCATTTAATTGTCATGGTCAATCATTTCCTTTAACTTTGGTTTTTGGTTTCTGGCACTGGTAAAGCAGCTATAATCCAAAACACTTTTCTCACTACAATCCTTATTAGTACAAAAAAGCTAGAATGTTCAAGATTACATTCTGTGTCCTGTTTCACTATTGCACTATTCTCCAGACTACTTTTGATTGTGCAAATACCATTTATACATTCTGAGCAGCATCCCTAGTATTTATGTATTTATTAAATATATATATCTTATATATATTTAAAAATTATAAATAGCTATACTACATACCAATCTGTTACCTAAATTGTAAAACAAGCCCCAAAGCAGAAATGAAATTGACATAAAAATTTACAGATAGTAAACCCTCTCCCACATCCCCAGGGCTCATCTGCTCTCTCAGGGGTGACAGACAATCATGTGACAGATCACTGCACTTACGTTATTTTTTTCACACTTTTAAACTTTATGACAACAAATTTATAAAATAACCCTTTATCCATTTGGACAAATACTGTATGTGACAAAGGAAATATAATCTAATAAAATAAATCACATCAAGTCACAAAGTTGGCTTGATTCACATAGTTTTCTGCTTTCTTCCTTTGCCTCACTAGGTGATAAACATTTCAGCTCTGGGTATACTGAAAAATTAATATAAATCCTGATTGAAGGTATTTGTGGAACTTATATCAAAAGAGTATATAACTTCTTAATAAACACTTACACTGTTTGCTAAATGTTACTTTATCGTTACACAGAATCAAAAGGCCCTATTGCGTCTTTCAATTTTGGACCTGATACGTGCACCTGCACTTTTGCACACATTGCATACATGCACATGCCACCAATGCCGGTTACCATTTTTGGAACCATAGCTTTCAGAATGACCTATTTCGTTTAGTAAAATGCATTTAAGGTTCACCCATGTCTTTTTATCACTCATTTCTTTTTATTACTGAATAAGATTCCTGAGTGGAGGTACCACTGAATGGAGTTACCATGATCAGAAACAAAATATGTAATACCACAAAATATGAAGGACCATATTTCTAAATTCCTAGATATACACATTCCTAAAAAACAGACAGCCCACTAAGACTGAAGCATGAAGAAATTCAATCTGAATTAACCGGTATTAAGCAAGGAGACTGAATCAGTAATCAAAAAAGTCCCAAAAAACAAAATCTCAGGACCAGATGATTTATCTGGTGAATTCTACCAAACATTTAAGAAGAATTAATTCTAATACTTCTCAAACTCTTCCAAAAACTTGAAGAGGAGGGAACACTTTCAAATTCATTTTATGAGGCAATCATTACCTAGAAACCAAAGCCAGATAAGGACACTACAAAAAAGAAAACTATGGATCAATATCCCTGATCAATATAGATGCAAAAATCTTCAATAGAATACTAGCAAGCCAAATTCAACAGCACAATAATTATTCATATGTTATGATCAAATAGAATTTATTCCTGAGATGCAAGGTTCTTCAGTATATGCAAATTAATAAATGTGTGACATAATACATTAATAAATGTGATACATAATAGAGTGAATGATAAAATTATTATATTAATGTGTTACATGAATTGAATGAAAGATAAAAATCATATGATCATCTCAAGAGGGGCTGAAAAAGCTTTTGAACAAATTTAACATCCTTTCTTGATAAAGACTCTCAACATCCTAGAAGAAACTTAAACAATAAGCTCTTTGACACTGGTCTTGGTTATTTTTTGGATTTGACACCAAAAGCAAAAGCAACAAAAGCAAATATAAACTAGTGGGGCTACAAACTATAAAGCTCCTGCACAGCAAAGGAAGCCATCGACAAAATGAAAAGGCAAGCTACAGAATGGGAGACAATATTTGTAAATCATATGTCTGATAAGGGGATAATATCTGAACTATACAAAGAACTCATACAACAATACAATTAAAACATTGACAGAGGAACTGAATAGGCATTTTTCCAAAGACATACAAATGGCCAACATGCATATGAAAAGGTGCCCAACATCACTAATCATCAGGGAAATGTAAACCAAAACCACAGTGAGATACCACTTCACACCTACTAGAATGGCTATTATTTAAAAGACAAGAAATGACAAGTGTTGGTAAGGATGCAGAAAAAAGGAACCCTTGTGCACTATTAGGGAATGTAAACTAGTACAGTTACTATGGACTTTTCTAAAAATGAAAAATAGAATATGATCCAGCAATTCCACTTATGGGTATAAATCCAAAGGAAATGAAATCAGGATCTTGAGAGCTATCTGCCCTCCCAAGTTCACTGCAGCATTATTTACAATGGCCAAAACATGGGAAAATCTAAATATCCTTCTATAGATGACTGGATGAAGATTTGAGACATATGCATACACACACACACACACACACACACACACATATATATATATATATACACACATACACACACACACATAAATACATACACAAAACCCCACAAATATTTATTTATTAATAATGGAATACTTTCACCCATGAAAAAGAAGGAAATTCTGCCATTTGCAACATGGATGGAACTTGATGGCATTCTGCTAAGTGAGATTAAATCGGACAGAGAAGGACAAACACTGTATGATCTCAATTATTTGTGGAATCTTAAAAAGCTAAAAAATGACAGAAACTGTAGAATGTGTTAGTTGCTAAGGGCCAGGGGATGGTGAAAATGGGAAGATGTTGGTCAAAGAGTATAAACTTCCAGTTAAAAGTTGAATAAGTTCTAGGGATCTAATGTACAATTAACAATTCTGTACAGTAGACCTGAAAGTTGCTAAGAGAGTAGATCTTAATAGTTACTAAACACACATACCTAAAAGCTAACTATGGGAAGTGATGGGTGTTGTAACTAATTTAATGTGGTAATCATTTCACAATATATATGTATGTATCAAATCATGAGATTGTTTGCCTTAACATAATGTTATAGGCAATTTTATCTCAATAAAGTAAGATAAAAAATAAAAATGGAGTGGTGTATCTCCATTGTCATTATCTGTTAGTGTTCTTTAAAGTCGTCTGTCTTCAAACTGCTTCTCATCCATCAGAGACAAGTCAACAAATCCCTGCCAGAATACAAATGAACTCATTCCTTGCTTCCTTGAAAAAGACTTCCTACAGAAAAAAAAATGCCAGTTGAACCAATACAGTGTTTCATGTTGTAGCTGATTTGTATTTGGTAGCTCAGCGTGTGGACAGTTAAACATTTCACAGCCTGGCACTGGTCCATGGATCAGCATTAATCAATATTTTTACCCCTTAGATTTTGGCCTCCTTTTCCACACTCTACTGATGCCAACTTCTTAAAGAACAGTGGATTTTCCTGTGCCCTCTTTGATCATTCTACAGAACGTGTGAATCTCTTGAAACTCGTTTCTGTCTTTAGTTAGAATGTGCACACCACTTATCTTTATAAATCTGTGACTCTTCTTTTTTGTCCTATTGGTGAGCCATCTTCTCATCCTCTTCCCGCCACCTGAGTAAAGGCATCGTTTAGGTTCCAACGACAGGTATTCTTTTCTGCTCTCTTTTTCCCCCTGCTGTGCTCTCATATGTTCCTGGGACCTCAACCTTCACTTCTTGTGTAGAAGCTGCAGTGGTGATGTTTTTTGTACCTCCTGCAACATCCTCCACACACTTCTGTATTTAGTAGATGCTCAGTAAATGTGTATGGAATTGAGAAAGTAGTGAATTCTGTGCACTATTTGGTGCTACTATTAACTGTGGAGTTAGTTTGTTCTTACCACCTTAAGAAGTAACAAAGAAGCACACTGATTTGTGAAGTAGCAATAGCTACTGGATTGAAAATAAAAATAAAAATTAAATATTAAATACTAAACCAAACTGAAAAAAAATGAAATCTAAATGTTTACGGACATTTAAAAATTTTTAATTAGAGGTCAAGTATTTTCACAGCATAGAGCAAAATAATTTTATCATCAGAAAAGGAATGTAGCAAGGATAAAATGGTCCTGAGATTGGATTTTTTGTTGCAAAACAAAATGTTGGAGTTCTTTGTTTCAAAAGCCAATCAAGCAGAGTGAAAATGGATAAAAATAACCTGCAAATAATTAATTTTTTTGATGGTTTTGCTATCAAAACTCAAACATATAAGAAAATATACACTTAAGCATTGTATAACTGAATCACTACCATAATCTTCTTAAACTTCCTTAAATTCTTTATTATTATTATTAAGGTATCATTGATATTCAATCTTATGAAGGTTTTACATGAGCAACATTGTGGTTACTATATTCATCTATATTATCAAGTCCCCAACACACTGCATTGCAGTCACTGTCCATTGGCATAGTAAGATGCTATAGAGTCGCTACTTGTCTTCATGCTATACTGCCTTCCCCATAACCCCCCTAAATTACATGTGCTAATCATAATACCCTTTAATCCCCTTTTTCCTCCCTCCCAACCCACCCTCCCCATCCACTTTTCCTTTGGTAACCACTAGTCCCTTCTTGGTGTCTGTGAGTCTGCTGCTCTTTTATTCCTTTGGTTTTGCTTTGTTGTTATACTCTACAAATGCGTGAAATCACTTGGTACTTGTCTTTCTCTGCCTGGCTTATTTCACTGAGCATAATACTGTGCAGCTCAATCCATGTTGTTGCAAATGGTAAGATTTGTTTTCTTCTTATGACTGAATAGTATTCCATTGTGTATATGTACCACATCTTCTTTATCCATTCATCTACTGCTGGATACTTAGGTTGCTTTCATGTCTTGACTATTGTAAATAGTGCTGTGACATACATGGGGGTGCATATGTCTTTTTTGATCTGGGATCTTGTTTTCTTTGGGTAAATTCCTAGGAGTGGAATTCCTGGGTCAAATGGTAGTTCTATTTTTAGGTTTTTGAGGCACCTCCATATTGCTTTCCACAGTGGTTGAACTAATTTACATTCCCACCAACAGTGCAGAGGGATTCCCCTTTCTCTGCATCCTCACCAGCACTTGTTGTTCCTTGTCTTTTGGATGTTGGCCATTCTACCTGGTTTAGGTGATATCTCACTGTGGTTTTAATTTGCATTTCTCTGATGATTAGGGAAGTGGAGCATCTTTTCATGTGCCCATTGACCATATGAATTTCTTCTTTGAAGTGTCTGTTCAGATCCTCCATCCATTTTTTAATCAGATTATTTGCTTTTTGGGTGTTGAGGCGCTTGAGTTCTTTATATATTTTGGATGTTAATTCCTTACTGGATCTGTCATTTACAAATATATGCTCCCATACTGTAGGATACCTCTTTGTTCTGCTGATGGTGTCCTTTGCTGTACAGAAGCTTTTTAGTTTGATATAGTCCCACTTGTTCATTTTCGCTTTTGTTTCCTTTGTCTGAGGAGATGTGTTCAAGAAAAAATTGCTCATGTTATGTTCAAGAGAGTTTTGCCTGTATTTTCTTCTAAGAGCTTTATGGTTTCATGACTTACATTCAGATCTTTGATCCATTTTGAGTTTACTTTTGTGCATGGCATTAACAGTAATCCAGTTTCATTCTCTTACATGTAGCTGTCCAGTTTTGCCAACACCAGTTGTTGAAGAGGCTGTCATTTCCTCATTGTATATACATGGCTCCTTTATCTTAAGATTTTTTTTTTTAAGTTTCTTTTCTCCTCCCCCTTAGGGTTTCACAGTATCTACAAAGCTGATAAAATCTCATTCTCCACCCATACTCTAATGCCTAACAGATATGGCTTTGCTTTTTAATTACTTCTACAAACAAACTTTAAGCAGAACTGAAACAGACTTCAGCTCCGCCCCTCAAGGGGAACTTGAAGTCCTCACCCGCAGCCTCCCTGCCTGCTGCCTCAGTGGTTACAGCTTCCTTTAAAATCTAGACGCTGCCCTTTCCCCAACCCGCTCTGAGCCTCGGGTCTGTGGTGGTGCGAGCACCCTCCCGCTCTCCTAGCCCTCACCCTCCAGCCAGCGGGGAGCCACACGCACTTGTGTTTCCTCCCCGGCCATCCACACCTGCCACGTCCAGCCCACTCTGCTCCCTGCAGACCACCCCTCACACACATTCTCTTCTCCCCAGCCACCAGCTCCTCGGTTAGGCCAGGCCTTCACCTGCTCTTCCTTAACCACACTTCATGCCACTAATGTCAGCGTATTTAAACTTGGGCCTCTTTTTCTTCACTTTGAAAGTGGAGATGATGATAAATAATAATACTCAGAGGTTTCTTTAGGGAATAAAACAAGTTTTGAAACACTTAAAATAAGTGCTTGTAGCACAAACAATAATTAATAGTAGTTACTATTATTGCTATTATTGATTGAGAATGCCAGAGAGAGGAAGAGGGGAAAAACAAGGGTCAGGCCCAAAAAAAGCACCCCAAACCCTAATACAAATTGCATGATACTTCAGTTATTTCTTCCCTTATCTGTATCTCTTACCAGACTATGAATTCATTCTGTGTAGAAGAGAGTAGATTATGTAAGAAATACGTAGTGAATTCAAACATTTATTTCTAATTATGTATTATATACTCATTTAATAGCTTTTTACACCATTTTATTCAAATAGTGAGTGGAGAGTATGATTATAAAAATACATGGAACACAGACTTCTTTTAAAAACCATGGGCTTTTTCTCTTCTCTCAAAACTAAAAATGACATAGGCAGAGCATTCTCAGGATCGAATGGAAAATGATGCTCAAATATTTAACTTTCCAAAATGTCATATTTGAATCACTTTACCCTCACATATGTGAAGCTATATTAGACAGTCAAGACATCTGCTTCCTTGGCCAGAAAGTGTAGGCGTTCGTGGCGATTAAAGCTGGAGACAGCGAATGTTAAACAACAGCTTCCAGACGCTACAGCGCGGCGCACAGCTCCAGGCTGCCCACGCGAGGCCCTGCGAATGTGTGTGTCACAGGGGCTGTCGCGGGGCGGAGGGGAACAGGCAGGCGCACCCCCGCCCCTCACACGCAGGCTCCAGATCACAAGGCCTCTAATTTCTCGTGCTGCCTCTGGTTCAATACGTCCGCATTCAATTTTGTTCAACAGTACTTAGACATCACTAGCCCCCAGCTAGTCACAGTCCCCCTCACAAGTTTCTGGTGAAAGGGTGCAACACAAGATAGAAACGTGATCTTTAATTTCTTTAAAATAATTATTTCCAGCTTTGTTGAAATACAATTGACGTACAATATTGTGTCAGTTTAAGATGTACAATGTGATGATTTGATACACGTATACATTGAGAAATGATTACCAGAATCAGGTTAACACATCCCTCCATCGCCTCACACAGCTCCCTCCTCTTGGGTGCAAATGATGAGAACTTCAAGATTTATTCTTTCAGCAACTTTTGAGTCTACAGTACATATTGTTAACTACAGCCACCATGCTGCATCTTAGATCCCCAGAACTTACTCATCTTATAGCCGGAAGTTCGTACCCTTTGCCAACATCTCCCCATTTCATCCATTCCCCAGCCCTGGAAACGACCGTCCTATTCTCTGCTCCTGTAAGTGAGAGCATACCTATTTGTCTTTCTCTGTCTGACTTAGCATAATGCTCTCATGGATTTCCCTTTCTCATGGGTAAAAAATGTCCCAAAGCACACACACACACATATGCACATATTTTCTTTATTCATCTGTGGACAGACCTTAGGTTGTGTCCCTATCTTGGCTATTATAAATAATGCTACAATGAACACCAGAGGGCAGAAATCTCTTCAAGGTGCTGATTTAATTCCCTTTCAGTATGTTCCCAGATGTGGGATTACTAGATCATATGCTCATTCTATATCATATTTTTTCAGGAACCTCCATATTGTTTTCTATAGTAGCTGCACCACTTTACATTCCCACCAACAGTATACAAGGTTCCCTTTTCTCTGCATCCTCACCAACACTTGTTATCTCTTATCTTGGTAATGGCCCTCCTAACAGGTGTGAGGTGAAGCCTCATTGTGGTTTGGATTTGCATTTCCCTAATGATTAGTGATGTTGAACATGTATCTGTTCATCTTTTGTGCATTTTTAAACCACAGTGTTTTGTTTTTTTTTTCTGTTGAGTTGCAATGGGTTCCTTACACATTTTGGATAGTAACCCCTTATCAGATAGATTTGCAAATATTTTCCCATTCCATAGGTTGTCCTTCCATTCTGTCGACCTTTAATTCCCTAAGGGAGACAAAAGGAGACAAAATTCCCTAAAGGTTTACAAAATTCATATGCAAAAACTTTGCATATGAATTTAGAGAGAAGGCAGAGGATGGACAGGATAGGGCTTCATGAAGGACTTCACACTGGTTAGTTGTGACAAGCCTTAGAAGATGGGCACAGCAAACCAAGAGGTAGGAGGTTAAGGTGGAAGGGATGGTCATTAGCAAGGCTGAGAGGTGGACAGGCCCTCCGTGGAATAGAGTGTATTTGGAGGACAGTATGGCTGCAACATCCAATGAACCGATGGGGAGAACAAAGATAAGGACGGATAACAATGACACAGCATGAAGGCACACTCCCAGAATCTGGCAGACATGCAGCGAGGACCTCACACAGTTAACTGCACAACGGTTTGCAAAGGGACAACTGGAATACGAAAAAGTTAGATTGTTACTAGACCACTCTAAGCAAGAAGAAAGGAGCTGTCAGATTCAGAAAATGAAAAGATGGGAATAGATGAAATCAAGAAGTTTCTCTGACCCACCAAAAGGTGAGTGAGTCTGCAATCAAGGGAGTCTGCAATCAAGGGAGTGTAAAGATGAATTGTCCTCTTTTCCCACAAAGAGCTAGGCAGAGTATGACCGGCTATCACAAGTGAGTATAAGGAGGGAAACAGCTAATGTTATTGAAGGTCTACTGTATATCAGATACAGTGCTTAGCACATTACATACCTTATCTCATTTCAATCTATATTCAGCCATCTGAGATGTGCTTTATGATCACCAATTTACAGATGAAAAAATATAGGTTCATGTTGATTCATCTATGCTCGTAAAATAGATAGCAAAAAGGATCAATAATCCAATGAATGTTAATTAGACTAGCACCTGCTATTTGCCAGGCACTCTGGGAAACAATGGTGAACAGAGAAATGTAGTCCCTGATACTGGATTCAAGCTCAGATCTGACTCCTAAGCTCTTCCATTTCTTCCTTCCACCACTGCTTTATACCGTTTGCACTTTCTAAGAACAAACTATAAAAATCTAACATATCAAAGTACTCAATTAACTTGAACAGATCATGCTAGAAAGAAAAATGCATCAATAATTTGTTTATTTTTATATTTAGGTTACTAAGAATTGAAATATACATGGAATTCCATTAGAACACATCTCTTCATTCACCTAATGAATATAATTGAGCACTTACTAAGCCTGAGGCAACACTGTAAGTGTTGGGAGAGATACAGGAACTTCTGAGACAGGAAAACTATTTCCGGGGGTTGTGTTTCAGTGTAGTAGAACATAAGACACAAGGAAGACAAACACAATTCTAGTTTAGGGCGTGCCATCACTGAGAAACAATTCTCTGTGGGTCTCCTGCACTTTTGCACATATTGGGAGGGAGGCACTGGCTACCCTTTATTCTGAAATCTCTTTCCAAGGATGTTTCCATAGCAAACTGCCTTGGATGACAAAGTGGTGTCTCCCTTTGGAGAAAAGGACAGTTTTGCTTATAATCCTGGAAGATACTATGTCTTTTTGCAAAGGGTAGGCATGCTTACTGTCTAATATGATCATGTCTCCCTTCAGTGCAAATAAAGATTTGGATTCCCTGAGCTCAAGGATCCTTTCCTATAATGCAATCCCATTGGAGGGCAGTAATGCAACCTGGCCCTCTTCATCACCCTGTGGGAACTGGGCCTCAGGGAAGAGGTTAAAATAAGTGCAGACTCAGATGTTACTGTTGCTATGAGTCATTGGTAGCTGTCCTTTGTTTCTGACTTACGAGTCTTACTGATTTCTACCAGCATGTATGAAATTAACTGTGGTAGGCTAACTTGCTGGCTTGCCAGTAGGGTAAAATCTCAGGGTCTTGACTGTTCTTGACAATGTTAGTTTGCAAATTCTTCCCCTTCTTGCAACCATGCCCTTTGGCACATTCTCTTTCACTGATTCTGGGATTGCCCATGTGACTTGCTTGACCAATAGGACATTAAAAAACATAACACGAACAGGAGATTGCAAAGCACCTGCTCATTGAAGCTTCTTGCTGTCTTGCTGTTTAGAATTTAGTTGTCATGTGAAAAAGCCTAAGCTAGCCTGTTTGTGGGAAAAACATGCCCAGTGACTCCTCCCATCCCAGCTAAGAGACCATCAATCACCAGACATGTGAACAAGGCCGACTTAGATCATCCAGGCTCTAACCAACTCTCCAGTTAACCACTGATGTGGAATGAATCCAGCATAGATAAGTGGAGCTGGCGGATCAGAGGAACTACCCAACATCTAAGTTTTAGAGTGGTTTGTTATGAAACAAAAACCAACAAAAGATACAGAGTACAAAGTAAAAACTACTCCAGCATAATATGCCTATTACAAGTTCACAGAGCTCAGTCTACATCTGGTTAAATACTGTAACTCCAGCACATAGCACAGTACCTAGAAAAGAGTTCAGTGCCAACCATTCCAGCTTTGTTTCAGTTTCTCGATATGAACAAACACACAAGTCCCTTAATTCCATCTCACAAGCACGGAAAATGGAAGGAACTGTGTATGAATCCAGCAAGGCACATGGTTAAGCGAAAAAAACACAACCTGGTAACCAAGGAAACAGGTGCTCCGGTGTGTGAGAAGCAGCTCTTCCTACTTAGTCTCTGGCTGTCCCTGGGTGGGTCATTTAAACATTTTGCACTTCAGTTTCCTTACCTGCAGAATGGGAATAATAAAGCTTTCTTCACAGGTTGATGACAGTTTTACAGAGGAAGCACTGTCTGCATATAACCTGCCAGAGCTCCAGAGGCGTTGTGGTGGAAGACATGAAAAATGAGCAACACTGTTAAATGCCAAGTGAAATGCTCTCCTGCACTGACGTGGATGTACGCACTCACACATTCTCTCTCACAGACACGTATGCACAAAATCAAACCGTTTCCCAAAACCAAATTAAAAACTGAACCAGCAGAGACCTAAGAGGAGAGAAGCTAAAAGCACCAAGAGAGCTATATTATGGTCTAGGAGAAGACAAAATGCATACATAATGTGCATGTGTTACACCTAACAAATAAAAGTATGATGTTTGCAAAGCTCTCTAAAAAATTTAACTTTTCTGGTAGATTAATGCCTGACAATGTGAGAGTGTATAAAATGTATCACTATGTTCGTGGAACTTAAAGGTCACTTTTCAGATATCCTGCTTCGTTTCTGCAGTTTAGAATTAAATTCCAACTTTTTGCTTCAGGTACACATGTCAAGTAATTACCTCTTCATCCTCTATATTACTAATTTTCATCACATTTTAAAACACTTTCTTTAAAAATCTTTCTTTTATGATTTGGCATCTTTGAAAATTCTGTTTAACTGCTTGCTGGCAATTGAATGCACTTGATATTTCTCTTAAACATCAAAAACAGTAAGAGGCACAAACTTCCAGTTATAAAACAAATAAGCCACAGGGATGAAAAATACAGCATGAGGAATACTGTAAATAATATCATAATAACTTTGTATAGTAATAGATGGTGAGTATTTTATAATATATATATAAATTATATATTACATTAATATACTATACTTACCACAGTGAGCATTTTGTAATGTATGTAATTGTCAAAACCTTAATATTGTACACCTGAAGTTAATATAATATGTCAACTCTACATCAATTAAAAAATAAACTAAATTTTAATTACTTAATTTTGAAAACATCAAAACCAAGATTACTGGCAATACACACATCAAGCAAATTGTCCATGGGCCTAAGTTGGTTTCTGTATCATTGTGAGAGTTTGATAAGGGAAACTTTAAAAATTCACAATTAAATTTATATTTTCATTTATACAGAGATTTTATGCTGTCATCTGTTGAAATTATCACCTAGTCACTAGTTAACCAAAATAACCCTGAAAAGAAAATTAAATAAGAATTTTAAATTGTACATTCAGAATATTTTTAAATATTCTGATTACTAATTGTCAAGGTTTATACCCATGTAAGAGGTAAAAGAGCATGATGGTTGAGTCACACGCAGGTTTCAATTCTCTATCTGCCACTTAGGAACTCTGTGACATTACTTTAACCTCTGAGTTATCTCAAATTACCTAACTTCTGAGATTCATTTCCTTATATGTGAAATGGTGGTTTTTTTTTTATAGTATGGGTATGTGTTTGTAAAGTGGGTTGTTGTGAGAATTAAACAACATATGCTTTTTCCACCATCTGAATCACAGGAAGTACTACTAAATAAATGGCATCTAATTAGCTATAATCATACCATACACATTCATCTTCAAAAAAAAACCCAAACATATCACCATATCTTATTAGTCACTGGAAATCAAACTCCAGAGTTCTACTAAATAAGACATGTCTCCTTCAGCCACTCAGACACCCACATGTCAATCCTAAAGGTCCATTAGGCCAATTGCATCTCTGTCACCGGAGTAAATAGTTGGAAAACATTAAGACAAGAACACGCCTAGAAAATAAGAAGTCAGAAACAGTACATATATTTAGGGGCTTTTTAAAAATTTCAGCAAATTGTTTAACATTTTTTTTCTGATTCCGAATCTAGAAACATTACGGGAGTGCTATACCACCACACTTTCCTAGGGTGGTAAAGTGCCAACCGCTCCTTTGCTCAGATGCAAAGGAGAGAGGTCTGCTGCCTGCTGGAGGCACATGCAGGTGCCCAGCCCAGGCAGGATCCTGATGGGGCCCCCACCTCATTCTGCCCTGGAAGGGCCCCCAACATTCACAGTTCTGGGGAGGATCATCTGATTGTCTGAAGGCTGCTTAACACTATAGGAAAGTCTGTCATCCTCTATTTACTGACATTTTAAGAGAAACAAACAAACAGACAAAAAAACTACCTTGACTTACCCGGAAATAGTCGCTGCACGCTGCCAGGACGGCCTTGTGAGCGGGGAATTTCTGCTCCTCGGCAATCAGGGTGACGTCGCAGAGGATGCCGTCGCTTCTCTGCTGATTCAGCGCTGCCAGGACGCTATGGTTGTGAGATTCCGAGTGGCAGAGCCTCTGGCCTGTCAGCATTTCTTGAACACTGCAAAGGAGAGCAATCAAGTCAGCACGCTCTCTCTCACAGGCTGGGCTGCCCCCAGGCGCCCCACTCCCTAGGGGATGCAGACTCTGGGGCACTTCGGGGGAGCATGACCTGCACATCCCCTCGTCTTCTTTCTCCCTGTTTTATTTCTCTCCATCCTTCTCTTGCTCTCTTTTTCTCTAAGTTTTTCCTGTCCTCACCCCCTCGGGTGTCTTTCTCTTTCCTACTGGGTATCCCTTTCCGTGTGCATGTGTGCGTGTGTGTGTGTGTGCGTGTGCGTGTGCGTGTGCGTGTGTGTGTGTGTGTGTGTGTGTGTGTCTATGTGTCACCTCATGTCTGGGGGCCTGTGAGCCTCTGCTCCTGGGCTTCTGTCCCCTCGGTATGTATACATCTTCAAGGCCAGGGCTTCTTCTGGATGTATATCTGGATGTGTGCATGTGTGTACGTGACTCACTCCACTCTGTGACCCCCTCCGTAACTCTCTGATTCCTTCTCTAGCTGCCTGCTATGTGGGGTTAGCACAAGCTCGGAACACGATCACTGCCAGGCACTGATCCGGCACAGAATCCAGTGCACCTGCGCGACTCACCAGAGATGAGGAAGTTACGAATCTCTCACAGGACACAATACTCCACTGATAAATAAAACAAAACTGAGCAAACATTGGTTAGGGGAAAAAGGGCTGCTGGGGACCATTCCATGTACAAGGCAATTATAAACCAAAGCAGCGTTAATTATAAACTTGGGAAATTATGCACCAAAAGGACATCAAAAGAAATGTCTTTGAAAATGAACAAAAACTGAGGCTAAAAGTAACATATATCTCTAATACCAGCCTTCAATGTCTGTATGCCATCACTGTACTAGCTTTATGAATGACTACACAATTTTATTTCTGTTCTATCTTTCGAAATTGCTAAATTTACCGACTGTGAAATGTACCCCTTCACTCCCCACCTCATCCTAAAATAGTCAGCCTATGTCCCTTCAGAACTCCAAGGCAAAAGCCTAAAATGATGTGAAAGTAATGCCATAAACACAAACAGAAAACTGCATTGGGATCAGATCTGTGAAAATCTCCGCAGTGGACCAAAATCTCTGAAGCAGCACTGGACTGAGGTGAGGGAGCTGCACCCATGAGAAATCCCTCCCAGAACGAGAACCAGAGCCGTCAAGCCCTGTTTCTGGCCTGTGGACCCTTCTCGAAGCTGAGTGAAGATACCATGGGGATGACTGAGCATCATCTCTCCTATCCTAACAACTCCTGCATCCAGTCCATCCCTGTGAGTGTGAAAGAGTCACTCGGGGGCCAGAGAGCCACCAGCAGCCTAGTCTGCACAGTTAATTTATTTGACGGGTCTCTGCCCAGCCCATGGTGCGAGCTGGCTGCTAAACTGCAGGGCAGCACAAATGGCCACCTTCGAGCAGACCAAGTGCTTCCTGTGTAATGCCGGAGTGCCACCAGGAAGCTTTCCCGGACATGTTTGACTGGGGAGCCTCAGAAATGTCAGAACTATTGAAAGAAAAAAATTCGTGACAGGAGGTGATGATATAGGAAGTTCTCGTGGGAAGGTGGGAGGATTATTTTCAGTTGAAATGCAGCAGTGAGTTTTGAAACGGTTACTGTCATCAAATATTCATCTAGTGGTTCTCGCTATAGGCAGACATTTAAAATCAGCAGTTTAAAACCACATTCAAAAGTATAAAGAACTTTTTATTACAAATTCCCATGCAAAGCCTAGGATTAGCATTCCCAATTATAGAAACGAGGGAATAGTAATAGATATGTTATATCAGCTAAGTAAAGCTTTGGGATTGTTTTTGAAATATCTTTTCTAAAAGGATGAAATTTTTATATATTTTATAAACACCAAATCTCTTACTATGTTCTAGGAATTATTCTTAGTGATTTGTAATTATTAATTCACTTAATCTTCATAACAACCCTATAAGGCAGGCACTATTATTATCTCTTGTACATAGAAGAGAACAAAAGGTCCAAGATCAGGCATTGTGAGAACCTATCACCCAGGATACAATACAAGCATACCTTGTTTTACAGAACTTCACTTTACTGTACTTTGTAATATTTCATTTTACATAAACTGAGGCTCTGTGGCAACCCCTCACTGAGCAAGTCTATCGGCACCATTTTTTCCAACAGCATTTGCTGGCTTTGTGTCTTTGTGTCACATGTTCGTAATCCTCACAATATTTCAAAATTTCTATTATTATTGTATTTGTTATGCTGATCTGTGACTGGCAATGATGACTCACTGAAAGCTCAGAGGATGGTTGGTATTTTTTAAGCAATAAAGCATTTTTAAACTAAGGTGTGTACATTTCTTTAGATATAATGCTATTGTACACTTAATAGACTACAGTATATAGTATAAACATAACTTTTATATGCACTGGGGACCATTTGACTCTCTTTATTGTGATATTCGGTGTATGTGAGTGGTCTGGGACCATACCCGCAATACCTCCAAAGTATGCCTGCAATGTAATTCATCATCCTGTTTAAAAAACAAAACAGAGAAGTTGAAACAAAACCCAAAAGAATGCTAATTTGTAAAGAAACATCTCAAAAACCTATGACTATAAGGAGGAAAAAAAAATCACAAAGTCCATGTTAGTCTTATATTTATATTACAGTCATCTCAAAATCAAAGTTGTCTTTTAAAAATAATATACATGAATATAACATGAGACAGCAGTGAGAAATGTTCGCTACCATGCTTCAAAAACATTTATCCTTGCACTGTAACTAAGAGAAGTTTGGGAATAGAAAATAGATTTTAATTTTCAAACCTTAGAAAATGTATTCGAAATGCTCATAAATGTTCTCCTTTTTAATATCACCTTTAATGCTAAGCAAATGTATTTCAAAATTTCATTTGTAGCAGAACAGAAGAATATATTAAAATAATTGCCTTAAAATGTTTCCTTACTCATTTTCCAAATATAGTGTGACAATTCAAGTCCTTATTGTTAAGACTGAATCAGTATTTGCATTTCAGATCTCTATTGACAGCGAATAAATCTTGCCAGAGAAAGAGCAGCTGTAAACTGAAATTTGGCGAAGAATAAAGGGCTCAGCTCAGAAACAATTGTGATGCTGCACAATTTCACAGGATCATTTAGCTGGGTTTGAAATATTCAAGCTTAAAGAAAACAACATGCTAAATATTTAAGGCAACACTTGGCACAGGATTCCAAGTATTTTGGAGCCAATATGTTAGGAGTCTTTAAAAGCAGAAACAAATACTACAACATTTGGCAAGAAATAAAGGCCTGTTAATCAACAAATCTTCATTGTACTCTGAAAGTAACTTCCCACTCAAGTCTCAGAAGTAAATCTGCAGAAGATCTCGACCGTGGCCACAGAACACAGCTGGAAGGTGGTAGGCCCATTTGATGAGTTACTAATCATAAACAAGGAAAGAGGTGAATCAGAGACCACACTGTACCCTGTCTAACTAAGATGGGGAGCAGATACAAGCTCCCACAGGCTCCCTTGGCATCTATAACTTATAGCAAATTAACACACTAAACTTCTCAACTTCGAGCAATGTCTCTCCATTATTCGGGAAATAAAGAAGGAAGGAAAAGCATATTCCTAAAACCTTCTAATTTACTGAAAATACAACATAGAGGCAATATTTCCCAAGGGCATACAGACTTCACATCATCCTGAAGTTGGGAAAGGCCTTCTATGCAAGCAATGTTGCCATTTTATAAATCTCAGGTGAGCACAGAGGGTGACCTGGCTTCCCCAATAGTCTTTCCTCTGAGTGAACCCCCAAAATTGCACCATCTGAAACAATAGCCACTAGCCACACGGGGCCACCAACCACATGAAATGTGGTGATGCAAACTGAGACGTGTTGTGAGTGTAAAATGCACCCTCAATGTCAAGCATAGTATGAAAAAAAAATGCAAAATATCTCAAATTTTTATGATTACATGTTGAAATGATAATATTCAGGGTACATTAGATTAAATAAACTATATAGTTAAATATCATTTTTCTTTTTACTTTTTAAAAAATGTCATTACTTGAAAATGTTTAATTACATATGTTTTGCATTATGGTTCTATTGCACGATGTACAAGTTTCCAGAAGAACGTGTCCCTCATTTCTTTCCACTTAAATTCTATAAAGGCTTCACGGTAACCTGTCAGGCTGTTCCTGTATCTCTTAGAGCCCAGCCTCTGTTGGGTACAACATGTGAAGCCCTTGTCTCCGTAAGCAGCAGATTGCCTTTTACTGATGCCAGGGAGCAGCCATTTGATTGGCCATATGTCAGCATCCAGTAATAGGGGAAAAAATAATGAAGTCTCAGGGAACAGGACTATTCATGACTTTAAGTCTTTAACTTTCATTCTGGAATTGATGACAAACACTAAAAATTCAAATGCAGAACAGAATGTTCATAACACGGCAAGCCCTACTCACTACTTCAGATTCATGTTAGTATTTTTGATCACAGAAATCTTACAGGGTCTCATTTTCATAGAACAAACTTTGCCTGAGTTCAGTCAGTTTTTCACAGGTAAATTCCAAAACAGCTGTCTGGTTTTTAAACATTTGCATTTCAAATTTTAAAATTCAAGTCAACTTCTGTATCAATGTTTACTTAGTATTGAGATATACAAAAAATTTGCAAGTGGTTTTCAAGTAAGGCCACCAATAAGGTATTATACTCTTATACATGAAACGCAGCAAGTAGCAGAAAGAGCCTCATTTCTTAGTTAGACTATAAAGAAAAAGATTGGACAAACACCTGGTAGCATTAGAATTATTCATGATTATCTCAATTCAGTCTGCTGATGAACTGTCAAATGAGGACTCTAATCACTTCAATTCCACAGTCAAAACATTTCTATACAAAATACATTAATACTAAAACCACCTTCTTTATTTAAGTGGGTAAGCTGTTACCAGAACTCATCATAGAACTTAAATATTTTTTATAGAACACTTCATAATTTGTAAAAACCTTAAAATGAATGTTAACCTTTAATAACAATGGTCTAACAATCCATAGAAAAATAATAAGCAAAGAAGACACAATATGCTTAGAGATTAAGAAATGAAGAAGACTATGAAGGAAGGAACTTGGTTATAAATGAGTAGTCCTATTTCATTCCTCCCTTCATTCATTCACTCAACAAACATTTATTCACTCTGTACTAGGTATAGGAGATAAAATGGTCAACAAACCAAGCTTGGTAGCAGACCCTGGGGAACACTCAGTTTAGCAAGGCAGTTATACATCAATGGAGGAATCTAAGCTCCCTGAAGAAGTACTGCTGGAGCTGGTGGGGGGAAGGATGAGAACAAGGTGGTGTGGCAAAAGAAGGAGAGGAGTTTTCCAGGCAGGGGAAGCGGTGGGGCTATGATCCTGCGACAGGAGGAAGCCGGCCCTTCCCCAGAATGTCAATGGCTGGAGCGCTGGGGACGAGGGAGCTTCTGGTGCAGGATCGGAGCTCAGAAAGAGGTCATGGCTAGAGGTGAGATCTGTGTCACCCCTGCACAGAGAGCGTTACAAGCACAGCTGTGTCTCCGGAACACAGCTGAGAGGCAATCAACAGTCAGAAGTTACTGAGGAGATAAGAAAGATAGGATTCAAAACACGGAAGCAAGGCCGGGCTCAGCGGAGGGAAAGGACCATCTTTTGAGCAGCAGGAGGGAGGGGATAAATGGACCAGAATCAATGAAAACTCTGAGCCATTTCTGGGGTTTGTTGAATCTAAATACTTAGTGGAACCAATCTCCGCTGGATGATGTGGGCATGAGAACGTGGATTCTTGGGTTCATCTAGGTTGAGATTTGAGCATCAAAAATTCAGGGAGCCAGAAAAATTAAGGATTTAAAAGTGTGATAGAATCTAAACTGCATAAGAAGAGAAATAAAGGAAAGAAAGGGTGGATGGGTTAGTAGAAAGTACACAGGGCCACGAGGTGAGTACGGCAGTGAGGTCAAAGTACAATCACAGGAGTAGGCAAATGAGCAGACGAGAAGGGCAAGAGGTCCTGGCACAAGTAAAGTGGCTGATTCCAGAAGAGAGCAACTACTAGGGACGCAAGGTCCACGCGGGAGCAGGAAGGTGGGTGGCAAGGTCCACGCAGGAGCAGGACAGCGGGTGGCCCAGGGGAGGGAGAAGGTCTTTGGCAACAAGCAGGTTGAAGATCTGAGGCTACGAAATGGGACCCAGGGTCTGTGATAAGGAAGAAGACTGCAGGCCAGGGGCCAAACGCTCAGTGAATGGGGAGAAATGACGCCCACATCCGTGGTGAGAAGGAGAGGGGAGAGAGGGGAAGGGCACCCCTTGCAGAAGAACATGTGTTGGTCGTAGCTTTCTCAAACAACCAGTTTGAGGAGTGATGATCTAAAAGCAAAACTATGCCCCAGAGTGAAACGATCTCTTTACCCATCCCTAACATAGCAGAGAAGTGAGGAAATAAGGCCACCAGTTGACAGGGCTACGACAGAAGTGGGGCCTGAGGGGCGGACAGGTCCCAGTGAAGTCAGGACATGGACACAGCTGTTCAGGGGAGGGACGTGCTATGGCAGTGCATGTGGTGTGGGCGCAGGAGTTCCATAGGGCACAGGGGAGGTGGGAGAGGTGGGGGAGTGAGGTCTCTGAGTCACAGTAAAGAAGGAAAGGCCACTACAGAGACGACGGTGCTGTGGAGGGACAGATGGTGGTGGGATCGGAGTGGATCAGTAAAAGCAGAGATGGTAAATTCAAAGGAAAAAAGTCACTTTGAGATGAATGCACAGAGTTCCTGGTAGCCAGAAATAAATTACTTGGCTGAGGTGTTGGCAGACAGATACCATGATCTCTATGTGCTATACTGGCCGGATGCCATATCTAAAGCAGGATTTTCGACCTCAGTGAAATTAACTTTCTGGGATAGATTGTTTTCTGCGGTGGGGAGTTGTCCTACGACAACTCTTAAGCTGTTTAGCAGGATCCCTGGCCTGTCCTCACTACATGCCAAGTGCACCCCACTGCTGTGACAACCAGAAATGTTGCCAGAAATTGCACAGTGTACCCCGTGGGTGAAATACACCCCGCTGAGAACACTGACCCACAGCAGAACCCACTCTGGGAGCGAAGAGGCAGTCTATCAGCTGTCCCAGTGCTTCCGCTTCTGAACACGTTTCTGGAACACGTCATCTCTATTAGCTTCGGAGTTGTGGCAGAAAGCTGGTCTCTTCATTTCAGAGACATACCCAATTCTTAATTATTTAAAAAGAAGCTATTTCCCAAGTTTATCATCTCTCTTACTCTTTCCTCTGGAGGCCCTTGGACTGTTTACTTGAAGGAGGATGAAGACTAGGTTCCCCCTGAGAATATCCCAAACCCCCTGCCTTTTCTGCTTGACCTCCCCCCAGTTTGGGGAATGTGCCAAGCTCCCCCCTGCCCTAGGGCACCTCCCCACATCATCCTGCCCTTCAGGGCTCACATCACAGAAGGCTTCTTCAGGAAGGCACTTCCTCACTCTGTCCATCCCGTACTTTTCCTTCAAAGCACTTTTCACACCTGCACGTGCATTGCTGGTGCATTGTTACTGCCTCGACGTTTGTTTCCCCCCAGAATATACATTTTATGAGGGCAGGACCCTGATCTGTTTTATTCATTGTTGGATCCTCTGCACCAAGTAGAGTGTTTGGCTCAATAAGTATTTGTTTTGTTTATAAAATGAATTATCAAAAGAAAATGTTAGGAGTATTTTGAGAATATGTATCATACTCCCCGAGTAATTGCTTTAAAGGGGATGATAATCGTGTAGATGTATAGTTTTCTGGTTCATTATTTAATCATATACCTTTATAGCAGCACATCTTGGGTTTGAGGGAAATGAGCACCCTAAACAAGAGAAAGATAAAAAGTAGTATCATTCCTAGAATCTTGACACATATCCACGTCTGGCCAGTAAATAGATGACAGCAGTTAGCCCTGGTGCTACTGCCTGGTTTGCTTAATTCCTTCAAGTATGTGTTGAGCCCTGCTCTGCACTCAGTCCTGGAATGTGCAGTGTGACTACTTGAGGGCTCATGACGACAAGCAAGGACATATCCTAGGGGGCCGACCTGAGGCAGCGTTCCGATGGCATTCTCCAGCGGGCTCCCTCTGGGTCTCAGCCTTAGAAGTTTGCAGAGGAATCGGCAAGCATCCCAGCTGAATAAGAAGGCAAGAAAGAAAAGCACAGTGAGCTCAGTGCAAAAAAAAAGCACATTCTGTCCCTTCCTAATGCTAATGTTTTAGAATCACAAGGAGGCATCTTGAAAGTTCTGTAGTCAAGACAGACCATTCTAACTGAATGCTTTGTGATAAGCAATGGTTCAAAATGTTCTTAGGTTTTTTTCACCTTACTGAAACTTTAAGGACTGAGAAGTAAAATGTGCTTGAGAACCAACAATAGCTAAAGTAAGAGTTGCAGTAAATATTAAAACATCAGATGGCTAAAGGGAAATATTAAGATTTGATAAAATAAAGCTAGAAAGGTCTAAACCACAAATACTGACTGACCTGTCCTTTACAGCAATTTTATTTTCCTCCAAAACATGAGTATTATTGAAATTAAGTTAAAATCAAGTATGCCTTGGCTCAATGTCTACAGAAAGATTATTTTCTATTCAAGGAGCAGATTTCTGAAAACTAGGTAAAAAAAAAAACAAACATATAAAGAGGATGAAAGTTAGCAGGAAATGGAAACTATTCTTTCAGGAGGTTTAGGATTGGAAATATATAATAGGATGAAATTGTCAGGTTTGAAATTGTTCCTTGACTAGGTACTCATTTAAGCCCACATGCTACCTCTCATCCCCCATCCCAGCCTTTGTTTTCAATCACTGATGTAACTCTAAACAGAAAAGTTAAGTATTTGAATGGACTGGGATGTGGTCCATGACTATACAACTCCCATTAGAGGGTCTACCTCCCATTATCTAATACACTTAAGTGGCAAAATTCATTCCAATTTGCATAATCTTAACAGGCTCCCTTCTGTCATAATTTTATTTTGAAAAATGCTAAAAGGGTGAAAACAATTATGAAAGGAATACGCTAAGCTGCACCTAGTTATGCTGATTTACATAGAAGAGAGAGGTATGATTTCCAATATAACTACAGTATTTGTTGTATTGGATACAAACCCTCAGTTGGTATGGCTTAGCAATTCATATAGACATAATTTGCTTTAGGATTCCATTGTTATTGAACATCAGGTTGTTCTGAACATTTTTCATGTATATATTCTTTGTTTCCTTTTTTAATTATTGAAAATAAGAGACCTATACTTTTCTTTATTTCTAATTTAAGTTTTGACAGACCTAAAAATGGGCACCATTTTCAACTGATCGATTATGACTGAGCAGGACAGAGGCTGAGAATAACTCAAGGCACACTGTTTAATTAGCTAAGAGACTTTCTTAGCAACCTATCACTGTTCACAGCTTCCTTTCAGAATCTAGGTTATAAACTCCAGGTTCTTATAGCCTAAAACTAACACTAACAAAGGTTTTTTATAACATTATAGCTAATATAAAATGGTGCCATGTGCACACATCGACTCACTGTCATGTTACTACGGGCTGGTTACTTACCATTTTTAAGTCTTAATTTTTGCATTTTCTAAAAATACAGATAAAAGCACCTTGCCACAGGGCTATATGCTGCATGGAATATGCCTTGCTCAAAAACTGATATACCACAGGGTTTCAGTAAACATCAATGTGTCTCCATTTACTATACACACAAATATGACTTAGGCAGTGATTTGCTCAAATGACAAGTATGAAGGTAAATTTTTACTTTTGTTTCACTTTTTGCTAATGTAGTTGATATGCTAAGTACTATTTTTTTAATGCCAAAAAAAGGATTGCAGCAATCCTCCCACGACTGTTCTCAGGACCACTCTGCAGCTTGGACAGATGATTCAGGCCCCCACCCCAATTCTGCTGCAGAAGCCTGCCTTCCCTCCGGGAAACGCAGCAAATATTTCTCAAAACCACAGCAATTCTTTCACAGAATCCGAATTATTCACTGACCTCACCCTTAGGAAATGTCCATTTCACCCATAAAAGAGTGGAATCTCCTCTTTTACTGGTGAGTTTCTTTAAAATATCATCTGCTTGATACATCCGATGAATGGGGCTTAACCTTCACAGTTTTTATTTTCTTTAAAATGTTTCAAGGTTGCCAGAGCTTCACTTAGACAGATATTTTGGAAGTGAACATAGAAAATCAAGTATTTTCAGAGAAAAAAATATGTCATTAAACAATAATATTGTGAAAGGGAAAGGAAAAAAAGGTCTTATAGGTCCGAGTTGATTACATGCAAAGAAAGACCAGAAAACTAACCTAGGTTAATATGATCAACAAACCTGAGTCACTAAAAATATTAAGCTACCTTAATTATTGGATGTACACTAATCCTACCAATATGTAAGAAACTGGTTTATTCTTGCTATTATCATATATTTGCTTAATAATCTTTTAGTATTATATTCCTTTGAAATATACTTTTTAAAAATATTAGTTATTCTTGATCTCAGCAATTTATAGTAATTGAAGGGAAGTATCACCAGATTTTAAGCAGGCAGAAGTAAGATGCAAGAGATATAGAGATGGTTTACAGGAAGAAAACCTAGAAATTAAAAAAAAACATGAATTATAGGTAGAATTATAGGTAGATCATGAAAAACTAGTTATAGTAGATGATTCTTCAATATACTCAAGAGCTTGTGAATCCCTATAAAAAATTACATCAAATTAATACATCTTGAAAGGTAAAGTTGCTTCTAAGCATAAAATTATTAGGACACATGCAATGGTCCCGATCATTCATGTATTACACATGGTAATAATTTATCTTTAATTCTGATTGTTTCATATATTGGTATATTCTTAACACCGGAGGATTAAGACATTTTTAACACCAGCACATCATCATGTGATGTCTGATAAGTGATATTAGATATCCCCTTACTCTGAAAAGCCCAACATTCCAGGGTACCCCACGGGCACGCTTTCCTGGATGGAATATTCATTCTGGAAGATTGACAAGGATGCTTGCCTTTTCAGAGAGTGAGGACATCTAAGCTCTCCCTCCAAACAAAAAAGAAGTGAGGTGATCTAACTCTAAAAGGAAAGGTCCAAGTCCAATGTGACATTAAGGCTCAGTTTACTACCTGAATAGATGTGGAGGACGAAAGAACAAAATCACCCTATTCTTACAAATCCCTACAACCCTTTTAAAATATAAAATAAAAGACTTAATCATTCAGAACATACTCTTGAGATCATAAACTTAAAGCCTTTCTATTGAACACTGCTATTATAAGTTTTAATTAAAAATGATTTGAAATAACCACTTCACCTACTACCATCAGCCAAATGCTTTTTTTGACTGCTATTACACAAATAAATACTTTACATGCATGATATCATTTAATTCTCACAATAACCTGATGTGGGAGACACTATTTTCATTTCATTGATAAGAAACCTGGGGTAATTCACCAAGAGTCACAGGACTAGGAATTGGTAGTGTTAGGGATCAAAACCTAGTCTGCTTGACTCCAAAGCTTATAGCTTATACTCTTAATTATTCTGCTATAATCCCAAATTTTATTTAAAGAAATCATTAAGTCTTAACAATAAATCAAAAATCACTACTTTAAAAAAAATACCTAAAATCATGTATAGATATCAAAATTACAGAAGAAATACAGTAAGTTCTTAATAATATAAGGTATAGATATGTATATAATGTTAATACTGTTTCTTATAATCCTATGAAAGAGGGAAAAAATATCAAGAAGCAAAAGGTTAAATATTTTTTTGCAGATGGATCTCACCAAAGGTCACCAGGACATACAACCAGTGTAAATTGGTCCAACACAATAATGCCAGATAATTAGATATTTATAATAGGAGAGAGCAAACTCTTTTTAAAGTATGGAACATACCATCATCAGTTGTTCTGAATAAGGTGATATGCAACCACACCTCTTACAGTTAGGAAAGGAGCATCAATATCCACGAAATCTATGAAAGCTCACACAGCCGACCCCAAGGTCTCCTATACTAGGAGTCTGTTTAACATTTTACACATTCGAAAGCACCTGATACAGCGCTTGGTACACAGTGGAGCACAATAAACATGAGTCCGACTCTCCCCACTTCCCGGATGGACATATAGACGGCACGCTCTGCAAAAGCGGAGGTAAGCGCACAGCTGGGAGAGAAACTGAACGTGTGGGGTGACAGTCGGCCTCGGGTAGGATCTGGCCAGATGACATGAAGAGGGCTCAGGAGGCGTTTCCATGTCATTAAAAGAGTAAGCGTAGGAAGGGAGGGAGTGTAGCTTAACAGTCATATGAGATTTAAAACTCTAGGAATTTTTATGACTAAATGATGGTGAAAAGGGCATGAACAGTGTATTAATATTTTCAGTATATGAAGCATTTATACATCAATGAGAAAAAGATGAATATCTCTACAGGAAACAATGGACAAAGAGCATAAACAGGCACGTCTCCAAAGTGCAGCTATACAGGAACAGGAAACATAAAAACTATCACTCTGCTTAGCAATAAAAATGCAAATAAATCAACAACAGGATACCATTTCCTTCCACCCACACTGGCAAAGAATGATGATGGCCAATGGGAGCAAGGAAAATGACCTCTTACAGAGGCAGGCAGGTGTTTAAATTGGCACAGTCATTCCAGAAGGCAATCTGTGAATATGAATCAAGGGCCTTAAAATGGGCAAACTCTTTTACCTAGAAATTCCACATCTAAAAATCCACCTATGGAAAAAGTTAGTTAAGTGGGTAAAGGTGTAATGTAAAAGGGGGTTCACAGGAGTTTATGTGAGCAAAAAATACAAGCAATCTATATGTTAGTTAAATGGTGACTATATCCTTCTATGAGAACCAAATAGGAATGTAAGATGCTGATAAAGATATATGCTTGTTAACATGAAAAAAATACATGTTTTAAGAGGAAAACAAGTAATATATCAATACATATCCTATTATGTAAAACGACTTCTGTAAGAATATATATTTTAGATGTTAATAATGGCTTTCACTATGAAAGTGTTTTTAAACTTTGGTTATCTGTATTTTCAAATGCTTCTACAATAAACATTGTACTTTACATGTGTATATTAAAAACAAGGGTAAACAGGAAAGAGAAGTTTCAATTTGTGTCCCAAATCTAGTATTTGCCAGACATATAGTAACTTCAGGTAAGTCAGTTGATCCCAAGGCTCAGTTTCATCATAGCTGGAATCTGTGTAATAATTAAGTATACCTCTCAGGGCTGGTATGAAAATAAAACCAGAACTGGAAGTACTTTGAAGCTATAATGTACTTGACAAACATTGGCCGTTCTGACTGGCTGGTAGAAAGTGCAATAAAGAACGACCCCGTCAAGAAGCTGGGAAAGGGAAAAAACAAACCCACAGACTCTCAGGAGACATTAAGAAAGGTGTGGGGGAAACGCTCGTTCTCCTCCACCCGCACAGGTCCCACCTGAGGACGTTTGATGAAGGTGACGATGAAGATGAAAGGACCTTTATTAAGTACTTCATCAGTGTCCTGCACAGGACCTGCCTTCCTGACTCATTTACTCCATTAGGCATTTTATCCCTTTGTGGGGATCTGGGTACTAAGGCACAGAGAGGTCAAGCAATTTGTTGAAAGCCACATAGCTGTGAGTGGTGAAACCAGGCTTCTACCCCAGCATACAGGCTCCAGACTCTTATACACACCTAACACTAGCAAACATACTAGTAATATACATGACATATTAGAATATTCCAATAACCTAAGAAAGCCAAAGACTGAGAAAGTTACTGAGCAAGGTAATACCCCACCACTGGAAGTCACAAGTGGGGCTGTAATACACTTGAGGTTGTTCTGAAGGGAACTCAAATGGCCCTGGGCCCGCGGAACCCACGGAAGCCAACAGTCAGGGCTCAGCACCTGCAACCCCGCCAGCAGGTCCCTGTTGGGGGCCAAACATGTCCCCGTCCCCAGGCTCACGTCCTACCACCCAGTCCCTTAGAACATGACTGTGTTCAGAGATGAGGCCTTCAAGGAGGTAACTCAGGTAAAATGAGATTAAAAGGGTGGGCACTAATCCGATATGATTTGTGTCCTTACAAGAGCTTAGGGCTGAAACCAGCCTTCCCCAGCCACTGCCGACTCGGCCTGCCAGTCTCTTCAAGCCTCTTGGGCTCACAGGCAGCGCCAGGCCCACTGACCACCCTGCCTCCCCATCTGGGCCAGCCCGTGCTCTGCTCAAAGCAGGGCCACAGGCAAGTCTGAGAAACTGCCACCCTCGGAGGACCCCTGGCCTGAGACAGCTGCCTCCCCGCTACTGCTCCCTAGCGGCATCTGGACCCCAGCTTTCACTTTTCCAAACAGTGCTCACATCTTTCTCCAGGAGCTAAAACCACCACTCTTGCAGGAGTTCCTCTGGGAAGTTGCTCAGACTCCCAGGCGCACAGTTTTTCCCGGGGCCTCCTCCTTCCCGGGGCCTCCTCCTTCCCGGTTGCCTGAATACTGTGGAGGCCCAAGCACAGAGGGAAGAGGGCCCAGATGGCAAAGCTATGGGTACCTGTGGGCCTCTTACGCAGCTCCTGGTGATTATTGTCCTCAGGAGGCCTTCTACCGGCTGCCTTTCCCGGGCAACCCCACCAGTCGGTCACACATGACTAGAAACGTCTGCACCCTCTCTGCTGCCGTTCTGCTACCGTGAGGCAAGGGGGGAACACCCTCTTCTCCACGTGCTGGGGAGTGTGGAGGCCCAGCTCCAGTCAAGACACCTGGGTGCAAGGTGGTCAATGGATACAGGCAAAAGCCCGTGGCCATAGGATCACCTCAGCGCTCTGCTTAAAACTGTTGTGATAAAGCCCAATTCCCTAAAAGGTGCCCTTGCCAACAGTCCCAGGATTGTGCCCTGCCATGTGACTTCTCATTTCCTGGCCACAGTCATGCAGATCTACTCACCCATGTGGAACTGTTCAATCTCTTTTGGGCATTAGTATCCCTTCTCTTCTCTGCCCAGAACTTTCTACCCCTCCTCTTTGCCTGGTGAGCTCCTATTCATCCTGCAAGTCTTAGATGTCACCTCCTCTGGGAAGTCTTCCTTGATCTCCCGAGGTCTGATTTAATTATTCCCTTATATGCTCCAGTAACACCTATATATCCACACTCCCAGTATAAACAGTACTCCATATAATCATGTGTTTGGAGAGAGGAAAGCAGAATCTATTGCCCCGGCTTCATTTCTACCCAAAACCCCACTGTAATTACTAATTGCACCCCCATTTGCTCTTTTTTGTTTCCCAGTTTGGATGGTAAATTATTTGGTCATCCTGTGTATATAATATAGGCAGGATCCACATCTATCTTGCCCACCTTCTTGAATCCTCTGGGACTACCATTATTCTCACAAGATCCCAATAGCAGAAAAAGTAAAAGTACAATGTAGCTCCATTTTAGAATGAAGAGCATGAGCTCTTAAGACCAGATTATGTACACATATCGAATCACAATGTTTTCGTTTATATTATTCAATTTATGCCTTAAAAGAATAAAATGTTGCACTGGATATCAAAAATCTCTCCAGTAAGAAGAATGACATATCTAGTCACCCTCATGAATACAGCTGGAGACCTTGGGAATCAAACTAATATATAATGTTTAAGTCAGTTCTTCCAGGCACATTAGCGCACCCTTTTCAGCTATTCTTTTAATTTAATTTTTAGCTCCATCACTCCTCTATGAATAGAAACATAAAATGCTTGGATCAGTTACACCATCTTGTCAAAATAACCTAACCTGCAATTATAACATCCGAAGGTGCTTTTTAAAAATGTTGCCATGAAAACTTTTTTATTAAAGAATTTCTTACAGCTCTCACACTACTGAAAACTAAGTCATCCATCTGCATCTTTATAGATGGCACAATGTAGATCTTGAGCATTTTGCTAGTATATAAATTACTTATATGATAAATATCATTACTTTTTGTAAATGGCAAAAAAAATCAATGTGCTTCATTTATGCAATTATTTTATTTAATCAGAAAACTGTATAAAAAAGTTATTAATCAGGCAGGAAATGAACATTCTCCTCTGATTAATGATTGACTTCTAGCAAATAGAAAATACGTAGTTTATAGCTCCCCAACCTATGATCTAGATGTACTACAAACTGCATCTTTAATACAGAAACAGTCTTCCTGCTGAATTTTAAAACACAGACTCTTCAGTCACTCAAATATTTTCTCAAGGCTTTAATATATTTCCAGTAATCACTGAACAATATGTGATGACAGACAAAAAGGAATTAAAAGTAATCTCTGCCCTTCGAACAGTTTATAAAGGCACAATATCCACATATGCATTACCCTAATAGGTAAGACATTTCACATTTTTTCTATTGAGAAATGTACAATTTTTTTCTCATTTTCAAATTTCTAAAATCGAGGTTGTGCCTTGAATTAGTATATTCATTATTATGCTAGTATTTTTTCCCTTTAAAAGCTGATGTATGTCTCACATCTTCAGGAAGCATTACAACTGGGGAAGCAGCACAGTTCAAGTGCCTAAGTAGGGAGCCTTGGGGTGATTGTACTATTATATTTATTTCTTACGAGGATAGAGCATTGTAGAATGAAATGTGTCTACAGAAGAAAAGGCAGAGGCTCAGCAAGCAGAAATGCTTGAGGTAAAACACAAAACAAAACAAAGTAACTGGTAACTGGTGAAGCTGAGACTCAAACCCAGCTCTGTTACGTTCTGTTGTACCAATTACCCGACCAAAGGCAAAACGGATGCTGGCGAGAAGGGTGAAGAAAAATTACATGGGGGAGCACTGAAGGAAGATGCAAGGAAGGAGAAGGCTTCCCAGATGCGACCCACAACACACTCTGACAAGAAGGCTTCTGAGTCATACGGTCGTACAACAAGAATGTGTACCGGCTTGGGATGCGATACAGGCATGTGTTCAATCCATCACCTTTTACAGGAAGCCCTTTTGATAAGCTCCACTTGCATGCCATTTTACTGATTCAGGAAATTGAGATTTAGAAAAATTAAGTAACTTCATGAAGGTCATACAGCCAGCACGGCAGCCAGGGTGAAAATCGAGGCACTGTCTCCCTCCAGACGCCACCTTTTTGAACCAGTAAGCTATCCTGCTTCTCCAGCTAGCACAGGGTTCATATTTAACCAAAATATAACCTGGGAGCTTCCATACTTGAGTGTGTTGTACTTCTCATCTGGAAATCCTATGATAGACATGCTAATTCTTTCAGACAAAATATTTGGTTTTCCATTAAAGTACAGGAGTACAGAAGTGACCAGGCTGACAAATAAAGGATTTACTCCAGTTAACCATTTACTAACATCTCCTCACTCACTCACTGAACATTTAAACAGCATACCATACGCCAGGAATGCATGTAAAGGAGTAAGATGAAAATGACTTTACAAAGCAAAATGTCTGGGATTTTTTTACCATGACAAATGAAAAAAGCTATCACTTCTTAAAGCATAATTTTCTTTAAAAAAAAAAAATATGTAAGGTAGAAGAAAGGATGTGGGCATGAGGTAAAATTCCTTCAGCTGGGTTGAGCTGCAAAGTTAACTAACATCTTAACTGTGAACTGTAGGGGCGAGGACCATGTCCTGTTCATCTCTGTGTTAGAAGGAGCTTTGTTTTGAGAAGACTTACTAATATATTCATTGTTTATAAATTATTCTTATTTAGGGAATTAATGGGCTTTTCACAGAAACAGGAGTTGCAGACACCTCCAAAAACACTTTTTTCTGTCATTGGAAAGGCACTCCAAGTCTTCAAGAATATGTACAGAATCCTAACAATTTCAAGATATAAAGACCAAAAAGAAATCCAAATTTTATTTTCATTTAAAAATAATATCACTTTAAAACTCTGACTTTGACAAAATCCCCGTGGAGGTTCAGAACACACCACCCCCAAATTGTGGTATCTTGGCACACTGAATATTTCAAGCTGAAGGAATTTGAGAAGTGGCATGTGCAGACAGGACTTCCTGACCTTCCCCAGAAGCAGGGCATAAAACCCTCATGGGAGAGGCACCCTCCCTACACCCAGAAGACAGGAACATCCTTATCTTCTCCAAGACACCAGAGGAATCTGAAGGACAAGGCCTGCTGTTCTTGTAAGTTACTTCACTTAGTTAACACCATCTTTTAATCCTATTACATTTTTCCAAGAATTTCTACTTTACATCAAACCTAGCATATAAACACTAAGATTTAATCACTTATTTGGGTCTTGATTTCCTTAAAAAGGCTTCCATGCCGTGTAAAACTTATTTAAGTTGATATACATGCTTTTCCCTTGTTAATCTATCTTTTGTTACAGGGGGCCCAGCCAAGAACTTAGAAGGGTAGAGGAAAAATATATTTTCCTTCCCTACATACAGAATAACCAAGCAGCAAGATGAGGCACTTTGAAAATATAATAAGCACTTGAAATACTAAAATCATAATTTTACAATTATTAAAAAGAACACAGAATACTGATTTGAGCAACAGTTTTGAAAGTCAATATATTGAACTCCAATATTCTGTGGTAAGCCATTTTCATACGGAGTTTCTTTTCCTTACTTTTAACTAATAGCACTAAATGCCTTTGAGAAATATTCTGACTTAGGGGGAAATAAAGATAGGAATGTTGTGCTTTCTGAATCAAAATACCAGTTATACTGTGAATATTGGGAAACAATGCAAAATCATTAATCTCATCAGGAAACTCTTAAGATGTTATCTTATGAAATTAAATAAGAAATGCCATGAATTATTTGTCCAACCCTGTTATGATTCAGCCAAATGGAAAATATTAATTTTTTTTAATTGCCAATTTTCAATAAATTTGAAATGAGTTGACATCATATAAAAAGATGGTGGCAACAAGAGAACTGGACTCAGAGGCTCTGGATATGTGTTAAAGGGTAACAATAACAAGTGTGGACAGGTGTGAAGAACGGCAAGAAAGAGAAGAGAAGACAGAGAAGACCGATTACCCCTCATATTGTGGCTGAAGCTATGGAGACCCAAATCACATGAAGCGAAATGCAGGGGGATTTTAGAAATCATCCATTTGAAAATACTCCTTAACTCCTACTATGTGCCACTTCCTCCTCTAGGAGACACAGCTTAAAATAAGACAAAGTCTCTGTTGTCATAGAACTTACATTCTAGGCAAACAAAATACTGGCTAGAGACAGAATGCTACATTGAATAAAACAGTATAATGCGATGGAGTCAATGGGCATTTAGTTTGAGGGGTCAGGAAAAACCTCTGAAGAAATGCAGCCAATCTAAAACGTCATTTGATTATATGTTGATTATAAAGAATATTCCAAAGCCAGAGACAAGAAAGTTTCCACATGATGTTTTGTGATTTGAGACATGTTTTGAATTGCTTATGACTTTCGGGCATGAGTCAGAAGAAGAGGAGAGTGAGTCTCTTTTCTTGGCTCAGTCAATAGGCTTGGGTGAGCTCAACAAGTGGCAGGAAGAATCTCAGAGAAGAGTGTGGGGGAGGCCGAGGGGGAAAAGGGCTGTCAAATCCGTCATGTTTGATATTTCACAATGACTGAAGTAGAATCCTTCTTTTATCAACCCTAATTTTCCAATGCACAAAATCTAAGATCACATAATGGTTTTTTTTTTAAAGTGTATTTTCTAATGAAGCTATATTGCCCTTTGGTGATTTCCTATACACATACAGGGTGTATAGTTTACAGTGGTAAATGCTACCAGCGAAGACAAAACCACCATGTTTATCTCATGAAGAAGGCATGCTATCACGTCATCCCATGGTTTCAGTAATTGTGCATCACAGGAAAACAGACTTGCCCACCTATATCACAAAAATTTTCTTTACATTCGAAGAATTATCTACTGTCAAGCTAAATATTTTTTACCCAGGTATGAATAAAAAAAAAAACTCTTGGCACCTCTGAAGGAATTGAGACGAAGGCCACCTACAGTAATCAACCAAGTAGAGGATATAAACCCGACCTCAAGTTTAAGGTATAAGGTCAAGTATCTTCCCTTAGGTCACCGAGCTAAGAAGCAACACAGCAAGGCTTGGAAGCCAGGCTTGGAACCCAGGCAAGTCTGACTGGAGTTCACACCCATCATTAAAGACTATGTTGCCTCCAGCACAACCAATGCAGAATAGCTGGGCTCCAGGGATTTTCCAAAAAACAAAATCTCTTTCATAATTGCTTAATAATTTCCAAGATGTCGACTATCACAGATAATTTTCTGGAAAACGTTTAGCCTTGCCGTTTCTCTTCTAGACCCTCTAAAAATCTAGCCTTAAGTTCCAGAAAGGCATTTAGCATGAGGATAAGCGTGCAAACACTGTAGTTAAACTGTGGTTTCAATGCCCAGCTCACTAGCAAAATGACCCTGGGCAAGTATTAACCTGTCTGTACTTCAGTTTCCCCAGTCTGTGTACAACAGTGTTAACACTACCTACCTCACAACATAGGTATGAGGGTTTAATGAGTCAATGTAAGTAAAGCTCTTAAAATAGTGCTAAGGACATAATAGATACAAAAGTGTTAAATGTCCTCATTATTATGGCAGAGTAAAAAAGGTTACATACCCTACCTTACCCTGCCATCTATAATCCCAAATTACCACTACTCCATTCACTGAGGTATCAGTAAATAAAAGCTTAGACTGGTTAGAATGGTATATATGGATTAAACTTAATTTAAAAAATAAACTGTGGTCCTAAAAAACTCACGTTTGAAATGTCTAAGAGCTTACTAATTCTGCTGATATTTTTTTGGCAAAGGGATCATTTTTTCACGAATCAAAATCAGTCTCTGCCTACCATTTGTGTAAACTCTTATTTCCTAGCCACTTCAGTGAAAGCCGGGATTCAGCAAGTGTTGTTGTAAAGCATTCCTTGTCCGGCCTTGTTCGCACACCTGTTAACTGCAGAAACTCCAAGACCAGCTCATCGGTTCCCAGGTTTTTCCCTCAGGCTCTCAAAAGCAGTTGTCCTCTCAGCCCCGCATTCTCAGGCGTGCTCTGCAGCAACGCCTGCTGCCGAGTCTACCAGTGTGTGCATCATGGGGCACAGGCTGGGGCCAGAAACTCCGGCAAAGGTACCAAAGCCTGTGACATGCACCACGTGCCACAGCGCCACTTCTCTGGAGAAGTCCCTGCTGCAACCGGAATCTAAGCACCATGCTGGCCAAATCACCGACGCCACCTTCCCCTGGGGAGACCACACGGCTTTTTATGCTTCTCGCTCTTTGTAAAGAACCCCCCTTTGTCTAGAACTTGGGCTTAAGTGCCAGTGAATTTGAGCCAGGGGACAATCTGAGTGGCAGATGTTGTGCTGGACTAGGAATCAAGCCTTTGCTCTGACACTAGCCAGGACTGAATGAAGCTTGCAAACTTCTGTTCTCTCCACGTGATCTGTGATCTCCAGAAGGGCTTGCCCCTCAGGTTCCCCAAACATGCTCCAATCTTAGGGTGCATGCTAGGATTTCTGTTCAAAGGAAGTTGGATAGGGGCTTCCAGCTCTTGGGAAGGGAAGCAGAGCTATGGTGAGCATAGGAAAGTGCTAGAGTTAGCCCTGCTATGCGCTGCCCATATCCAGCACAAACAGCTAGCACAGCAATGTGCTGGGATGAGGCCGTAATAGTTTAAAATAGCAATAAATTAAAATGAAGTATGAGAAGCTACATCAAATTTCTCAAGGAAGTGCTTTCCAAATTAAAATGAAAATATTTACATTAGTTCATAATAAAAGATCTATAAATTCAGTATATAAATACTTGGAACCATCCAAAATAGGGTGGAAGTCATACCCTGTAAATGAAAAGAGTTACCAAAGTAGCATTTTCTTAGTGTTATAAATGTAAGAATAAAGATGATCATTCTACCTTCCAATGAAGACAACTCTGGAAGTCCATTAAAAACATTTTTTCCTTCCTGTGACTATTTACCCTTCTGAAGAGTAGGTCCAGAAGGTTCCACCAAAGAGATAATATTTCTTCTATTTTTCAAACATAACAAGGATATAATACAGAGCTTTCTGTCACCTCACAGATCTGGAAAGTGTCATGAAATCATGAACAGATCTCACTTTGTAACCCATCCTTACAATTTATTACTTCTATAAAGGGAAATCACTTAGCCTTTCTCAGCCAACATTTACTTCTCCATAAGACTGGGGTAAAACTACCTCCTCCATAAAGCTTTCATTGACAGATTCATCATTCAAATGAAATAATGAGTTCAAAAGTACTTTCTAAACTATGAAGTACAACATAAGTACACGGCATCATCAAACTCATTCTACTATGATGGCTGATGGGGCATTTCTCTCCTAATAACCTGAGAAATCTAAGAAAACTTTCATTCTCCCAAAACAGCATTCCTCCAGATCCTATTAAATAATTCTATTTTGTAAAGAAGTTAAAAAAGACAACTTAAAATCAAAGTTCATTATGTCTACAGAGCACTTTGTGCCAGAATATCTGAATAGAACAGAATAAAAACATTTTATTATTGCACCAGCTCTTCTAGATAAAGCTTTATTCTGACACCTTGAGTCTATGCCTGCCTCATAGGTAACATTTTCAATTATTTAAGCACGAGTTAACATTGCTGGTGTCAGTATGATCAGTAATTACTGTCTTAATAATCACAGGCATCTGATTCCAGCTGCTCCCATCTTTGATATAACCATGAGCAACAGCCTTGAGGACAGGAACTGACAGGGGAAGAATACAGCCGGGGGTCAAGTTAATGCTGGTATAGTACCAGTGTTCAGTGAGCTACTGAAGCCAGAGACACATGTTGACAAGCGAGACCACAGACTGAGAAAGAATGACTGTCCTGAGAGGTTTGTACAAATACAGTATTTTCTGAACATGAGAATGGCTTTTGAATCTAGATCTGAAGAAGTTGGCCAAATAAAATCATGATTTCAACAACCTTCTTTTGAGTGATTATAAAAAGAATGCATCTCCATACTCATTCCCCTGCCAGCTATGACTTTTCCCTTCCCCAGATGGCTGCGGTGAGTGTCTGTGCATATGGCAAGGGGAAAACAGCACGAAGCTCAAAGTACTTAAGTGTACAAAGAAGTGAAAGCTTAGGAAACATGTACTGTGTAAGACGCTGCAGGGGACATAAAACCAAAGACCAACCAGTGAATGGAAGGTCTCAGAAGCCTGTGTTCTGGTCCCAGCCCTGCTACTAAACATCTCCCTAGACAAGCCAAGTTTGCTTCTGTAGGCTTCTGCTTTCTCATGGGGAAAGTAGAGTCATCCAACTCAATCCGTTTGGAGAGTTCTTTACAGCCTATGTGGAATTATCAGCAGAAACAGGTAGAGCAGGTGTCAGCCTGTGTAGAGGAGAGAAATCTCTTGGCAGAATAGCCTGAAGGTTTTCTCCTTCTTTGAAACAAAAGTATTTGAAGTATTTGAATGAGATTCCATATCTACAGCATGGAAACTATATGAACAACACCAAGAGACTCAGCCCTTTAAAAGCTGGTTCTATAGGAATATGGGATCTGCATCTATCATAAGCCAAATACATTTTGAGAACAAAATTAGTGGGCCCATCACAGTCCCCTATCCTGTGATTGAGGAATGAGAATGTGTGTGTTATGTGTGTACATATATATGGATGTGTACGTGCAGATGCATGGGTGAGTGTGTATATATGTGTGTGGGGGTGCGTGCATGTGTGCATGCATGCACATGCCTGTGTGTGGAGGGGGGCAGGATCAATCCATCTCATTTCTCTCTGTTCCTTTTTTGCCTACTGTCCCTCCTCTACATCTTTGGTGCTAAGTGCCTATTTTAACTTTTAACAAGTCATGTGGGCAAGCAAGAGGTAAAACAAGCTGCCTATTTATTACTTAGGCTAGCTCAGAAGCCATTCGGCATTAGTGAGTGATTCTCTACAGAACGGGGACACCAAAAAATTAGTGATGGTCATGGACAGGGAGGTATTGGCCTCAGTCTCTCTATGCTCTCTCCTCACCCTCCTTCCTGGAGATACCAAAAGGACCCTGAGAGGATATTCTTAATGTACATGCACACACACACACACACACCCCATAGCCTCAGCAAGTCGCTGCCATTGATTTGCTCAGGCAGAATAAAACCTTAAGGATCTCACTGCTGATGTCCTTTCTCACTCTAACACTTTAGGACATAGCTTCTACCATGGATATACTTGCTAATAAAGGAAACACATGAGATGATCAGAGGACAACAGAAGAAAGCACACAGAGAACTGAGTGGTAGAATCGACGCAGACTTCCAAAATAAGCAAAAATATCACATGGTAGGGCTAATCAGGAGTGGCTTCATTCAGCGGACCTTATTGCATACTTCACGTGGAAGCTAGGTGAGAGGGGCTCCATGTCCCGAGTACACTCAGAACAGCAGAGAGGAAAGATATAATTCATCTGTGACTGTGATCTAGGCCTAATGCAAGCGTCCCTAACACAGGCACAAATTGTTGGAATGCAGGAAGGGAGAGCTGAATAGATGCTGTGGACTGAGCAGTCAGAAACAGCAACATGCAATGCACAGTCAGAAATCAAGCAGGAAATAGGTTTGAGCTAAACCTTGGTACACAGATCTTGGACTGAGGGGAGATAAAGAAATGTGCAGGAGGATCAGACATATACAGGATCAAGCATGTGCAGGAGGGTACGAGCTGGACAGACAGTGAGGGGGGACAGTGACAGCGCTGGGAGGGAGTGATGCCAGGTCAGGCTGACCAGGTAAGAGGGGCCAGGGAACTCCAGGCTGCAAATGGCAGTAGAGCCTGAACGTAGAGCAGCACTGCAGAATGACCAGTGTGGCTGAGGAAGTGCCTTCAGATCCTGGTGCCCAGGCTCAGTCAGAGCAGAAGGGTCTCACCTGGGATCCATGAACAGACTTCAACTACGGGACTCCCCTGCCATTATATGCCACCCTTTCTCTGAATCCATATGCAAACATGCATTTTGCACAGGAAAGAGGATCCACATCGCTTATTAGATTCTCAAAAAGGTATCTAACAACTGCTTTCCCACCTGACCGCCATCCTACCCACGCACAACGCCAGAAAACTAAGAGGCCAGTAGAAGTGTTGCCCATTTTCCTTGGGGTCTTTTTGCTGCACAGGCAGGCAGATCAGTAAAGAACAGAAGAGAAAAAAAAGAACAGCTATGTGGCAACATCCCAGGTGATCCTTGTGCAGCAAGGAATCCCACAGAGACCCCAGAGAAGAAACTAAGGAGGGATTTTCCCAGGCTCACTCTTTAGGGAGGTGTTTGTAAAAAGGACTTTCATGGTTTATATAAAGTTGGCTGCAATACCCAGTCTTCAACTGAATTGTTTTACTATTATCATCTCATATCAAAACTCTTTTGCATAATAAAATCAGTTTCTCAGAGCTATGGTTTCTGTGGACTGAAATATATCTAAGTCATTCAGGATACTAATTTGAGGAATTAAATCAAATTAAGTATGGCTAATTCTTAATGGGGATAAAATCATTATTCCCCCCAAAAAATTAAGAATCATATTTCTTCAATCAAATTTCAAAATTCACATTCGACCACTTCCTAAATAGCAGTGTTATTTCTCAAAAGGAGTATTTTAAAAGTTAAAGTCAACCCAGGTTGAAAGAACAAAACACACCCTTTCTACTATCTTTATTTTTTGCCCAAAGCAGTGCTGACTTTTTTTGGATACTTCAGTTAAATTTAGTTTATTATTGGAACATGTGAATCATAAAAGCTGTACCTTGAAAAGCGTTTTGAGAGAAAATTATTTTCTGAAATTTCAACCTGGTAAGCAAACCTGTGAAAAAGACCTGAAAAATGTATTTGCGAAAGTACAAAGGAAGAAACAACATCTAAGAAAGACCAATGAGCTATCAGTGGCACTGTAAATCCTAAGGTGTTAATTATCTCAGGTTTCCAGAAGGCTTCTGACCCCGAAGTCTGCTTGATTTCTGACTGTGCATTGCATGTTGCTGTTTCTGACTGCACAGTCCACAGCATCTATTCAGCTCTCCCTTCCTGCATTCCAACAATTTGTGCCTGTGTTAGGGACGCTTGCATTAGGCCTAGATCACAGTCACAGATGAATTATATCTTTCCTCTCTGCTGTTCTGAGTGTACTCGGGACATGGAGCCCCTCTCACCTAGCGTCGACGTGAAGTATGCAATAAGGTCCGCTGAATGAATACGCCTACATCATTTAGAGAGTAGGCATGATTCTCAATGCAAACTCTAGTGTGCAAGAAAATTACAAGCTCAAGCTCCCTGTTTTCTGTAATTCATTGAATTTCTGTTCTATCACGTGAGAAGCTCTGCTCTTGGGGCTGCTCATGCAGTTATGGCACGGCCCAGGGATTAACACGATGGCAAAGGGGCAAGGGCTGGGCTGCCAGGCGCCTCTGGTCTCCAAGTCATGTGCACGCCTTAGCTTGACTGCCATCAGATCCACCTGTCACTCCCAGTCCTTGACTTCCTGGATATTTCTGGATATTGGCAGCATTCAGAGCCACTAAATGCTCTCTCCTTCTTGAACCACGCTTCCTCCTTGGCTCCTGTGATTTCATTCTCTCCCGGTTTCCCGCCTTCCTCTCTTCCTACACACTTTTTTTTTTTTTTTGCTTCTCTGTGCTCCTCCCTCTCTACCTAATCATTAAGCGCTGTAGTTCCGTGAGATTCTGTTTAACAATCTACTCTGTTCCTCAGCGATTCCAACCCCCATCAAAAATTGTATGACAGGCCCAGAGTCCAAATAATCAAGCCTCCTGTTTGACATCTTCCTTTGAACATCTTAAAGACAGCTCAAAGTTAATACTGCCACAGCCTCACTGGTAATTCCCTTCACCCCTCCCACCCCTTCCCCTAATTGTTCCTCTTCTAGAATCCCTTTCTCGGTGAATAGAAGCAACATGCACCCAGTTGCATGGAACGTCACTGCCACGCAGTTGTACTCACTCATACCAGCACCCATGCAAATGCCACCTCCACGCACACAGGGACGACACCACCACCCACATAGATGTAGGAGTCACCAGGTTCCTCCCTCCCTCCCTCATTTTCAATATCCAATCTATCACCAAGACCTGAACATTTTACCTCCTAAACAACCCATCGATCGTTTCCTCTCCTTCTCCATCCCCACCTTCCTAGGCCAAGCTACGACCATCATCAATGATCGGAAGCAGAGCAATGGACCCAGGCCCTCCCTATAGCGATGAGTGCCCTCCCAGTCAGAAGCCACTGCCAGCCATCCAGGACCTGCCACCCTCTGATTAAAACCCTTCCCAGTGTCTTCCCAGTCTTCTCAGCATGAAGACCAGCGTTGTCATCGGCCCCCTCTGCCCTGCCGCATCAACACCTCAGCACCTCCCTGGCTGTCGGCACCCACTGTGCTTGTCACTGTGTTTCCAACACCAGACTAGGCCTCCGCACGGGATTTCATCCTCCTTCGTCTGTGGTGTTCTCCACCCTCTGGTTTCACCACATTAACTCATCGCATCCTTCATATCTCCATCCTCACTTCCTCACCATGCCCTCAGAGTAGGTCAAACCCTTTTTTTTACACTACTCATAATACCACAAAAACCCCTTCTCAGTGTTTATCTCCAAGGTAGTTTTACCCTTACCCATGCAATCATCTGCTGAACGCCCATCTCTCCCACTAGAGTGTTGGCTCCAAAATGACAACAAGATCTGATCTGTCTTGCTCCCCACTGAACCACGAGCCCCGGGCACCGTGCCTGACTTCTGACAGATGCCCAGGGACTGACTATGTGCTGAATGAGCATTCTTGACAGAATGGAATATTAATGAGAAAACCAGCAATGCTTTCATAAGCAGAAACACCCATGGCCGCATATTGAAGGAGCAACGACAGTACAGAATCTTTTAGAACTTTCACCCCAAATTGCAAACAGTAGGAGTTCACGGAAGCAGACCAGGTAAGGTCCACAAGTCAAAGCTGCTCATCAGCATCAAAGACTGAGTACTGCAAAACACAGGTGGTGGTCAGAACGAGACTGCCTACACTGTCAGTGACCCCACACCCAGGGAGAGAGGTGATAATGCCAATAAAGGCCTGCTCTCCCAAATGAAAGGAGAGCAGCCATTAGCTCTCTGGCCCTCCTGCCTCTGCTTAAGAATAATCCTAATAGTAGACAGTAAAAATTTCCTGAGTGCATATCTTGTACCAGTCAAGAAAACTTACGTACCTTATTATACCTGATCCACGTGACTATACTGCAGAGTAGGTGTAATTATCCCCAGCATATAATAAGGATACTCAGGTTCAAAGAGATCAATAAATAACTTTTCCAAGACCAAATAACTGGTAATGGAGAGAACCAGGATGCAATCTAGGGCTGTCTATCTTCAAAGCTGCCCCACTGACACCCCCCCCACCCCAGCGGCAAGCAGGCAAAGCCGACTGGCTGCGGAGGAGGCAGGCTGGGGAACGGAGCGCAGCCGAACAGGCCCAGGCCGCTTTAATATGCTGGTCCTCCAGGAGGGCCCGGGTGGACCGGGCAGTAGCAACAGTGCAGAAAAAGCTGGATAAGGCCTCCGGGGCACCGGGGAAGGCCGGATCCCAGAAGAAAAGGCCCCCATGGAGGCACCCAGCCCTTCCCCAACTTCCCCGGGCAGGGAGCAGCAGTGAACTGAACAGAGCTGACGTCTGGTCCCGAAGCTGACGGCCCTCAGCCAACATGTGCTGTTTTGTTTCCACCGCAGAACTGATCCTGTCATTGTTCTTCACTATGCTAGCAGCCAGAGATACCCTTGATAAAAAATACTTTTTAAATTGGTATAAAGCAAATCTGGGAGTGTGCTATTTTGAGAATACTCAACTTGGGAAAATATAATGCTGATAAATTAATGGATTCCTTTATATAGTCAATTTCTAGAGGCCTTAGGGTTTTTTCTTTTTTTTTAAATAAGTTATGCACCAGTTGACAATAAAGGCTTAGGAATCAGATATACATAATATTGGAGGCTGTAGAGAAATGAGTATTTCCTGAAAGCACGCTTATTTACGGAACCTGGGAAAGGGAGATGGTTCACACTGGGAAGGGTCAGGAGGCCAGAGGGAAAATGCTGTTTGACATTAATTAAGCCGTGGGTCTCAGAGAGCGACTGGAGGTTTTTAGAAAGGAGAAGTTTTTATAATGGAAGTGAAGTTTCTAAAGGCAATGCTCCAACAGCAGTCCACAGGAAGGGATGGGAGAAAAAAGAAGGCTGTACCGAGAGACAAGTAAGGAAGCTACAGCCTTGGGGACCTGCACCAGCAGAGTGGCCAGCAGGTGTGACGGAGGCGGGACGGCAAGCGAGGTGTCGGGAAGGAGGACCTCACAGGCCCTGATGACTGAGTGACAAGCTGGCTATCTGCAGATAACATCGGACACTCCCAAAATATGATCAGTGGTTCAACAAACTGCGGCCCCTTTGACCCACATTTGCTGAACACCATGCTAAGCACTTGGAGGTACAAAAGTGAGAGAAGATCAATATTCAAATGTCTAGAGAAGGCAAATGTCAACACAGAAGCGGAACAGAGGTTACCCTGGGGTGGAGGGGCAGCGAGCACAACCACAGTCACAAGGTGACTTTTGGGGGTGACATAAGTGCTCTAAAAGTGGTTGTGGTGATGGCTGCATAACTCTGTAAATTTCCTAAAAAATTAAAACAGTACTTCAACACAGTAGGTGAACTTTATGGTAAATTATCTCTCAGTAAAGCTATTCTTAAGAAATGATCAGAGATGTGGAAAAGGAACAGTAATTCAGGATAAAGAGAATTGAGAGCGAAGGGGTCGGGGCGGTAGGTAGGCTGCGGTCTTAATGAGGGTGAGCCCAGTGGGCCGCTTAGAGAAGGTGACATCTGAGCAACGAGCCGAAGGAGGTGAGGGCATGAGCTGAGGGCAGCCAAGACAGGAGCACTCTAGGCAGAGGGGACCTGGGACTCTGTGCACAGGTTCTAAGGCAGAGAAGGAGGCCGGCAAGACCAGGGCAGACGTGCACAAGGGGAGGGCAGAAAACAGCGAGGATGGCGGGTAAGAGGGAGAACAGAGAATGCTGGCTCCTGGGATGGAGGCTACTGCAGTCTGCAGTGAAAGAGCAACGCTGCCGAGCTCGGCTTGGAAATAATTAGTCTGACTGCTGTATTGAGAAGGGTCTATGGGATGCAAAGACCATTTGGGAACCTCCTGCAGTGATTCAGGCGAGAGGTGAGACTAACTGGGCCAGTAGTGGTAGCAGGGCGGTGGGTGAGGTGGTGAGAAGTGGCCAGATTCTGTGTATACTCTCCAAGCAGAGCCGGCAGAATTTCCTGACAGCTTGGGTATAACTTGTGAGAGAAAGAAATTAAGGATGACACCGAGGTTTGGGGCCCAAGCCACTAAAGACAAGGAAGCTCTGGATAAGGCAGGTTTAGAGGGAAAAAAATCAAAAATCATACAGGGGGAACTTTGCTACTCTGATATATTATATATGCCAAAATCACTTCACATAATTTTGGTGACTTTCTTTTAAAGACCATCTTCCCTGTAGTGTAGGTTTCCTTCCAATACATTCGTTAGTTGAGGTATTACAGAGAAATTAACTTGCCATGGCAAAATGATGTAGAAATGCTCACTTAAAATTCTGATTCTTGGCCTTCTTTTTATCCTTTGGACTATCCAGACACCATATTTTCTTATATCTTCTTAATTATACTTCTAATGACATTAGATTTAACCTGCCTGGGAAGGTCCTATTTTTTATTCATTCCAAATAATAAAAAGTGTTGTGACCCCAAATGGCAGTCACTCATCCCTGAGTGATTTTTCCTAAAGGGACTGGCTGAGCTGGAAAAAGGCCCAATCCATGGATGCAGGAATATATTAGTGAAATCTACCTCCTATAAAAATATCAATGTTACAGCAAAATTCATGAAGCATCACAAAGAGGTGTCAAAATTCAACGTCAGTCTTCCTTGTGAGTTACTTCTCCTTAGGAGAAAGCTACTGTAAAAGGGTGAAGGTAGATAAAGTTAACTTCCTATCTGGAGATTTAAATAATACCTACTCTCATTTCACTATGTAAAAGACAGACTTCTCTTTCTTGCATGTGTGTTTGATCCTATTCTGCACATTTGGCCCCCAGACTTCTCTATGTGATCATTATCATTAATACATGAGTTAGAAATACACATTAGACTCAGCAGCTGTGCCCAAGGCCATTACTTCCTATAATTTAGCACAGATGGCCAAAAAGACTATTTTGGCAGAATGGCCATGTGCTAACCACCATGTGAGGTCATAGCCTCAAAACCAGCCGATGGTAAATGCCCTTTTACATTTCACTGCCATTCCTCTCATACTCTCCCCATCTCTCTCTCTCCTGTCCTTGACATGAAGGCAGGGCACACCCTAGCTCGCATTCCGCAAAGTTCTGAACGGCAAGCAGTTCACCTGATTCTCTAGGGAGGAAAAGGTAACTCAATGAAACAATTTCAGTTCTGAAATGTTCATTTTTGGTCAAAAGACTTTTTCTCCAAATAAAAACTAGTCCTAAGTACTAAAAACTTCCCTGTAATAAAGATTAAGCTGGTTTGTGTACCTAGTCAGTATCACAGAAATCATCCCAATAGTTATAATAATGATTAAATTACCACAGACAAATAAATATAAATATGGACTCTGCCTTCTCTCATATATACAAGTGCCTCAAATGACTTCTCTTAAAATTAGGCAATACTCTCACCATGCATAATTGGTCATTTTCATAAATGTCTAAATTTCATTTATAATTTTACAAGCTGTCTAATGTCAAGGTTTCTTTTTCTCCTTATCTGTATACTGGTACTCAACAGTTGCATATCTCCTCAATGCCTGATATTTAAATGCTTTGATGTTTTAATATCATCATACCTAGAAGGTCATGAAATTCCCCTCAGATATAAAAGATGCACACACATCCATAGATGTCTCTAAGAACAGAATATTAAATGTAAAAGCCTATTAAAAACCTGCAAAGCACATTCCAAACTCTCCCCCAAATTAAGAGCAAATAACAATGCAAAACTGTAGCTTCTCTGCTCCCCAAATCCTGCTGTAAAGATCTACACTATTCTGCTACAGTTCACTACTGGCCTGTTAATCAATGACTCATAAGATTTCATCCACAGTAGAAACAGCATTATCCAGTTGGCTTATATAATGTCATGTGATCACCATCAGCGCTCGAAATCTAAAAAGCTGTAAGATGAAAAGCATCTGATTTTATCTTATGCAGAAATGTACATTTTTTTTAACCAACCTAACAATTTCAAAGTTGGACAATATAATGAGGACGTTTTATAAATGTCTTTATAAGACGCTGTCTGCTACAATTCATGTGATTAGTTGTGAACACATTTGAGCGGAAAATCCTAACATCTGTTTCAGCAGTGAAGATGTTACTCACACATGACTTCTATACAGATGGGCATCTGGTTAGTAGAGAATTGCCTGCAATGTTTAAATGTCCACTGAGTATCCAGACCTGTGTGACCTCAGAACCGATCTGACTTGCTACTTTTGTTAAGTGTGAATGACAAGAAAGCTGAGGCCCAGAAGTAGGAATAAGAAGCAGAATGGGGGCTGGTCAACTGCATTCTAGACTCACAGCAACCAACTTACACCTGTCATTAGAATCACTGAGGGAAGGTTTTTGAATATGCAGTGGCTCAGCTCAGCACCTATGCAAATTCCAACACAATAAATACAGAGGCTCTACATTTATGTATATAAGAACAAAACGTAAGTAAGAATCTGCAGTTTAAAAATTATTCCAGGTCATTCTGAAAATCAGCCTCGTTGCAAATCTCTTGGCTGGATTTATTTGTAGGACTGTGAAAATATATGACTTCTAAAGCAAGTTCCCAGAATGTATGATTTTCTAAAGCAGGGTTCCAGAATGGCCACTCAAAAGCAATAACAGAGCACTTTTAATATAAACTAAGTGTTTTTAAAATATACCTTACTTTGTTCTCACGATTCTTAATGTGATCCCAGTTTATAGGAGACCTAGGCACAGAGTTGTGACATCAGCACCCCCACCCCCACCCTCCAGGCAGAGCTGGAAACTCAAGGAATCTGATTCCAAGCACCCTTGCTCTCCCAGTCCTTTCAATGTGCCTGCCCCCAGCCTCACCTGACTCCACAGAAATACTGCCAGGGAGGGACTTTCAGTTCTGTGACCCAAGCAACCATGGGTGGGAACAGCCTTAAGAAAAGGCCTTGTCAACTCTGGCATTGCCCTTAGGAAGCCTGAAAGTTGGCCAGGGAGGGCAATGTGGCTGGCTCCTGAGAGATGATCCTCTTTCCTGAGGATCCTAAGTTACTGGTGGGTGCTGGACCACCACAGAGAAAGATCCTCCCCTGAAACTGTCATGCTCCCATCCATGAGGACAATCATGAGGCTCCAGACAAAAAGTGGGGAGGCATCTGGTCCTAAAAAAGGTCTTGAGTCAGTAAGACCTGGGCTTCCTAAATATCTTGGCAAAACTTTGTCCAGCCCATTAAGTGGCTTCACTTGATGTTGAGATGCAAGAGGTCCTCTTACATCCTTGGTTCTGCGTCTTCATAAAAAAAAGGAGCAGTGTACCAACAGCTTCTTACTGAAGAGCTGCAAGTTCACACACGAGCAAAGAATGATGGCAACAAAAATCTGAAGCAGTCGCAGGATGTGGTTTTCCAAAAACAGGCCAGTGTAAAGGAGCAGAAAAGACTTCAAGAACACAATCCCCATAAGGAAAACTACAGTAGTCAAGGCACATAGTCAGAGGGCCTAGGAATTTCATGCCCCATTAGGTCCAGGGGTAAAATATGCCCTCATTTTCAACGATGACAGCTAGGGCTGATGCTACTCATAGTGAAACCATGTAACTAACCGCTCCTGTCCCAATTTCGTGCTTACCAAACCCTCAGCCAGAGGAGATAATGTGCTGATCAAAGAATTCCACCAATATCTGCAAACCCAGTGACACTCACATGCCTCAAATATTCCACCTTAAAGCACTTCATAAAATGCAATGACCAATGAACTGCAGACTTCTTCTGGTGAGCAACACTGCTAGAACAACATGAGACACAGAAATGAAAACTGACAGTTTGGTGAGAGTGGTGAGAGACTACAAGGTCAGAGAAGGGAAACTTACCAGAAAACCATCCAGAGAACACTTAAATTCACAAATTAGAGTTTAACAAAAAGCCACGTTAAGTACTGTAGAAAGACCTAAGGGCCTTTGAGTGTGTTTCATGAGTTTCTCAGATGACATCTGATCAATGAGGAAGTCCTATCTATAGGTGATAGTAAATGCTTTCAAGAAATGATAAAGAGCTTTGACCCAAAGCTAAAGAGGATAAGCTGTGCCCAAATCAAATCAGACTGTAGGTAATTAATGTTTTCATAGAAGAAAAAAAAAAAAAACCTTTATTCCATATTTCTTTGGGCTTTGAATTCTCAAAAACCCAATCAGTCATATCAGCTCAAGGACATCAGTCTGGGAAAGACTAGTGAATCTTTGTAGCTGAAGGGTTATTGGATTACATCTCACTACTGCCTATCACAAAAACAGCATCTTTTTTTTAAAGCCCCTTTTCAGAATGTCAAACAGAGTACTAAGGAAGCAAGTCAAAGAGACTCCATCAAGGTAAATCTCTGCCGTTCAGATGTCTCCCTCACTTACAAACCTAAATTTCCAAAAGAATAACCACAGCTGTCACTAGGGGAGTGGATGAGAATACCTTCATATTTAAAGTAGACCTTTTTTTCTTAATACTATGATTTTGTGACTTTGCTGGTCTATGAATTTGATGCAAACGCAAGATCTGGCACTGATGTTCATCTCAGCTGCTGGACTTTTCATCCTAGAATCCGTGCCTCCCTATAGTTAATGTCCATTACATACTGAATTATTATTTTTTATTTTACTATATTCTCTTCTGAATTCACAGAAAGTAAAGAAACAGGTAAAGGATATTCATCTTTGGCAGAAGCTGGCAAATTTGGCATTAGCAATTCCCTAAGCATTTCTTATTTTAGGAACTAAACTAATATTACTCATCAACTACTAAAAATACATCTGAGTTACTAAATTGCAACACGTTTAAAGATACACTGAAATAAACATATACATATATACATACATACATCCCAGTGTACATTTAGCATATGAGATAGTTTTTTCTATAAGGATGTGCTTTGTAATTCATTGTATGATTAAACAGAACTTAGCTTGGAATATGGGTCCCTAATATCTACTGTTCAGGCTATCTTTCTATAAATTTATTTTTATCACTTCTATAAAGGTCACCAGTGCAGTGGGCGGCTAGCAGTTCCCACTGCTGCCTGGCTCACCACAAACCCATGACCTTGAGGGTGACCTTGGAAAAAATCAAAACATACTGACCTCATCTATACTCCCAGGTCATCAGAACTAAAAGGTATCAAAAAAGTAGAAAAATTACCCTATCCCTTGCCAGGATGAGCTGTTGCTTGGAGAGAGTTGGGGAAAGGGCAGATAATGGTGTAGAGAAAAAAGGAAAAAAAAAAATAGACCCAACTAGAAAGTCTCCTCTTCGGGAAGGCTTTAATCCTATCTGACTCGAAAGTGAATTTGAGAAGGTTTTTCCTTTGAGCCTGGTGAGCTCTTGACCTTTTCATAAAATTTACATAATCCAGCATGAAGGGAAACCCCTAGTTGTCTAGAAAGATGTAGCAACTAGAACTTGACCTCACAGAAAGGCTAGGAGGTCTGTACCTGCCAGGTATTTGGTGCTGCTATTTGTAATTCCACAGTGGCCCCAAAGGATAGCTCTGCTTTTTACAGATGGGGAACCCCAATGGAACCTTTCGGAGTGTGCCCCAGGGAGCTGCCTGCGCAGAGGAGGCTGACCCTCCCTCCTTCTTCCTGTGGCCAGGCTGGGGCTCCAGAAGCTCAGAGGGGCAGCGGCTTGTCAGACAGGAAAGACACCATTAACCTCAAGATACCCACTCCTCTCCACAGGAGAGCCCACTCAGGCCCACTGTGCACCCAGAGCTCCGTTACACTACGAGGCTAGTTCTGTTCTAAGGCTGGCAGACTGGATTAAGACATTTGATATGGTGCATGAAATTTAAGTGGATACTACCCTCATTTTGAGGAAGGCAAAGCTGGGGGTGGGGGAAGGAGAGGCAAAGGGAAGGAATTAGCAAGTACTGAGATTTTATTATGCACCAGGCATAACACATGTTGTGCTAGATGTTCTCCATGCCCACCTTATGTGGGCTCAGAATAGCCCTATAATCCAGGAAATAGAATTCCCACTTTACAGAGGAGGAAAATGAGACCTAGAGGGGATAGGCACTGGACTGTAGATAACAAAGCCAAGAATTGTCAGATTTAGTATTCAAATTCAGGCTCTGAGGCTCATGTTCTTCCAGCACTGCCATGCTACTTTGCACATACCATTGAAGAACTAACTCTCCTAAACAATAAGGCTTCTAAGTAATGATATCAAATGATGTACCAGCAATTGTGTCATAAAAATTTGCAGAATGCCTGCTCCTGTGCTCTTGGAGTCTGTCCCATTAGCACTGAATGTGTTCCCACTGAAGCAATCAGCCAGGATGGGACTACTTATTCTATCAATGCTCTGTATGCCAAACCAGTTGTACTGGGGAGGTGGAGGGAGCCCTGCTTCTAAGTAACTGGAACTGGCCCATCTGGCATGAAAAGATGAATATATTATGCCTCAAATAAACATGTAGGAGAAAGTCAAGAGTCTATGAAAACTGCCAAAGATTTTCCTTCTTCAGTTAAAAATCATCTTATCAGGTTGGTAATTTCAACCTTGCAAAACTATTTTAGACAAATTCACAGCTTTCAGTGCTTTTTGCCATATGTGGAACTAATCTGACTCCAAGTCAAGTTTGCAAAACTTACTTTTTATGCAGAGTTCTTTTAGAAATCTCACCAAAATGTAAAGTACCATATGTCTACATCAAGTGAAATCAAAGGCATTGCTGCATTGCAATGTGCACATGAAACGAGGTGAAAACAAAAGAAATGTGAAGAAAGTTGAGAACTTCCTCTGCCTCTTAGGTAAAGATTTTGGCAAGAAGAGTAAGGGAATGAAGGACCCAGTTAGAAATAACCCAGCCAGGAAAAAGCTGAACAAAACAAATTGCATCTATTAATTCCCAATGAGAGGGAAAGTTAGATGTTCAGGGGTAAGTTCTCAAGTTCTACTCTCCAAACTGTAAGAAATTCCGAAATAATGCAAACCAGTTATATAAGGACAGAGAAGGGGGAGTAAGGCACTGCCTGACACAGAGAAACCGACAGATCTGTCTCCATTGCCACCAAAAGCCCTATTTAATAAGAAATATGGGCTCCTTACATCACTTGTTCATAATATTTCCTATTACTTGCCAAATACAGCTGACCTGAACGAACACAGGAGTTAGGGGTGCTGACCGCCACATGGTCAAAAATCTACAGATAACTTCTGAATTCCCAAGAACTTAACTACTAACCTACTATATACCAAAAGCTTTCATAGTCACTTAACAAATATTTTGTATCTTGTATGTATTTTATATTCTTACAATAAAGTAAGCTAGAGAAATCTTTTTTTCAAATTGTTACAAATCCCCCCAAATTTTTTCAGTGTATTTATTGAAAAGAATCCACATATAAATGGCCTCAGGCAGTTCAAACCCATGTTGTTCAAGGGGTAACTCTATATCAGTGAAGAGTAAATCATCATACTGGCTTATATTGTATTGGGTGAGAATTAAAACACCTCCAACTTTAAAGCAAACTCCTGTCATGATGAATGTCATCAGGACTAAACTCTAGCTAGCTGTGACATGTTTTCTATTCTATGCCAGCCTGTTACTTAGTGCCCATGGCTGCAGCAGGTGGCTCTCCCACCCAGTCACTACAGATTTAGTGCTTGAATACAAATTTAATTTCCACTTGCTTGTCACATTGTTTTGCATATCTCCATACAGGTAACAAATAAAAATACTGACCCACTCAGGATCAAAGGCAGAGTATATTTTCTGTCACTAAAAGCTTCCGTCTGGGTTTGAGCAAAGATTTTCAAGTATCTAAAAGGCAGCTTACATTTCTCCTCACTTGTCCCATAGATATGACCCTCCTTAACCTTAAAATCTATGATCTTACCAAGAGAAAATGCTTTCACTGCTATGTTCTTCTTTTCTTATCTCATTTGCACAATCACTTTCCCAGTCTTAAAAAATTCAGATATTCACCCCAGTTTGAATTCATGTAAAATATCTATATCTGCTTTCTTTCCACAGAAAAGTGATACCATGAGAGGCAATCAGGTACCACATGTTGGATGTTAAGAATATAGACACACCATCATAGTCAATGGGTATTTACGGAGCACCAGACTTGGTATAGGGGAAATAATTCTTGGTTCACCCCTTCCTCTTCTGGTAACTCTTTTAGAAGAATCTATACTCTATCACCAGATTCTCCTGTGTGTCTACAACTTCTCTCTTAGTCTCCTTCACCAACTAGTCTTCCTCTACCTCCCCCACACACCCCCAGTTCCATCTTCTTGCTGCACTCAGTCCTGGAGACCATATTTCTTCCCACAGTGTGTATCAACCTTTCAGCCATAATGATAAGCTTATCAGTATTAGATATTGAGACAAGCACTACCGTCTCAACTCACATTTCCAGCTGCCTGACCAGCAGGGCAGCCCATCTCTTGACAGCAAAGGGATCCTCATTTACTATCATTCCAGCCAGCAAGGCCCAACACTAATCCTCCTCCCACACAGAACCTACCTGATCTCTGCAATCAGAGTATTTTTTATTTTCCCCTTCTGTCTGTGTTTCTATGGACTCTTGCATCCTTATTGTAGCATTTAACATACTCCTGCCTCAAAATCACAATTATGAACATGTCTATAACCCCCCTTAGGTAACTGGTAGAGAAGGATGGACTGAGAAAAGCGGCTGAGGTTCAACGTTTATTACATTGGTCCAATTTAACTTCACATAGTCCTGACTTCATCTGTACAACAGAAATGAGATGCTGACCTCGTAGGGACATTGTGAAGACAATATGGAATGCAGTTTGCATGTAGAAAGGGCTAGAAAAGTGGAAGCTGCCAGGAGCAGTATGCTTGTTTGCTCTGAATTCTTGAGGGCAGAGATACTGTCTTCACAGCACCCAGCCAGGACTTTGTTGTGTTAGTACGACCCGACACCCGCCCAGCTCTTTACTAGAGGAGCAACACCTTTCCATGGATTAAAAGCTGAAGTGCATTTATTCATTATTAGAGCATCCTTATAGAGGGTGATTCTAGAAGAAGAGAACCATTAGAAGCCACTGTTCAAAGCTACACCTCTCTGGATCCACAAAAGAAACAACACCAAGTAACACTCCTTTCTGACCACCAGGTTTGTTGAGTGAAGTCCACTGGCATCTCTGTAGCTGTCGTAGAAACATGAGAGGGTGGCATCTTCTCACAAGATATCTGCTTCATTCCAAGAGGCTGTTATTTACAGACTAAACAGTATTTTCTATGCCAAGGTGCTGGAATTGAATGTCCTTTTAAGTTACCGTTTATATCGCTGCTCATTTGGAATCTTGCAGCATTCTGGGGTGGGTTTTAACTAATTACCTAATGCCTTAATAGGACATGTTCATTGAAAGACTCACAAGGTTCCTTTTTCTGACCACATTTTTTTCTACCTCTTCCGACAATGACAGGTACTCAACCGATGTTTTGTATACTTAGTCCTGTACCAAGGAGAAAAAACTGAGCCAGGAACAAAAGAAGCTTTATACTATAAATGGTTTTGTACCACCAGATTTAAAAAGTCCTCTTTCGGAGCACTTCATAATCTTTCATTTTTTCCGAGGTGTAAGGAAGAGATCTAGGAACCCTTAAAAACAAACTTGGACATGTTTATGAAAAAAGGATGCAGAGCACTTTTTAGAGATGTTATATCAAAATCAGAAAACTCCTAATCATTCCTACAATGACGGATGTATTTGTTCACATAAGTATTTTATTAGAGAAAAAGAGTTTGGAGTTGAGTGAGACCTCAGGAGGCTATGGCTCACAAACTGGCAGGCCAGAGGCCACACGTGGCCTAGATACACTTTTAATGTGGTCCTCATAGTTTTTAAAATTAAAGAGATTTCACATAAATAATCTGGAAGCTTCTGTTTTTCTTGAAAAACTAGAATGCTTTAGAGCCAAGGTGGCAATGATCCGCCACAGTTGAGTAGAAGCTGTCCCCTTCATAGTAGCTGGCATGTTCCAGAGGCCACAATCCATACCTTCTCTCTCCCATGTGTCTCCCACTGGGCCTGCTCAGTCCTTTACCTTACCTGTCAGACCCCTGCACACATTGGAAATGCAGACACAGGATTTTTTTTTTTAAAGGCAAAGAGCCTGAATTCAAAAAGGACTTCCCCAGTCACTAGCTCTGTGACCTTCAGCAAACTGTGAGTCTTGGGTCCTTCAGCTTTAAAACTGAAGATAATTCCTTGACCTCACAAGGCTTTTAATGGGGGTTAAAAAAAGAGGTACAGGAAAAGTACTTTGTAAACTACAATGTAAAATGTTTGTCATTGTTATATATTTACCAGCCCCCATGTCAGACTGTATAAAACCCCTCTACATACCTCAGTTACTACTGGCTTACTTGTTCCCCATATTATTACACTCTGTACAACAGTTTAAAATCTAAGTAAGAAGGATTTGATATATTTCCTTGCCTCATTTAATAAGATGTAGAGAAGATGAACAAACACCAAAGGAAAACAAAATGAATCATTGAACACCAGTGGATTTTTACTAGGTCATTTCTGTTTCTAATGGATATGATATTAGTGAGAATGTAATTACCAGATTGCTGACCCCTTCAACAACTATGTTATATTATGTTCACCCACTAAGTACCTGAGATCTCTCAGTAAAAGGGACAGTCTAGTCATTAGGGGTTCCTGGGAGATGAGAGCACTGACCTCCTCCTCTTGCCCCACTTCACGCTCCAGTAAAGGATTCAATCCATCAGAAAAAAACCACCAGGATCTATAAAGCTTTCTCTGGGCCTCCTTCCTCTCTACATTTTAGTATAGCTCCAAAAGCTTAGGATCTGGAGTATTAAGCCATGGCACACACTTTATATCTATGTCTATCTACATACAGAATATGTTTTTAAAAATCAGTAAGAGACTTGAAAGAAAACAGTATCTCAGAAATGGGCAGAGGTGCAGAAAACTACCCTTAATGTTGCAGAGGATATAGAAATATTAGCGAAGATGCGTCTGAATGCTATCTCCTTACATTACAAATTCGCATATGTATTCCTGTTCTGGTCAGTTTGCAACAGAAGATCATCCTTATGTGGGATGAATTAATTCATCCCCTGCTTTTTAATGTTAAGATAATCACGCCTGAATGAACTGCAAAATATAATGTAGAAATAAAAGGGAAGAAGGGAGTTTAATTGGAATCAGCTTTCTTTATCAGGTCAGCAAAATGGGAGTAATTTATGATTCAAGACACTATCCGTTGAAAAATTCATCTGACGAATCCTTTTTAAAGCATACCATATAGTGCAATTACCGCTTTTCTTGAAGTTGAATGAAACCCTCGTCTGAATACAGATTACGAATGCCAAATGATCACATGGCCCTCAGTGTTATTTGTTATTTTTAAAAACCAAAATAAATAACAGCATCATTTAAGAAACCAGTTCTTTCAATAGCTGTCCCAAGGCTGATGTTTAAGCAAGTCTCCTTGGCAACCATGGAGCACAGTACGCGTCTCGGGGTGGGGGAAGGGAGGAAGGGAGGGAGCCACTAACTCCAGGGTTGGTAGAATAAGTAACCGGAGTAGTAATTGCTCCCGCTAGACGACGCCGGAGGAGGCTGCATGGGCTGCATCCCCCTGCATTTTCAACTCCGATCTCGCCCCTCCTGGTGCACCCCCAGCCTCCCACCCTCTCCCTCCGGTCTGCAGGCACCAACCCCGCGCAGGTTACGAGGAGAGAGACTGGCTTACCCGATGGGGTGAGCGGTCTGCTGGGCTGGGGACCCGAGGAGGCAGCGCAGGCACCGGGCTCTCCCTGATGCACACCGGCTTTGCTTCACCCCACCGGGCTGAGGTGAGGACAAAACGCAGTAGCTTCGCTCTGCGGGTCTGGGGGATGCAGTTGTGAAGAACTGTGTGTTTGTGTGTGTGCGTGTCTGCGCGCTCCCGGGCTCTCCCGCGGGGAAACCCTGTTTCCTAGTAAGTCCACAGCGGCAGCCAGCAGGCAGGTGGCACGTCCGGCTCGCTCTGCCCCCGGCGGCCGCGGCAGCCTGGAGACGCACCTCGGCGGCCCCGGCGCGGGCGGGCTCTGTCCGCGGGGCGGCTCCGCCCCCTCGCGCCTCGGCGAGCCGGCGCGCGTGCACGCCCACAGCCCTCCGCCCCCGCCGGCGGGCCCGCGCGCGCGCCCCAGGCCCCCGCCGCGCCGCCGGGGGCGCGCACGCCGCGCATCCGCGCGCCCCGGAAGTCCGTAGCCCCGGCGTGGCGCCTCTGCTGGCTCCCTAGCACCTGCACGGCCCGACGCTGGGGCACAGGCCCGGCCTGCCTGCCCCCAGGCCCCCTTCCCGCGGCTAGAGCAGCCTGTGCGAACGCCGCCCTCTGCTTCACTGTCCTTGACCCAGAGAAATCGTGAGGTTCCGATTAGCCCTGTTCCCAGCGGTCCCTCTGCAAGAGGGACCTCTTGTACAGTGGCCCTCCATAAGGCAATATACTTATGGTGCTGTCCGAACGGCTGCATGGTAACTAAGAATGACTGAATCACCAGGGATGGACTGAAGCCCTGAAACTGAGGAATGAGGAAGGGTGGCTGGGTATAGCTCATCCACCATTAGAACTGCAAAGAGGCAGCAGTCCAGAGCACCGTTAAATTTCAGGGTCTGGCCCGCCCTTGTGCCACTCGCCTGGCATCGCTTCATTCCTGCATAAAACATGCTTAGAAATGCACCCTGGATAATTTTAATAGATAAAAGTGTTCCCTACCTCCACTTCCGCAGTGAAATCCTTGCTCTGACATGGTGTTAAGGGGCCAGTTAACGGCAGAATGAAACTGAATTGGAATGAACTATTTTGTAGAAGTTCAAGGTTTACATAACAAAGACAAGGGTTCCACAGAATGCTAAATCCCATCTCTTGTGGGTTTGTGTTCTTCCACGCTTGGGCTAGGCACAGTTCCCTTACCTATTTTGAGGTGTCCTTAACATTTTCACTAGTGTCAAATCAGTGGTTCATTCATTTTTCTCCTCTTAAGCCCACAGGTTTTATGGGGCTGTTCGCACCCATTTAGCCCTTGAGTTTCTGTCTGGCTTCCAACTGCTTCATTCCCACTGTCTTCACATTTGGACTTTGGAATGATGGGAACTACTTATCTAGCAGTCCTGGACACCAAGGTAGGGACACAGGGAAGAATGACAAACAATTACAAACATTAGGCACAGCGTCATTCTGTAGGCTTCTTCATATTTGACATTTTCCATTGGATGTTGTTTTATACTGGAAGATCAAATGTCAAAGCATGTTTGAACCCAAAATATTGCCAATGACTGGTGTCAATAAATGAAACACTCCTTTAAGATTCATGAAGTATTTGTTACTAAAGTGAGCATACTTTTATTTTTAAACTCATCTACATTGATTGGATTGCCTGTTTTGTTTAGAATAGAAGCTATTTATTAAAAACAAATAGGAAAAGTGAAGAATATAACCGTACACAGGAAAAAACAAATCTTTATGGCATCCACTGAGCATCTGTGTGACTATGGAAGGGTCTTTTACTGCCCAAGCTCTGTCTGTGCTGTCAGTCATTGTATTCCTATACACTAGTGCAATGCCTGTGACATATTGGGAGCTCAGTACATATTGCTGAGTGGCACAGAGGTATTGCGGAATTAAATTAGAAAATGTACGTTAAATGTCTAGTAAAATTCCTAGTTCAGAGAGGGCAATTTTTCCCTGAATGGCTCCTTCAAATTGATTTGAAGTATTATTTTTTTTAATTAAAAAAGGCATTTAATTTCTCTAAAATAAGGGACCCCATAGTTTGCTAGAAAGCCATCAGAACTCAACACAGGTGTGTTTTCCAGTATTCTTTTTTTCTAGAGAAGCAAGGAGATTATAGGCACTATTTCTTTCTTGGCTACCATTATTTATGGTCTTTCTCCTTATTAAGAAAATAGCTTAAATGAAAAGCCAGAAACAGACTCAAAAATACAGAGAACAAACTGGTGGTTGCCAGAAGGGAGAAGGGTGGGGGAGGGGGCAAAACAAGTGAAGGGGATGAAGAGACACAAACTTCCAGTTATAAATAACTGATGATGATGAAAAGTATACCACATAGGGGACCCAGTCAATAGTAGTGAAAGAATGGAAGGAAGGAAGGGAGGAAGGGAAGGAAAAAAGGAGAAAATAGCTGGAAACAGTGCTTCTCAAAGGTTGTCCTTTGGACTCTTAGTCATTTGTTCAACAGTTTTCTTTCTTTTTTTTTTTTTGAGCTCTTAGAATATGTAAGTAGTGTAACTGGTGTAGGGCTTTTACTTGTCAATAAATAGGCATTGCTTCAATCTGGTGGTATTGTAAGACAGAACTAAGGACGAAGAAAAGGATGTGAGTCCTTTGGTTGCAAAGCAACCAACTTAGGCAAAAATAATTTGATGGAAGGCTAATAGGAGCTCTGAGAATGGATGGGTAGCCTACCCAGACAAGCAGACTAGGAAGCTGGCAGGAGTTCAAGCAGGTCCGAAAGGCACAGTGCTAGCAGGACAGTGTAAGGCAGGGATGTCATGACTGGCTGCCTCCCACTGCTGGAGTGGGTGGGCTCCTATCTAGTGCCTTTGATATTCCCAATTCAGACTCCAGCTTTCAGTTGTCCTAACTTGGAGCACTGATCTCTCCCGTAGCTTGGGGAGGGAGGGACCCCTGATCACAGCACCCCACTTTAAGAAATAAAAAGGGACCCTGGGTTGCTGGAAAACTACATTCACCACAGGAAATAATGGTGCCAGAGTTGGAGTAACACTGAAAACTGACTCCCTTTCACACTGTTGCATTAAAGACTCTGAGATCCTGCAGTAAAGAAACCTCTTCCTCTTTTCTCCAACAACTATCTTAGAGTTTGTTTGACTATGGAAGACTATTTTTCCAGTTTACCTCCTTACACACTTTAGGAAGTGTTTTAGAACAGGTAAAAGTTGTAGCATTTTTTTTCCATCTGTCATCAGCTTGTCCATGGACCAAGATGTGAGAGAATAGCATAAATCTAGTGTTACCAAAGCTTTTATAAAACCCGCATTTTAACAGGCCTGTGACAATCAGAGAGTTGAAATTGTCTCTTCACAGATCAGGTATCAGCCTAAAACTACATCACAAAAGAGCCATGTCACAGCTCCTTCAACTCCAGAACAAAACACCTGTCATAGCTACCTTGGCCCATGGCAAATGAGGAGGTAAGAGTCGTTTTTAATGCCAGTGTCATGGTTTTCTGTCATAAATCAGTAGTGACATTAAGGAGTCACTGAGCCAGATTCCTAATCACTGTACTTCCAGAGAGAACAGATCATTAATGATGCCAAAACTAAAATTGATTTTTGCCTGATGTTCTCCAGTTTTCAAGTGGAAAATACAAAATAACTCTAGCTAACACCTCATTTTACTCAATTACCTGTGGGTGCATTCTGTTGCTAATTTACCCTGTTCATTAGGAGCCAGTGTTGCTCCAAACTACTCATCCCATGGGATTTCTGAGCATGTTTCACCACTAATATTTTCATATTTATATTTTCTGGAACCAAATGTTATTGTGTATGTTGTTTTCAGTCTGATTTGGTCTAATCAATTAGTCACGTAATAGATGCTTAGTAAATGTTTACTATACTGAATAGAAAACAGTCTCAACCCCACAGACAGAATATTTTACTTGCACTACTAAATAGGTACAAACAAAATACAAAGGGATTCTTAGTCACCATTGGGGTGGGGTAAATTTTAAAATAAACTATTTTTTTAAATAGCTTTTTTAAAAACAACTTATTACAATTTTTTTTCATGTATCAGATTAGCAAGAGATTGTGAAAAGATTCTAATACCTAGTGTTAGAGAGAATATGGGTAAACAAGAATTTAGGAGAATGCAAGTAGATGCAAACATTTTGGATGACAACTTGTCAGTATGTACCTTTGCTTTGTTTGACACACACACCTCTTGGCATAGTAATTCCTCTGTCATTTACCCTCAGGTTATTGTTGGTTCACAAACTGGCCCCTATACACATAGGACAAGGAGACATGGAAGAGAGAAGCAGGCCACTCCAGACTGGGAGGCGGCAGGCTTATTAAGCAAGGGGACTGATATCAGAGGCTTGTCTCAGGTGACTGCAAAACAGACCCGTCAGAATTTTAAAAGTTTACCCAGAGGCCTTCAGTCACATATACTGTCCAGATGGTCTCAACACCACCTTACTCTCTTACACCTGTGTTTTAGAGCAGCTCCCACTGTGGGAATGGCAGGCAGAGCGTATATTCCAATGTCAGGGAGGGGATGAGGTGCCTCCGATTGCCCAGGTCCGGCTCTCAAGTCAACAGGCAGTCACGTCCCCTTCGTGGACCATCTCCAACAGTTACCTCAAATAAAAACACAAAAAGTTATGTAAAAGGGTACTTGTAACTCAGTAATATCCAGAAGAAAGAGAGGGAGAAGGAAAGAGAAAGAGGGAGAAGGAGAGGAAGAGAGAAAAACTGGAGTCCATCATTTGGGGGCAAATCAAATTGTTGGGATGCTAAGTGGCCAGGAAAAACATTAAGTAGGTCTTCACACACTGATGTCAAAGATATATCACTAAGTGAGAAAAGCAAGGTTAAGACCCATAGGTATAATGCCTAGTTTGTGTAAAAGTAGAAGATAGGGAGGGGAGGAGGGTGATGTGTGTGACCGTGTGCTTTTCCATTTTACTCTCTCAGGAGGAAAGAGATGAATCTCCAGCTGGCTTCATGCAGTTCCCCCTCCCCCAACACACACACAGCTGGTGGGACCTTCCCTGTGACACCACTGCCACAGGGCCTCCCATCCAGGGCACTCACACACATCCTAGGCCATCAGCAGGGTCAGGAAGGACCCCTGTCCTGGCACAGACAGAATCCTCTTTGGCTGGATGGTTGAAAGCGGTGTGAAACCAAAGGAAAGAAAAATCCACACTCTCTCTCCCTAGCACAGGTGATGGCTGTATTTGGCTCAGCTGAATGAAGGCTGGGTGACGGGGGGTGCTCACCCTGGTACAGGATGCCAACTCTGCTCCTGTCCAGGGGTTCTTCTGGACCAGGCCCCGTGTCCTGGCCCCAAGGAGCAGCCCCTTGCCAAGCCTTCACTAGCTTCCCATCATCCCCGCTCAGGAAGCTGAGCCCAGCTCCCCAGTTAGGAGCCTTCACTCCTGCTCATGACGGTCTTCCCCGAAAGAGTTCCTGTTTCTGGGTCCACATACCCCTGCTGCTCCTCTGGGGGCCTAGACTTTTGAAACTCCCAAGAAGTAAACCTTGTCTATTTGCTTCCAAGCTGTTGTGTCTACTGTTACCCCTCCTCTGAGGCAAGCTTTATAAAACACCTACTTGGTCCAATGAGGAACAGGCCTGAGAACTAAGAAACACCAGGAAATACAAGCACATCACTTACATCAAGAAATACCCTATACAGGAAATTTTTATTCTCTCTGGGAAAGGTGGTGAATGTGGATCTATTATTTTTCATTGTATACCTTTCTATACTGTTGATAATGTTTATGATCAGCCAGGAATAAAATGTATAATATTAAAATGCATTTGTCCATAAAAAGTACCACTTTTTAGACTCAATCTATAAAAATGGGTATTCTGGTACTTTTAATTGTATACCAAAAAATAGTAGGCATCATAGTCAGAAAAAAACTACTTCAACGTTTCAGGAGTCTGAACTAATCAAGTTGCACTGCAACGATGTAACTATACCTGCATGGAAGCCTGGTGTGAGTGGAAGATTTGAAATCACGTGGAAACGCATCCCAAACTTCCAACATTTGGGCAACACAGACCCAAGATTTCTCCCTTTCAGCTCCAATTTCACACTCTGTCCTGACCCTCTCCTTTTCTCTTTAGCCATAGTGACAAACCAGTCACACTATTTCAGTCGAGTCTCTTGCATCAGGTACAGATCTTTGGCTTCTGCTTTAAGTGGCAGGAACCGATTCTGGATTATTTGAGCAAGAATATACCTTCTAGGAAGGATACCGGTGGCTCAGAGAATTGAAGGACTGGGAGGGAAAACCCAAACAGCCAACATTTGAAAACCAGAAATTCAAACAAAAGCACCCCATCCAAGATTCAAAATACCAGGAGGGTCTAACTGGCCCAGTCTCGGTCCCAAACTCATGGCTATGTGGTGGGCCGAGGGGGCGGAGGAAGAACAGGACCAGATGGAAGGAATGGGGAGGAACAGTTCCCAAAAAGAGCAGCAGATCTCTTACCTCAATAAGGAGCAAGGGGTGCTGCTGAGGCAGAAACAACAGCTCCACCTTTTTGTTCATTACCTCCATCTTTTAAATGGAGACTGCACTGAAGAATTTTATCATTTCTTTAACTATCTTTTCCCCTGCCCCATGACTGCTTAAAAACACATTTCAGGTGGAACCAGAACTGTTTAAAACAAATTAAATTTTTTTCAATGATATAAATGCTCTTAAAAAGTGACAAGTAGTAAAGCACTCATATAAAGATGCTCTCTCATGGACCCTGCTTAGAAAATTCTATCTTACACTTAAGCTACCTATCCTGGAATTTAAACTGAACATGCGATGACACATCCAAATTTTAGTTTCTAATCTTAGAACTCTCTGTGTAGGGTCAGTTTGCACAGAAAGTTCATCACTATCTTACAGTAGTATAATATGCATTAATGTACCTATGCTTCTAAAATTCTAATTCCACAGCAGTAATGTATGAATTCAACGATGCCATTGATAAAAAAAAAAAGTGCTAACTTTACTCACTGAAGTCATTTCTTTCCTTCAAACTTTAATGTTTCCTGGTCAGATCAGCTTAAGGGTGAAATAGGTCATAATAACTGTCAAAAATAACAAAAATATGTTCCCAGCTTTCTCCTGTCTGCTTAACTGAAACCAGCAGTTGCATTTCAAGTTGTCTCCAAGGTATTTTACCAAGGAGCTCTGTTCACGCATCCAATCCACCCTCGGTGACACAGGAAATGGCCCCTTTGCTGGACACACCCTAAGTGCCCGTTCCACTGGTGCCTTGGAAATCAGTTCTTTTCTTTTTTACCTCCCTTTAAAAAAAAAAAGCTTTTTTCTTCTAGACCAATGGTTCTTAGCCAAAGGCAATTGTGCCTCCCAGAGAACTTAATGTCTGGAGGCCTAACCGTTTTTCATGAGTAGAAAGTGAGGTGCTGCTGGCATCTAGAGGATGAAGCAGGAATGTGGCACACATCCTGCAGCACACAGGCCCCCCTCCCACAACCAGATACACCTGGCCCTGAATGTCCACAGCGCCAAGGCAGAGAGACGCATCCCTAGACGCAGACCCATGTCTCCAAGAGCTGGCCTATGGGACAACCTGAAGAACAGAAGCTGCTCTGTCCTCAAAAATCAGTCCCCTGGTACTTTTGAACTAATCGTGCTCCTTGTCTATGACTTCCCTTGGAATGATGGGACTCTTGCAGCATTCGAGATGGGATTGTCTCTTCTACAGAAGATGTAATGATCGTTGAGGCACTGAACAAGAAAGGGTCCCTCTGTTATGGCTGTTGTTTTCTGTTGCCAGCCCTCTTTCTGACTGCATCCCTCTGCCGGTAACAGACCCCACTACCTTGACCCTGGGGGTGGGCATCTATCTCAGGTCAGCCAGACAATAGACCTTCACCAGGATCCTTTTCTTTTTATCTCAAGTTAAAGAAAGAGCATCTCTTTTCTGGTCATAGGCTATAAGGTCAGAGACTTTGGGGAGAACCATCTTGAGAGAGGGAGGCTGTGCAGCGAGAAGCAGAAAGAAAGGAACGCAGGGAGAGAAGAGGAAGGGAGAGAGAAAAAGTGACAATGTTTTTGTTTCAGGTCATCCCAAGTCCAGCTCCATCCCCATACTCCCACCGTTTGGTTTTGCACGCAATCAATTTGTCATCTTCTGTTTAAGCTGGTTAAATTTGGTTTTATCATTTCCAAAGTAAGAATCTTGACTCATCCACTATCTACAAAACCCTAGCAATTGAACAGAGCAGTACAGGGAAGCATGTGAGAACAGCTTTTATGTGGTGCACAGAGGGCTCCTGAGGTTCTAGTTATGTGTTTGACTCTACAAGGGGTTCAGGATTGTTCATTTCAGAACTCATTGAGTCGTACATTTATGTTTTATGAAAAAAAAAACCCAGTTTCTTCATAATGACCACTAAACTATAGCACTCCAGAAACGTAAAGGAAGGATAAAAGACATGGTATGTGACCTAAGCCATAACTTAAAGCTTTTATTTGAATCAGTGGAGGGGAGGAAAAAAGCTTTTCCTCTATCCTTTTATGTTCTGGGCTTGGGGCCTGTGAATTAAACTGCCAAAGACAGAATAATAGGAGAAAAAGCACAAAATTTTATTTGATACTAATATTTGAATTTGAATTTTATTTCATTTTTTACTGAAGTATAGTTGACATATCATATTATATTCATTTCATTAATATTCTAATTTTTATGCACATGGAGGCTTTCCTAGAAAAGAAGTGAAGGCCTAAAGAAGTGATTAGACCTGGGGGCTCATATACAATTTAACAAAGGGCAATATATTTTGGAGAAGTGACAAGACAAAGGAAAAGGAGTTTGGGTTTCTGATTGCTGCTTAATTGCGTTCAGCAAAAAATAATCCTTAGGCTAAAGTGGCATATGAGGGGTGGCATATTCTGGTCTCTCTCATAAGTAAACCTAGAACTATACATACATAGTACTTTTAAGATTACAGGGAATTATTACTTCTCACTCTTACTTGCTCAATTTGATGTTATACATCCCATTTTTTTCTTCATGAATAAATACTCAGTGATTCACCTAATCCACCAAGAAATTAATTGCAGATTTGGGGCTGAAATCCAGGTTTCCTGCTTCTAAACTCAGAGCCCTTTCCTGAATGTGCAGCTTCTCCTGAGTGGAGGGAGGAATCACAGACAGGCGAAGCCACTCCTCCCAACAAGCTCCCAAGGTACCCTGTCATGGATCCGTCTCAGCCACCGTCTTAGGTTACTGAACTTTTTGTGTGCATATTTCAAGGTGCTCCAGTGGATTGTGAGTTCTTCAGTTGCATAGCCATTGTTTGACCCATTTTTTTGGTCTTACTCTTTATACCTCTTACCATGCCCAGTACAAGTAATAGGAAAGCACTCAATAAATATTTGTTAGGTGATGGATGGGTACAAGAGTGGAGAGTGGCTGGATATGACTTAAGAAGCAGTGAGATGAAAAACATCTTTGAGCATTATTGTGATTGAATTATGCAGACTGAGAAATACATTCAGTAAAGTAGATTGGGGCAAAATTACAGGAAGCTGCGAATGCCAACTCAAAGCATTGTACTGCAGTCAGGAGGCACAGGTGGCATTCATTCTTTCTCTTTAGGAAAGCTGACCCTCCTAATAGTTTGAAGGAAGGGTTATTGTAATTGTCTAGCATTTAGTTGCTAAGAATGTGAAACACAGTGGGGGCTGAGGAAATGAAAAAGAGAGGAACAGTGTTGGGACTATGACTAGCTAAAGACCCTTCTACCTCAAGGGGGTTTGATGCAGGGTGACCAGGCTGGGTACCTACTAATTGGCAGTGGTGCAGGGAATTAGACAAATCAGTGTATTTAGGAAAGCCAGGTTTCAAATGCTAGCAAGAATAAGTACGTCTAAGACCAAAGGGCCAAAAACAGATTCACCATTAAGGTTGCAAAACCAAAGATTTGGATCCCATTGGAAAAGGAGTCAAAGGTAAGCATGTCCTGATCAAGTGCAGAGGGTCCTCAGTAGTGCTTCACAGTGATCTCCTTTTGCATTCATTTCCTATTGCTGCAGACCAAATTACAACTGCAGAAACTCAAAGCAACACAATTTTATTGTGTCACAGTTCTGGTGACTGGAAACCCAACATGGGTCTCATTGGGCCCATATCAAAATGTTAGCAGGGCTGAGTTCCTTTCTGGAGGCACTTGGAGATGACCTGTCTCCCTGCCTCTCTGCCAGCTTCTAAAGGCTGTCCACATTCCTTTGCTCACAGGCCCTTCCTCTATCTTCAAACCTAGGAACACTGGGACAAATCCTTCTCACACTGCCATCTCACGGGTCTCTCTCGTCTCCTCTGAAGGACCCCTGTGATTACCCCGAGCCCCCACTGGATAACCCAGCATACTCTCCCTGTTTTAAAGTCAGATGATTAGCGCCCTTAATTCCATCAGCATCCTTAACTCCCCTTAGCCATGTAGCTAACATAGAGTTCAGGGATCAGGACACAAGCATCTTTGGGGGCGATTATTCTGTCTAGCCTTCTCCCTGGTGGGGAAACAGTGGCAGGCCTGGCCTGCATGATGAGGGCTCTAGGTGCTGAAGGGCACATACACCAAGGAAAAGCCTGGGGCTAACATGAGCCAGGCCACTTCCTCTCAGAAATTTTTCCACTCATGAACAGTTACCTTGTATGCCCTTAAGGCAAATGATTATCTATGAAAATAAAGTTCACGTAGTCGCCCTACCGCCCCCCCCCCCCCACAATCCAGACTGTGGTGTACTAGACCAACTTGTACCACTTGCTAAAAGTCATTGTTATATTTTTCAGGAATTTTGCAACACCAGGCTGACATTTGCCAAAGTAGGACTATTTGGACCATGGAAAAGAGAAAACACTATAAATTAGAGCTCCTCCCCTGGGAAATCTGGGTTTTCTACATTTGTCATATCACTGGATATGCATGAATTTAAAAGTAAGTGCTGGCAACAGTCTGGGACCCACATTACATCTCAAAGGTAGTGGCTGGTTAGTGCAATTAGTCCGGGTCTCCCAGACAAATGCCAAGACCAGATAGATGACAATTTTGCCTAATTAGCCTCTGCTCTCCAGTAGAAAATGCAGGATTCAGTTTATTAGTAGCTGGGGTGTTGCCAAGGCTAATCAGAGTTAGGATGTACCTAAATGGGGCAGGCATGTCAGGAAGGACATACCTCATTAATAGCTAATTAGCAAGGTTATAGATAGCCACAGATCCATGCTCGATGGGGGTCAAGCACTTCAGAGCTGGTTAGCAGAAATAGATGGCATAACACTTTGGAATCATGTTGTATCCATATTCTTTCAGTCAATAGAAAATTTTGAGTTTCTACTTGAAATATAGAATACCATAGTGAAAATGCCAGTTTACTATTGCTCCCACAGGGCTCACAAGCTATGTTGGTGGGAAGTGTGTGTGTGTGTATGTGTGTGTGTGTGTGTGTGTGTGTGTGTGTGTGTGTGTGTGTGTGCAGGTGGTGGGAAAAAGAGCAAACAGACAAATGTAGAGGGAATACCACTGCAAGGTGACTGGTTCATGGAGGTACTTAGGAGTATTTAGGAGGTCACGTCACTGAGATATCCTGGGTCAGGAAAGTCCTGGAGAAGCGGCATATAACGTGAGTCCAACAAGCAATAATCATAATAGCTAATATTTATTGAGTGGCTCCTATGTGTCAGTTTAAGCCCTAAGCACTTAGACACATTGTACTTCATTTATTCTTACATCGTGAGGTATGACTGACACCCCTATTTTACAAATACAGAAACTGCAGCATAACTAAAATAAAGACCCTTACCGGAGGCTCTCAGTGAGAGGTCGGGCTGGGAAAGCAGGAGTGAGCCATTCTGAAGGACAGTGGAGAGAAGAGCGCCCCAGTAGAGGGAACAGCATATGGAATGTCAGAGTGGGTTCCAGGAAAACAGGAAGCTTAAAAAGTCAAGTGCAGGGTGATGGAATGGGATGCTGCAGAAAAGCACACACCGGATTGGGAAGGAGCTGGCAAGCAGCGCTTATCTGTTCAGTTGTTAGCTAGTATTAAAGGGGCCACTGCAGCATTAGTAGGAAAACAGGGAAGAAATCTGGAAGGCCTCCTCCAGGACGCAGCTGGCTCTGCGGGCTTGGTGCTGAGGAAGCTAGACTGGCGGATTTGGGAATCATGTAAATAAGGATGGAAAGTGAAGAGCAGGTGGCAAAGGGATGAGATTACCAAGGGGGAGGGGAGAGAGTGAGGACATCTGAGGGCTCAGGACAAAGCACCGAGGAATCCGTCTTCAAGGGGCGGATGGAGGGCTGGGCACCACAAGGACACGAAGGAGAGGCGAGAGGTATTTGGGAAAAGAGCGCCCCGGAAAGGAGGGCGTAGCCAACTGCACCACCGCCTGCCGCAGAGGGCTCAGCAAGACAGGAGGGAAGCGCGTCTGGGGTTCAGCAGTTTGGGGCATGGCAGGGTGCTTGGCGGGAGTCTCCCTGAAGTGGGAGAAATGGAAACCTGTTGGCCACGGTTGAGCAGGAAGGGCAGGCCCAGAAGGAGAGACAGGAAATGAAACTTGACTGTGACAGGAGAGGAGAGACAGGGCAGCAGGTAGGGGGACAGTGTTGAGACTGCTTATTTGTTCTTCAGTTGGAGGGGTCTTGACCTCATTTAAAAGCTGGTAGGAAAGAAGCTGAAGTGAGAGGGTCTGAAGAGTAGACAACCAACGGAGAGTCACTACGGGTGGAGAGGGTTCACAATGAGAAAACTGGGGGGATGCTGAAGGTACTTGAGGGGCTGGAGGTCCCTGAGGAAGTGGGAGGCTGATGGGCAGGTAACCTCAAGGCGCACAGAACTCTCTTTCTTCACGAAAGACAGCAAGACCTTCTATCAGGAAGGGGGAGGTCATAGGAAATCCCACTGTGGTTTGGGGTATATAAGCTTGTGAAGAGACACTGTCTCTGGCTTGAAAGGCGAGTGTATCAGCCTGGCAGGGATACAGGCTTCAAGAACTACATCCATCTTGGAGTTGTCCCCATGGCATGAAGGCCCTGCCTTCTGGAATGGGCACACCCTCCTCTGGGAGGGACTGCCGATGGAGCAGGAGCCAGTGACACCGTAAGGCTGAGGGTTTAACCACGGGGCTCATGACTCAGTGCTGTCGTTTCAGAATGCATAAAGGGGCTTTACAAGCACCATGTGAATCCCCTTCTCCTCCCTCTTTGCCCCTCAGAACGTCACCAGGAGTGGAGCAAGATGAAGCCTGGAGGGGTCCGTTTTCACACACAAAATACTTTACTCACACAGATAATTTTTTAGAGTCGGGGGAGAGAAATGGAGTTAGGTTTTATATCATAGTACTGAGATACCTTCAGAATGAAAGAAAACAGTGGTGCCTGCCATTACTACAATATCATCTTCACTAACATCGATGCAATGTTGCTGGAAAGCGTCGGGAGCAGTTGGTGTCAGCTCTCAGGAGATGGGAGCGACAGTGGTGTGAAAAGGGCCGCTGGTCCTTTGTGTGTGAAGTGGTGGTGGCCCTGCCCCTCTGCCAGCTGAGCCGCGAGTGCTGGATGCTATTCTGTCACTCTGTAAGGTGCAGGCATAGCTTCCCTGTCACCCATTTATTCCTGGTGGCAAAGGACCCAGGAGAGAAGAGGTATTTGGGAAAAGAGTGCCCCGGAAAGGAGGGCGTAGCCAACAGCACCGCCCTCTGCCCTTGTTGAAGGGATGGAGGGCTGGCCTCTCAGCCAAGGCTAGGTTAGAGCCTTCCCAAGCTGCATAGAAGGCCACACACAAAGGAATGATAGGAGCCGAGTGTTAAGTGGGAATCAAGAGTCAAGAAATCATGGAAAGTGCCCCATAGAATCACAGACCCAAAGAGGAAAAGCAGTCATCAAAAGCCAGCAAAGGAGGTTAGGGCTGTGAAAGACGACTGCAGAGAGCAAGGCACAGGCAGGACATGTGGCTAAACTAGAGCTACTCTGGGTAGAGAATGATTCTAGTCATTTCCAGGGGAAGATGTCAATAGGCTTGACATATCACTGAGTCGTTTATGTCAGGAGTACATGCAAGAAAAGCAAGGGCTACCGGAAACAACATACCAGCTTTCCTAACATTTGATCAAGTGCCCAAGCCACTTCAATGCGGGGGCAAAAATGAGTGTGAGCACGGGGCTCAGACTTGAGTCTGACCTGAGGACCCTGAGTCTGCCTATTTGACTCTCATATCCTATGTGAAAGACACCACCATTAGCTGAAAGAAAGCCCACTTACCTGGGCAAGGGGTCATTCGCATCAGGAGAGACCCCAAGAACGACCAGCCCCTCACTTATCCCCATGCAGTGTGGCAGGTAAGCAGGAGGCCAAGAAGTGTCAGGGCCCAAAGGAGCTTTAGGCTCCGTCGCTGACACCATGGCGTGAGTGGGCGCATCGTGGTCCTGTGATGGGGCAGGGCAGGCTCCTAATCCAACACAACTGGTGTCCTTATCAGAAGGGGGCATTTGGACACAGACATGCACATGGGGAGCCAGCCACATGAAGAGCTAGGCAGAGATGGGGTGCTTCTACAAGCCAACAGACACCAAAGAGTGTCAGCAATCCCCAGAAACTAGGTGAGAGGTGTACCCCCAGTGCAGAGCCCCACTCCCAGCCTTCAGAAGGAGCTACTCCACCAACACCTTGACCTCAGACTCCCAGCCTCCAGAACTCTAAGACAGTACAATTCTGCTGTTTAGCCTACCCCGTTTGTGGTACTGGGTCATAGCAGCCCGGGCGAACTAGTGCCGAATGTCAAAACACTGTATGGTTTTAAAAAGATACTGAAAGTATAGTTGTGTCTTATTGTACTATTTATGTAATTAACCATATTCATTTCACAATGCATATTCACATAGAATTAACCATATATAATGTGTAAAAACTGTAATTTTAGTAAATAGTAGTGTTTTTGATAAAATAAGTCATTGTCCCGGACAGCATCCTCCTTAAAGTCAAAGCTTGAATCTCTCCTAATTTCACATCTAATTGTATCAGCAAACCGTGTGCCAAATCTAACTGTGTCATACTAATCCAGATTAAAATAATATTTCTATTAATACTGAGGCTTCTCCTAAAAGGCTTAAGGGATTACATGTGGAAATGCAGCAAAGATTGAGGATCAAATCAGTAACTTCCAATAAGATACAACTGATTTTTAAAATAAACAAAAATCACAAACTAGCATTTTATTATCAGCAACAAACATTTATGAAGCATGTACTGTCTGCAGATCACCACATAAAATGCTGTGGATGTATGGATATGAAGGCTAAGAATACATTTAAAAAAGCAGAGAGTTGAGAAGTTAGGTTTCTAACATGTTCTCTGGTAATCACACAATAACCCAACAGCCTATCTTAAGGCAAGGAAAGCTGTCTTAACTGGTATGTCCCCACTACTTGAGCATAACAACTATCTTGGAGAAGAATAGGATAAATAAATTCCTTGTGTTAGGTTTATTTAGCACAGTTAGCTGGAGGACTGATAATAAAGGAAAAGAGACACAGTGTCTCTCACCAAAGATAAGCATCTTGAGACCACAAGTCAAACCTACGCCCAACGAACCCCCTCTGCCCTTTGTCCCATTCTTGAAAGCCTTAAAAGATAGAATCCCCAAACTTTCAGTGTGCCTCCTGAGTATGCCCACACTTGCCTTTAAGTGCGTACTTTCAAATAAAGCTTTCTCATTGCTCAAATTATTGTGGATTGTCTCTTTGTTATTTTGTTTTATTTCCAAGTCTTTACTCTGTCTCCGCTTTACTCCTAATAAGTAGTAAGGGGCTGCTAAGAGCTCAGATTTGGACCTGCATGTTTCCGTCACCTGGGTGACCTGGATGAAACTGCAGCTATGTGATCTGCTCTTAGTAGCCGGCCTGAAAATCTCCTTTCTTTGGTTAGTTCTCAGAACATAATCTCTCCCCATCCTGTGCTCCATGGCCCCCCTAAATCCTGGGGTGGTAGGGACTGGTCTCCATGCTGTGCAGATCCAAGTGAACACAGGCTGCCAGGTGACCCTGGTTTCAGGAGTTAGCAAGGGAATCTGTCCTAGGCCGAGAACTTTCTCTCTTCCCTCTTATCTGTTATTATCTTATCTGCACTTACCTGTTCTCAGCTGCCTGCAAGGCAGCTGCCATCCCTGCTGCGCTTGCTTTGATGAATTCCTTCTTACCTATACTAGTCTGACCTGCTTGAGAATTCTTCCTCATTCAGAGTCAAGAACACTCCCCAATCCAAGTTGAGGTTTCTCCTAGCGCTTCACCTAGTGCACAGGGAGAGACCCCCCAGACGCAGCTGCCCTCCAGCAAAAGCATCCCTGGGTATTCTCCTTTGGATAACTTACAACTTAGCTATGGAAAGAAGGAAATCCTGTTTACTTTTTGCATTATCTTGTGTTGGAATGATTCTGTTTCCCTCCCCATAGGAATAGGGTTATAAAAACCAGGGAGGTCCTAGGTATGGAACTTCTCAGATGCCACCCCTGGTTCCAAAGGATGGAGGCCCTTGGAAGGGGTGTGGTGTAGGTAGTGGAGAGCTCTGCTGTGGAACCCGGTCTAGCTCCTCACTCCCAGCATGACAGGCTGCTGTCACTGGGTCTAGGGAAAGTGCCATCTCATAACAGAACCCGGCTCATCTCCAGACCTGGCTGCATATGCCTTGTCTCTGAACTCCTGGCACATACCTCCAAACCTCTTCCTTCCACTTGTCCTGTCCCTCCTGTCACATGTATGGAAAAGGGCCAAGTCCTGTATATCTTTTGATTCAAAACTATCATCCATCTTCTTAACAAGTATACAATTCCAGCAAGGACAATACTGTCGACATTCTAACTTTTCATGCGTCCAAATCATTCCAAGCCCTGCATATAGAAGGCACAGCACTTTTGATCTCTTCTCAATGTGCTGCTGTCCTGGCAATACTTGTGTTTTCTTTTTCTAGTCAGCACTCAGATGCTGGACTAAAAATACTCCATGCAGTAGGAAAAAGAGTACTGGATGGGGACTCAATAAAGCTGGGTTCTCGTTCTGAACCTTCCCCTAGCCATCTGCAGGCTCTCGGGTCCGTCACCCCATCTTTCCTGAGTGGTCATTATTCATCACGGAGCTGAGACAGGACCGCCTTAGCTAAAGAGTGACGCAGAACAGAGGGAGCAGGGGGGCAGTAGGCTGCTGGCTCTTTTTAAATTAGGGAATAAACTGGGTTGCAAAGCATAGTCCTGAACCGAAATCAAGACCAATCAAACCAGGTGTTGAGTTTAAAAATTTCATCATTAAAACCAGAAAGAAGATCCCAAAATAAGCTTTTATGACACACATGTCAAATTCCAGAGCAGAGCAGTGAGTTTGGGAGCTGACAGGAGTGTGTTTTCCTTTATGCAGCACCTCTGTCTTTACTTCCCTCCTGTCCGTGTGGTTCTGGCAGGGATGACTGACACTCCATCCATATCAAAGGATAGGCACATGACCCACATCAAGTCAGTGAATGCCCCTCTTGCTAGGAATTTAAATCTGGGGCAGAAAAAGTCCAGCAGCAGAAGGCAGCTGGGTGTGAGTGGCCAAACGGTGACATCTCAGCGCCCCTCTTGTGAAGCCCCTAGGGCTAACCTTGTAAAAGTTTCCTTTATCAGGTCTCAGCACCCTTCATATAAACCTTCTTATTTTGCTAAAAGAGTCATTCAGTTTCTCTGGTTTCTGGCAAAAGAACAGTTAGAATTAGAATAGGCAAAACACTTATAATTCAAACAGGCAAAAGTAAAAAGCTTTGGTCTCCCTGGGCAGCAGAAGTCACTCAGAGAGCGCTGGCCCAGAGCAGGGAGAAGCAAGCTGGACTCCGCACTGCAGAGTGGTGACGGGGAGTGCGGGCCCCGGTGGGTCACAGCGGACCGTTTCTCACCAAGAAGTGAGCTGTCTGTGCCCAAGGATTCTAAGTTCTAACATCCTATGATTCAGAACGATCGACTTCATGGCCAGGGATCAGTGCCATCCTCAAGCAGGATGAAAAGAAAAGAGGCTTTGTGTTTTTCTCTTTTGTCTTAACTGCTCTTGGAAGGGGCTGAGTGGATGGGAGCATTTGCAAGTGTATTTAGAAAGCCTGAATCAAGCACTCTGATTCGCTAGTGTAAAACACGGGAGGCGCAGAGGTGACAGAACCTAGTCGTAACACTGGCTGCCATTTTTCACACGTTTCACAAATCAATCCCACCAAATCATTAGGGGAGCCCTGTTTTGTTATTAAATGTGCACATTTATCCTCGGACCCTTCTGTGTGTGGCACGTCAAGCATGCTTCTGTCCCACAGCATCTGCAGTTTGTTCCCTTGCTCGAGAGCGTTGTTGGAGGAGGACATCGAGAAGATGTGACCACCAGTTCATTCGTGAGCTGGACCTGGGCACCTGGAGGTACCCCCAGCCCCCCTCCTTGGAATGCATGTTCCTCTTGTCTTCCCTGCTCCTGGAAGTGCTCCAGCAACACAGGCTGGAGACAGAAATGTGGTGTAGACACTATCTGGACCCAGTACATGACTGAACCCCATTAAGGCTCTTATATAAATGTGTAAGATTCTGGTGGGTGGGTGTCGAGATTTATTCATCTTGCAGCTGCACAAGACAAGCCTCATAAGTAAGTTCCCTTACTTATGGTAACTGCTACCCACGAATCTAGAATGGTCTACCTCTCTCTTCTATCTCTCTTGTCTTCCTAATGCAGTTATACCCAGGAAGCTCCTGAGAAGACTGTGAACCAATGAACACTTTTCCATCTGATGCCTGTATTGTTCTTTGCCTGACTTCAATTACTTTGAGAATGACAATAAGGTCCTCCTGGAACATCCTATAAAAAAAATAGTAACAGCCACCCCTTTCTATCTCCCTTATCCTATTTGATTTTTCTGCAAAGAACTTATTACCATCTATTAATTTTTTTAAGTATTTGTGTATTTGATTATTATCTTTACATACCAGAATGCAAGGTCAGTGAGGCCACAGATATTTCTCTCTTTGTTCAGGACAAGATCCCCATTGGCTAGAATAATGCCTGGCACCCAGTAGACCCTTAATACATGTTTGGTGAATGAATTAATGATTTCAAATGCATAAGGCAGGGTACTCCTTCCCTATTTGAAGCCGTGGATGGTGAAGGCACAGGATGAAACTCAAGCTCAAATAGGCAGAATTCATTTTACTGAGGTTTGAGAATGTAAAGCAAGCCCCCTTGTCCAAGATATAGTCCCAGTAGTCTGTCTTACAGGCTAAAATTTCAGTATTAGAAACACCCCTTGATTCAAAGTCTCCTGTCCATTGGGACAGAGTTTTCATTACTAGCAGCCAAGGGCGAGTGGAGATGCTGGCCTCCATGACTGGTCCCAAAGATCAGGGCTCCAGGAAGGTCTTAGCACCGGGAGAGCCTGTGGCAGGCCTGGGCCAGGTGTCCTGTGGCAGACCACACAGGTACCCCAAACTTGGCGGATCCTAAGGCTGAAGCAAGGGAAGGAGTGGCCAGAGCAGATCGTGAAGGTCTAGGAGGTGAGCCTGACCCTATGACTTTCTTTCATCCTAGTTTCATCCTTGGAATTGTTGGATTTTATATTTTCAAATAACTCTCTGGTTTTGTTTCCTGTGTAGTTAATTTCTGCTTTACCTTCCGTCCTTGCAAAATTTGTTGGATTTATTTTGATATTCTTTTTCTTGTGTTTTGACTTGGATGCTTAATGCAGATTCATTGACCTTTGAACTTTCTAGTGTTCTAACAAATGTGTTTGATAGAAACACACACACGCTGTCTTTCAGTACTTCTTTGGCTGCATTCCCCAGGTCTCAATAATTATTTCTTTCAATGATGTTCATTTCTATATGTTTGTCCACAGGGAAGACCAAGAAGAAAAGCTGTAGGGAGAGAAGCTGGGTGAAGCCTTCTCAGCTGAATGAGGGGCTATAGACACCATTTCTACTTTTAACTCTATTCTCTTGTTCCTTTTCTTTACTTCTCTTTCATCTCCCACTTTTCCCAATGTCTTCTTCCCTCTACTCTCCCTGTTCCACATACAGCTATCTTCTTCCTGTCCCACCCAGAGAACAGATAAACTCTTGTACAAATGGCTTGCCTTTCCGCAGGGGGACCTGCCTTTAAAAATTGGATACAGCAGAGAAGAGAAGAGAAAAACCATAACATAAAGGAAGGGACGGGTGGGTGACTGAAATTCTAAGCCAGGAGGGAAATAATGGAGCAGGAAGGAGAGAAAGGTAGTAGAATTCTGGTGTCTCTAAGATACTCTAATTAGGGAAGCTTCATTACATCCAAGGCCGATTCATACTCTCGCTCACTGAGGCTTCTCGGAGACAGGTGCTCCAGAGAGGCTGGGGACCTGAAGAGAAATGCCTCTCTGCACGGTGTAGAGACCTGGCAAAGCAGTAGCAAATTTACTAGTGAGCTACTGTGGCTCTTAGGTAAACCCTGCCAGAAAGAATACTATTGCCCAAGAGGAAGGTTTTATTCTCTCAACATTTAGTGGTTTCATTGGAATATAAGCACCATGAGCTGAATATAGAATACTAGGCATTCTCTCCATTATTCTAGATTTGAATTTTTTTCTAAGCTGATCATAGCTACACTGAGAGATATAGATAGTCTGATGATGGTGACTGTGGTGGGCAGAGCAATGGCCCCCCAAAGATGTCTATCTCTTAATCCCCAGAACATAGCAAAGGTGTTTTGCAGTTGTGATTAACTTAAGGATCCTGAGATGGGGTGATTATCCTGGATCATTCACATTAGGACCAATGTAATCACAAGGGTGTTATGAGGGAAAGAGGGAGGCAGGAGCGTCCTAGAGAAGGAGGAATGACAATGAAATGATGCCCTTGCTGGCTGCCAAGAAGGCTGTTAATCTCTAGAAGCCAAAAAATAAAAATAAAAACAAGGAAAGGGATTCTATCCTACAGCTTCCAGAAGGAAGACAAGTCTTCTAAAACCTTCCTCTGAGCCTCCTAATACCCACTTCTAACTTCTGACATTCAGAAATATAAGATTATAAATTTGTTCTGTTTTAAGGCATTATTTCGCAGTACTTGTTAGTAACAGCAGGAAGTTAATACGATGAGAGAAATCATGAGTGCAACAGAGACTAGGCAGGCATCTTGGGCGTAACTGCTGGTTGATATTCTAATCTGTGAGACCCAGTGCTTCTCAGGATGAACACGGGATCTGCCCAAAGCATACTTTGTTTATAGTTTGGGGGTTTGGGCTTCTCCCAGATATTCTGGGTTTCTCAGACCTACAGCACTGCCTCAGCATCACGACAGAACGAGCCAAGTTTTGGGGCCGTGTGGATGACTTCAGCTGGACTCTCAAAAATTCCCATGTCCCTGAGCTGGAATCCACACCCTGGAGAGGCTCTCTTGCACAAGGACACCACCGGCCTGTGTTGTGCTGCCCACTAGTGGCTGAGGTTTGGTCGATGAAACCTCTGGGCTCCTTGAGTCACATGCCACTAGGCTTAGCGACGGCAATCCTTTGGAGAACACAGAATGCCGCTGAGTTATGTTCAAAGGAAAGAATACGTGAAGGGCAAAAGTCTAGGTGGAGAGGAAGATGGCATAGGGAGGAGGGGAACAAGGACAGGACTGGCTAGGGACTGTGTATGTGCCAGTGCCAGCCAAAGGCAGGTGGCATTTTGTGCCCCCGAGCTAATGATTCCTACCCAAATTCCCACCTTACTGAGCCCAGCAATGCTACCACATGTGCAGAGCACATAAATCAGGAAGTAAAATTTATATTTAGAATACTTATTTAAAAAAATTAAATTCTTGAAGAACATGGGTCTTCCTTGACTTTTGGATATTTATTTTATCCCTTTCATCCAACCCTTACAGATGAGGGCTTCAGACTATCTCTGGTTTATTTTCAGACTTGTCCCAGAACTCTGGAAAATGGTACACAGTGCAAATATTGAACCTCGTGCTGAGGCAGGCACCGTATCCGACACTTTATATTTTAAACTATGTGAAACCCATTAGATAATTAATGTCATTCAAATTTTAAGATTAGGAAAGTGAATTCAACCAGAGTGAGTGACTTCACAGGGACTCACTTCTGGCAGAGAGGCTGGTGTTCAAGCAGCAAGATCTTGTCTGGAGCTGGGAATCAGTTCTGGAGACCCTGGGTTCATTTGATAGTCATTTGACATTTGTTTAGTACCTACTCTGTACCAGACCCTGTTCAGTGTGAGGAATACAGCAGTGAGCAGAACAGATACAAATTCCTGTCCTCATAGAATTTACATTTAATTATGTCAGCAAGTCTCTGGTTTGATTTCATTGGCATCCTAATATATTCAGCAATATAGTCCCATCATAACACTCCATGCAGAGAGATAACCTAATTCTGAGTAGCATCCTACTTTCCTTTCCTTGGGGACCTGACTCCAACCCTTAATGTAAGCCCTGGGGGAGTTCTCAGTTCAGACGTCCTGTTAATTTGCATATTTTGACAAGAGCTGGAATTATGCACTTGTGATTCAGGCTGTATTTCCATGGTGATTCCCAAGGGTGACCACCAATTGTGCCTGGCTGGTGGAGTGCCTCTGCCTTCTGTTCGCTCTGAGGGCTCGAGCAGCCCCAGGTCAGGACCGGGCAAAGCAGCTGGCAAGGGCTGGGTGCTCCTTCAATGGTGAAGCCAAACTCTAAATGTGGGAATTCAAGGAAGGCTTTCGTACAGTAATCCCCACAGCCCCCTACACTTAATGTAACTTCTAACATTACTTTTTCATGCTGCCAGAAATACGGTGGGATTTCCATGAAAATGAGGTTTTCACTTTTAAAATATTTTAACAGGCAGTAAGCAGAATTGCTACCATAATTGTTGAAGCTCATAGACATAAGGAGGCAGATGAAAATTTCTTGGCACCGCTAGAAAAAGAAATACCTGGGCTGTAAATCATTGAGTTATAGGCACTTGTTAAGTCTCAGATGGAAATCCTGGAGCAGCCTGCCACCTTCAGGAGAACTTCCTAACTAACCTCCCAGAGAACATTGGTGTGTTAGCCTTTACAATTCCAAATATCAATCCCAGTAAAAATGTTTCATATTTTTGCTACGATTAAGCATTATATTTAATAATTGCATTAGTCTTCGTTGAACAAAATTACCCCTTCCTTTACTTTGATTCTTTAAGAAAAAATTAGTACTTCAAGTATATTTACCTCAATTCTGTTCTTGCTTTTCACTGGTTAAAAACAATGAACACTTTGCTAAGGACATCTCATCTGACAACCGATCTGGCTGTCACAGTCTGTGAAAAATACCTCAAACTTCGGAACCCCTGCTACTTCTTGGTGGGCCCTTTTATTATGGATTAATGATAGTATTTCTAAAGAATCTTAAGTAAGAGTAGCAACGCAGTGATCCATTCAGAATTGGGGGGTGGGGAGAGGGCGGGAAAAGGCAGAGAGAATATGTAACAACACTCGTTTTGTTTCTCATGTCTTATTGGCTGTTCTTTTCATTGAATTACAGGGAAGTCTCCAGGGTTTGTGAAGAATGAAGAAGGCAGGACAAAGGGGAAATAGGCTAGAGAATGACGCGGTGACTCTGCACTTAATACTAGGAAAAAATATTTAATATCAAATTAGTATCAAAACTCAAGAGAAGAAAAAATAAAATAAATAAATAAAAATAAAAAATTCAAGAGAAGAAAAAGGGTGGTATAGCTGTTATCGACAAAGGATGGCATAAATGAAATCCACACCATCTAGGAACGGGATATAAAATACGGAAAAAGAGACCACGGTGGGGCAGAAATGTGTTAGGCAAGAGGGAAATGAGGGAACTTTAAATAAGTGACTGAGAACAAACGTTCATGGAGAATGAATACACTTTCATTATATTCCTTTCACTCAAGCAGGACAGCGCAATCTTAGAACCTTTTTTTCCTTTATAAGGTGCAATTACAAGTAGTTAACATTTTAGTGGCTTCCTCTTCCGCGGCTCTAATCTGTGAAAGGACGTCCAGATCAATTTCTTTAGGACTGTGATTCCCCGCTCAGCGTGCAACTTTGGAATCACGTGGGGAGCTCGAACCGGGGCGGGTTCGCACTTCGAAGGAATTAAACCCGAACGTCTGCGGTGGGCGGTGCAGGGAACTGTGTTAAAGCTGCGCGTCCCTCTCCGGGGTTTCCAGGGGTCCCCAGAGCCGAGACCCTCCGCGGGCTTGAGACTTAGGCTCCGCCCCTCCGCGGGCCCCGGCGGTCGCTGTCCCAAGACGCGGCGTGCGCCCTCCCGCTCGCTAGGGGGCGAGCCGCGCGCGCTTAGCGGCCGTTTTTCGCCGGGTGGCCGGTCGACCTCTCAGGTGCGCATGCTCGCTGCGTCCCGGAGGGCGTCCGCGCCGGCTTCTCCCCACGTGTGGCGCGAGCCAGAGGGCATCATGTTGTGAGGACATGGGGGCCGCGGTGACTCGCCTAATAAGGAATTTCAACCTGGAGAACCGTGCTGAACGGGAGATCAGCAAGATGAAGCCCTCGCGGGCCCCCAGGCACCCCTCGACCAAGAACCGCCTGCGGGAGCAGATGAGTCGTAAGTGGTGCGAGGCGCGTGGGGGCGCGGGCGCGGGCTCCCGTGCGGGCTGGGAGGCTACCGCCGGCGACCTCGGCCCGGCGACCCGGGGGGCCGCGGAGGGCTCGGCCAGCCGAGCGCGGAGAGGCGTGGCTCCCGGGCCGGTGACCTTGAGACGGCGCCCCTGCGCCCGCGGCGGAGTCCCGGAGGGCGGAGGCCTGTGTCCCCGCCGCGCGGGTCCCCGCGGGCTTCTGTCTTTATCTCGGAGCGGCTTGGTGCAGGGAATCAAAATCAGAAGGGATCGCGCGCAGCGGCAATTTTCCCTGCGCGTCTTCACAGGCGGACTGCGAGCCTGACAGCACTGTAACTGTCCTTCCTGTCCGATTGTGTGTTGGACAAAAACATTAAAAGTGACTTGTGTTCAGTGCTTGGGATCTTAGAGGAAATTTTCTTTGGCTTTAATATTATGACATTCATTTTCTTTCCTTAGGCCATCCAGAAATTGAGGGAGAAATTTCTAGAAAAGATGACAGACTGTTGTCCTTCCTAAAAGATGTATATGTGGATTCCAAAGATCCGGCGCCTTCTGTGCAGGTAGTGTGTGTTTGGATTAAGTAAAGAACTTAGCCTTTTTGGTCTCTAGGAAAATGGTCGAGAGAAGTGTGGCAGATAGTACAGGGGAGGGAGTGCTCTGCACGGGTAAAATTGTCAGTGTGATTTTTCCGAGCAGTAGGTGTCAACAGTGGGTTTAAAATATTCAGTGAACCATTTGTAAACAGATAATGCTGTCATCCAGGCTGTTGTTCCATTTGAAGAGCACAAGCAGAATAGATTTAAGAAAATTCTTACAGGGCTAAGATGTTCAGAATGGTAAATCAGCATAGACCTCAACTTAAAAGTCACCGGGCTGCATTAGCCCCTGATGAGAGTTAGCTTGTCCTTTGAAGCTTTGAATCCAGGCATTGTGTACTTCTCTAGGTTAACGGGTCCTAGATGGCATCTTTTTCAATATAAGGCTATTTTTATATACATTGAAAATCTGTATACCTTAGCTAGGTCTTTTGGCTAACTTGCTGCAGCTTCTATTTAAGTACTTCCTGCTTCACTTTGCACTTTGACGTTATGGAGATGGCTTAAATCTCGCTAACCAACCTCTGGTAACTTCCGACTTTTCTTCCGTAGCTTATTCAGCGCAGCCCTCATAGAATTGAAGAGATTTGGGGCTTTGCTCTGGATTAGGCTTTGGCTATGTTGTTGCTGGTTTCATCTTCCATCCAGACCCCTAAAACTTTATCCATATCAGCAATAAAGCTTTTACTTCCTTACCATTCATGTGTTCACTGGAGTAGCCCTTTTAATTTCCTTCAAGAACTTTTCCTTTGTGTTCACAGCTTGGCTAACTGACTCTAGAGGCCTAGCTTTTGGTCTCTCATGACTTTTGACACTTCAGCTTAATCATTTCTAGCTTTTGACTTAAAGTGAGGGACATGGGATTTTTCCTTTCCCCTGAACATTTTAGAGGGCATTGTAGGGTCATTATTGGCTTAATTTCAGTATTGTCTTATATTAGGGAATATGGAGGCCTAAGGAGATGGGGAATGGCTGGATCATGGAGCAGCCAGAACACACACAGCTTTTATCAATTAAGTTCACCTTGTTGTAGGGGCAAAGCAAAACAGCTGCAATAGTAACATCAAAGATCAGCGATCACAGATCACCTTAACAAATCTAATAGTAATGAAAAATGTTTGAAATACTTCAAGAATTACCACAATGTGACACCACAAGTGAGCAAATGCTATTGGAAAAATGGCACCAGTAGACTTGCTCACACAGGGTCACCACAAACCAATTTTTAAAAAATGCACTATTTGCGACGTGTAATAAAGCGAAGTGCAATAAAACAGGGTGTGCCTGTGTAATACATAAAGAGATATACAGTGGTGTTAAAAATTCATTTTAATTAGTTTTTCAGTGGATTCTCTTTATTTTTCTAAAGATGCTTGTATTTATCAGTTTGCAGTTAAAATTTTCCTTTCTAGTACTTTTACTTAATTCTTGTGTTTTCTATAGCATTAACAGAGCACTGAAAGTTGGTATTGTTTCCTGTTCTTTACTCACATAGGTGGCCTCTGATGTCCATTAATTATAATGAAATGATATGGTTTCTGATTAAAAACTACTTGTATCACATTTGGGACATTTCCTTGTATTTTCAATTTGTTTAGAGATTTTTTTTTTTTTGGTCAGGAGAGGATGTTTAATTTTATCAGATATTTTTTCTATCATAATAGTATTAGTTTTAGTATTAAATATTAAATGCTAACCAGAAGGGAAATTGGAATAAAAGTATATCTGGGGTGGAAGGAGGATCTCCCTGGGAATGGGAAAATAAGCTTTGAGTTTAGGGAAGGAAAGCAGTTAGGAGGAAGGTGTCAGGGCAGAGTTACAATATACAGGCAGGAGAGTGTGTGACGTCCTTGGACGATGGTTAGAATGTAGTACCATTAGGGGAGAACGTAGGATGAATTGGGAGAAATGGGGTGGGATAACGGGTGATGGGGCCTCTTACATGTCTTGTGAAGAATTTGGGTTTTATCCTGAGGAAGTCAGTGAAGAGTTTCATGTCAAAAAGTGACGTCAGATATGCTTTACAATGGGACCAGTTTTGAGAGTGGGCTGGGAGAGAGCAAAATGCTTTTATCCAGTTAGAGGAGACCAGTTAGGAAGCTTTTGCAGTAATTCCTGCAAAGGACATGGGTATGGACGACGGTGATTTAGTGCCTGGGAGAGAAGTGATAGGTTCAATCAAGAGGGACTTAGAAGGCAGTGTCAACAGAATTTGGTCCCTGATTGGATTGTAGTGAGGGAGAAGGAGATGTCGGATACAGCAAGAGAAGCTTTGAGTTTTGGAATGGATGGGGGAGGTGGGTGGTGGTGGGCCCTGAGAGAATATGGGGATAGAACTGGATTTTCTTAGGCAAGGGATAATTTCAGTTTTAGACATGTTGATTTTGAGGCGCTTGTAGATTTTCCAAGTAGAGAGATGCTTATTAGGCATTTGAGAATTTAAGGCTGGAAGTCAGGAGAAAGGTCTAGGTTTGAGATTTGAAAATCATTAACATGTAGGTAGTAACTGAAGTTCAGGGGATGTGTGGGATTACTTAGAAAGAATGTATGGAGTGAAGAGAGGGCCCGGGCCAGAACTTAGGACACACTAACATTTAAGGGGCAGCTGGCGGGAAACAGCCCACAAAAAAAACAAAGAAGGAACCACTGGAGAGGCAGACAGAAACCTAGGAGAGGGCTGGCCTGGGAACCAAGGGGAAAGATAGTGGTGCGGACACAGGAGTGGTCAGCAGCATCAGATGCTGTAGTGAATTCACGTAAGTGTCTTCTAGAGTAAGTGTCTTCTAGAGTAAGATCTATCTAATTCTCTGGATCAGACATCACAAGTATCTTTTAAAGCTTCACTAAAAAAAAGGAAACTGGTCATCACAAAGGAAGTATTAATTTTGGGTTTGGTGGGTGTTTTTAAAAGTAGTGACTACAGCATTTTTCTATTTTGACCCAACATCCGTGGTGGACAGGGTGCAGTTGAAAGGGAAAGGGGAGAAAGTGATTGGCATAGGCGGGGCGCAGGGAAAGGGGAGAGAGTGATTGGCATAGGCGGGGCGCAGGGAAAGGGGAGAAAGTGATTGGCATAGGCGGGGCGCAGGAGTGAGGGACGGAGCACAGCTGCCGTGCTCGCACTTGGGGCGGCCAGCAGAGGGAATGGCGGGTGTGTGTAGGTTGTTTTATTTATATTTGTTGGGGTATCGGAGGCATTGGTTTATTTTCTCTGAAAAGGTAAGATCTTTAACAATATTTGAACTCATTCAAGGTATTTGGGGGCACTGAATGTGAAATACAAAACTAAGAAACAGAATGGAAAATTACCAAGTAAGCTGTTAGGGCCAAATCAAAATCCTTCACTTCTAAAGCAGTTTCTAATCAAATCGATTCATTTTTCTTTTAATATACATGAAATAATATGGTGAGTGGATGGTATATATTTGATTATTATTTTCCAAACTACCTGAATTTCTTAATGATTAATTGAGCTGTAATTAGGAAATGGCAGTGTGGTAAATGCCATTAAACTTTGGCTCATTGTAATATGAAAATGTAGTTTGGAGAAGCACGTGTAGCGTTTATTTGAAGAAGAATGGAGATTTGAGAAGCATGTAAGTAGATGTCACACCTATTCTCTCATCTTGAAAGCCTTTTTCTTTGTTTCTATTTTTTTGGTACTAGGTGAAAGATGCTGGAACTCCTCAAGAGCCAAAGGAATTCAGGTTGCTAAAAGGCCAACACTTTGACACGATGAATATGAACATTCCCAGAGGCAAAATTTCCATTGAAGAGGCATTGACACTTCTCAATAATCATAAACTTTATCCAGAAAAATGTACTGCTGAGAAAATAGCAGAAGAATACCATCTAGAACTGAAAGACGTAAATTCCCTTCTCAAATATTTTGTTACCTTTGAAGTCAAAATCTTTCCTCCTGTAGACAAGAAAGCAATACAATCAAAATGAAGAAAATCTTGGAATTACTTTTACTATATATACTCCCATTCCCATACCTTGTTTCTTATTTTTAGCATATATAAATTAATGTTTAAAGCTTCCTCTTTGTGAAAGCATGCTATTTATTGAGCTCTGCTGAATTGTTAGGATGGCTGGTTGAATGAATTTTGTTTTTTTTTTTAAATTTGGTTTAGGCATATATTCATATGAAATACCAGCATGATTAATCACATGTATCAATATATTACAAATAAAAGAGTTCATGCATTATTTTAGGCACACCATATCATCAGCTTTTAAATTGGTCATACGGCTTCTTGGGAAATGTCCTGAGTTTAACGTTCAGAGTTCTTCTTTCCAACTCAGGTAGTTAGTTTATTCTTGCTCCAGGACAGTGGAAGTACTAGCTCTCCTGCTCTTAACACTGACATTTTCTTGCTAGGGAGATGGATACTTGACAGTAAGGCAGAGTAACTGTTTCATAAAGCAGACAGGACACTGGAAACAAAATTAACAGAAAATACGTTTTTATTACTCCATGTAATATGAACTGGAACTTACTTTGGTTTGAATTGGTTTTACATATGGAATAACTTAAATTGTAAAAATGAGCTGGAGTTTATATAATTTTAGCCATCTGCTTTGACAAATGAACATGTAAGTCAAAAAGCCTTCAGAGAGGTGGTGAAAGCCTTCAGAGAGGTGGTGATGGGAGCTACCTGAAAAAATTCCTTCGCTCCAGACTTGAGAAGTACAGGAAAATTTTAAAGAGAGGTTGATTCAACCATGGCAAATGAAATTTGGTGACCAAAGATACATACATTTTCTTAATCCAATGCTGGTTGAAAGAAGAGGGAAAAATAGCAAGTAGAAGCATAAAATGTGATCCTTTTTTTTTTTTGAGAATGCATATCTTATATTTATTGATCAAATGGTTGTTAACAACAATAAAATTATAAAATTCTGTATAGGGGACTCAATGCACAATCATTAATCAACCCCAAGTCTAATTCTCAACAGTCTCCAATCTTCTAAAGTATAATGATCAAGTTCTTACATGGTGAACAAATTCTTACATAGTGAATAAGTTCTTACATGGTAAACAGTGCAAGGGCAGTCATCACAGAAACTTTCAGTTTTGATCACTCATTATGAACCATAAACAATCACGTCAAATATGAATATTCATTTGATTTTTATACTTGATTTATATGTGGATCCCACATTTCTCCCTTTATTATTATTATTATTTTTAATAAAATGCTGAAGTGGTAGGTAGATGTAAGATAGAGGTAGAAAACTTAGTGTTGTAAGAGAGCAAATGTAGATGATCAGGTGTGTGCCTGTAGACTATGTGTTAATCCAAGCTAGACAAGGGCAATAAAACATCCACGGATGCAGAAGATTTCTCTCAAAACGGGGGGAGAGTTTCTAAGCCTCACCTCTGTTGAGCCCCAATTTCTCACCTGATGGCCCCCCTGCGACTGTGCCTGTCTTAGGTTGTTCCTCCCTTGAGGAATCTTACCCGTCTCTGGCTAACCAGTCATCTTCCGGGGCCATACAGGGAGATGTAAAGTTCGTAAGTGAGAGAGAAGCCATATTGTTTGAAAAGGTTAGCTTTTTACTTTGCATATTTATGCCCTGTGGCTTCTATGCCCAGCATTTGACTTGAGGTATCTTTAGCACTTGGAGGAATTATGATACTCGGTAAATTCGATATGAGGCACAAATTCTATTTAAGGGTTGTAATTAGGAAGGAAGAAGAAAAGCTATAGAGGTAGCAGACAGAAGAAAACATGGGAAGATTATTTCTTTGACATATCTTCTTTTAGAGTAATTTAAGCATGTATAGGTTTTAAACTACTAATTAAATTGCACACACACATTAACATAATAGGAATACAGTTACATAACCAAAGCAGATCTATAATTACCAGCCATCTCCAGTGAGGCCAAAAAAACCAGTTAGGCACCCTAGGCATTTGTGAAAATTTGTCTATGATATGATGGATATTGTCCAACTGTACTTGAACAGTCTGAGAGAAATCAGACAAATTAAGACAGCCCATTCCTGGGAACTGTTCACATCCCATATGTTCTTTTAACAGTAGATACTCTGTAGTTGTAAGATTTTGGAGCACTAGAACTTGCCCTTCTCCTAATTCTTGGTTGAGTTCCAACAGTGTAGATCCAGTCAAATTTGTTGTTTTACTGTATGCACAGGCCAGCTTAGATATCTCCTCCTTCATTCCCATGGCAAGTCCAGGAACCGGTGGGATGAATGCAGCTACAACTGCAGCATCGCCTGGATCTTTGTTGAGGTTTTTTGATGATCATCTTCTGGTATGACTCTTCCAGAGAGTGCTGATGTTGGAAGTTCTTCTTCATATCGTATCTTAGTTCATTTTCTGGGTAGGCAAATTAGGCTTTGATCCTCTGTATAAATACAAACAGACCCTTTGCCCACACTTTGATCTGCCCTTTATACCATTATGTAGAACTCATTGGAGGTCACCACACAGGAACTGCTTTTTTTTTTTTCTTTTTTTGTTATCTTTAATCTACACCTACATGAAGTATATTATGTTTACTAGGCTCTCCCCTATACCAGGTCCCTGCTATAAACCCCTTTACAGTCACTGTACATCAGCATAGCTAAATGTTGTAGAATCACTACTTGTCTTCTCTGTGTTGTAGAGCCCTCCCCTTTTTCCCACCCCCCCCATGCATGCTGATCTTAACAGCCCCCTTCTGCCTCCTCCCCCTTATTCCTCCCTACCCACCCATCCTCCCCAGTCCCTTTCCCTTTGGTACCTGTTAGTCCATTCTTTGGTTCTGTGATTCCGCTGCTGTTTTGTTCCTTCAGTTTTTCCTTTGTTCTTATACTCCACAGATGAGTGAAATGATTTGGTATTTCTCTTTCTCCGCTTGGCTTATTTCACTGAGCATAATACCCTCCAGCTCCATCCATGTTGCTGCAAATGGTAGGATTTGCCCTCTTCTTCTGGCTGAGTAGTATTCCATTGTGTATATGTACCACATCTTCTGTATCCATTCATCTACTGATGGACATTTAGGTTGTTTCCAATTCTTGGCTATTGTAAATAGTGCTGCGATAAACATAGGGGTGCATTGGTCTTTCTCAAACTTGATTGCTGCATTCTTAGGGTAAATTCCTAGGAGTGCAATTCCTGGGTCAAATGGTAAGTCTGTTTTGAGCATTTTGATGAACCTCCATACTGCTTTCCACAATGGTTGAACTAGTTTACATTCCCACCAGCAGTGTAGGGGGGTTCCCTTTTCTCCACAGCCTCGCCAACATTTGTTGTTGTTTGTCTTTTGGATGGCAGCCATCCTTACTGGTGTGAGGTGATACCTCATTGTAGTTTTAATTTGCATTTCTCTGATAATTAGCGATGTGGAGCATCTTTTCATGTGTCTGTTGGCCATCTGTATTTCTTTTTTGGAGAACTGTCTGTTCAGTTCCTCTGTCCAATTTTTAATTGGATTATTTGATTTTTGTTTGTTGAAGTGTGTGAGTTCTATATATTTGGGACGTCAGGCCTTTATTGGATCTGTCATTTACAAATATATTCTCCCATACTGTAGGGTTCCTTTTTGTTCTATTGATGGTGTCTTTTGCTGTACAGAAGCTTTTCAGCTTAATATAGTCCCACTTATTCATTTTTGCTGTTGTTTTCCTTGCCTGGGGAGATATGTTCAAGAAGAGGTCACTCATGTTTATGTCTATGAGGTTTTTGCCTATGTTTTTTTCCACGAGTTTAATGGTTTCATGGCTTACATTCAAGTCTTTGATCCATTTTGAATTTACTTTTGTATATGGGGTTAGACAATGGTCCAGTTTCATTCTCCTACATGTAACTGTCCAGTTTTGCCAGCACCATCTGTTGAATAGACTGTCATTTCGCCATTGTATGTCCATGGTTCCTTTATCAAATATTAATTGACCATATATGTTTGGGTTAATGTCTGGAGTCTCTAGTCTGTTCCACTGGTCTGTGGCTCTGTTCTTGTGCCAGTACCAAATTGTCTTCATTAATATGGCTTTATAGTAGAGCTTGAAATTGGGAAGTGAGATCCCCCCTACTTTATTCTTCTTTCTCAGGATTGCTTTGGCTATTCGGGGTCTTTGGTGTTTCCATATGGATTTTTGAATTATTTGTTCCAGTTCATTAATGAATGTTGCTGGTAATTTGATAGGGATTGCATCAAATCTGTATATTGCTTTGGGCAGGATGGCCATTTTGACAATATTAATTCTTCCTAGCCACGAGCATGGGATGAGTTTCCATCTGTTAGTGTCTCCTTTAATTTCTCTTAAGAGTGATTTGTAGTTTTCAGAGTATAGGTCATTCACTTCTTTGGTTAGATTTATTCCTAGGTATTTTATTCTTTTTGATGCAATTGTGAATGGAATTGTTTTCCTGATTTCTCTTTCTATTGGTTCATTGTTAGTGTATAGGAAAGCCACAGATTTCTGTGTGTTGATTTTGTATCCTGCAACTTTGCTGTATTCCGATATCAGTTCTAGTAGTTTTGGGGTGGAGTCTTTGGGGTTTTTTATGTACAATATCATGTTATCTGTTAATAGTGACAGTTTAACTTCTTCTTTACCAATCTGGATTCCTTGTATTTCTTTGTTTTGTCTGATTGCCGTGGCTAGGACCTCCAGTACTATGTTAAATAAGAGTGGAGATAGTGGGCATCCCTGTCTAGTTCCCGATCTCAGAGGAAATGCTTTCAGCTTCTCGCTGTTCAATATAATGTTGGCTGTGGGTTTATCATAGATGGCCTTTATTATGTTGAGGTACTTGCCCTCTATTCCCATTTTGCTGAGAGTTTTTATCATGAATGGATGTTGAACTTTGTCAAATGCTTTTTCAGCATCTTTGGAGATGATCATGTGGTTTTTGTCTTTCTTTTTGTTGATGTGGTGGATGACGTTGATGGATTTTCAAATGTTGTACCATCCTTGCATCCCTGGGATGAATCCCACTTGGTCATGGTGTATGATCCTTTTGATATACTTTTGTATTCGGTTTGCTAATATTTTATTAAGTATTTTTGCATCTACATTCATCAGGGATATTGGTCTGTAATTTTCTTTTTTGGCGGGGTCTTTGCTTGGTTTTGGTATTAGGGTGATGTTGGCTTCATAGAATGAGTTTGGGAGTATTCCCTCCTCTTCTTTTTTTTGGAAAACTTTAAGGAGAATGGGTATTATGTCTTCTCTGTGTGTCTGATAAAATTCCGAGGTAAATCCGTCCGGCCCGGGTGTTTTGTTCTTGGGTAGTTTTTTGATTACCGTTTCAATTTCTTTGCTCATAATTGGTTTGTTTAACTTTTGTGTTTCTTCCTTGGTCAGTCTTGGAAGGTTGTATTTTTCTAGGAAGTTGTCCATTTCTTCTAGGTTTTCCAGCTTGTTGGCATATAGGTTTTCACAGTAGTCTTTAGTAATTCTTTGTATTTCTGTGGAGTCTGTCGTGTTTTTTCCGTTCTCATTTGTGATTCTGTTGATTTGTGTTGATTCTCTTTTTCTCTTAATAAGTTTGGCTAGAGGCTTATCTATTTTGTTTATTTTCTCAAAGAACCAGCTCTTGGTTTCATTGATTTTTGCTACTGTTTTATTCTTCTCAATTTGTTTATTTCTTCTCTGATCTTTATTATGTCCCTCCTTCTGCTGACTTTAGGCCTCATTTGTTCTTCTTTTTCCAATTTCGATAATTGTGATGTTAGACTATTCATTTGGGATTGTTCTTGTTTCTTCAAGTATGCCTGGATCGCTATATACTTTCCTCTTAAGACTGCTTTCGCTGCGTCCCACAGAAGTTGGGGCTTTGTGTTATTGTTGTCATTTGTTTCCATATATTCCTTGATCTCTATTTTAATTTGTTCTTTGATCCATTGATTATTTAGGAGCATGTTGTTAAGCCTCCATGTGTTTGTGATCGTTTTTGTTTTCTTTGTAGAATTTATTTCTAGCTTTATACCTTTGTGGTCTGAAAAGTTGGTTGGTAGAATTTCAATATTTTGGATTTTGCTGAGGCTCTTTTTGTGGGCTAGTATGTGGTCTATTCTGGAGAATGTTCCATGTGCACTTGAGAAGAATGTATATCCTGTTGCTTTTGGATGTAGAGTTCTATAGATGTCTATTAGGTCCATCTGCTCTACTGTGTTGTTCAGTGCTTCCGTGTCCTTACTTATTTTCTGCCCGGTGGATCTATCCTTTGGGGTGAGTGGTGTGTTGAAGTATCCTAGAATGAATGCATTGCAGTCTATTTCCCCCTTTAGTTCTGTTAGTATTTGTTTCACATATGCTGGTGCTCCTGTGTTGGGTGCATATATATTTAGAATGGTTATATCCTCTTGTTGGACTGAGCCCTTTATCATTATGTAGTGTCCTTCTTTATCTCTTGTTACTTTCTTTGTTTTGAAGTCTATTTTGTCTGATAGTAGTACTGCAACCCCTGCTTTCTTCTCACTGTTGTTTGCCTGAAATATGTTTTTCCATCCTTTGACTTTTAGTCTGTACATGTCTTTGGGTTTGAGGTGAGTTTCTTGTAAGCAGCATATAGATGGGTCTTGCTTTTTTATCCATTCTATTACTCTGTGTCTTTTGATTGGTGCATTCATCCATTTACATTTAGGGTGACTAATGAAAGATATGTACTTATTGCCATTGCAGGCTTTAAATTCGTGGTTACCAAAGGTTCAAGGTTAGCCTCTTTAGTATCTTACTGCCTAACTTAGCTCGCTTATTGAGCTGTTACATACACTGTCTGGAGATTCTTTTCTTCTCTCCCTTCTTATTCCTCCTCCTCTATTCTTCATATGTTGGGTGTTTTGTTCTGTGCTTTTTCTAGGAGTGCTCCCATCTAGAGCAGTCCCTGTAAGATGTCCTGTAGAGGTGGTTTGTGGGAAGCAAATTTCCTCAGCTTTTGTTTGTCTGGGAATTGTTTAGTCCCGCCATCATATTTAAATGATAGTCGTGCTGGATACAGTATCCTTGGTTCAAGGCCCTTCTGTTTCATTGCATTAAATATATCATGCCATTCTCTTCTGGCCTGTAGGGTTTCTGTCGAGAAGTCTGATGTTAGCCTGATGGGTTTTCCTTTATAGGTGACCTTTTTCTCTCTAGCTGCCTTTAAAACTCTTTCCTTGTCCTTGATGTTTGCCATTTTAATTATTATGTGTCTTGGTGTTGTCCTCCTTGGATCCTTTCTGTTGGGGGTTCTGTGTATTTCCGTGGTGTGTTCGATTATTTCCTCTCCCAGTGTGGGGAAGTTTTCAGCAATTATTTCTTCCAAGATACTTTCCGTCCCTTTTCCTCTCTCTTCTTCTTCTGGGATCCCTATAATATGGATATTGTCCCTTTTGGATTGGTCACACAGTTCTCTTAATATTGTTTCATTCCTGGAGATCCTTTTGTCTCTCTTTATGTCAGCTTCTATGCGTTCCTGTTCTCTGGTTTCAATTCCATCAGTGGCCTCTTGCATTCTATCCATTCTGCTTATAAACCCTTCCAGAGTTTGTTTCATTTCTGCGATCTCCTTTCTGGCATCTGTGATCTCCCTCCGGACTTCATCCCATTTTTCTTGCGTATTTCTCTGCATCTCTGTCAGCATGTTTATGATTCTTATTTTGAATTCTTTTTCAGGAAGACTTGTTAAGTCTGTCTCCTTCTCTGGTGTTGTCTCTGTGATCTTTGTCTGCCTGTAGCTTTGCCTTTTCATGGTGATAGGAATAGTCTGCAGAGCTGGGACGAGTGACGGCTGGAAGGACTTCCTTTCTTGTTGGTTTGTGGCCCTCCTCTCCTGGGAGAACAGCGACCTCTAGTGGCTTGTGCTGCGCAGCTGCGCGCAGACAGGGCTTCTGCTTCCTACCCGGTTGCTATGGAGTTTATCTCCGCTGTTGCTGTGGGCGTGGCCTGGCTCGGGCAGCTGCTCCAAAATGGTGGAGTCGCGTTGGAGCAGGAGCGGCTGGGAGGCTATTTATCTCCGTAAGGGGCCTCCCTGCTCCCTGCAGCCCAGGGGTTAGGGTGCCCAGAGATCCCCGGATTCCCTAACTCTGGATTAAGTGTCCCGCCCTGCCCCTTTAAGGCTTCCAAAAAGCACCCGCCAAAACAAAACGACCACAAAAAAAAAAAAAATTTAAAAAATTTAAAAAGACAAATAAATAAATAAATAATGGCCGCTCGATTTTCTTAATTCTCCGGTGCCAGCCTCAGGCCTCTGCTCACCGGTCTTGCTGCCCTGTTTCCCTAGTATTGGGGTCCCTATCCCTTTAAGACTTCCATAAAGCGCTCGCCAAAACAAAACAGAAAAAAAAAAAAATGGCCGCTCGCTTTTGTTTGTTCTCTGGTGCCAGCCTCAGGCACCCGCTCACTGGTCTTGCTGCCCTGTTTCCCTAGCATCCAGGGCCCCCTGGGCACGCACTGTGTCTGCGCTCTGGCCCGGATGGCGGGGGCTGGGTGCTCGGCAGCCCTGGGCTCCGTCTCCCTCCCGCTCTGCCTGCTCTTCTCCCGCCGGGAGCTGGGGGGCCGGGGCTTGTATCTTACCCCCTTCGCGAGGCGCTGGGTTCTCTCAGGTGCGGATGTGGTCTGGATATTGTCCTGTGTCCTCTGGTCTTTATTCTAGGAAGGGTTGTCTTTGTTATATTTTCATAGATATATGTTGTTTTGGGAGGAGATTTCCGCTGCTCTACTCACGCCGCCATCTTGGCTCCACCAAAATGTGATCCTTTTTATAGGTACCTGGGAAATTGCTGCTTCAGCCATTAAACCAGCTTAGAAGCACAATGTGCACCAGTACTAGGGCCTTGAGTGAGGCTGTGTAAATTTAGCTCTGTCATAATACTACCTCCTTTACTTAAATCTAAGGGATACTGTGAAGATAGTAAGGTTACAAAGGACTCAACAAATATGACTTATTTTTTGGAGTTGAGAACAGAGGCCTGGGGGTGGTTTCATGGCCTCTTTAAGCTAATGCTGTTTATAACACAGCCAGGCCCAGAATTCAGGTTTTCCAAATCCTGGTGGTGTGTTTTTCCTGCTGTGCCAAAAAAGAAGCATATCTCAGAGGAGAAAGTATGACTTGTAGGAATATTGGGAATGTAGTAAGAAAAAATTCCAGGTTATCAGTGTTTTTCTGAGGGAAGATAGACATTCCCTACCTCCCAGGGGTTCCCTTGGAACTGGTATGGAAGATGCTGAGGAATTCAGAATGACAGTGGAATGAGCAAGCATTTGTGATCCTTGGGGAAAAAAATGGAGATGGGAAAATTTTAAGCTTGAGTTCAGCAGTTGCATTATGTGAGTAAACTATACCTCGTTTATGTTTGGCTCTAAACAGTTCTTTTGAGAAAGCAACTCTATAAAATCGCATTTTTAAAAACTGGTAAGTTAATCAAATTTTTTCCTTTTCAAATAAAGGTCAACACTTGAATCATTAATACTGCTTTTTCTGATCCTTATTCAGATCTACACTGGTTAGATGTCTGTAAATACAGCTATTGTTACATTGTCTCACATGTAACAATACTTCCCACATCATTCATTGGACTATTAATGCTTTCTCTCACATGTTGGAAGACACTTGGGTAGTTGTCACAGGAAGCAAGTTTAGATTTCAGAAAGCTTGGATGTAGATATCCGCATCACCACTAGCCATGTGATCTTGGCTGTGTCTTCAACTGTGAGATGTAATAATTACTAATATCTTAAGAGCAATTACACTACTAGGCTCTGATGTAGGTGCTGTACATGTATTAACTTGCTTAAACTTTACCACAGAGGTTTGAGGATAAATACTGTTAACCATATTTTACAGGGAAAATTGAAGCATGGACATGTAAAGTAACTTAAGAGATAACTGAGTTAAGTGTCGGAACCTAGATTTAAACCTTAGTATGTTTCAAAACCATGAGCTCCTAACTGCTGTGTTGATTCTCTGAGATTAGAGGAATTAAGGTGGCGTACCACTGAAATGTCTTAGATAAACTAGAAGGTAGGGTCATTCTTACCATAAAAAGCACTAATGTAGGTCTTGAAGGTCACCTGGAATCTAAATGCACGTCTTAGCCCCACTGTCAATATGTAGTATCTCAGTACGAACCACTCAGGAATGACTCCTGTCTCCCAGAGGGCTTTGCTTGGCCCCAAGTAATGCTTGTTTTTGTTCATACATTCCCTCCTCATGCCTTTAAACACACATACTGCCAAGACGAGGGTGGGGCACCACTGAACAATCAGTGGTAGTGTGAGGAGGAAGCTTCTGTACCCACATGAGGAGGGATTGAAAATGCCTCAGTGCACCCTGAATCGGGGTGGTGCTTCAAGATAGCTTGCTGGGTGCAAGCTGGAAGTATATAAGAAACGAGCATGTATATAGGATTAAAATGGTTTTATGCATCTTAAATAGTCATCACTCACTGTTTTGACAGCTACTCGGTCCTGATAAACACCCATCCATTAGTTTGAGAGAAGGAATGTTTATCTGGATGCTCCATTTCTTCTGCTTTAGGAATAATAAGACCAATTACTTAGAGAAGGAGAAATGATGAAATACCAGAAGTACTTGGATCTCAATCCTTATATAAAAACCAAAGCTTTACATTCAGAGCATTTGGGCCACTAATACCATGGCTTTTCTTTGTCATTGAACTCTAACAATACAACTATGTCTTGGGAGAGCAGGTGAGTAGAATTGTAGTCAGGGCACTCACCAGGTAGAAGAACAGAATCCTGAAGAGCAGAGATGAAGTTCTGTAATTTTTTTTTATGATGTTGCGAAGTGTAGTAGGTAACACCCAAATTGCTTCCTGTGAGGAAAAAGGCAACAGCTAGGTCATTATCAAAAGGAGCAATTTAGGGACAAAAATACAGTCAAAATGGGATAAGCCAGTATTTGGGAGTTAAGTAATTCTTGAGATGAAATAGGTAACAGTGTACAATCTTGATGAGTAGGAAAACTTCTTGGTTGCATGTAAGAATATACTCATTGGAAAGGTTATCTAATTGTGAAAGAAGAGAGCCACAATAATATTGCCTGACCGAAGCATGTAAACTAATACAAGAATTTATGTGTAGGATTGATTACTGACAACCACATCTGGAAATAGAGACCACTGAAGAGGAAAATAAACATTTTGTTTATTTCAAAAAGAAGCCTCAAACCTTTTCATTATTACAGAAGAATAAGTATTGAATACATTTAATAGGTATGTGTTTGGTAGTAAAAATTCTATGTGGAGATAATGATTTTGAGTAATTTTGCTCTGGTGGTATAGTTTGCAATACCTAAGTATGAAAAGTTTCACAGAGTTTTCTTTTAAAGTCTTCCTGTATTTCAAGATAAGCAGAGTACAAATCATCCACTAATTTAATTGAACTATATAATGAAGATTATTACTTTCATTTTAGAAGTATCTGTAAGTTCCTTTCATTTTTCAGTGATGATTGTTACACAACAGTATGTTTTTGTGTCATATTTAAGTTTTATTTTTCTTGTAGTTTACTTCTTTCAATATATGACATTATGACTTCACTTTATATGAGTTGGTAAGTATATAAACATGCTACTTTTTAATTACCCGAATAAGAAAAAATATAAATGGGCTCCTAGCTGTTATTTAGATTATGATTAGTGTAGGGAAAGTCTTGCATGGAGTTTGCAGCTCCCATTAACTCTATTCATTGCTCCTTAGGCCATTATGCCTTCATTACTCAATTATTTCTTATCAGTCTTCCTGCTTCCGGTGCTGGTTTACAGCTGATGCTATTGGTTCGGGTAAGGAACTTGGAAATACAAAAACCACTTAAAATTTGTCTCGTAAGAAGGAAAGGAGGGGGCAGAGAGAGATTAGTTTTGCCTGACAAACATCCGAGAAATACTGCAACTTCCCCAAAGTATATGAGTACATGAGTACCTCTGTATACCAAAGTATGAGTACCTTTGCTCCTCCTAGGTTATTTACCTTTTTGTTGTTGGTACAGCTTTTCATTTTATTTGCGGGCATGGTGCTTCCGGAGGAATAGCACTCGGTAAGAGAAAGGATTTTAAAGGGGCCAGATTAAAGAAATTCTAAAGCCTCGAAAACGGCATCCTGAACGAGGCCTCTGAACATGCTGTGTCCCCGGAGACCCCCTTTCAGGTCGGGCAAATGCGTGACCCACTTCGAATGTAGATACAAGACTAATAGTATGATTTTTGGAACCTGTCTCGTCTCAAGTGTTTCTGTAAGCAAGGAGGCGACCAACACTGAAGCCTTGCTTCACAGTCCGTGCCCGAGAGGCGGCGGCGGGTGGCCCTGCCTCCCCGCGCTCCCACCTCCGCCCCGGCCGCCGCCGCGCTCGCCGCGTCCCGCTCCGCGCGGGGCAGCGACTCGGCCGCGCGCGCTCGGCTGCAGGCCGGGCGCCGAGAGCGTGCTGGGCGCGCTCCCGCGCCTGTTCCGGGCGCGGCGGCGCGCAGCCAGCAGGCCAGCGGCGGCCGGGCCACCTCCGTGGACAGAAGCGCAGACCTGGGAGTTCAGCCGCACGGACCGGCGTCGCGGGACCTTCAGAGGGTCCCTCGGGCGGGGACGCGCCGGGTCTGGGGGCGGCGGCGGTCCCGCTGACCCCGAAGACGGTCGCGGTGGCGGAGACGGACGGGACGGGGACGCCGCGGACCGTCTGCCAGGACGCCGCCAGCCGCCCGTGCGGAGACCGCGGCCCAGGGCTGGGGGGCCGCGCCGGGGCTTGGGGGGCAGGTCGCCCATGTGACCGGCGTCCGACCGCCGCCCCAGCCTCCCCAGCTCCGGAGGGAGATTCCCCGTGGGGCTTTCCCGGGCCGATTCTTGACCTGTCGGTCAAAGTTCTGAAACAGGACGGGTAATACTTCACGCAGGGGACCCGTGTCAGTCGGACGGGAGCCCCGCCGCTCTACGGAGAGCCGCTCGGGCGCCTGTGTCGTCCAGTGGAATTCTCGAAGCAGACCGTCTGTGCCCCTTCGTGCTCGGAACTGTGGGTGTTTGCACCGCCTGGGAGACAGCCCAACCTGGAAGATCGATGTCCACTAATCGTGTGGGATGCAAACAGCCTTCCTGACCTCCATGCGCTGTACATGGCATCGCAACAGTCGGGCAATTGGTGGTGAATTCCTTCGAGTTTTCTTTTTTTTTAATTTAAAAAAAGCAAGTGGAAAATGTGTACGGTTTATTTGTTTTTGTTTTTTTTGTTTTTTGAAAGTCAACTATAGGATGATTAGACAGCACAGGGAAAGCTGCTAAATGCACTGAATCCCTAGAATGTGACTTTTGTAACTTTTTTCGTGTGTGGGCGTCTTTTGTTTTTGTTTTGGTAGGCTTGGAATTTGTTTTTTTTGGAGGAATGAACATCATTGTTTTTGTTCCGGAGGGAAGTTCTTGATGGTGTTTCTTTCCGCCCAAAATTGACTTAGATATTAAAATTTGGTACTTATCCAGAGTTAAAAAAAATGAGTAGCCGTGCTTCAATTAAAATTGCAATGAGAAAAAAAGTGGCTTTTCAAATCATTTCCTCAAATCAATTATGTTGCTAATTATTTACACTTATTCATTCACCACAAATATTTATTTATCTATTTACTGTGTGCTAGGCTGGCACTATTCTAGAAGCCGGGGATACAGCAGGGAAGATAAGGTTTCATGGAGCTTGCCGTTTTATATTAGCTGTTGTTTTGGTTATCTATTGCTCCTTTAACCATCTCAAAACCTCGCAGTTTAAGTCAATGGTTCATTGTTCGTGGTTGATGCTGAGAGTTCAGTGACTGGATCAGAGCATGTAGGCAAGCTCTTCATGGGACGTGGGCTTCTTGTGGCACAGTCAAGGGCTGGGTTTCAGAAGCAAATGTTGTAGGACAAGGAACTGTCAGAAGTTGTCAGTGCATCACAGCTTGTCTGGATTCACGGGTAGAGGATGTAGGTCTCCCTCCCTGTGGGTGAAGTGTCAAAGAATTTGTTACCATCTTTGCCCTTTGCAGTGCATCATAACAGGACGTGCATGATGCCAATTCATCTCATTTTGGTGATGTTAACTTTGATGGCTTGGTTAAGGCAGCTCTGCCATATGTTCTCTGTAAAATTACGCCCCACCCCCATAATTAGTAAGCTTTGATTAGAAAGGGGCATGAGAGGTACAGAAAGTATTCTGTCTTGATCTGGATGGACATTTCATTAGTATATACATATGTACAAGTACATCAAATCGTTCAATTCCAAATAAAGCATTTTACATACTTCAGTGCATTATGCTTAATTCATCAGTAAAAGAGAAAAGAGCATGTGAATCAAAGTTGCCACCTTCACCTTCCTGCCTTGCCTGATTGTACTTCGGTTGGTTGGTTGGACAGGGATTCTGCTTGTCTCCCAGTTACAAACTCAAGACGCCTCTGACTGGTCCCTGAATCACCCCCACTCTCAGCTTCCAACCTCAGTCACAACTTTTTATAATTCATTTTCCTACTGGCACCCACAGTAAGTTTTCTTTAAAAATGCAAATATAAAACTTGCTTCCCTGTTCCCTGTTTTAAATACTTCCCATCACCCCTAGGATAAAATCCAAGTTCTTTAAATTATACTTAGCTCCATACCTGCTTAATCTCTCCACACTCATCTCTCATGACTTTCTCCATGTGAACCCCAGCCTTCCTGTTTCCTACTGAGGTATGTATTTACTTATGGCCTAAAGTGCAGAATAACAACGCTGAAGTGGTTTATTGAATGGTAATTCAGTTCAATTCTGTTAAATGAACATTCCTGCGTATTACCGAGGGCAAGTCTCTGAGCTAGGTACAGAGCTAAGAGTTATGATAAGGAATAAACATAGCCTGTAAAACAGGATGGTATCCTAGTCAAGATATGGTCCAACTCCTTCATTTGCAGGTTTACGTGTCTAAAGTCAAACAATTAGATGCAGAGTCTAAAACTCAGGGAGGGTCCTGATTCCCCAGTTCACCATACAGTGTTATACCTACCTTATGATACCACTTAATTTCTTAAACAGAACCTAGAAATATTGCAAGATTTTATCATCTTTTTCATCAGAAATAAAATTAGTAGTAGATCTAGTTTTAGGTTTAGGTTTCTAGTTTTACTCTAGGGCTTTGAAAATATTTGCAACTCCTATGTAGTACCTGTGATAATTTTTTACAAGTGAACTAGAACCTATAAACCATATTAATTAGGCACATCTGCAATTTAAATAATGAGGTTCCCCCACCTATTGGGAAGTTATTTAAACATTCTCAATATTTTATTCCTCCACCAAGCAAGTTCGCCCACTATTTATTAAGCTGTGAGTATATGTCAAAATAACAAAACATAAATGTATGATCCTCAGAAGATAATACAAACAAAAACAAAAAAACATGATCTTCAGAATAAAACATTGTACCAATTTACCATTTTTATGTATCTCTCTACAATACCTGATAATGATAAGAAAAATTAGTTTCTGGGTCTATGGAAATTCTTTTTTCTTGCTTTTATTTTCTTTATGGCTTTGTAAACTTAAATCCCCAGATTTTAAACTTTTGTTACAAATTTTCTCAGAATATGTAATATTGCTTATGAGTATAAAGTAACATGGTTTTACTGAGAATTTAATCGATCAAAAGGAAGGAGACTTCTGTAAAACAATGCATTACTTTAAGAGGAATGTCGAACTTGATTTGTGATAACTTATGAGAGTATGTAACACATTGGAGAGAGTAATTCTTAATTATTTAACTTGATATATAATGTAGTATAGTCAGATGCTATCATTTGAGATTTTATTATTTGACAGTAATAGCCAAATCAAACCATTTAAATAAAGGTGATCTTTAAGAAGAAACTGAATAATGCTTTGCTAAGTAAACTCTTATTTTGAGACAAGTACTTGGAACACATTTCACTTGTTCTGGAGAACATATTGCTTTTAAAACCCAAAATTATTTTAAAGATTGTAAATTTTTAAACTTTTAAAGCTCAAAATTGCTTGGAAGACAGTATATTGCTCTGTATTTGAGGAGTTATGCTAAATACAATTTGTATTTATTCTTTCTCAACTGGACTTCTATTTAGAAAGGTGTTTATGTTTATACATTTTTGTTTTTCCTGTGATTTTGCAGGAGATAAAACCGCACTCCTTTAAAAATGTCATGAATGCAATTTCCATTTTTGTTAGCTTGATTTGGGAGATTTCAATTGAATTCCAGTGATGCTCAACTTTTATGAAATGTATAATCTGTAGGAAACCCCAAAGCAAAGCCTTTTATTCCTTTCTGGAGTACTATAAATCTATGAACCATTGAGTTTACAATGATAATGGGTGATGATGATAAGGATTTTTTATGATGGCATATATTTACAGAGTTCATTATTTATAGATGTAGCGGTAAGTACTGACATTCCCTATTTCATTTATCTTCACAATTACTTTATGTGGTAGCTTCTTTATTATCCCCAATTTTCAGGCAAGAAAACGGATATTAAAGTGCAAGTTCTGGGTGAACAAGGATCAGGTTGCAAGTCCAGGGGGGAAAGACTATCCCAAGTGCACTTCCTCTCCGGAGCCCAGGTTTTGACCCCAGTGGTAGTGGTAGGGGGGCCACTTCACCATCACCACACTGTATTCTACCGGCAACGCCTGGTACCAGCAAACTAGACGCTTTTTAACTTTGAGGCCAGAAAAAATATGACCATTGCCAACAGTAAAGATTCCCAGAAAGATAAATGTCAAAGGGAAGTGACATATCACAGTGAATCTTACCCAGGACATGGTTATTGGCTGGACATCAAAGGAGAGAGAGAGGACTTCACCATGGAGGAAAGTTAGTATATAGAGAATGAATGACACATGTCAAGCTTAGAGGTGAGATAGAGAATGTGGAAATGGTCAGTTCTTTGACTCAGATCTGGGTTAATAGTTTGCCTTGAATTCTTTTATCTTACATTCTCTCCCCACCCAAGGATTATGCCTTTGGTTTTCCTATATTTACAAATTTAGAGGACTTAGGCTGTCTTGTATTGCTAGAGCCTATCTTACATCACCTTCTGTCCTGAGACTCTCTGCAGTCTTGCTGTTTGCTTCATGATGAATCAATGCTGGCCTCTGAGGTGCACACACAGGGTTCTGCACGGTTTCCTTGGTGATGGGATGCTGATAGAAGCTCTCAAATGCTGATTAATAACCTTCATACCACAGGCATCTCAAGGGCCTGGAGAAGAACGGTCAGCTCCTTACATGAGACTCCTAAGGACAGGCACCAAAAACTCTTTCATCTCTTGACATCTTGTTATAAGGGCACATCGGTTGGTTGTTCTGCTGACAGCAAAGCAAGGAGGCAGAGCAGGGAAGGGGTGGTGAAAGGCTTTGCTTTGAGGGGAGGGACGTGGGTCATGACATCCTTTGCCAAAGCTCACTCTCATTAAATGATCTTGCCTGTCATGTCATCTGTATCTATGATGCTGGTATATTTCCCATATATATTAAATACATCTAAGCATCCTTGAAAAGTAAGAAAAGGACTATGGTATTTGTGCTTGTTTCTTCCATCAGACTAGCTTCTGACACACCGAAACCTCTTGACTTAGATTTACAGTCATGTCCTGAAAGCATTCCGGGCACATTGTTCCTGTTCTATTCTTCGTTAACAGCATTCAAAGTTTTCAAAGTTATTTCTCTAGTTCGAATGCTTATGTATTTGATTTAACAATTATAATTACAACACAATCAAATAAATATTTGACCCTTACCATTCTTCAAGGCTCAGCTATTTACTTTCTTCAGACAGAATTAATCAATCGCACGGGTTAGGTTTTAGCCGAAGATGTAAGATTCTGGCAAATTTGTCCACCTTCTTCCCCATAGCAAACAGTTTTGAATGAGAGGACTTGAGTGGCCACACATCATAATGAGCTTTTCCTGGACTTTTCTCCTTCCCAGCTGATTGTGAAAGAATATCTTTTTAAACAGACACCCTGTCAGTCCGACCTTGGAGGCTGTACAGTGCCCTCTAAACAATTACGGGTACGGAAGATGAAGAATAGCCTCTCTCCACCGCGTCTGGTCTATTAACTAAGGATTTGGGAGGCGGGGTTTGGCCTATATTTTGTTCTGGCCTATTTGAAACATCAAAGAATGAGACAAAGCAATTGGACACCATAGTATTAGAAACTTCATTATTCAAAAGGTGAAGGTGGAACAGCAGAAGCTGATTTATCGTTCATGGCTTAAAATCGTTCCTTCCCCATCGCCAAGTAGGACAGAGGAGGTCAAGACTGCTTTTGGAAAGGAAGATAGGAAACATTGGCAAGAATGTGAACAATATAGTTTGAATTCTGTTTTTTCTTAGATATTTCAAGAGCAGCATTTGCATATATCAGTACTTTTATTTATTCCTGTAAAAGAAGAAAATGATAATTTTTGAAGAAGGGCAAGCGACAAATGAAAATTCAACTATGAAGTTTCTGAAGTAATGCAGATATCTGTGGCAGCCCTGATTTGCTTTCACTGTTGTGACAGAGGGCAAAGAGAAAAGAAATAAGCCATTTTCCTCCTCCGGGGCTCAAACTCCTTTCTTGTTTCTTTCCCAGATGTCTTTTTTCTTTTTTCTGAAATCTCAAATCCATGTTTGTTTTTTCAATGTAGTGCACAATTTAACAAATTGTTTACCTTCGTTCATCATCTTGTACACTTAGGACTCCATGCACATCTTGTTCTCAGAAGGATTCCAGAAAAAACTAAAGCCACACAGGCTTATTCCTCACTTTACCTCAGAATGACACAATCGTATTTTCCAGGTATTTCCATTTTTACCCTATAATGAGGACACTCATTCTAAAATTGCACACAGCCCTGAGCTGTTACACAGCTGGTTCACTTTAACCTGAATAAGGGCTTCAGATTTTCCTGAAATCAGATGCATTGCAATGCCTGTTTCAAGACAGTACATAGCTTGTTGCCATCAGAATTCAGTGTTTATTTCTCATTGTAAGGAAAAAAGCCCTCTGGCTGTCCAGCCAGCTGCAATTTTTCACCAGTACTGAATAAACATTTCAACCCGTAATGAGTCATTGTTGGATGTGATGAAGAAAATGGCATAAGAGACAGAGTAATTTACATCTGTGCTGGCCACCCATTAAAGTTTGTCAGAAAAATATGGGTAAGGCAGAAAGAAATATGTAAGGCAAAAAGATGGTTGTGGTTTTCAAAATATGGAAAGCCTGTTGAAAGTGACTGATGTGCCCCTAGTGCAGTGGATTGGTGTGCAGACCTCCTGTTCTGTGGCAAGAAAACCTCCTATGGAGGTGAAGTTGGATCCCCAGGAACAGGGCCTAAATTTCCGCCCGTAGGAGTTGACCCCACGGGACCTATCCCTGCCTTACATTCCAGCACCCTCCTGTCCTCAGGATGGGCGTTTTAGTCTGGAAGGAGGGCAGTCTGAGGAAGATGGCTGCTGGGTCTAAGAGGCCTCGGCCAGCTTCCTTCTAACCTGTGTGGCTCCCCTCGAGGCCCCAAAATTGGTGCCCTTCTCAGTGAACCAACCATCTGGAGCAAACTCCTTTGCAGAGCACTGCTAAATTCCAAACTCTTTCAGGTAGTCTAAGGAATCCTTCTCTGGACCGGACCTCAGCTGCCTGGAGAATTGCTTGAGGATAGCGTGCCTGAGTCCCCTGCTGTTCTCTGCTACCCTTAATCCACTGGATGCATTTTTCTCGAATAATCTAGTCAACATCCAACAGCTTAGCCAAAATGAGTCAAGTTCTACAAGTTTAGCTTTTGAGTTTTCCATGAATTCAAAGCTCTGTCTTTGGTGCCAGAAAATGTCCCTGCTAGTATAAAATTCTGTGTATGACTGATGGTGGACTTTGGGGAAAGATCAAGGAGCCTCAGAAGGATCAGTGATGGCACAGATAAGTGGGCTTCCCCAAGAAAGGGGGAAAGGGAAGCTTGAGAAGCCAGTTTGGAAGCATTGGCTGGAAAGTGCAAAACTTCAGTACTCAGCTTTACTCCTTGGAACAAGATGCCACATACCCTCTGAGCTGCCAGTTTCCCTGCAGCCTCCATGCTCTCTCGGAGAAGAGACAATTTTGCTTTATTTGATATTCACTGGTTAAACTTCTTTAAACCACTTTACATATCAGAGCAGCATTCTTACCATACACAGAAGTGTTGTTCTGAAGATGATTTAAATGAATTTGTCGCTTCCACCGAGTGGAAATCATTCAGGGGGTTTTGTTTCCAAAAGAACTTCTGGAAAATACTAGCAGAGATCTTTTATTAAAGTGAGGCAAGTGATAAAGAACCAAATCTTTCTAAAATTACAGATTATGAATCACTGGAAAAACTGATGGCTTATGCATATCAGATCTGTACTTGAAAACATCATTTTGCCAGCAGGTTGTGACTGGAACGTAGAGTAGAAAAAAGATGTGAAATGTCAATGGCAAATGTGTAAAAATGATCAGCCAGATCATTTCTGACAGAAAAGCAAGCCCAGTAACTGTATTTTTTACTTCCCTAGACATTACCAACCTTAGATGCTGAAAAAAGAACCTTGTGTGATGGTTCCTAGTGAAAAAAATTAGATTATTTTGAAAGATACTAACATTTACATAAGAAGCCCTTTGTTTTTGCTTATAATGGCAAAGCCTTAGTTTTAAATAATGGTGTCAGGCTCTTGAAAATGATTTGATTCTTGTATCTGAGGGCATGATTGTTATAAAACCTGAGATAATGAGAGAAGGAAAGTATTTCCAAATGTCTTATGGGCAAAAGACACTTTTTTTTTTAAAGAAAACATTTTATAAAGCAAAGGGATTCTCTTCCAGGACACTGTCCAACATCCCACCTAATACATCCTCTTTGGGAAATTAGGGCTGCCCCAGGGGGCTTTGTTGCGAGAGTTTGTGCTGGCTGCTATAGGATAGAAGGATTTTATACAGTTTTAAAAAGAAAAAGAAAGACTACGTTATATGAGTTTTAGATGTTGGTCTTTCCATCTTTGAAAGGACAATGGCGCTTTGTATTTCTGCATTCCCTCTAATATGGAGCTGAGAAAACGACCAGTAGATGGCTTTTGAATAAATGAATGAATGAGCAAGCACATTCAGACTAGAGGAGAGTTTCATAATGCAGAATCCAGCATGTGTCACACATATTGCATTAAAAAAAAATCAATTCAAAGTTCTTCATTAAAAAAAAAGTTTTGAAGTAAATTTAAGCTAAGAATTGTTATTTTTCTCTCATGTGTCCTTACTTAGTAGATAGTCCAACACCGATTCCATACTTGCTTATTGTCCCTTTGAGCCTTTGCCAGAGTTCCTTGATTCCTCCTCTGAGCCCCATGGACACTCTGTTCACTAAATGTATTGTTGCTCTTACCACATTGTATTATTATTAGTTTGTCCCTATCAGAGCTTCTTGAAGGTAAGGACTTGATCATGCTTATTTTTTAAAACTTGAAGTATACTTGTCATGCTATGAAATGCACACCCTGTAAGTGTACAGCTCATTTACTTTCTGTTTATATACACACCCATTTGGCCACTACCTAGATCAAGATGTAGAATGTTTCAATCATCTCAGAAAGTTCTCTCCTTCTCCTTCTCAGTCAAAAGTCATGAACACCTCTGCTCCTGCCCCAGGTAACCACTACTATGACCACTCTTGTGTAGACTGGCTTTGCCTGTTCTTGAATTTCATATAAATGGAAACATTCAGTGTGTACTCTCATGCTCAGCATAATATTTTTGAGGTTCATTTGTGCCACTGTATCAGTTGGCTGTTCTTTTCCATTGTTATTTATTATTCCATTGTATCATTTTCCTCTTGATGAATATTTGAGTTGTTTCCAGTTTTGAGCTATTATGAATAAAGCTGATTTTAAAATTCTTGCCCATTTCTTTCTGGGGACACATGCAGTCATTTCTCTTGGGTATGTACCTGGGGGTGGAATTGCTGGGTCAGAGAGCAGGCATGCGTTTCCCTTTATTAGAAAGTACCTTATAGTTTTCCAAGGTGGTTGTAGCATTTTTCTCTCCCACCGCTCATAAGCCTTACAATTTGGTCCACAGTCTCACTAAGACTTGCTATGGCCAGTTGTCTAATTTTAGTCCTTTGGGTGGATACATAATGTGGTTTTAATTTGTATTTCTCTGATGAGTAATGATGTTTAACATCCTTCATTTGTTTATTGGCCATTTGGATATCTTCTACAAAGTCTCTCTCCAAGTGTTTAGTACATTAAAAAAAATTTTTTAATTGCATTGTCTGTCTTCTCATATTCACTAATCATGTTACTTTTTAAGTTCTCCATGTTCAGCACAGTGACTGAACACTATGAACAACTAGTTTTAAAGGTTTGTTGAATAAAATAGAATAAATAAAACTGGCTTTATTTGCAAGTTTTTCTATCACTGGCCACAGGAAATGGGTTGTGGAAATAATTAGCTTCTATGGTGCATTTAAATTTGTTGGTTTTTGAAAATATCCAGACATAAATTCCAAACACAGCTGGTTGTATTTATGATAGAAGCACTGGTGATTTCATGTTAAATTTTGGTTCATTCATGCATTTAAAGTACTCATCATCATAGTCTGGAAGCCCAGAAAGATTTTAGACTAGAATACAAATTGTAACATTACTTTCTGTTCTTTCTTCATTGTGTTAATAAGGTAGATGAGATATGATGTCCAAAATGCAGGATTCATTCTTCTAGTTACATTTTTATTTGATTTCTAGACTAGAAATGTGCTTTCAAATTCCTTGAAGATAAATAAGCTTTAAAAATATGAGCAAATGTTAAAGTCCAGATAGTTTATTTTCATTTTAATAACTGTTTTTCTAGTTATAAAAATGAAAGCCACTCCTTTCTGAATAGAAAATATGGCGATGTAAAGAGAAAAGCAATCTTAATTTGACCAAATCCAGATTCCTACTCTAAACATCTGGCCTTCTTTCTGTGTTTTGTACACACACCTGTGTGTGAATACATATATATACCTACACATATGTATAAATATGTGTAACCTATGTAGCTACATGTTTATTTTTGCAGTTCCAGTCAACTTTCCCCTACAGTAGACTGAGGGATTGCTTGCATGTGTTTTTGCATAGAAAGCTAGTTGTTTTATGTCTCTGGAATCTTTTGTATGCCTACTGAAAATAGCAATTTATGAATCCTTTCCCACTATCTGTGCTTCCTCAGGATGGAAACTGTTCCTGTCTTCCCTGCCCTTTTGCTCCTAACTTCACACCATGCCTCTGTAGCAGGCACTCATCAAGTGTTCATTTATGAACAGGACTTCAGAGGGCTGCCAGGTTTGTTAAAGTCATTTCCCTTGTGAAGAGGAGGCCAGATTCTGTGTGCTAAGTAAGACTAGGCTCCACTGTTCTATGTGATCCCACGGAACTGGAAGGAACTCATGATTTGCTTCCACTCCTGAGGTTTTTTAATAGACTCAGGAGCTCAAACGGATCCTTAATGATCCCCTCACTCAATTCTATGCATTTAAGCAGATGGATTGCTGACCTCTAGGACAGCCATGAATTCTCTTGAAGATTTTTAAAGATGGAGACTGTGAAATATTTTACCAAATGCGGGCTCCTCCAAACATTATTTCATGGGTAGTCTTAATCAGTAATTTTGTTGTGTTTGAAATAGTTCAATTTCAACATCAACTTTTCTAACCTTAAAACAGACAATTACATTCCATGTTTAGGTGGTAAGAAGGAAATGAAAGCAGAAAGCAGTGTGCTAAATTTACAAAGAAAAGGGGTTTGTTCCCTAAATCTTCAATACACAACATGTAGCCCTGCAAATTAATGTGACATAGAGTTTAAGATATGAAAATTAAAAGTAATTTTATAAAATCTCACTTAGAAATAAACCAAGGGAAATAGATAAGTATAATATAAACAGTGATCTCTGATTAGGATTTATTTTCCTTTAGACATTTTGGAATTGGTAAATGTTTTGTGTATAATGTTCCGTCAAAGTTACCTCCAAACATGATTTCCTTTTAGAATAAAATAAAGTCATGGAAACTTTACACAAATCTACAATGTCATTTTTTTAAACTTCAAAGGTTTAATTAATGCAACTAAAAATCACCCTGACCCCAAACTTTTCCCACAGGCAAAGGATCATGCCAGATGTATGGAAGGGTGCCTTCTCCTGTGCAGTTTCCCTAGAGTTTTTTTATTAAGGTGGGTTGGGAAAATCTACTGAAGTCCTTTGAGAGGCCTAGGTGGCTCTGGAAGATGGGTGTATAAGCCTTCCTAGTCTGTGAATTTCCTAGGTTATAATGTTCAGGCTGTGGCATATCTTCAGCAGCAGTGCTACCGAGCTCCTGACGCCAGACACACTGTGGTATTAGGAATGCAAATTCTGTGCATCACTCCTGACCCCTCACAGGGTGAAAGTATTCTGCTTTTCCTTTCTCTGCCCCCCTCCCATCCATAAGGGTTTGACTCCTTAATAAGAAGGATGAAGCTTCTGATTATGATCAGAGTGCATCAATTGTATTTTTGCATTTAATTAGGATTAGTAAGTAGTCAGATACATAGTCAGTATCCAATGCAGCACTGAGATCCTGCCATATAAATCCAGTTTCTCTTATAGCTGAAACACTGATTTCACTTAGTCTAAGAAAACCCAAAACTTGGGTCAGTTTAGTGAATGTAAGTTGCTTGAGCAGTTCCACCTCAAAGCACTTAGCGGGATTAAAATAATTTCACACCATATATATTGCTATTTATTTCATGCTAAGTATAGGACATTAACATATAATGTGCTTTTTGTGAGTAGGAAGATGGATTCTCTGTGTGGTTTACTCTTTTAAATGAACCTCTTTAAAAATGTGATAAAATAGACACAGTCTACTATTAATTCCCAACTTTTCTTTTCCCCTTAGACATCAGGTCTGTTGATCACTGCTCAGGAGACCTTGTTTGGCCCCACGTGTCTTTAAAACTGCCAATTAGCAGCCCTGCCCAGACACAGCTTGTTACCAGACACAAAGGAGGGACTTCTTAAAAAAATAGGCAACGAGTTTCTCCCATGATTGGGCTAAAAACATGCAAATAGGGCTGTAGGAGACAAAGGATGGCTTTGAAGTTGCTTAAATCTTTCTGAAACTGAGAACCACCACTGCAGATTTTACTGTATGCCTCAGTACTTCTCCCCTGTGGATAGGCACCCAGGGGATTGGAGGTGTTGCTTAGCTTGGCTTGGTGCAAACTGCTTTGAGACTCTGACATCATTTAGGCAAATGTCAGCCCAGACATTTTGTTCAGACCTAACTCTGAATGACACCTGCTCTACTCATTAGGAGGAAAGTATCTGGGAATTGCTCATAGTGTGGAATAAATGCTAAAGGGTTCAATGAGGGCTGGCGTATATATATATACATCAGCTCTTAGTGTTTTATATTCTGCTGTGAAGATCTTTTTCTTTTTCCTTCTGACACACTTCTGCCTGGTTAATAACGCTTCAAGCACGGAAGGCTCTCCAAAATACGTTTTGAGTAAAAACATTGGATTGCCAAGTAACATGAGCCCATTTATTAAATATGTGAGTATGGATTTACATATGCACAAAACATGCTTGGAGTGACATAAACTATATCATAAGAAGTGATCTTTTGGAAGTTTTTTGGGTGGGTGCACATCTATGCTGGGCAAGGAATTAGAAGCAGTTTTGTGTTGCAGACATTTATGGTTTTCTTTATTTTAATATTCTTTATTTAAATATTTTTTTAATCAAAAACATTTTTTTAAGTTTCCTATCAGGAAAAAAACCGAGTGTTACAGTTTGGGGTGGATCCAGTCTGCTAGGCTCGTGACCCCTCCACGTAGCTTGGCCTCAATTCTAGCTTGATTCCAGTGCTTTGTGCGCTGGCTCTTTGTTCAGTGAGGATCCCTTACTCTGGGGTCCCTCCCACCGCATTCAATCACCCTCTCTCCCGACACAATGAGCACCCAGACTGAACTATTCCCCGCCACCCTTGCCGTCTATCTCACAGCCTGCTTTTACCCTTCCAAACAAGGAATTATTTGTGAGACTTTTTTTTCCCCTCCTAATTTTTTGAGAGATCAGTCGGCTTCCTTAGTGTGATGAATTGCACAGCTTTTTTTTTGCAATCTGGACTTGGCTGCACTACATCTGACAGATATTTCTTGAAAATTCTGTGTTTCAGTGGTTCATTTCTAGTGCTGATGTGCGCTTTGTCCCTCTTTTTACATTTATTTACGTGTTTGGGTCTGGATCAGAAAGGGGAGCGTTGTGAGCCTCTACTCACCTTTCCATCTTTACTCAGAACTCACAGCCCCACAGCAGTGACCCAGAAGGGTGTGTCAGCACAAGGAGGGGCACAGGGGTTAGACTGGGGAAACGGCAGGCAATTATGCATGGCTTGAGGGAGATGTCGCAGGAATATAAAATATGTGCCCTTAACCCATTATTGCACTTCCATCTACTACACACACACACACACACACACACACACACACAGAGCCTCTGCATGTCTGGCAGACATCACTGATTAGTTACGGAGGTGACCTCACGATCCCTCTCAACAGACGCGTCTAGTAGCCATCATCTGCGGGTATTGGTATATGAGAGGAAACTCATTTTTTATGTTAGTTATGAAACCTTCCCTGAGGCCCCAGATAGAGTTGGTCACTAACATTTTAGTGTGACCCTACCTATTGCAGTCATGGCAATACCATGCTGACAATATCCAACGGGTGACATTTGTTCTAATTTATTTAGTAAACAGTATTTTCATGAATCTTTCTATTCATCCTTGACAGGCAAGTGGCTGTCCAAGGGGATGAAAATTGCTTTAGACTCTGGAAAACAACATCACTAAGTGGTTGAAAAAGAAATTAAGGGCTGAAAGATTCATTTCAATTTAGGAGGGAGAGAGACAGCCACTTTCCTCTGCTGATGTATAATTTACCTTTTGAATGTTTCCCACATTTCCCACTGGATTGGTATTTATTAAGTCTTAATGTTTTGTGTTTATTTTCAACACTTCTTTGCTGACAAGATTAGCCTTAACCAATGACACAGAAATTTAGGACATTGAAAAATACATATTTCAATGTTACTGAGAGCCAAAGATGTTTATTTTATAAAGATGCTTATTGCTTTATGATAGCTCTGAATGCAATTCAAATATGAACTCTTACAAGATCTGTGCTGCAGAGCAACTTGTGAAAGGCTATTAGTTTTAAAATCAAGGTTTACACATTTTTCTATATTATCTAGACTTTAAATTCTCCTCATGTATGTCAAAATCCCATTGATTTTTATGAGTTGCAGCAATATCTAAGATCAATAAGGTTTTATAATTTGCTAGATACTTGTCTAAAGAACTTTTGTTTAATTCTGTGAATTAGGCAGTTATTGTGTTAGTGTTCCCACTTTTACAAGAACAAGACTGTTGCACAGGAAATTTAGGTAGCTTGCCCTGCTTAAGTGGAGCAGCCTGGAGAATGAAGCAGGTCGTCTTATTCCAGGGTCTACAAACCTAACCATCAGCTGCGGCAGCCACTCAACATGCAGTGAGACACAGAGTGAGAGACTTGTTTGCCAGTTGAGAAGTCTACAAGTATTTGTTATGGAAACAGTGGCTGCATGAATAAGAAAAGGGATGTGGATAGAAACATCTCATCTGTATTAACTTTGAATGTTTCAGAAAAGATAATTTGAGTTTCAAATTATTTGTAAACTAGAGCAGTGCCATCCCTATTTTGTGCCCTCCTGTGGGGTGCAGAGGGACTGCTTGGATGTGACACTTCAGTGAAAAGGAGGCCACCTTTCAGAGTCTGGGTGGAAGTTCTTTTTATTTTAACCTCAAGTTCCAGATCTTGCCCTCAGCCGTTCACACAATAGCACCACCAGACCCTCTTCCCTGTCGTCTCTTTCAACAGAAAGCCTCTCACCTTGTGTTCTTCTCTGTTAATGATTATGAAACAAAGCACATTTTCATTATCATGCTGAATGAACATCTAGCAGGCCAGCTAGAGCGCAGTCCAAGAAGAGCTCGTTAGGATGCTTGGAGTACATCTAATTTCCAGGCCCCTAAGCACATTTCAGATTCAGAGGTGATTGTGTTTAAGAAACAAAGAGAGGCTGGGAACACATTAGTTGGACGTGAAGAAGAAAGATAATCCTCCCTAAAATTCTGTTCAGCGTTTTCTTTCTCCTCCTCACTTGGCTACGGCTGGAATGGGCTGGCTTGCTTTTCATGAAGGTTTGGTTTGCCTTTGAGTCAGCTGTTTAGATTTTTTCTGGACTAAGTCAGAGGTGCCAATCAGAGCTATACTCCATCCCATCTAGTTAGGATCATTTCACTTCTTTATGCCATTTAGTGATGGTGAAATATGTCATCTCTCAGCCACGGTGAAGCTGTCCTGAGCAATCCTGTATTGTTTGCTTAAAATCCAATATGGGTAAAAGAGACAAATCCAAGCCTGTTGCTACTGCATTGGGGAGTTTATTTGCTTCTGTAGTTTTTATTTTAAAAATCTTAACAGATGAAAAAAATGGAATAAATCGCTTAAAATTCCAAACTTGGACTCACTTGGCTTTTTAAACCAAATGCTTCTGAATAATGTGGAAATTAAGCAAGAATATTTAAAAACAGCCAATTTGATTGTGCTAGTAAAAACAACAATAAGTACCACAGCAAAAACAGAAAAATCCTCTTTCCTGTAAATAAGGGCTCTGCTGTATGAATGGAAAAGTGAAACATCTGTGGACAGAGCCCAGAGGCGCACAAGGGAGACTCACGAATGCTTGCTGATTCTTGGCTTCTGTGCTGCCCTGGAGCTGCTTTCTGTTACTCGCAACTAAAATTATCTTCCCTAATGTTATAAACAAAATGAAAAGCTAGAAAGTCTTAAAACTGTAATTCAGGATATACCTTGCACAGAAAGGAGTGTATTGGAAACACTCAAATGCTGATTTGCTTGCCTTTCAAGACTGAACAGTGAATGTCCTCATGGGGAGAAAAAGGCTGCTAGTACCGCATTCTCAGGCTGTACCTCCGCACCTAGAAGGGAAGGCAAGTCCTTTAAGGGTGGGAAGAGGTCATGCAGTGACTATAGGACAGTACAATCCTGTCTAGGTAAGAGAAAGTGCATGCCACTGTTTGCCTATTGTTTTCTTTGACTCAGGGTGTTGGTCTTTTGTGTGCAACAGAATATTCAGGCATTTCAGGAAGGATTTTGTGGGATGTCATCCTACTAGCTCTCTTATCTTGACAGCACTTCCTAATTCCATAAGGTACTCCAAAGAAACCGGAAGTAAAGAATGGAAGGAGAGAGAAAACGTAAATTTAGAATAACTATAAGACTATAAGATTTACATGGGTAAAATGTGGAAGAATATCTCTTCTCAAATGTGTGTACTTCAGGCACCTGAAAATGGTTTGAAGAAGGAAAAAGAATGAGTGGATGAAAATACTGTGGAACTAACGAAATGTGTTGGTGAGTCACATAGGAATATGTGACCAGAGAAGATAAACACAGAGAGGGCAGGATGTGAATGTTTGGACTTGTTCAATGTAGGCACTTTGTGTTTTATTTTATTTTCTCTTTGATGCCCTGAAAATATAGATTGAAGTATTCCTTCACCATCCAGGAGAGTTTGAAAAGTCAACCCTTCCTGCCTTCAAGGAAAGAGAAACTAGCTTTAAGATTTAGACTCTGGGTATAAAGGGTCTTCACAGCTCATTGTGAAAGAATAAGAGGAAGCACAGGGTTTGTGGAAAGAAGCAGAGTGGCTCAGAAAAGTTGATACAAGAAGGGACTTCCTTAGCCTGGGAAGAGAAGCCCCTGGGAATAGGGAGTAGAAGGGGCTCTGAGTATTCAGAACCTGTTATTCCAGGAATGGCTGCAAGGTGAGCCTATGGAGGTGAGATCGTATGTGAGTTGCCACCCTCATGGTAGAGTCCCATGTCCTACTCGAGACATGCAAGCAAAGAGTTTAGGAGACAACGGCAGGCTTTGTTAATGAGGATATTTGCAGCAACTGTGATAAAAGGGTTATTAGAAGTCTTCTTTCTCCAGACACTACGACTGCCTTCTGTTTTCTGATGAAGCTCCATCCCAGAGCCAGGAGTCTTACCAATGACCTGAACAGAACTGACTTCAGTGAGATAGGTTCTAAGGCAAAACTTGGATTACATTCCTTTATGTTTGAGGTTCTGGACTGAGTTTCTTAGCACCTACATAGTTTTACCCAGCATATTGGTCTCTGTCCAACATTAATGATGCATCTGCTTTTGTTTCCTGTGAGGGTAATTAAAGTGCACCTTTCTCTATGAAGGCTGTTCTTTTTGCCTTTTGTAACCCAACATCTGCCCCTTTTTTGGTGGGGGGTAATAAATCGAACATAAACACTGAGAGTGAATAAAATTATCCTCAATATACAGGGTTTTCCAAATACAGGGAAATACTCCTTACCCATGATTTCTAAAATTCTGATTTTAAAGGATTAAATGTTAATATATATGATAAGAGTTTATTCAGTAGGTTCAGGCTTCAGGGCAACTGTCACAAATTTAAGGTACCTTTCTAAGTAGACTGGATATAGAGAACTCAGGTTTATAAAAGCAAATTAATCTGTTTTGCATAAATGGAAGCCTAGAATTTAAAGAAAAAAATTTTCAGCTGACATTTTCTGGTTATAAAGTGATAGAAAAGCCTCATTTTCTCTTTGTGTTAATTTTCAGATGAAAGACATAGAGTGTAGAGCCGTACAGTCTTGAGTCTCTGACGGTAACTCAGGGGTCTTGCCTTGAGAGAAATTTCTGTGAGGCAGAAAGAAGCAGCAGAGGGCAGATTTGGATTTGATTTGGGCGCATGCTGCAAAGTGTTGGGTGCTTTGCAAAGGAAATGGGAATTCCAAGGCAGAGACCAGCACTGTCGTGGACATGTGGTTCTTCACAAAATCTGTTGGGTCAGATGTGGAAGGGGGAAGGATAGGGAGATACCAAATTCATTTGAAGAATTATTTTCTAATGATAAAAATATTACATGTTCAACTGAGGAAAACATGGAAAATAAAATAGAAAGAAGAAAATACTAGTGTCATTTAGAAAGAACTATTATAAACATTTTGGTGCATTTCTATGCAGTATTCTTCTCTATATATGAATACATACATATAATCCAAAATATATGCTGCGATATACTGTAGATATCCTTTTTATTCATTCAATAGTGAATCATTAGTCTTTTCCCATGTCTTGAAAAATTCTCCACAAACATCATTTTTAATGAGTGATATTCCATGAGAAATGTACAGCCTAACCTACTCAACCATGTTCCTTTTTAAGGGATATTTTTGTGGTGAAGATCATTGCATATAAACCTCAGACATACTTTGGTTATTTCCTGTTCATGGATGTGAAATTATTTGGAAGACAAAAGATATGAACCTTTCTGTGGCTATTAATTTTATGAAATTATATTATGAATTGTTTTATTTTATGATATGAAATTTAAGTGTATATTATAAATCTACTCTATGAAGGATGTATTTTATTCCTTCTAGGAAATTGTGTTATGAATTGCTTTTATGCAAGATGCCTATTTTTTATACTTTGAAGGTCCTGAAGAGTATCTTCTAAAACTCTTTGTAATTTGAAATGCTTAAAAATTGCAATTGCTTGAATTTGCATTTCTTTGCTTATGAGTGAGCTAGAACATATTTCATCTTCAGTGGTTACATACATTTCCACTTCTATAAATACATCTTTTACTTGCTTTTCTATTGGGGAGTTTTAGAGTTTCTTAACACATATATTTCTATATGTTGAAGATAGTTATCCTTTGTTACATTTGTGACATATGTTATGAGTTATATGGTGTATATGTGCTTCTATACTAAGATCATTAACTCTTTGTTGAAATATATTTTTGTCTAATGTTCGTATCCTCCTCTGAAGTTATAATCAATTTCCTCAAGGCCCAGGTCAAGTCTTATGTGCTCCTAAAAGCCTTCCAAGATCTCTGAAGTGAAATGAAGCTTCTCCCCTTCCACACAACCACATTTGGTGTTATTACCCTAAGGCACTTGTTTCCATCTGATTTGGAAGGAAGTTTCCCTCTTTGGGAAGTAGGCATTCTGTTTTACTGACTTTGATATCCATTATGCTACCTGCATAATCCTTTGCACAAAACAAGTGTCCATTAAATACTTTTGCATTAAATAAATTGAAATTAAACCATTACAGCTTAACTACGATAATCCTTATCATCTTGCAGTTGCATGTGCAGTAGACTTGACAAAATCAGCTACAATTTTGTTGAATTAAAAAAAAAAACTCACTATGAATTTTTCTCTCTTAACCCAAGCACAGGCTATAGGGATTTGACTCCATAGTAGTTTGGTTGAAGTTTGTCAGTCATATGAGCTTTTCCTAAACTATAAGCTGAGCCCATATAGTTAAATATCCTGGGAAAAATATTTCATAAAGCCACTCTAAATGACATAGCTATAAAAAGAGAAATAGAAGACAGGCACACTGAATCAACTTCTAATGGGATTAGAAACATGCAAACAACAGCCAAACAACAAAAGATTCAAGAATGCTGAGTTACAATTGCGTGGAGTGATTCTGAGCAGTATCATTTTGTTTTATTGGTACCCAGGGCCTTTAAAGATACAAGATAGCATGATAAACATAACCAATAAAGCGGACAGTACGCGGTGTAGTGGTGAACTCTCTGCCAGCAATATGAGATATAAAATACTTTGACTACTAAATTTTAAAACTCAAGTCTTCAATTTTCTTTAAGAAGCAAGAATTGTCTTGCTTCTTAGGAAAATTCGTATCACTAGAGGTCTAAACATGGGCCCTAAGTGGAGCCTGAGAATGCGGTGAAGAGGCCGGCGGGATTACTTGTGCCCAGGGCCTCCGGCTCAGTGAGGCTGAGGATTCACCCGGTGTGGGCGTGCTCTGCCCTCCAGGGCGACAGGTCTACCCCCTGAGGGTGCTACCGCTGCTCTTGGCGGGGAATGATTTCAGAGTAAGAGGAAAAAAAGAAGGAAACCCTGAATGTAGGACATGCTTTCTTTTAAAGCCTTCAAGTTCAAAGTGTCCAACGTAGGTGTGAAGCAGAAGTGGTCTGGACCGGGCGCATAAATTGTCCTGAGAACAAGATAAAAGAGTTGTAGTATTGAGCCTCAGAGACCTAAGGCAGGTGTGGCTCTGGGCAGCCCTCTGCCTCCCCAGCGCCCCTTCTTCGTGCCTTCACTCCCTCTCCTAGGAACAAACGTGTCTTGACCGGGAACGCAGCAGAGGACACAGCGGAGCTGCTCCCCATTACCTTGGGAGATCCCGATGTAAAGAGAGCTTCTCAGCTAATGTCCCCAGGGCCACCAGGCGTGGGAAGTCTAACAGGTGGTGGCGAAGGGGTAATGGGACCGTGCAGCGCTCACTGGAAGATAATATTGTGACCACAGTTAAATGCTACACTGGTGCAATGGTTAAAAAAAAATGAACTTTAGAATTGGGCTGCTGGAGGATGGTGCATTCAAGTCCTCACATTGTACAGGTGAAGCTGTCTGACCGGAGAGCTTACTGGGCAAAGTGACACCGCTCACTGGTGGCAGAGTCCAAATCAGAATCCAAGCCTTCCATTGCCCCCACGCGTCCGCTCCCTAGGACGCTGCATACATATTTTAAATATTTTCCTAAGGCACGTAAACAAAGTTATTTTTAAAAAGACAAAGAAAACCCACAGAAAGACTAGGACGAAAAGTAACAAAGCCTGCCTCTAAATTTCTCCTATGCCATTCTACAAACGCAACTATTAAACTTTTTTCTTGTCTTTTTGTTCATTTGTTTTTTTTTCTTGTTCATTTTGGTTTTTACTTCCAAATAAATTATTGACAAGTTTATTGCTTCATTTGTCAGTTTCAGATTTTTGCTTATGGGTTTGACGAAGGAGAATTTGGTTCCTCACCTCCACTCTGCTCTCTTCTTTCCATGACCCACACAATCCATCACCATTTATCACCACTGACTCTTATCCTTCCCTGCAGAGCACTGTGTGTGTGACTCATTCTCTTTATTACAGAACTGTGTACAACATTGCTATGAGTTTTCCTTTTACTATTTAAAAAAATATTATTTGATATGTAATCATATGGGGATTATATACTTTGTACTGTTTTAACACGTATGTGTCCGATGCTTAAAAATACATTGTTCAGTGTGCTTTCGTTTGAGTGTTGAGGCAGCTATAGGAGCATATTATAAGTAGTGTTCTTGCACTTGTCTTCCTCACTCAATATTATTTTCCCAAGAATAATAGTCGATTGTGTTGCATTTTCCCTGAGTTCATTTTAACATCTTTGCAAATTTCCATTGTGTGAATACACCCCAGTTTAGTCATCCATTCTCCTGCTGTCTCTGGACATATGTTTTTCCCTTTTTGTTCCCCCTTGTGCAATGGACACTGAAGTGAGGAACAATCTTCTGTCTCCTGGTGTGCACGTAGTTTCTCTTGGCTGCATGGGAGTGAGACTGCTGGGTCATCTGCTGCAACAATGTTCAACTTTTAGAGATCTTGCCAAATTGATCTTCCCTCTCTCCAGCGATATGTACGTTTCTCCCAGTCCTACAGCCAGCCCTCCACAACCACTGTGGAAAGGCAGGCTAATGAGGTTGAACATTTTTTATGTTTTATGTGTTTATTAGCCATTCATTTCCCTCTTCTATGAAAAGCCTACTTACATCCTTTGTTGATTTTTCTATTAGATTGATTATGTTTTTCATATTGATTTGTCAGGGTCATTTATGGATTTGAATGCTGATTTCATGTTTGTTGCATAGCATAGTCAGTCAGGGTCCTGTCCAGAAAAGAAACCACACTAATTATTTGAACAGGGAAAATGTGGTGAAGAGTATTGTTAATTAGCAGAAGGTAGTTATATACTAAAAGGGGTGAAAAGCAAAGCGAAGACGTCCAGAACTAGCAGGCGGATAGACCCCCTGCTGCCTTCCACTGACAAAGAGGAGATTTACAGACCTCTTTGAAGAGGGAAAGGTCCCTTCAAAAGCCTACCTGGGTGAAGAAAGTGCTGGGAGGGTGTGGTCAGAGTTTGGGAGAACACCCTCTGATGCAGAGGGTGTGGGCAAGCTGAGAGTGGTCTCTAGAAGCGGCTCACCTTTGCTGGAGGGCATAGGAGGGTGAGAGCTGGTCTGCAGAAGCCATCAACCATTGCAGATGACGTGTGTAGCTGGAGTTGGCCAGAGGCTGTGCCCTAGGGCTTGATTATATTCAAATTAACACTGTTAGCAAGACTACTTGTATACTGTTCATTTGACCACACTTGGAGGCAGCTTAGTTGTGCTATCTCTTTGAAGACTCCACAATAAATCTGTATTTCCCCTTTGCTATTAGATGACCTGTGGGATGAAATTTTGCCCTCTGAGAATATACTCTTCCTTAATAACCTCTCATGTAATGGTTTTTATAATTTTTACCTTGATGAAATAATACATTGGGAATTGCAAAATTAGTCTAATTCTAGAGTACTGTTTGCATTTATTCGTCTGCATTCTTCTGTAAAGAAGTATTTTCTTTTGATTTTCCCCTTTTTCTTAAGACAGACAGCAAGCAAACACCCAAAGACTAATTGAATAATGTCAAAAAGCTACAGAAGTCAGTCGGATGAAGCTCCCACAGGCCAAATTTGGAACAATTTGAACACCACAAAGAATGATGATATAATGAGTTGTAAAGTATTCAATACAAAAATCCATTAAGTCTATAATGATACAAAGAGCACAGAGAGAGAAAGATCTTTCAACTCTTTGAGTTTAACCCATTCATATTTTTAGTTATGATTATTGATACATTTGGACATATTTTTACACTCTTATTTTTTGACATCTGTTTTTGTTCCACTTTTTCTGGGCTTTTGGTTTTGTGTTGGGAGGGTTATTTGTTTGTTTTAAAGAGACCGAATTTAGTTGTTAGTTCATTTATTTATTTTTCTCTTATTCCATTTTCCCTCTGGATACACTCTGAATTTATACACCACTTTTATTTATTTACTGTTTCTCTTTGAAACATTATTATTTATATTTAGCTTTACAAGTCTCAAGATAAAAAAAAATCTATGCCTCCTTCCTGGACACATGAAGACCTTAGAAAAGTAACTCCAATGACCTCTCATCCCTGGTGTACAATTATAGTTCAGCATTGTAGTTATGTTTTTTAAAAAGCATTTAGAATTAGAAACTATCATCATCATTATTTTATATAGAAAAACTTTGAATTTATTTTTATATTTACCATTTTATTAATTTACTGTTCTCTCCAACATCGTAAACCCTCTTTTAGAATCATTTTCCTTCTTCCTAAGTTACATCTTCTAGTAGCTCCTTTAGTAATGATCTCTTGTTAGAAAACTCAGGCTTTACTTATTTGCAAATGCCTGTATTTAACTTGCATTCTTAAATAACAGTTTTGCTTGGTACCCATTTATAGGTTGATTATTTTCTCTGAACACTTTGATAATATTATACTACCATCTTCAGGATCCATTGCTGCTATTGAGACGTGTCTAATTCCAATTGCTATTCCTTTGTGAGTGAACAGTCTTATATTTTGCCTGTTTTTAAGGTCTCTGTTTTGAATGTTCTGCTGTTCTACTATCATGTGTCTACATATGGGTTTCTTTTTGCTTATACTGCTGTGTATAGTTCTTGAATCTGTAGATTCATGTTTTTAATCAATTCTGGAAACATTTCAGTTATTAACTGGCTAAACGTTTCCTCTTCTCTATTACATCTATTCTCTTCTAAAACTCTAATTTTATGTATGTCAGGCTTTCTCATTTCACTCTTCCTATTCTTTAATGTCCTTGCGTTAGTTAAGGTTCTCTAGAGAAATAGAACCAATAGGCTGTGCATGTACACACATGTGCACGCATACACACACTCCACACGCTTGGTGGCGGGAAAGCGGGCAGGGTGCAGAGGGAGAGGAGAGAAAGAGAGAGAAAGATATTTTAATGAATTGGTTTACATGATTATGGAGGCTTGGCAAGCCCCAAATCTGTCGGGTAGGTTAGCAGGCTGGAGACCCAGGGAAAAGCTGCAGTGGGAGTCCAAAGGCAAACTGCTGCTGGAATTCTCTCTTTGTTAGAGAAGTCTTTGATTATAATCTACTGGTTGATCCTGATAGGTGGAAATCCTACAGGCCTAATATGGGAATTGTGGAAGCTTTCCTTTGTAAAGGAATTTTTTTTTTTACTTTTAATGATATTCAGATGGTGTCACTGACATGGGACCATTTTAGCTCCTCATGATAGACTGAACTCAATCCAGAGTTCCAGACTCCCCAGCTTCCCTTCCTCACCTGGTGGGGTTAAGGTTCTGTCCCCAGATGGCATGATGCTCTCTGTAGCCACTGTCAGGCTAGTCCAGCCACATCTCCATGTCAAGGTAGTGGTTGCTTCATCTCAGCTCAGGAGTAATAATCACTATGAAGACAATGTTATCATATATGATCAGTAGTGATAATCAAGAGAGGAGCATCCATTGTTTTCTTCTCTCCTAGATGGTATACAATAGGGAAAAGGAGAAATGGAAACTGTGAATGTCCAGCTAAGAACACGCATGGAGGATCAAAAAGCCTCCATGGCAACTTCGGAGGTCCTTTCTCCCCTGAAGGTCGCAGGGTCAATATGGCTGAGATTGGCTTCAGGGCCTGATTGGAAGGCCTGCAGCCACACCATCAGTGAAGCGCTCCATTCTACTGGGCCCCTCACACTAAAGCAGGAGGCTGGACGGAAAGGCGTGGGTGAGGGTATTTGGGAAGATGTGTGTGAAGCTGAGAGATTTATTATGGTTTTTTAAATTGTATTATCATAAATTATAATTTTTTTCCTGTGTTAATCCATATATATATATATATATATATACACACACACACATACACACAAATATATACACATACAAATACATACATAGCTCCATATTCTTGGTTTTTGGGGTTGAAACAACAACAAAAAAGCCACACAAGTGCCACATTGTTAATTGCTATGCTATTTTCTACTGAAGTCTATACTAATTGTTGCTTTTTTAATAAACCAGGTGTACATGAAACTGACTGAAGGGCACAGTTCCCTTGGGAATGTGAGGTCCCTGGGCGGCTGGCAGTAGCACAGTCTTAGTAAATATATAACCAGTTGTCAGTAAAGGATGCGTGGCCTACCACCAAGTGCTTTAAGAATGTTCATGGAGTTATTGACTATCTTAACAGGAGGTCATTCTTCAGGACTTACACTGGTATCTGTTATTTTCTGAATCTATTAACTATTTAGAAACAAATGTCATAATGTCCTTAGAAATTAAAATAGAGTATGTACTCCATAGACCTCTTGAAATCTTTTCTAGTTTATTATGCATTATTTAAACTGTGGCTGTCTTGTAATCATAGGTTACCTTTCTATTACCCATGCTTGAAGAGTGAGTAGTGACTGTTGTCAGTGTGAGGTTTCCCCCAATTCCACCATTTCTTCCTCTTCCCCCCACGGCGTCGCCTTCCCAATAGCATGGCATATACAGGGACTAAGTCAATCAGGGAGACAACGATTAGGCTCAATGACTAATAACCAGATGTACATCTGATACTTCAGGTCAAGACCACAGTAAAGGCAGAATTGGCGAAGCAGGAGAGGTATCTGCCGAGCCCCTGAATTGAGTACGCCCAGGCTGCTGGACCTCCTAACACCCCCACCCAGAAAGGACCAAAGAATATGTCCAGGTCTGATGGGGAGGATCTCTGGCAGCTTCACCACAGCGGCGGAGAGCTTACCCACTGTGCACGGGAACAGGACTGAAAAGAGAGGCTTGGTTTGATTTTTTTCCTCTAAGGCACAATAACCATATGCATTAGATAATTTTGGCCTAATGAAGGTTGATCCATTCAACCAGTATTTCCTGAGGATGAATTTAACCAGATACGAAGAAGAACACACTTTCTCTTTATGAGTTCACAAGCTAGAAAATTCTCTCTCAAGTGGGTACTCAACAAAAGAAAACAAAACAAAGCAAACAGGTGCTGCTGCAGAATAGATCTGTGGTCAGGAAAGCTTGAGAAATGCTGACTTGGCTTGGTCTGCTCCGGCTGCTACAACAAAAATGCCAGACACTGGGTGACTTAAACAACAAACATTGATTTCTCACAGTTCTGGAGGTTGGGAAATCCAAGATCCAGGCATCAACCAGAAAGTGAGCACCTGCTTTTTGGTTCATGGCTGGCTGTTCTCCTGCTGTGTCCTCACTTGGCAGATAGGGAGCGAGAGAGCCCGCTGGGCCCTTTCATAAGGACACGAATTCCTTTCTCGGGTTCTCCACCCTCATGACCCAATCACCTCCCAAAGGCCCTAGAAGCTAATACCATCACCCTGGGTGTAAAGATTTCAACATAGGAATTTCGGGAGGATACAGACATTCAGTCCCTTGCAGGAGTTATAAACATTAAACAAGTTGTTTTCGGCAGGACTTCTTAGAACACTTAATATGCAGACAACATTGTGATTCTCCAAGCGGAGCAGAGACTACTGCTCCCAGACTGACTGAGAGACTAATGTTCCATTGGAACACATGTTGAGAAACATCGCCCTCACCTACCCCTCTCCCCCTTTCTCCAGGCACACTGCTCTCCCGGCAGCTCTCTAACTGTCCCAGGCCCTCAGCAGGGAGGCTTTGCCTTGCTGTAACCGCCCTGGGGCTCTTTGCAGGTAGCCCCTGCCCCACCACTCTGCAGTATTTGATTAATTGCTCCTTCGACCCTCTTGATTATCTCCCTTCCCTACTTTCTTTTTCTCCTTAGCAATCAAATTACCTCCTAACACACCAAATATTTCACTTATTTAGCATGTCTATTGTCTCTCTTCCCGAGAGACTGTAAGCTCCCTGAGGCAGAGCTTTGACTGTTTTGGTTCATTGCCGACTGTCCACAGTGCTTGGCCTGAACTGTGACTGAAGGAGGAACCGGAGCAGACTAAGAATTGCTGTGAATGAGGAATAGCTGTATTGTGCAATAACGTTAAAATTCTAAACAATTATATTTTTCTCATCTGTGAGTATTTCACATTATCCTTCCTCCTTGGTTTTCAGGGATCTAGTTTCTAATGTTAATAAATTTGTTTATGGCTTAATTTTAAAAAGAGAAAGTACTACTTAATTCTAAAACGTGCTTCATTCAAATTCCACATGCTGATAAAGGAGAGGTTGCTGTTGATGAAAAGGATTTAGATCTGCCTCTAAAGTTGTTTCGAAGCTTAAGGAGCACTAGTCCAAAAAGAAAAGATCATATAATGTATCCAGAGAAAAGCCTAAGAAGAACTTTCGATTTTGATTTTACATTCATCCTTTCTCCCTATTGTCTCTCTTAGTAATAAGTCATTACAGAAATATATTCTTAGCTGGGGCCCTGTGAACCTGAGAGGTGGTACCTCTTCTCCTTTTCCTTCCCCTCATCCTGCGTCAAATATTTATTTACAGAAATTTTCATTCCAATGTGATTTGATTAAATCATGTTCACTTATGCTTTTATTCCCTGGATATTGCAACAAGGCTAACTTGTTATAAAAACTAACAGAAAGAAGAAAGAAGAAAATAATACAATTCATATATTGCAAACAAGGCTAACTTGTTATAAAAACTAACAAAAAGAAGAAAGAAGAAAATAATACAGTTCATTTTCGTTCCATCTCCCTTTAAAAAATAAACTTACTAAAATCTGTGTCTGACTTTTCTGATGTCTAATTTTTAAGAAGTGTTGGGTGTGAACTCATTTTTGTTTGGACTGGAATAAACTTCAATACCTATTTGTATTGTGGAAGTTTTCAAATATACACAGAAGTACAGAGAATAATATAATAAATCCTACATGTCTCTCCTCTAGCTTCGTCCATCAACATTATCATTGTTGGTTAGACTTTTATACATACGAAAAATGAGTCTTCATTAACCAAAGGAGCCCTATTTTCAGTACTATATCAAGTCTAAGATTCATTAGATAGTAAAACATATCGTGATTTCCATCAATCTATCCTAGGACCAGGAGAAAATGTGAATTACTGAAACTGACCCAAGAGCAAAGGACTGGCTTGACTTGTGGCCCAGCGGGGTACGGGGAGTCTCCCCACAGGCATGGCTGATGGCAGTGTTGAGGTGAGAAGAAAGCTTTTTCCTTTATTTCCTGTTTGTGTCTCTAATAAGTTCATCCCATTTAGCAAAATATCAGTAATTATTAATATTAGTTACCATTTGTTGTGTGTCTTCTCTGTTCTAGGCAATTTGCTATTTCCTTTACAAACTTTTTTATTCCATTTTCACCAACACTACAAGCTAGTTACCTGAATTTTACAGATAAGACAATTAAAGCTCAGAATGGCTAAGGAAGTTTCTAGGACGGCACAGAATCTAGAGGGCAGGGCTAGGATTCAAACCTGGGCCTAACTCTTAACCAGATCTTCCCCACCTGCCCACCCATCCCCAGGCTATGCTGTCTTTACTCCTGTTTCCTTGACTTCTCTGCTAGACTCCCGGCAAGTCTCTCTACTTTCATGTAGCAGACGCTGTCACTACCCTGCCCAGTCCCCTTGGCATGCAATATTTCCATGCATGCTAGCTATGCTTCTCCCACCTCTGGAACCAGTTCTGTCCCAGCACAGGAGAGGCCAGACTTTCAGGGAATTACCCCTCCCCACTCAGCTAGTGACTGAAGGCAACTAAATATCCAGCTCCCTCATCCACGGCCAGGAAAACTCTGACGTACTTTCTCTGCACTGGCTCCTGAGTTTCTCAGCAGTATTACATTCTAGTTGCACACAGGGGAAACTTGCTTAAAAAAATAGACCCGTTAATGATTTTCTTCCCTTTCTGTCTCATTTGCCCACCTCTTAAATTAACTTCTTGTACTCAAATCTGTGTCAAGATCAAGAACTAAGACTCGTTATGCCTCAAGTTCCTTAACTGTAAAAAATGAGGGTGTTACATAAGATGAATTCAAGAATTCTGTAATTCTACCGTGTGATAGTAAATGGTAAAACCCAGATATCACATGGGGCCTTCTTGTCTCTGATGAGCTGGTAAGAGGACCTCAACATCACCAACCCCAAATTCACAGCCATGGAAGTCCAAAGCCTTCTTCAGTGTTCTGGAAGTTCCTGAAGGCTTTAAGCTCTTCCGCTCACATTTACTTCCCAGGATTCTGCTTCTTCAGATATTCTAGTCCTGTACCATGTAAACCTACAGTAGGAATCTCAACTTTGAGTTTTCTTAAAACAAACAACGAAAAACTTCCTAAGAGCATTTGTAGATTATTCAGGCTTTAGTGAATTTCTGGAGAGAAGATGAAGGAGTGGGCTGGATTCTAGTAATGCAAATAACTACGAGCACAACAGCTCTTACTACAGTTCTTACAAGGTCCCGTGAGGACCCCACTGCTGAGGGGTTTCCCTGTTAATTCCCCTTACAAAGTCTCGGGCCTTCACCCTCTCTTTCTCCCTCCTGTCTTCGGTCTTCACACATCTCTCCCCTTGTTATTCCCAAGAACAGTAACATCCTCCCCCTCCCCCACAATCCATGCAGTCTAGAGCTTCTCTTTTCTGGAATGTTCTGTCACCTGTTTGTTATCTAAGCCTTAACAGCCTAGCTTACATCAAGTGCCTCCTCAATTCATTATCCCCAACAATGACATATTCCTACTTAGGAAGGATTCTGGTGGTCATTGTCCAACTAATCATCCCTTCCCATTTCCCCACCCCCTTCTCATATACTTTTGTTTTCCTTTCCTCTATTGGACACCACTTTATCTCTTTGACTTATCAGAACAAGAATCCTAAATTTGTTTTCACTTTTTCTGTCTCAGACTCTCTCTCTCCATTTGGCTAATATCTTCTGTCCTTTATTTCAGGCAATCTTAACGCTGGTCTCTATCTCATTCCAAGCATGTCGCATCTTCCTTAAAGTTGCAGACAGCTTCTCACTATTCTACAGCTCATGGATGTGAGGATCCTTCTAAGAAGTCTTCCTGTATTGAGGAAAAAAGCACATACAAATTCCTTGTCGTTTCTCTAGCTTGACTATGCTGCATCTTCCGCACATTTCTGATCAAACCTCAATTGTGCTTTTAGCTGTCAAATTCATGTTACCTGAATTTGTCTTAACCCACCAAGAAGCAGGTACCATGATGGCATAAGATGCATCAGAGACTTATTGGTGGAAAGGTCAATGAAAGGTCAAGAGGAGGAGGAGAGCCTAAGGACCATGATACAGGTTTCACACCTGTGCAAGGACAGAGGGAAGGAAGAAAGCTTGGGTGCAAAGAGTCTCAGATTGCAGCACAGTTCTAAGAAAGTTTGGCCAGGCTGATGGGAAGCCCTGGTGTCAAAGCTTCCTGTTGAAGGAGTCCTATGTCTGCAGGAACAGGCCACACTAGCCATTCCTTGTCACGGGCTGAGTGTAGGCTGAAGGTGGTATGGCTGTAGTGAATGCATAGTGGAATCTCAGGGCAGCAGGCAGGCAGTGATGTTGAATTTCTGCAGTAGGACCATTGAATGGTACTTTAAATAGCCATCACGTTGGGTTTATTCAACACTGTCCTTTCTATTGGTATATTGGGTTACTACTTTGCCCATTATCTGTGTAAGTTATACAAGCAGAAAGTCTTTAGAAAGTGAATATCACACGTCATGTAATTGTTTGTAACACAGAGTTGAAATTATTTTACATGGTAATTTTGAGAATACAGTTAACCCTTGAACAACATGAGTTTGAACCTGCAGCTCCACTTCCATGCAGAGATTTTTCAATAAGTACTATATAGAACAAAAACATATTTTCTCTTCCTTATGATTTTAAAAACAACATTTTCTGTATTGTTAAGATTATGGTATATAATACATACAATCTACACAATATGTGTTAATTGATTGTTTGTAGTATTGGTTAGGCTTCCGGTCAACAGCAGGCTATTAGTAATAAGGTTCTAGGGGAGTCAAAAGTTATATGTGAATTTTCAACTGTGTTGGGGAGAGGAGGGTTGGCACCCCAACCCCCACATTGTTTAAGGGTCAATTATAATTGTTTTCTCCTAGTGATTTTCATTCTATAGTGGAGGATTTTAACTTAAGACTTCCAAGAAAACCAAAACATTTGAACAAAATTCCTTTCAACTCAAAGAAGTGTTTATCCATTATCTTTTTTTAAAAAATTAAAATAGTGCAATTTTATAACTTCTAATATTTTTTGAAGGTTCTCAAAGAAATACCTTTAGTAAGGGTCAATTATAATTGTTTTTAAAAATATCAATTACATGAAAACGAGGGATTAAAAAGATAAACGATGATGCAACTATCAGTAGGACAAGAACCACTTCACTTATCAAAAAATTCATGGTGAAAAGTAACTCATGGTTAGTGACACCGATATTGGATATTGTTACTTACATTTCTTAATGGAAAATATTCAAATCAGTTGCCTACTGTTCCACAAATTTCTAAAAGGGAATGAAGTAAAAGAACATTAAGAAAAGTAAAAACTCAGTGTCATTAGTGATGGCTCTAACATGCACTGACAAATTATATTTGCATCAGAGTCTATGTTAAGTGTTTTAAACGAATATCTTGTATAATCCTCACTAACAATTCATTCTTATTCCCAATTCACAGATGAAGAAACTGAGGGTTGAAGGGGTTAATTAACTGCCTAAAGTCCCTCTTCACAGTGGTATTAGAACTTATAATATCAAATACCAAAGGATTGACTTATCTACTAAAACTATCCTGCATTTCTAGTTCAGCTTCTGCTCAATTGGCTAGCTGTTTGTGAGCTCTGAAGTCTCTTTCTCCTATAGATAAAGGCAGAATTTCAAAACTCGAAGTCATATATGAAATACCTTTGTGAATTTGGTTATATCCTCAAAATATCTGTACTTTTATTCACTTTTTATTTTCTTGACTCTTTTTAAAATAACTTAGCTTCATCCAAGGCAGTAATATCCATGACACTGATGTGCTAATGATATTTTCTAATTCGTAATGAATTAAGTAGACGTCGTAAAGTTCACCCTTTCCTAAAATTGAATCATGTACAAATAGTGGTCCAGATACAAGTGTTGGAGAAACACCAGACTGAGACAGAGCCTAAAAGCAGGCTGAATGGCTGCGGTCTGTCTCCTCTCACTGGTGTTGGCTTGCTGGATCTTGCTACTGCAGTGTTTGTTTGGTATGTGCATGTATGCAGATGTGCATGGTGTGTGTGCACCTGCTCTGGGGGTGGGAAATTTTGTGTGATGGGGTAAGGTGGAGGAAGGGAAAAGGCCAAGATATCATGTCTCCACTGAGGCTTACAAGAACAGACAGAAGCATCTAGCCAGTTAGACTTCACCAAGGTCATTCCAAGCAAGGTGGAGGCAGCCAGTGCTCATTATTGGCGCACAGAGATACTTGGCGAGTGGACACCTGTGAAAGGAGAGCCAGCTGTGTGGGGTGGTTGTGCACTCTTTCCACAGACACCCTCACTGTTCACTCCTTCAGTCCAGTCCTGTGCAACTGAGGAGTCCCTTAGCAAAAAGACTGGCTTTGTCCTCAACAGAGAGTTGAAAAATGCAATGAATGGGACCAGTAAATACTGGTCAAAAAATATAATAAAAGACTTCTGAACCTAACAGCCTGTTGCTAAAGATATTCAAGATGCAACCAGGCCCAAACTAACCTGTATTTATCATTGTCCTACTGTCAAAACAAAAAGAAAAATTTTAATAAAAAGTTAATTCAACATTAAATGGAAAGTTGTTTTCTAAGAAATTAATTTATCAGGGAACTTTACAAACATACACAAATACTAGGGAGTATAGACTAATAAACCTCAATGTATCCATCCCCGAGGTTCAGAAATTATCATTTCTTCATCTGTTCTTCCTTCTTTTGCAGTATTATAAAATTCTTCAGCATACACCTCTGATGACCTTTTGTTTTATGTGTAACTCATGCTATAATCGCAGGTAACAAAATTAACAATGATTCACTTATAGTATCTAATACTTAGTTTATAATCTGATTTTCCCAATTGACTGGGGTTCTTTTCACGGATTGCTTGGTCAAAACAAGACACAAAGCCCACACATTACATTTCACGGCTATGTTCCTTAGTTATCTTTTGCTCTTTTATAATCAGCCCCTGTTTTTTCAGGCCATTGATTTTTGTAGAGAAACCAGGTCATTTTTCTTATTGAAGGTTTGACATTCTGGATTTGACTGATTGCTTCCTTGAGGTGGTTTTTAAGCTTGGTCTTTGGTCCCCTGCATTTCCTATTAGGTCTAGAGGTGTGGTTACATTCAGATTCAGTTTCTGAGGCAAGAGGACCTGATCGTAGTTCTGGGCACTTCTTTTTTTGTCATATCATAATGTACATAACGTCTGACTTTGAGGTTTTAAGTTCTCCCTTTTTCTTTCTTAGTTGCTCTGTCTCTTTGGCAAGATCAAAATTGTGCTGCATTTATTGCCTTTGCTCTACCAAATTAAAAAAAAAAATCAAGATTTGTGTAGGCAAAATATTCTAGGCAGAATATCAGTGGTTCTAAATCTCTTGGACAATTTGTGCTGAAAGAAAGCTTCTCTTGTTTCATAGGCAAAGGGATTATAGGTACAGGGGAAAACGTGTAAGATATGAACACTTAGGGATTACTGAATATAAAATTACAAAAAGCATGTCACTAATTACTATATATAGAGGCTATGCTATTAAAAGTCAGGATGACTTTTAAAAAATAGCTGAAATTTAATGAGTCATTTGCTAATATTTAGCTTATAGATTTCCAATGCCATTTGCTTCTAGCCCTTTTCTTCTTCATTAGGGAATTTCTGGTGGTATTTTACTGCTTTTTAACATCTCCAGAAACTACTGTATACTGGTAACTGACCATAAATTGTACATGCCGAGAGACACATAAGAGATCAAGACTCAGAATCCGCGCTGTGTTACTGAGATAAACCACGAGTGGTTTGCACCGCAGTTGAAGATTTCCAGAGAAGAAAGTAGTTAGAATTCTGGGGACTGCCTAGCATGCTATCTATTGCTTGGTAAAGAAAATAGAAACATAAATCATGAAGGCCAATGCGCCCACTGAAAAGACAGCGCATCACCACGCTGCTCAGGAGCTCGGTGCGTCTGCTCTGAGTCCAGTCCAGAGGTTTGCAGCCATGACTGCAACACGAGGAGCTTTTGTACTTACAGATGCCCAGACTCTACCCCAGAACGGAGTCTGGGTTTTTGAGGGAGGGTCCCAGGCATTGGAATTTTGGAAAAGTTCTTCAAGTGATCTTCATATGCAGTCAGGGCTGAAAATCTCCAATCTAGCCAGCAAATAAAGGGCACCATTTATAGGTATATAAATAAGAGATACCACTTATGGGTCCAGATACTACTATGTGCAAAGGACTGGGCTTAAAATCTCTAACACGTAAATAAATTGATACTTGGAGAGATGTTATTTGCTTAATGTCTGGCTACAAAGCAGAGTTTCACACTCAGTTTGGCTTCAGAACTAGGGGCTTTTGAACTTTTTTTGGGGACTGTGACCCAAAGTAAGACACGAAGTTTACATCATAACTTAGAATGCATAAGAAAATGAAACACAAGTTTAACAAGCAGTACTTAATCTCATTAACTATGTTGCCCTCTGGTATTTTGTTTTATTAAATTAAAAAAATACTTGTCACAACCCACTAAAATGATTTCTTGACTTGTCATTTGAAACACTCTTCTAAACCATGACAGTATAGATTTCCTTTCTGTTCCAAACACATGGCAAGATCTTTTCCCCATCATGGCCTTCTCATTTTGTTTTTTTCACCCGGAAAGCCCATTCTTTCGTTTTTTTTTTCCCTTCTGCATTGTTTAAAGGCCATCAAGTTTATTATTGGCTACAAAGTATTTCTCAGATTATTCCAGATCATATTGTCCCTTATTTTATTGTCTATGGTTAACACACAGAGCTCATCCAACATTTTTTTTTACACTGTTACATGGTAGATTGTGATGCTCTGTAGTGGTCTTGTTATCTTAGACGATGGTATTTCCTTGACTGTATTTAACCTCTTTGAGGACAGTGGCCATGTTGCATACTTTTGCTTCTGTACTTTTGGAAATGTCTAGCACAGAGCTGGGTACATCACAGATGCTAAAAACAGCCATGTGGCCTTAGACAAGCTAATCTCTGAGCTTTCATGTCTTCATTCCTGAAATGAAGGGGACTGTTTAAGGTTAATTTTAAAGTCTCTTCCCGTCTGTTTCCATGATATCTACGAATTTCTATAAAATACAGAAACGAAGGAAGAAAATATAAAATGGTTTTATGAGCAATGACAAGAAAGTTTTTGTGTCAGGGGAGAAAGGCTGAAACTGGCATTTTTGGAAGGCAAAATATAAACTCCTCCGTGCCATCTCTGCAAAGATGAAGAACTTACTGGTGTGTGAAAATGAAATCGGGCCTTGTGTCACTTGGAAACTGAAATGTGGTTATTCACAGACCGAATTTCTTTGTCAAACTGAATGGATATATTGTATATGTAACAAGAAGTTTCCATGGACTCTTTATGAAGTTGAATCGATTACATAATAACACGAGGCTTAACAGCACATGTGGGGCTTGGGGCATGTGGGGACAGAGGAATCATGATTAAGGAAAAAATTACGTTTCCTTAATTATGTTTTAGATACTGTTTGTTTGCAAGTCGTTTGTTAAACATCACTGAGGATCTTCCTGGTGGCACCTGAGGCCAAGAGATGTGACTTCTGGTTCAGTTACTCACGCTCCCATGACAGTCAGCGTTCTTCTGATCCTGAGGTTCCTGGCAGAGAAGCCCGGGAGGCAATCGCCTTTGGTGCTGTGTGTGTATGTGTGCATGTGTGGTGGGAAAGGCAAGGGCTGTGGTCCTCATACTATGGTATTTATATATATGGTATTTATAGTATTTATATATGGATTTATACTCATCTGTGGTCTTTATACTCAACATTCACTTCTTCCTTGTTAACAACACTAATTTTGCTTCGGGGAACCTCCTCTCTCCCACTCAGTCATGTGGTTTGGGTGTGCACTGAGGGGATAGGCACTGAAGCTGTCTTCCTTGCCCTTTTTCAGACATAGGCGAGTGAGCCCAGTCTGCTGGTGCATATTTCAACCCATGTTATAAAGGTTAGTTCAGAGGTGGGCACAAGATCTAAGTGAGTCCAGTGAGACTCAAACCTTGGCCCCCTCTCTTGCTAATGGGTCAGCTGCTATGGACGCTGGAGGAGAAGGTAAGCCTGGGGCTGTAGGTCTAGGCTCTGACAAGAGAAAACAAAATCAGTGCCATGAAAGCAGAGCTATGATACGGAGAGAAATTGAGTCCTCTCTTTGAGCATCCCGAGGGAAAAGAAAAGGATTTAAAAAGCCCATGTTTTTGGCTACTCTTGGGATTTATAAGCATATGAACCAATGCATCCAGCCTCCTCCACTACAGGCGTTCTTAAGTCAGTGTGAGTGGGGTACGCATAGGGTACTTCAGTGACGATACCGCAGTTGATCATGAAACCAGGATATCCTCACTCTTGCTCTCTGCTAACCTCTTCTCTCATTTTAACCTTTGATCTCCTGCTTTAATAGAGCCCAAGGCTTGTTTTCTTCAAGTGCTAACAGAAGCTCCTTCAACTCTTTGCATATGGTGTCCATGCCCTTTTCCTCCACAAGTCAAAACGTGCTTGTTTAACAGGTGCAGGTGGCAGGACGGGAAGAACTGAGGTTGGGTCTCAGCTACTGATGCAAGAGCCTGTGCCTGAATTAGAAACTGCCACTCTGTCGGTGGACCCCACACCCCTTTTTTGGAGCCCAGACTGGATCTCAACCCTGAATTGCCTGCCCACCTCCACTTCTGCCGGAGGAATCACATGACACGACACGATGCTGAGGCCCCACTGTACTCAGAAGCAAGAGCTGGAGCCATGAGGGAGAAAAACAAGCCATCTGCTGCCCACAGCCACTGTTATTTGGTCTATTCCTAGGGGTTTGAGAGCTGGCGATGCTGTGTGTCCCTGGGGCACCCCCACACCAGGCACACCCCACTGACGTCTCAGTAGTGATTACAGAAGTTGATAGCTGACAAAACAGTGTCACTTGTCACTTGAAAGCAGCGTTTCCCAGGATGATTTAGAAGCCAAGGGGGTGTCCTTTCTGGACGGCCTTCCCGAGTTCTGTATGGCAATCTTTACAGCCAGTGTTTGTTGATGAGAGTCAGTGGTTCAAGAAAGCCAGTTGGAGGCCACCTGGCCACTGGCCACTGGGAGAGAACAGCACACAGGGTAGAGCCTGGCACTTGGCAAGTGTCCCCCATCGCACATCAGTGACTTCCAGGGGGTCAGTCTACAGCCCCAAGCTCATTCCGGTCTCCAGCGCTCCTGCGGGGAGCCCATCACCTCGCAGCTGGAGACAGAGGCGGAACAAGCAGGTACTAGTTCCCCTGGGCAGTCGCCCGCGGGGCAGGGGTCTGGGGGGCGACTGCGGGGAGGGGTGGGGAGGGGAAGGTGCCAAGTGCCGGGCACCGCAGTGGGGCGCAAGCCGCCGGGGAGGGCAGGGGGTCTCAGCACCTGCCCCCGCTTTGCGCAGGGCAGGGGAGGCAGAGCGGCGGGGAGGTGGGGGCGCGCCGCGCCGGGGTCCGCGTCCTGGCCCGCCCCCTCCCTGCGCCCCCCGTCTCCCGTCCGAAAGCGCGGCGGGCGCCTTTAAGAGGCAGCGCCGGTGGCCCCGGGGGCGGCACCCCCGGCAGGCGGGAGGCGGCGGCGCGGCCCGCGCGGTCCCCACTCCCCGCTCCCGCCGCCGCCGCCGCGGAGGGGACAGCGCCATGCCGGGACGGCTCCGGGCGGGACGGGCGGGCCGCGCCCCCGGGGCTCCCCCGCGGACGCCCGCGCGCGGCCCCCTGCGTGAGGTGAGGCCCGGCGTCCGGGCGCCGGGGCGGGGGGCGCCGAAGTTGTGCAGGAGCAGCTCGGGTTTCGGGAGGGTTTTTGCTGCAGGACTTGCGCGGTTCCAGCCGCCAGCGCCGCCCGGCGGGATCGCGGCCGGGCCGCGGGGTCCCAGGGGGCGCCTCGCCCGCCGCCGCCGCCCCCGCCCGGCCCCCCGCCCGGCCCCCTGCCCGGGGGGCGCGGCGCCGCCTCCCAGGAGCGCGGCCGGGGCAGGCTGGCCCCCCGCGCCGGGGCCGCCCCCGCCCGGCCCTCTCCGGGGAGGCCCGGTGCCGGGAGGGCGGGGAGGGCACGCGATCCCCCGGGACTTCCACCCGGCGGGCTCGGCACCCCTCGGGGGGACACTCAGCTCGCCTGCCCGGGCGGGAAAGCGCCCCGCGGGCTCCCCAGTTGTGCGAGGCGGCCTCCGACCGGGGTGCGTGAGCCTGCGGCGCTGTGTGGCTGTCGGACAGCCCTGGTCGGTTTCCAGCGTCGCCCTGGTTTTAGCCCTCCCTTCTGCGCCCCGTTTGGGAAACAGTCTTCCTCTTTTTTTTTTTTTTTTTTAAAGAAAAAAATACCTTGGAGGGTCAGGGTGCTACGGAAATAACAGCATGCAACAATGCATCTCCATGAAATTTCCCCCCAGGGCTGACCCAAATGTTCAAAGTCATCTTTAGTCCCTGATGAAATGTTAAGACTTGGTCTTGAAATATTTAGACTCGGTCTCAGCCTCTATTTATGAAATACAGGCATGCCCTGGTAGGGTGCAATTTTTTAAGTCAAGTAAGATGAGGCTTTAACCCTTTTTAAAATAGGATTTTCTTTGTATTTGTCCTTTTATTGGTAAGTTTGATTTTCATGATGTCTTAGATTAAAAGGCTCCAACTAATTTTAGGAGTAGTATTTCTAAGAACTGTAAATGAAACTTGGCATTTCTTGCATAATCCCACATTGTTTCAGGTCATTTTACCCTTGGATGAGGTATGTAATACATGTAGTTATTTGATGAAACCTAATAGTGAGTAACATTTATTACACATATGGGTAAGTTTTCTTTTTTCATGTGCCCTGTTGCGGGAAGAAAGAGCATCTCCAGGTCTCTACCACACCCATCTGGACCTGAGAGTCTTCTCCATGTTGTGTACATCTGATGTCAGCTACAAATCAAAGGTGTCGATGAAAAGTCGCTATATTTTGTGAAGTGTTGAATAACCAAAATTTTTGTGTCGTGATTGAATACCTCATCCAGATTATTTTAAGCAATTAAAACAGGATGTGGGACTTGTTTAAGGAAAAGAGTATCGTATTTAAATGCTTAGGTAAATGCTTTACATATAAAATCTTGTGTGTGAAACATGTACTGCCAAGATAGGGTATTGTGGGAAACATCTTAGTTGAACTTGGGATGTTTTGAAAGAAAATCATTCCAGAATAACCATTAACATGATAATATGTTCTCTGGGATATAGATTTTTATCCCTGAGCACAACTTGGTCACTGCTGTCAACTATACCAGAATTGAAACTTGAAAAAAAGAACCCACCATCTCAAACATTTTTTGAAAATTATCAGCAAAGTGTACATTCTGGAAAAACATTTGCTTAGGAAAAGACACATACTTAAAGCCCTAACTGCAGTTACCATTTTTCTTTAAGTTTGTTGGAGTCCATGCAAGAAAGCACTGTATTCAATAAGAATTTGGGGTTCTAAGGTGAATGTGACTCAGTTCATAGACTTAAGTACTGATTAACATGCATACCTTGAGATTTTGTGTGTGGTTTGTTTGATTTGAGATGATTGTTTTATAAATGATTCTTTTTGAACGTGTATATATATATATATATCACAAATATATACATAATCACAAAATCCATGTCTCTATCTATCTATCTATCTATCATCTGTCTATAACAGGAAAAACTATTCAGGGACTTGATAAATACATGTGCACTAGGAACAGCAGGTCTAAAAGATCAGAATCTAAAAATAGTTCCTGTTAGGGCTTGTCATCTCTTCAGCATTTTCATCAACATCAGTTAAGTGAAAAAATACTGTTTTACAACATGTTCTTGTTCTTGCATGAGGCTTGGACCAGGGAGCCATATGCCAACAATCCTAACCACGTAATATTAAAATGGACTGAATTATCCCATCAATGGTTGATTGAACCAGGTATTTCTTAAGCTTTAGTAATTTATCTTCAGTAGAGGAATCTCTAGGTAAATTAGCTGGTCAGTATAGTATTTTCTCTTTTCACACTTAAAAAATGACTTTCAGGGCATTCACCTAGGTCTGGAACTTAGTAGACCTCAAAGGCATGGGGGCCAACCTTGGGAAAGTTTTGGTCCAGTGTGTGAAATGGTGTTCTAAGTATTTGACTTGAGAAATGTACCTGTGAATGTTTGGGAAAACAGTAGCTATGATATGGTGCCCTAATCATTACAAGCAAGGCTTTGGAATATTTACCACATTTCACTGCCAAAGCTGCTGCGTGTCAGCATGTGTATGAAAATGAAAGATGAAATGATATTTTAGACTTGAATTTGGCTTTAATTTACTAGGCATTTACCAGAATTATGTTTATTTGCTACAAACATCCTTTATTTGTTGCAAGTAGCAATTTTTCCCTTTTTTTGCAACTGTGATGTGTATAGTTAGGTTAGTTAGTTAGTGTTTACTTTGAAACAGACAGTAATGTGTATCAGAGTTTATGTTGTGTCCCTTCAGCTTTCAAAAAATAGTATTCGAGATGTTTGACTGTGAGCCTGAGATCACAGACTTTCAGAACTCACGGAACTGTGGTCAATTATAGTTTCAGTTTCCTGGGAATTTTCTGCTTAAGATCAGATGTGGCCCTAATTTGAACTGGGTGATCCACAAAAGAGGTACTTTTGCAACCACAAAACATGGAGAACATTCCAGATAATTTGCAGTTTGGCCAGTCCAACGTGCTCGAGTGTTTAGTCGGCTTGAGGCAGCGTGCCTTGTTTGTAAAAAAAGGTTTCAGAAGCTGACAGGGAGCTGTTTCACTCTTTGAGTTTGACACATAGGATAAAATGCCTTTTAGGCTATGTGCTAGTAAATATGGACAGAGTTGATAAAAGTCATTTGTTCCCATTTCTGTCAGTATGGCAGGAGATTCAGAAACATCCAGCATGAAACTCTAGCTTAATGCACTGGAAAGCTCACCCTTGTTCATGAAAAATGTAAAGGAGAGTTGGGAGGGTTGGATTTTAACTTAGCTTTCAGGCCCTGGGCAAACAGTGCATATTTGTAATCAGGAGAGTAATCTGGTAGCCAGCTATTGAAATTAATAACAACGTTATTATCAGTATTTTCTTTGAGTCCTAATACTAAAGAAATTATATCTTCCCAGGCTGAATTTAGATTGAAAAACATCCCCAGCCGGATACTGTACCAGTTACCAATCACTTGGCATATATATATATTAATCAATTCTTAGATAATTTTCAGTTAAAACCCTCAGGGATCCTTTAGCCATAAGCTTTACGTGTCTTTTGTGGTTTTTAACCAAAGCTTCTTTAACTTGTTTTCTCTCAATTGATTAAGTCCAGACTATATCACTAAAATATTTGAAAAATATTTTAGGCACTTTTTTTTTATGTGGAAATTTTGAAGGATCTGCTTTGGGGAGGTGGCATGGAAGAGACATGATTCTTTATTCTGTTACCTTCCAAAGGGAGGTGCCTTCTCTTCTTCCTGCCTTTTTTTTGTTTGTTTGTTTAAACAAAAACAAATGCATAGGTAATTTTAGAGAAAGAACATTTGCAGGAATTTAAAGATGCTTGAAGTTTGAATCAGAATAAGGGTCTTAACTGAAAGTTACCTAAGAATCAGTTCTTGAATTAAGTTGGTCCTGGGAGGATATAGATTCAAAGGGATTGGAGCAGAAAGGGGCTATTCCAGGCATAGCATCCATTGCCTTCCAGAGGGAAAAAATGTTTGCCTAAGTACATACTTTTAACAAAATCCATTCTTTTCATCATTTTGGCTTATTTTTTCCACTTACTTCAGGCTGTATATGAAGTAGGCCGTCTTTCTGCTCCATTTTGATCAACTGTGCCCGAACTGTAGTGTCTTTTAAAGTTTCACCCTCTCCAGCACTAGCAGAAAGCCTGTTCTTTGATTCTTTCAGCTTTTGTTCCCACTTAGTTTTTCAAACATTCCTTCTTTTGAATTATTGAGCTCTTTCATGATATATTATGAATTCGGAATTTAAGTTTCCCCCACTTTCCATAATAGGCTTTTCCTCCTTAAAAAGGTGTAAAGATGTTGGGAACGTCTAATTTCTGTTTCCATATTTTGCTTGTAGGTACTATCGTTAAGGCTTCAAATCTTTAGTCTTTGCGTCTTGTTATCATAGATATTTTCTTATTATGGAAGGGATACATGTTCATTATAGGAAATTTAGAAAATCCAGTCAAGCCAAAAAACCTGAAACCAAAGCATGCATGTGCACACACACATGCACGCACACACACACACACACACACACACACACACACACACACACACACACACAAAGGAAAAGAAAATGAGAATTATGCCCAGAGACAGCTATGGTTAACATATGGGTGTGTATTTTACACACATATAGAAAAACATTATAATATTTCAATTTCTAAAAATGATACTTTATGATATGTATTCCCCTTAATTTTCATAGAAAGTTTATCACATTCCATATTGTATCATGGAATGATCATCTATAACATACTTTGAATACTGAATAGTTTTTTTATTCTATGGATGTTTCATAATGTATTGGGGATATGGTGTAATACCAGACAGGTTTTCTTTGTTTTTTGTTTTGCTGTGGCACAGCAGTAAATATCTTAAAGATCATCAGCTTTTGTACCCATCAGTAGCTATTCCCTTTGAGTAAAGCTCTAGAATTAAAAATTTTAGGTAAGGATAAGGGACACTGATATTCTTCATTGACCTCGAGGCACAATATTAGTTCCAATATAAAACTTACAGACTTAATCATAATTTTCCTTGATGACCTTGTGCAGTTTTTTTGTTTGGTGTAACAAGGAAGACTCAAGTTCAGATAGGATTTGAACCCAGACCTGACTGACTAAGGTATTATCCAAATGAAATAAACCCTAGATATTTGCAAAGACTCAGCTGTAAGGTCCAGCCTCAAGGGCAAACCACCCACTAGTACTCGGTTATAGCTGTAAATGCTGTTCCCACATAGGTACGAAGTTGGCATGTGCCCTTCTCATGTTCAGTGTCCTCACTATGTTACCATCTGACCTCCTGCGTGCGTACACTGATGCGTACGTAATTGCTGTGTGATACAGTGAATAAAATACTGCATCCTGTATAGTCATCTCTAGACAAAAATATTCTGTTTTCTGTCCTTTGCTGCCAACTCATGGACTCTTAACATCCTGTGCGTATGTCCTTATCTGTATATCTATATTTTACCTATATTATCTGTATCTTCCTTTCTGTCAAGAATACAAAACTTCATCTTAGCCAGAAATTACCTTTTGACACTGATAAGTATCACTGGGTACCACAAAAACATGATCACTTCCACGAACAAAACTAGGGCTATTCAAACCAGTAAAAGGACATGTGTGAAAACTTAAGGGCTATGGTTAAATGCAGAGAAATGCTCCCCTTTCTTTTTTATGGCTGCAGTTATCTTTAATCATCACACATGACCCTAATGAATGCAGAGTCACATGTATATTCTCATGTTTAGAATTTGGTGCTGCCTGTAAAAGGACAGACAGAGTGTTTTCTGGGCCAGTTTTTTTTTTCCAGGCAGTATCTTCTCCACTGTAAAAGCTTCCTATCCTCCTTTCTCTTAAGTTGGAATGAAATTCTCTGTTCCCTTAGTCCCTAGTTCTTACCTCTCTTTTAGCACTTCAGCATGAATTTTTATTTAGATGAGTATCATTTCCCTCTTTAGTATCTGAAAGAAAGGGAACCATATCTTTGTTTTTATGGCATGGAATGTAACAGGCATATAAAGGTCGAACAGGTAAATTCTTTTCATGAGATTGCGTGGATGTTCACTGTTTACATGGGAAAGTTCAGAATATGCTTTTGAAACTGATTTTACAAGGTAATTTTTTAAAAGAACATTTCCTGTGAAGTACATTGCGCATACAGAAGTGCCTAAAACATATTTTTAAGTTAAAACATGAAATACCCACGGACCTACTACGAAGATTAAAAAGTATAATATACTTAGAATCTCTCTGTTTACTAATTGCCCACCTTAAGGCAGTCCCTGCTTTATCCCTAAAACAGCATATTCTTTAGTTTTGGTAATTTTTGGACTTTACATAAAGGGAATTTTATATACATATATATATATTATATATATATATATATATATATAAGCACTTTTATGCTTGCTTCATTTATTCACTGTTATGGTTTTGAGATTGATAAATGTTCATAGCTGTAATCTATTTTCATTTTTCATTTTTGTTTAGTGTTTTATTGTATACATTCTATAATTTACTCATTCTCTTGTTAAGTGACATTTGTTATTGTAACTCGGTTTTCAAAAGCATATAAGCTTAAAATTTATTAACAGCATAAAGTAAAAGTGCAGTTTTCCATGATATCCTTTTATCTGTTTAATTATTGCCTCATTTGTTATAAGTCCCTTTTTTTTAAACTCTCTTTCCTTCTTCAATCTTGAGGCATATACTTTCTCTTAACTTTTTCAAAGAACCAACTTTTGCCTTTGATGATTGTCTGTTAGATGCTTGTTTTCTAACTCTCATTTTTGCTCTTTTATTTTCTTTCTTCTATGTTTTTAGGTTTATTCTGCCATTATTCTAACTTCTCAGGTTGAGTGCAGAGCTCATTAATTTGAATCTTGCATCATTAGAGGTTGGTTCATTTCCCTTGAGTCACCACTTTAGCTGTTTATCAAAAATTTTTATGTAGTATTTTTGTTCTCATACAGTATTTTGTTATCATATATAGCTAAATATTTGCTATGATTTATTTGACCCATGACCTCTTCCAAATGGTGTTTTCTAATTTTGAAACATAGTTTTTTATTGTTAATTTCTAACCTCCTTGTGAGAGCATTCAGTCTCTGTCATACCAAATGATGCTTTTTTGAGGTTAGTTTTATGGGCTAGCATAGGTGTCCTCTTTTTAATAAATATTCCATTTATTTGTGTAACTTGAAAGTAATGTGTAATCTCCAGTTTCTGGGTATAGTGTTCCACATGTATCCATAAGATGAAAATTTTAATTGTGCTGTTTAAATCTTCTTTATTCATATTGATGGTTTTGTCTACTTGATTATTCAATTACTGGGAAATTATAATAATGGCTTTGTAATTGCACCTCAATAATTCACTTTTTGCTTTACATATTTTGAGGATTTTTATTATGTGCCTTTAAGATTAGGTTTTTTAAATATCCTTACTTAAAAAAGGTAAATTAAACCTTTATCAAATGTAATGACCTTCTAAATCTCTAATAGTAGATACCCAGGCAACTTTACTATGCATACTCATATTAATCTAGCCTAACGTTAATCAGTGCCTTTGCTTCTTTTATGCTCTGAACTGTGTCCCCCAGATTCATGTGTTCAAGCCCTAACCCCCAATGTGATTGCATTTTGAGATGGTTCAAGAGGTAATTAGGGTTACATGAGGTTATAAGGGTGAGGCCCTAGTCCAATAAGACTGGTGTCCATGTAAGAAGATGAGGAGATACCAGAGATCTCTCCCTCCCTTCTTCACGTGCACAGAGGAGAGGCCATGTGAGGCCACGGTGAGAAAGCAGCCGTCTGTAAGCCAAGAAGAGAAATCTCATCAGAGACCAACCCTGAGAGCACCTTGATCTTGAACTCCTCGCCTCTAGAATTGTTAGAAAATAAATGTCTGTTGTTTTAGCCACCAGTCTATGGTATTTTGTTAGGGTAGCCATAGCAGAGACTAATTACATTCTCCTTTTAAAAAAATGCAAATTCTTAAACTTTTTTTAACTCTGATAACCATTTCCAACCTATGAGTTATTGCTGTTGAGTATTTTAGTTCTAGCCTGTTTTTTCTCTCATAAGCTAGACATTACTTTTGTTGTATACAACTCTTATATGTTTAACCATATATTTTTCAGTATCTCTTCTCACCATTCCTTCTTGGATATCAGGCTATCCAAAGATCTATCTGGGATCTTTTTTTTATCCTGCCTGAAGTACATTCCTTTTCTTTTTAAGTGTGTGTGTGTGGGAAGGGAACAGAGAAGGAGGGAGAGATTTTTGTTTGTATATGACAATCCTTTATTTTACCTTCTTTCTTGAAAGTGAGATTCCCTGGATATTGAATTCTATTTTGATGTTTTCTTTTAGTACATCAAAAGATATCATTCCATTGTCTTCCGAATTTTATTGTTGCCATTGAGAATTAAGCAGTTGGATAACTTTTTTTCCTTTGTAGGGAAATCTCTTTTCCCTCTGGTACCTTCTAAGATCTTTTAAAGATATCCAGGTATTTTCTCTCATCTTAAAGATGTTCTCTTGCTTGCTCTTGGTTCTGAATTTTTAATCTGATATTTCTGGGTATGAATTAAAAAAAATCCTGCTAGGTATTAGAGAGGCTACTTTTGAGGTCAAGCATCTTTCAGGAATTCTGAAAACTTATATTTACTATTTGAACATTTCCTTTTATCTATAATTTTAGGATTGCTTTCTGGAACTCCAATTGCAATCTTGTTAGACCTTCTATATTATCTTTCTTGTCTCATCTCTTTAATCTCTTATCTTTCAGTGTTTTCTCTTGAATGCATTGGAGAAAAATTTCTTATGTTTCAACTTATAGTTTACTAATTTCACTTCAGTTGTGTCTAATATTTCATTTTGTTGATTTCATTTTAAATATTGTATTTTTCATAGAATTTTAATTCCTTTTCATATCTATTTGTCTTCTCATGATGTCAACCACCTATTCTTTTATTTTATACTCTCAGTTTAATAACTTAGATAACTGATGTCTTTTTGTGGGTCTTTTTCTGTCTTTATTATCTCTGCTTTTAATCACTCATGTTGCTTTCATCATTTTGACGTTTTCTGCTTTTTGACTTTGAGCTGTTCGCTTTCTTTGGAACTTTACCTGTGGTGATTCTTTCAGGCCTTGGTTGAAGGTGAGTTCCTCCAGAAGGGAAATACACTGTGCTTTTGCTAACATTTTGGGTGCTGTAGTGATGTGGGTACATTTAAATCAGATTTCTGCTTGACGTTTTTTGTTTGTTTGTTGTAAATTGCAGGGCTACTTTGTGGTTACAAATACTTTGGAGAGATTGTTTTCCCTCATTCATCTAGAACCAGGATCAATACCTGCAATTTCCTTTGCTGTTCTTTTTGGCATGGAGGAGTTTATTTTTTATTTAGCTTTAACATAGCAAGTGTGGCCCTTTGAAGTCCTAGTTGCTGCTGGGGAGTCTTCTGACAAATATAATTCTATAATCCCAACTCAAATGATTTAAATTTGACTATACTAAGGAAATTATTTTGTGTCCCAGATGATAGACATGTACAAAATAGGATATCTTTGTTGTTGAGGTTAATGTGCCGACTTTAACCACTTGCAGAGGGAGTTTACTTACTTTTGAAAAGAAAGAGCAGACCCTAATATGTGATGATAGGGTGGCAGAATGCTTATGTTTCTTTTCCTTTTAATGCTAATTTTTTAATTAGTCATTTTCCTCTGCTGATAAATTCGAAACTACTGAGTAGGATATTGGTATCAGCACTCTCTCTTCCTAAACCCTACAGTTCATCTTATTTACAGTCTGTTTGTATTTTATTCTTATGGAAGTTAGGGCAGCCATCTTATTTTTAAATTGTTTGGTTACTCCTGGTTACATCCTACAGCTTGGAAAATCCTGCCAGTCACACTTAATTCCCTGTTGCTTCAGGATTTTAGCCTTTGCCTTTCAAATGGCTGCAAGGAAAGTTAAAAAGCCACCTATGGTTTGCATTGCCCTTATTTATACTCTTAAAAGCAAGTTAAAGGTGGCAAACTGCCTTTCTCTTCTGGGTAGCTCACTTTCAAAAAGAGTAATTATTCTGCGCTTATTTCAAGTGGTTACATCTTGGTAAACATTTTTAAGAAATGTTTAGTTTTTCTCTTTTGTTGTTACAACACACTCAAATTTTTTCCTTTAACCCTACATGATGCAGATATGTGCGTGCAGCCTTGGTTGTGATGAATGGTTAAAATAGAGTTTAATAACCCTACATGATACATATATGTGCATGCAGCCTTGTTCATATGTGAAGAACACTTAAAATAGAGTTTAATAATTTCAGCACATTTCTCTCAATACTCAGATACTGTAGATTAGCTATGAAAACTTAGATACAGGGGCAAAGTGAAATGCTCTCTTCACCCCCCAAAAAAGACTAATTAACCTGATTACCTTTGGATAATTATTTCATTCATCAGATGATAATTATACATGTCACAAAATTGATCATTTACTATTTTCTGTGCTCTTTTTATGAAATAATTTCTTTTCATTTTTTCTTTCTGAATTTTGAAGTCTATCTTTTTGTCATACTGTTTTTCTTCATCTTGCATAAAAAGGCACCAGAATAGAAATGATCTCTGAAGTTCACCTACTAACATCGCATTCTGGTAAGCTTTGCTCATGTCTAGATTCTAGGTTGGAATAAAATTCTAGGGAAAGATCTTTCTGGTAATTATTATTTTTTTATTGGCTAGAAAGGAGGTATGCATATGAAAAACCACATTGCTAAAGCATCCATTTAGTTTGTAGCCCTCGTAGAAAGGGAATTTTCTATTTACTTAATATAAATTTTAGGACTGGAGTAATCATTTCACTGAACGCTATCTCAGAATCTATATTAAATTCTCTTTTTGTACTCAATTCCAGCATAATAAATATTTTTCATATAAGAAGAATTTTAACATTTGTTTCATCAGCCATTATGCATATTCTACATTTGAGCCTTTCTAGTGCAATGGTCTTGCCATTATGGAATATATATTGAGTGTACACACATGTGCACACACATGCACACACCACTTTCTGCTGTCACTCTTTCAGAGGCTGTACCTGGTCAATAAGTCAAATGAGAAGTGGGCATGAATGAAGAATAATAAAACTGGAAAACCTCCATCTAAGTAGAAGCAGTGATGTTATAGGGAATATTTAGTGCTTTTCTTTCTCCTTTTTGTTTTGTGTGTGTAAGAGGAAATCCAGGGATTGTGATTTTGACAATCATGTGTACAGTTGGCACTGGGCCAGTGAATTCCCTGCAGGTCCTGAGTCTTTCCAGCTACGTACCAGTTGCATCAGCACTTTGTGAACTTGCAAAGCTTTTACTGATTCTTTGGTCTTTGAGTAGAGGACCTGAGGACTAGCAGCAGGCATCTTACTGAGTGGCAGCATCAGTGGGGCCTTATTGGTGGGAACCCAGTAATGAACACCACAGCCTCACCCCGAATCCTTCCTCCCTTGTGATTTTGTGATTCATGATGAGAAATTATTTTTTGATATTTAAATTAGCCATTTTATCACCTGGATTTTTTTTTCACTTTTTTCTAAAGGTTCAAAATGAATATTGCAGATTTTTTTTAGAAAGGGTAGTGTTGGCTTTTAGTGATGAGCAGTTAGCAATGTATGTAATTCTCAACTCACTATGTTGTACACTTGAAACCAATATAATATTGTATATCAACTTTATTTCAGTTAAAAACATGCAAACAAATAAAATGAAACAGAAATTGGATCATCAACCAAAAAAAAAAAAAAGGTGGGTGTTGGAAGGTGATATGAATTTAGAATGACAATTATGTAACCCTTTTTACTTAGTGCAATCCTTCCCTATTGTTTGATGCACAGCAAACTTGATTGAAAATTAAAGTTCAGAAATAATAAAAATGGAAATAAAGTTGGATCAAAGAAGATAATTATTTTAATGCATGAACTCTGCTTTATGGTAGGATTTAGTAGACAGTCCGTCAGCTAGTGAGGGCTCAAGAAACATTTTTTGATTTTAAAATTATTTATCAACAGTTGGTTTTAGAGAACTTACTAAGACCACATGCATGTTGAAAAATTCTGTTTATTCTTGCAATGAAAGAGTCTTTCTCTTAGTCTTTATTTAATTTTATCTCTTGCTCCCTGTCACCTACTTTCTCCTACCCCCTTCCCCACCAAAATGCAAAACAATATAAAACAAACTTTAACTTCAAAATCAAAATAAACTCACCTTCAGCTTAGTACTTTGGGATTCATCTTAGTGGAGAGTACCATACTAACATAGAACATGACATTCAGAGAATGTTGCAAGAAACTTTGGATGCATTATCCATGAGGAAATTTTGTTTTCTGTTTTCTACTCTTGGAGAATCCTGAGTGATTTTTTTACAGCCCACACAACCTAGTGTTTTGCAATGGTTATTTTATGTTCATATGTATGTTTGATATGAGTCAGGGTTCTCCAGAGAAACAGAACCAATAGGAGATATACATGATTTATTATAAGGAATTGGCTCATATGATTATTGAGGCTGAGAAGCCCCACATTCTGCCATCTGCGGTGCAAGCTGGAGAACCAGACAAGCTGATGTTGTTCTGAGAACTGGAGAGCCAATGGTGTAAGTATCAATTGCCGGTAGAAGATGGATGTCTGAGCTCAGACCGGCAGTGTGAATCCCCCTCTGCCTTTTTGTTTTATTCTGGCCTTCACGTGATTGGCTGATGCCCACCCACTCTGGGGAGGACAGTTGGCTTTACTTAGTGCAGAAATAGGATCACAGACACACGAGGAAAAAATGTTTAATTCAGGCACCCACTGTACCTGTCAAATTGACACATGAAATTAACCATCATAATGAGTCTCCCCCTGGATTTGTGAGTTATATCTCACAAGATACATCTGTTTCATTCTCCACTGTATGCCATGCTTAGAATCTAGCTTGCAGCAGGTGCTTAATAACTCTTTGTTACAAGAAGGAAGGAAATGAATTTAAGCAAGTGTGTAAGTCAAGTTGGAAAGTATATGTCAATATTTATATAATATGTGTGGATAGCACAGTGGAAGCCTGGGTATCAGGGCCAGACTGGCATGCAAGTGAAGGTGATTTCAGTTGGCACATGATGATGCAGTTGGCATTTCCTTTGTCTTTATGTGGTGGCCACTTGGAATCCTATAATGAAAGTCTTACTTCCTTATAGATTTTTGAACTCTAAGTATTTTAAGTATGACCATGAGATTTTTTGTAATCTTCCAGAGTTCACAAGAATTATTTTGATCATGGCAGTGAGTCAAGGTCAAAACAGACCCTGCTTCTGAGGATGAGTCAGATGCTGCTCTTCAGCCATCCTATTATGAAGTGGCATACTAAGAGCACAGTGATCTTTAATTCTGTGCTGTTTCTTTTATGTTATTTTCCGGCTTCTCACTCATGAAAATATCTAGTAATTCCATATTTTCCCTTATGTTCATTATTGGAATTTGCTATGGTAATGTGTTACACTTACATGTGACAGGATCCAGGGACCAAGGATTTTAGCATCCTTTAAGATATATACATATAAATATATAGCTGATCATTGTATATATAATCAAGAGCTTATTTGTGGTGTCTGGTGGCATCATTAAGGTCTTTCGATTCCACATCCTGTGAAATATCTATTATGCCAAAGGAGAAGGTGTGTCTGTGTGAGGTGGGGTTGTAAGGTGGTGGGGTGGGGAGTCTTACAGACTGTCTCATGCCAAGGGATGATGCTTGAGCCACCTCAGGCAGTGACATTGCCCAGATGTATAGGACAATAAGGAGGCCATGGTGTAAGTATGTGTGTCCCCACTTGTTTTTAGTAAACAGAGAGCATGTGATGTGAATCTCAAGCAACTAGCATGGTACTTGGCGCGTGGTTGAAGCCCTAGGCATTTTGTGGAACTGACTTGGCTGGAACTCCCGGGGAGTCACTGTAAGCAAAAAAAGTGTTATGAACAAGTAAGCTATACAACAGTCCCACCTGGAGGTATAGGAATCAACTGGACATGCTTGTAGCGGACCCTTTCTAGGAAGTCTAGATTAGAGTGCAGCATTTCGAAATGAGAAGAAACAAGTTTAAAGTCAGTTTGGGGTGAGATAGGGAAAACAGTCACTTGCAAGGGTGACAGAGAGTAGAATCCTAAATGTCCCTGAGGTGCTGGTGTTGCAGAGGGCACGGCTTTCTTTCCTGGCCTAAGTAGAATTGCTAATTCACACTTTTTGAGCATGACTAGGTGTCAGTTCTTCACACCTGCAGTCTCATTAAGCACTTTCAACAGGTTCATGAACTAGGGGCATCACAGTTATCGCCATTTTTCCGAGAAACAGAGAAATTAAGTAGCCTGCCCAAAGGAAGGTATGCAGTTCATAAGTACAAGAAGCTACTCTGCCCACTGCGGGTGGGCACAGTGGGCACCTGGAGGAAGAGCACAGAATTGAATAGAAAGCTTATTGTGGCCCTGACTTCTTAATTCCTCTGAAGGACGTGCCAAAATCATTTGTTCTAAGAAGGCAGTGGAGAAGGGCATACCATCATTTTTAGATGACATACTAGTATAATGGTGGAAGCATTTAGCTTTAATTATTTTAAGGCCCTGGAAACTTGTGCTAACTTTGAGACTGTAAAGAATTAAATATCTCATCCTCAGGTGGATGGGTGCATGGGATCAGATAGGTTACAGAATTCCTTAAGGGAATAGGTTTAAAAAGTGGAGGGCCAAGCTGAGCTGTACCCAGAAATTCAGATGACTTTAAAGCTGAATTTAAAAAAAATACTCTTGCAGAATAGCATGAAAGTAATCAGAAATAAGCAGTTCTTTTTTTCTTTTGTTTAAAAATGACATCGATTCCCAGGGGATGTTTGTGGCAACTAGAGGAGACCTAGAGATTAATATGGAAAGATAGGCACTGTATTTTTTAGATTAGTAGGTAAACAGTTGGAGGAAATATGGGGTGCTTTTATAAGTAGTGATTAGATAAATAACCATATTTAAATTTTGTGCTTTTGGGGCATAAGAAAATTCTATTCTACTCAAGTCTGTTATGCCCTTTACCGATGAGAGTACATTTCTTGCATAATAACAGTAACTCTTGCCTAAAATAAGGTACGTTTTAGTAATTCCTCCTATCATCAGCTTCCAAATTTTTAAATATTTCATCATGTTCTGTCCATGGACAGCAGACATGATGAGATAGACAAGAAAATGCTTATTTTTCTTCCTTAATGTCTTTCCTAGGGAGTAGAGTTATTTTTTTAAAGGAGTGTATTCCTTTAATGTTCCTAATATGTTATAGTTTTAAAAAGAAACATTAACATTATATATTTATAATATGTGAAAATGTTCTGCAAGAAGAATTTTTTATTGAATAGAAAAAAACTCATAAGATTTGGAAAATACAGAAAAGGAAGAAAGAAATGCATCACTGATAATTCTACTGGTCAGAAACATCTGTTAATATTTTTATGTGTTTTCTTGCCATCCCTTTAAAAAATTTAAGAAAATATAGGAAAAGCATGTTGTATATACAGCTTTGTAGTCTGTTTTCTTCACTCAGCATGGTAATATGATATTTCCTTGTGTCATTAAATACCCTTCAAAAATAGTTTTAATGGCTATACAATATACTCTTATGTAATCACATAATTAACTTAATCTATTTCCTTAATATGAACCTTTAGGTTGGTTCCATTTTCTTGCTATTATGTACATGAAAATATTTAACAGCTTTACTGAGGTTATTTAACATACAGTGAAATTCAGCCATTTCAAGTATACAGTTCAGTGGTGTCTAGTAATTTTACCAAGTGGTGCAACCATCACCATAATCAGATCAGACCATTTTCTTCTGCCCAATAAGACCCCTTATGCCTCACAATTAATCCCTTCTTCCATCGTAGTCCCAGGCAACCACTAATCTACTACTCTTTTGTCTCTATGCAGCTGCCTTTTCTGAACATTTCATGTGAGTGGAATTATGTCATATGTGGTTGCCTGTGACTGAATTTTTTTGCTTGCCACAATACTTTGATCTTCATCCATGACATAGCATGTATAAATACTTTATACCTTTTCATTGCTGAACAGTATTCCATAATATGAATGTCATACATTTGCCTGTCCATTCATTAGTTGATGGACATTTAGGATGTTTTCAACTTTGTGCTATTAAGAATAATGCTACCGTGAGCATTCATGGGCAAATCTTTGTGTGGCCATACATTTTCATTTCTTGAGTCAATACTTAGGAGTGGAATCGTTGAGTTGTATGGGAGTTTTATGTTTATTTGAGAAACTGACAAAATCCTTTTTCAAAGTGGTTCCACCATTCCCACAGCAATACATGAAGGTTCCTATTTCTCCATATCCTCACCAACATTTGTTATATCTGGCTTATGTTTCATAACCGTTCTTCAGAATATCTCACTGTGGTTTTAATATGCGTTTCCCTGATGACAATGATGTTGAACATCTTTTCATGTGCCTATTAGGTGTTCGTGTATCTTCTTTGTTGAAATGTCTATTCATATATTTTGCCCATTTTTTGATTGTCCAAGTTATAAATGTTTGTTGCAAATTCTGGATACAGGTTTTTTATTTAAGGTATGTTTTGTGAATACTTTCAGTCTGTTATTTGGCTTTTCATTTTCTTAATTATGTTATCTGAAGTGCAAAAATTTTGAATTTTGATTAGCTCCAACTTGTCAATTTTTTCTTTTATGGACTGTTCTTTTGGTGTCTTTTGGACTGTTCTGTGAAGTCTTTGCCTAGCCTAAGGTCTAGAAGAGTTTACATGTATTTTAATTACTTGAATTTTTAAAGGATTTAAAAAAATATTTCATAAGGATTGAGAAGTAAAAGTTCTATACACTTGTAATAGATTTATTTCTAATGTTTTTTTAAAGTTATATATGCCAGCAGGAAAGTATACAAATCATAAGAGCATAGCTCAGTGAAGTTTGAAAAAGTGAATATATGTGCGTCACCACTACACTCACTGATCAGGAGAGAATGTTACCAGCATCCCAGGAACCCCCCAAAACCTCCCAGAAGTACCTTCCCAGTAATTCCTCCTACTCTTGCCCAAAGGTAACCAATAATTTTTGACACCATAGATTAGTTATACCTGCTTTTGAATTTTATATAAACAGAATAGTATTATATATACATTTGTGTCTGTGTCTTTTGCTCAATATTATATTTGTGAGATTTGTTCATGTGGTGTGGTATAGTAGTTTGTTCATTTTCATAGCTGTATAGTATTTTTTATGAACATAACACATACATCAAATTTGCTCTTGAGCTCTTGAGGGACATTGTTGCTATTCAAATATTTGGCTATTTTAATTAGAGCAGTTAGGAAGGTACTTGTACCTGATTTTGGTGCACAAATGTGAGCATTTCTGCTCACTGTATACTCAGGAGTGGGGTTTCTGGGTTATAGAGCAGGCATGACTGCAAATTTACCATAAGTAGCAAACAGTTTTCCACAGACAGTTACCAGTCGGCACTCCGCACAGTAATGTGTGCAGGTTCCATTTGTACCACATCCTGACCAACACTTGCTGTTTTCTTTTTAAAAAATTTTAGCCATTCTGTTGGATTTGAGTCTTCTTGTGGTTTTGATTTGCATTTCCCCGATGAAAATCAGGGAGCACACCTTTACTTTGTGTGTGTGTGTGTGTGTGGTGGCTATTTGGATATCTTCCTTTTTGAACTTTTTGTTAATTCCTTTGTGCATCTTTCAACTGGGTGTATGTGTGTTTTTCTTTTTCAGCATTAAAAAAATATATATCTATTCAGGGTATGAGCCCTTTGTCAGTAATATGACTGCAGACATCTTTTTCCGTTTCTTGCCTTTCCATTCACATAATGATGCCTTTTGGTCAACTTACCAATTTCCTTTTATAGCTAGTGCTTTAGATGTCCTATTTGTGTCTGAAAAAACAAACTTCATTTGAAAGTAAGAATCCTAAACTTGACCTCATTAGGCTGGCGTTTGGGTGTGATGAGGGGCCCTTCAGTTTCCTGTCTGTGCCTTTTCCAAGTTTGAAGCCCTCCAGAAGTCACTTTCCCCCACCCGCCCATGAGCCCTGACACCAGCTTCCAGCCCCCTGAGACTGAGACAGACTCTGCTTTGCTCAGCTTCTCAGCCTCCCTGCTGCCTCTCTCAACTCAACTCTAAGCTTCTCGGCTGCTTTTGAGCTTTGCAGCTGCCATTTTTCAGCCTCCCATCTTCTCAGCTGCCTTGAGAAAACCTCTGAGCTGGCATTTTAGAATTGGCTCATTCCTTCAGGGGAAAAAGTATGTGGAATGTGGAGTTACCTCACTTTTCCATGCTTCCTTCTCTCTGAAACCTTTGCCTCTCGCGTTCTCTGTGCTTTGGTAGCTCTGAGATAATTTCAAAGAAGTTTAAAAAAATTTATCCAGCATTTTGGTTGTTCTTGGAGGGAGCAGTTGGTCTGCCACCAGCTTGTCTGTCTTTGCCAGGAAAGTGAGCCCCTAGGAATGTTTTTAAGTCTGTTGATAGAGCTTGCTGAATCACTCTAAGTTTGCATTGCTGGTGGTGGGCTATCAGTTTGCTAGGATCATTTTCATCCTTTAAAACCTTTATACATTTGTTAGGCAAAAAAATAACATTTTTAATTTCTGGTTTTATTCTAGTGAGACCAAATGCTGTTTCAAATGACGCTTGGTGTTCTGTGTCTTCTGTTTGTGATTTGCCTCTTAATTTACATTATTTCTCATTGATTTTTAAGAACTGCATACCATTGCCTGTATTAATAAGTAAGAATTCGTGCATCTGAAGATAAAGGGTGATTACACTAAGAAACTTAAAAATAATTGGCTTTTCCATTGATCTTTATAATGTTTGAAGACTTTTAAAGATAAGGGTTGTTTCTTCTTTTCTTCTGTGTTCTTTCTTGGCACCTGGTGTGTGGTACAGCCCATGTGAACATGAAGTGGACGGCATTCAACGATCATGCAGAGATAGGTGCCGGGAATGTTAAAGATTGTTTCCCATGTCATGCTATGCTCAGTGATTGATCACCAGGAAAAATTACTTTATTTATTTATTTAAATTATTTCATTTAGGAGCATGGCCTCAAGTCTAGGTCACGAGGCATTCCATTTCTGAGCCTTCGTTCTCACATTTATCCATATCACTAATTTAGGATCAGATTCTCTTTGTGATGTACCCCATTTCTTGGGGACAATCATCTGCCTCATAAATCTCCACTAATGTAAAAGGGGAATTGCGTGTCTTACCTTTCTCACATGAGTTTAAATAAATACCATTCCTAGAAGCATCATACAAATGCTGAAGGACAGCCTTACCAGTTGTGTTTTGAAGAATTTTAAACGTAAGACAGCTTAAGATAGGCTTTAAGCCATGCCTGTAAAAGTTCTAAATTATAAAGCATTCTCCCATTCAGATAGTTTATCCAACTCTAGCCAAGTGTTTGGATTTCAAGAAATCAGACACTTTCATTTTTAGTCAACATTATGAAAGTAGTGTCTGAGCATGAAGGATAGTGTAATTTTCCTTATTGTGTCAGGCTTTTTAAATTGTGGAAGTATGATTTTATTCACCAGAATATCTTTGTTTCTGTCACAGTCACTGCCCTATCTTCTTTTATTTTTTATTTTTGGTCACTTCATCAGCTCTGCCTGAAACATGATGTCTGCTCTCATGCTGCCTCAGCCCTCAGGGAATGGTGTTCTGCTGAAAAATTGAAGCCTTTGGGGAAGACTGGTCTAAAAATAAAATCCTCAAGGTGTTAGACCAGGGGTGTGGGTCGGATCCAGGGACAGCATTTTTAATGTCGCAGATTGCTCTATTAGACAGAACAAAAAGTCCCTTTCCCTTTCCTTGGGTGATGAGGGAAGCAACAAAGCATTTTGTAAAGAGCAGGGACTTTGAGCCAGACCACTCGGGGTTCCACTTCCTGCCCTCCCACCTAGTGTGTCGTTGGAGGCATGTCGTGCTCTGAGCTTCAGTTTACTTGTCTTCAAACTGGGGAAATTAGCTTCTGTCTTTGGGGTAGTTTGTCAGGATTAGCAACAATACATGTGAAGGTCTGGTACATGGTGGGTGTTTAAGAAATGGCAGGTGTGATTGCACATGTTACATTTTTTCTCTCATTCTAGAATAAGACTTGTTTTTCTCCCTAACACGATGATGATTCACAGACTAGAGCCAAATTACCTAGGTGCAAATCTAGCTCTGCTACGACCTTGGGCAAGTTTCGTTTCTTTGTAGCTTAGCTTCCTTATCTGTAAATGAGGATAGTTATGATGCCCACCTTCTAAAATGGTTGTATTAATATTTATAAAGTACCAGGATAGTATCTGGCTAATATGTAAGCTACTAGGTAAGTATCTGATACTTACCTAAAAGTAAAAACTCCAAGCTGACATGAATTTGTTATTGTTATTAATATAGGTAATAAGATAAGGGATGGGACTAGAGACAGCATTGCTGAGTGGCAAATGATGGCCCGCAGGTAAGAGAAACAGGCACAGAGAAATTTGCTGAGTTAAAAATGGACGTCAGTTCAGAGGTTGCTGTTGATGAGTAGGAATATCAGAGTGATGGAGCCATTTACTCTCAGCTCGCTCTGATGACAACCTGCAGAGAAATGTCCTCACAAGAATGGCTTCTGCTGTGTTCTCCACTGTCAGGAAAGAGACCAGGAAGAAAAGCAACATGACTCAAGTGGAAAGTACTTCCGTGCAGCTCTGAAAAATACCATATGTTTTCTCCTTTGTCTGATAATTGTCCGTGCATACACAATGCTTCCGATAGAAAGTTGGAAGTTGAAGAAGTCTATGAATTATTTTCTCAGTTTCACTGACTGTCATTGTGCACAGAATGTTTTTTTTCATTTAAGTCAGCATAAGTAATACCAGAGTGGTCTTCTTTTTTTGTGAAATTTTTATAACAATTTGCCTTTATATCCTACATTTTGGGGAGTGTCAGACTTCCCATAAGGCTTTGTTTTAATACAAACTGAAAACCTCATATTGATGCCGATGGTCTTATGTTAACCATCCATAATGGCTCACCCTGCTTTAAAAAAATAAATAGCTGCTGCTCAGAGATAAGTCAAAGGATAAACGACATCTTAAAGGTAAAACAGATTTGTAGGGGAGATTCAAGAATGGGTACTTGCCTACAAAATGAAAAATGAAATGCTTTTTATGGAGGAGTGATTTTCTCTCCATCTCAAGTTTTAAGGAGATTTAGAATAAAAGCAGATATATTCAGTAATTTCTTAGCATGAACATTGATAATACTTTTAGGACTGAGGGCTTTCAAAAATTTCACCACCCCTTGTTTTCTGCAGACTTCCATTGGCCATAATAGCCTCTTTAAGTTAAGAGAAAGATTGACACTGCTAGTGCAATGAATGGAGGATGTAAAATGAATAACTGCACCACAGTCCACACTTGGGCTGTTTTTCCTCTACCTATCGCCCTACCCTAAAGAATAGAGCAGCCCATCATTTTACTCCTGAGTTGAAAACTAGAGACTTCTTTTCTCAAGAAACCACATGAGCTTCCTGGGGGAGAATTGGCGCTGGTCAGGGGAGCACCGCTCCAAGCAAAGCCCTTATTTTCTTGGCATTTGAAGGTCCATCCCCTGCTCACCCAAAAATAAAGCCTGTTTTTTATGAGTACAATATCTCCACACCCAGAAACCCCTGCCAACTGCCTCATTATAAAAGATATTAGCAGAAAAGCAGAGGAAATTCACAGCAACTATACAGAAAAAAAGCCACCCTTTCCTTTATTCAAAAATATGCACTTGATATATGACAAGAAACAAACAATATCATGAGAGAGTGGTGACACAAACAGAACAAATGTCCCTCAAAGACACAAAGATTAACTAAGAAACAGAAGAGAAGATGAAAAAAAAAAACTTTAGGGGTGTTTTGAGAAGATGACATCTGAAAAGTCGGAGGATGAAGTAAAACAGGAACAATCAATAAGGAAGAATTCTTAAAAATTAAACATTTGTTTGCTGAAATTAAAATAATTCAATGGAAAATTTGAATGGTAACTATAAGGAAGTATGTAACACAGTACAAAAAGAGAGAAAACACTTGAAGGAAAGACAGTGAGACAGGCTCAGTCGTGTTGATGTCATATCTAATATCACTTAGAATTCTGGAAGGTACAAGAGAATTTATGAAGAATTGAAAATATCAGATAAATGGTACTAATGCCCCTTGTGCTCTGAGGAATAATCTGAATCTTTAGAATGACAAGTTCTGAGGGCTCAGCAAAATGGATGAGGACACTTTAAATTTAGTCTAATTCTTGTGAAACGTAAGAACACTAAGGATAAAGAAAAGATCCCCAAAGCTCTAGAGAGAAAAGTGCGGTTGCGAGGTCCCCGTTAGCCTTGAGCACTTCTCTGAGGTACTTCAGCCTCACCTCACATTTCCTAATCCCAGTCCTGGAGTCAACTGTCTTTCTAAGGAGCTTGGGTTTCTTTTAATGATTAATGGGGTTTGGAGACCAAGACTTGGAAGCTCATTGCATCTGGAGTATGGTGGCTTTTAAACCCTTTCAGTGGACACAGCTGGGTGCAGAGGGCATATAAATATATATATATATATATATGCTTTATCCTATGATATATATAATAGTTTTACCAAATGTCAATATCGTTAATAACAACAAATACGCTAAGTTCAGAGTTTCTTTTCAGGCTTTTTTTTTTTTTTTGGTGTCATTAATCTACAATTACATGAGGAACATTATGTTTACTAGACTCCCCCCATCACCAAGTTCCCCCCATATACCCCCTTGCACTCACTGTCCATCAGCATAATAAGATGCTGTAGACTCACTACCTGTTTTCTCTGTGTTGTACAGCCTTCCCCGTGCCCCCACCCCGCATTATACATGCTAATCGTAAGGCCCCCTTTCTTTCCCCCACCCTTATCCCTCCCTTCCCACCCATCCTCCCCAGTCCCTTTCCCTTTGGTAACTGTTAGTTCATTCTTGGGTTCTGTGATTCTGCTGCTGTTTTGCTCCTTCAGTTTTTCTTTGTTCTTATACTCCACAGATGAGTGAAATCTTTTGGTACTTGTCTTTCTCTGCCTGCCCTATTTCACTGGGCATAATACCCTCTAGCTCCAACCATGTTGTTGCAAATGGTAGGATTTGTTTTCTTCTTACGGCTGAATAATATTCCATTGTGTATATGTACCACATCTTCTTTATCCATTCATCTACTGATGGACACTTAGGTTGCTTCCATTTCTTGGTTATTGTAAATAGTGCTGCGATAAACATAGGGGTGCATCTGTCTTTTTCAAACTGGAGTGCTGCATTCTTGGGGTAAATTCCTAGGAGTGGAATTCCTGGGTCAAATGGTATTTCTATTTTGATTTCCAGGCTTTTTTGTCCTTAGAATAGAGGGTCTTCTAAACACAAAAGTACTGCATTCAGAAGACAAATTCTCTTTCCAGTGTGGTTCTCAGTATGGTATATAGGTTAAGGTTTATTTATGTTTATGTATTAAATTTCAAGGGTTCCTATTTTTATGTCTTTAATATGTAGAATATTTAAATGGTTCCAAAAGTCAAAGCGGTATAAAAAGATACAGTCAGAGAAGCCTTAGTAACATCTTTGTCTTTTCTACCTCAGGATCTTGTTAAAATGCAGATTCTGATTTAGTAGATCTGGAGCCTGATATTTTACATCTCTAAAAAGCCCCCAGGGAGGCAGATGCTGCCGATGCACAGACTGCCCTTCCAGTAGCAAGTTACTTGGTGATTCCGCACACTGGCCAGTTTTCATTTGGCATTCCAAACCAGGAACAGGAGAGCAAATGGCTTCACATTAAAGGCTTTTCCCTTTCATTAAAATCAACAAATATGAGTAGAATGATAGAAGACTCAGGAAAAGGAGGAGGAAAGAGGAGCCAGGTAGCCAGTGCCAGGGAGAGGCCCTTCCCGGAGCATCAGTGGCCTGCCCTGCAGGAAGGAGTTGCTGCTGAGGGTGGAGGCGGAAGATGCTTAAAGCAAGAGGAACAATCAGAAGCAGGTGTTGGAATAGTCCTGCCAGGGTGGTGGAGGCTGGGGTGGAACAGCTACCTGCTCGTCTCTGCTTTTGCGTAGAAAAGCACTGAGAGCATGGAGAGTCCCCTTGAGATGTGTGCCCCAGTGTGGGCTTCACGTACAGTTCAGTAACCCCCAGGGACAGCCCATGTGTCCCACTAAGGGAAGCAAACCACTGAGGACTTGTCTTTCTGCAGTCTTTTGGAAGCTTTCAGGAGGCACAGCAGCAGACCAGCCATGAAGCTGAGTCCTTCAGCCCTGTGTCCTGCACAAGTGATCTGCATCTTTATTGACATCGCAGCAAAGCTGAAGAGGCTGGGGATGGGAACAGTGCTTGTCAAAGTATGTCTGTCAAAAAGTGGTGAAGTTTATTCACTGACCTCAGTTTAGCTGGGTCACTCAGCTATAATGAATAATTCTCATAGACTGAGGTTTTACTGTATTAGAATTTCAATGAGACATGGCTTTGTGTTTTCTTTCAAATACATTGAAAACATTCTTTGGTCCATTCTGTGCTTTCTTTTCAGACTACTCAATAGGTAATTATTGTTCAGTTTTGCAAATGCATTGTTTAAAATTAAAAGAAATACCTTGGGGATTTGAATAATTTTTGAATTTCACATAAAAATAATAAAACCACATTAAAGATATAGTAAGAAAAGAAAAGAAAATGCCCACATTCCCACCACCATTAACATATAGCTTTCAGCATTTGGGTGATATTTCCCTTGAGCCTGTGATGTGTGTGCATGTGTATGAAAGTTATAATTATTGTGTATCAACAACATTCAGTCCTTTTTTTTATGACTTTACATTATAAGCATTTCTTCACGTTTCATAAAAAACCAAGTGTCTACATCATGTAAGTAAGAGTTAAGTAGCCCCCTGAATGTTGGCCATTTAGATTGAAAGATACTTGAAGAGGATCTTAAGTTGAAATTTCCTAAAGAGCATTTGCAATATGTGAGGAAATGAGAAGTAAAATTAGATGATTAAGAAAAGGAAATGTTCTTTCTTTTTAGTAGCCTTTTTTTTCTCTCTAAGTGTAAAATTATCTTCAGATCTTGAAAAGTGTGAGACAGTTCTGTAACTCTCTTAAAGAGATTCACAGAGATGGCGTCTCACTGGAGGGGGATTTCAGCTGCAGGCAAGTTCACTCTGAATTCAGTGATACCGAATCATGACAATGGGATGGGGAATGTTGGGGTTAAAAGGGTTTATACCAAGGCTTATTCTCACAGTGGCAGGTCAAGTGCTAGAATCTTGTCTGCCTCTGGGAAGTCCACAGTCCCTCTCCATCTCTGCCTCTGGGTAGAGCTGTGGGCAAAGCTCTTCATATAGTAACAACAACCATAATGGCTCATTGCCAACAGGTGTGTAAGCATGTGCCCAGGCAGCGGGCCAACTACATCATTAAGAAAGTTAAGGTCAGGTGAGGATCCTGGCCATAGGAACTTCCACTTTCCCTAAACTCCACCCCTCCAGGATTCTTGTCTCACAATCTATGTGCCCTCAATCTTCTGCGATGGTTCCTATGCAAGAAAGCTTTAGCATTTTAACCAGATTCCACAACAGCCAAGAGGCTACAACAACATACAGATGACAACAAAAATTATAGTACAGATAACAAAAATTATGATAATCCTCAAGCCTGAGATCAGTTGCCACCAAGAGGTCATTCTTGCTGTATTCAAACCAGTCCCAGATCATGACTCACACTTTCCATGGGAGGCCAGTAGTGGAACTGATAGGGAGTTCCACTATGCACACTCTGCAAGCAGACGTGTTTGGCAGTTTTTGCTAGGGTGAATGCCCAATTCATAAAGGCATTAGAAGAGGTTAACCTTAAGGGCAATAAGACACATTTTAATGATACTAACATAGGTAAAATTGTCTGTTAGGTAGGATGCATGCAAGAGAGTGGTCTTGTGACAGGACTGTGGCAGGAATGGTGTCCCATCTGGGTCTAGTATACCATACCTTTACCCCTCTCCCTGTGGGGTTACTGAAAGGTCTTTGTATAGTGCTACTGGTGGTACATGCCCTGGCCATAAAGATAAAACAAAACTTCCTGGTAATATGTTCCTACTGTCCAACTATTTAGGGTACACTACCATGATCTTTGGGGGCCACTCTCCCATTACTCCAGGAATACACAGGCCTTGCCCCCAAGGTGCCAGGAGAGCCAGCCATCACCTGTCCATGTGTCAAAATGTCCAAGGCCATGTCCACTGAACAGAGTCTTTGGGGTTTATTCCAATCAGTTCTTGTAGCAAGATATTATTCTGGTGGCCAAACCCCAGCTTCAATGATTTCTCCTTAGTTTATACTTGCAATTTTATAGGGGAGGCAGTAATGTGTGTTAGCATGTCTGTGGGGTTTAATGCCCCATCTGGGGCTTCTCATTCAAATGCCGTAGCACTGTCCATAAGTGGACTGGCCATCCCTGTAGACTACTGGTATCTTCAGGCCAGATTTTAAAAAACCATTTTACCTCTATCATGCCTGCCCCATTAGGATTATATGGTACATGAAACTTTCAGTTTATCCATAATTGTTGCACCCATTCCTATAGTGCATGTCCAATAAAGTTGGTGCCTTGATCACTCTCAATTACCTATGGTCAGCCACAGGCTGCAAAGAGATTCTCTAGGCCTCTTTTGGTCATTTTTCGGCCTGTGCAACATGCAGGAAAAGCAACCAAAAGTCCAGTGGCTGTGTCCACACCAGCCCACATTGTCTTCTACCCTATATGCAAAAAGCATTGATATAACTGTTGGGCCACATCAGAGGCAGGCTTTCCTTCTAGCCAGTGTACCTGGGCCAATTCATCTGCATCATTTCCTAGGAATGCCAGTGGCAAATGACCTTTTATATGATATACTGTAACTGTTTTAATCTGACCAGAGGCCCATAATCTTAACACAACTTGCCCCCAAAGGGGTCAGTTACCAACCATCCAGTTGGCATGGTACCATGTTGGTAGCCTTGATAGACATCCCAGATGTCAGTGCAGACAGTTAGTGGGGAGGGCTCCTGGGTGATCACAAGCCACACTGCCTGCAACTCTGCCCATTGATTGCTCTTCCCCTCACCATCTTCCATCTATACCATCTCAGTCTTAGGATGGAAAGCTATGGCCCTCCATTTCAGGGGCTGTCCACGGCTGAAGCCATCTGTGTACCATGCATCTTCAGATAACAGGGCTTTTTCCCTCCCAATAAAGGCTCTCTGCTACTAATGGCTCTAACACAAATTCTTCCTGCCATTCGTTGGTATGTCAGTGGAAAAGAAGATATTAGCAAGATCCACGACATAATGGTTCATGACTAAAGGTGTCCATAAGACCTGCAATATCGGGGATGACAGCATGCAAAGGGAATATGTCTCTATTCAGTGTTGTGTAATCCACAGTCATTTGCAAGAGCCATCCAGCTTTTTACTGGCCACACCAGGGAATTAAAAGGACTATGGTGTACCCACCCTCTCCAGTTCCTGGAGGGTTTCTCCAAGCATTTCTTTATGACCTCCAGGCAATTCATATTGTTTGTTATTAGTCCCTTGCTGAGGCACAGGCAAAGTTATGGGTGGGTTCTTAGCATGTCCCCTCAGAACTGCCTTCACCACATGTATCCTCAGTCAGAACTCACCTGGTGGTCTGCAACCACAGGCCCTGCAGGATATCTATCGTCAAAATATATTCAGGGACGGGAGAGATATACACAGTATACTCCTTTGAGGGTAGATGCCCCATTGCCAGTGGGATTCTGGCTTGTTCCCGTGAACCTTGTCCCCATATCCATCTATAATATCCGGGGTCCAAGGAAACTTCTCACGGTTGCCATAAATCAGTGAGCATTCAGCTCCTGTGTCCACCAGAGCCAGGGCGTGCACGTTCACTGGGGACCTATGAATGGATATTTCAACATGTGGCGTCTGTTCCCCACCGGGTCCCCCAAGGCAAGTGCCTTGACCGTCCCTTGAGTCAACCCTCATGGCCCAATCAGCTTCCTGTGTGGGCTCAGGTGAGGCTGGCTCACTCCCCACCAGGAAGTCTTGCAGGCGCACAGGCTGGGTGTGTGGTTTTGTCTCCAGTCTCTGTTTCTTGGTCCTCAGAGCTGCCACAGCTCCAGTACGATTTTATTTGACTTCCCATCCAATTTCTCTTTGCTCCTGCCTTTGACAGACCAGCTCACATCTGGGTTCTCGTGACCTTCTCAGGCTCCTTAAGCCCTTCCTCTCCGTAGCTAACCATACTCCCCTCCATGCCTGCATGGCTTCAGCCTCTCCCAGATCTTCCCAGTACGGATAACGTCATTTATGGGCTGCCTTAAGGGAGGGGCAAGAATGACCACTAAGGACCCAAAGAGGGATGAGGGAGCCATTTGCAGCATCATATCCCTCATGCCGCCATAAATATCTCCTCATCTGGGCCATAATTTACTGGGTTATAAATGGCATTTTTTCATGCCCAACTCCTTTAACACCTGCTGAAGTTCAGTGTACGTCTGCCATTCTGTGGGGGTGGGGAGGATGGTAAGTCACTATGTTTGGGTCATAATGTATGAAATGTGGCCATTACCCACTTGAGAAGTGAATGATTCCCTGGGGTCTAGTGTGTACTCTGTGGTCAACTGCCATAAGGCAGGATATTTATCAGGGAAGCCAGCTTTCCTATCTCTGAGCCAGACAGAATGATCCCATCCACCCCTACATCCCAAAGGCACAGAAGCCAGGCTGATATGGACTCCAAGGGGGTCTACTGAAACCGGGGGCCCAAATCTACCAGCTCTGCCTGTGAACAGGGGTGGAGCACGGGGTGCTCCCATACCTGGGGAGGCTGCTGCACCTTTTCTGGAGGAAACCACAGTTGTCGCATCTTTATTTTCTTGACTACAACCAGGCAGGAATTCAATAGAGCAGGCACTTGTTCTCCTCCGGCTCCTTCACCATTTCTGGGGCTGACGGCAGCCTTCTTGCTCTGCTCAGCACCTCCTTGCCTTCTACACGGTGCCTCGCAGCGATGCTATCTCAGTCTTCAACCGCTCTCTTACCTTCTCAGTACCTTACATCTGGCATTCTTGCGCTGCCTCTTCTTGTGCTTCTTGCAGGAGTATGTCCTTCATGGCCTTGCAGTGCTGCTGTCTCACTCTGCAGTGAATCTTTTACCTCTTACACAGCCCCTCTAAGCTCACATTCTCACACTTCCCCTTCTCATGCTTCTTTCAGGGGTACCTCCTCCTTCATGGTCCTTACCTCTTCCACAGTGCCTTGCAGTGATGCCATGTCATTTTGCAACAAATCTTTTACCTCCTCCACAGTACCTCACAGCCTGCATTCTTGTGCTCTCTCTTCTTGTGCTATCACTACATCCTGTACCTTCTCCATAGCACCTTGCTATGATGGCATCTCAGTTATCAGTGAATTTTTTTCATCCTTCATGAGCTTTACCTCGTCTTGTGCTTCTCTCAGGAGCGTGTTTGTCTCCTTTGTGGCCCTTCTTAACATTGTGAGGAGTAGCCATCCCACAGCTCCCACTTCCACATGGGCATCCTGTTTTGTCAGGGATTTCCCAGTCTTGTGGAGGGCCTTCACCACTGCCCCAGGCATCACTTCCATGTCCTCCCAGTCCTTGTGGCGGGGGGCGGGGCACTCCTCTAGGCAGACAACCACCTTGGGCCATATGTTCAGCAGACGACACCCAAGTATCTCTTACCTATAGGGGCATCCTGCAGTATTTCTGCATCCACAGGGGCAGCCTATGAAGTACCCCTCCCAGGAGGGCAGCTTATTCCGTTTTCTGATTTGGAGTGAATCCTGCCAACTATGCCAAATATCTTGCTGGAAAGGGGTTTCTGCTCTGGGCAAGTTCACTTTGAATTCAGTGAGACCAAATAATGACAACATAACATTGTGGATAAAAGGGTTTATACCAAGCTATATTCTCACAGTGGCAGGTGGAGTGCTAGAATCATGTCTGCCTGGGGAGAGTCTGCAGTCTGTCTCTGTCTCCGTCTCTGTCTCTGTCTCTGTCTCTGTCTCCACGGTGAGCACTTGGCAAAGCTCTTTATATAGTAACACTGTCAATAATGGCTCATTGCCAGCAGGTGTGTAAGCACACACCCGTGCAGGAGGCCAATTACATCATCAAGTAGAGTAAGGTCAGGTGAGGATATTTTCCTTCCAGACGGGTATTTTACTTAATGGGTAGTTACATGTAACACATTTAATCCAAAAGAATCCCATATTACTTTTTTTTTTTTTAAGTATCATTGATAGACAAACTTATGATGGTCTCACATACACAAAACAGTGGTTCAGCATTTACCTATATTATCCAGCCCTCATCCTCTCCACTGTGGTCACTGTCTGTCAATATAGTAAGATGTTATAGAGTCATGATTTGTATTCTTCATGTTGTACTACTGTTCAAGTGACCTACCTCTGTTGTGATTGCAAAGTATAGTGCCCCTTAATCCCCTTCTTCCTCCTTCCCTCCCCACCCTCTCCAACCCCTTCTCTTTGGTGACCATTAGTCTCTTCTTGGTGTTTATGAGTCTACGCTTTTTTTGTTCCTTTTGTTTCACTTTGATTTTATACTTCACAAATGAGTGAAGTCATTTGGAATTTGTCTTTCTCTGCCTGACTTCCTTCACTGAACATAATACCCTCTGTATTCATCCATGTTGTTGCAAATGGCAGGATTTCTTTTCTTTTTGTGGCTGAATACTATTCCTATTCCATTGTGTATATGTACCACATCTTCCTTATCCATTCATCTATTGATGAACATTTAGGTGGCTTCCACATCTTGGTTATTGTAATAGTGCAGGAATAAACATACAGGTGCATATGTCTTTTCGAATCAGGGATTTTGTTTTCTTCAGATTCCATTCCTAGGAGTGGAATGACTGGGTCAAATGGTATTTTCTATTTTTAGTTTTTCGAGGAACCTCCATATTGTTTTTCACAGCAGTTGAACAAATTTACATTCCCACCAACAGTGTAGGAGGGTTCCCTTTTCTCTGCATCCTCTCCAGCATTTGTTGTTCCTTGTCTTTTGGAAAGTGGCCATCCTGACTGGTGTGAGGTGATATCTCCTTGTGTTTTTAAATTGCATTTCTCTTATGATTAGTGATGTGGAGCATCTCTTCATGTGCCTGTTGGCCATCCCTATTTCTTCTTTGAAGAAGTGTCTGTTTAGGTCCTCTGCCCCTGTTTTAATTGGGTGTTTGTTTTTTGGGTGTTGAGGCATATGAGTTGTTTGTATATTTTGGATGCTAACCTCTTAGCAGATAAATCATTGACAAATATATTCTCTCATACTGTGGGATGCCCTTTTGTTTTGGTATTTTTGTCCTTTGCTGTACAGAAGCTTTTTGGTTTGATGTAGTCCCACTTGTTCACTTTTTATTTTGTTTCTCTTGCTTGAGGAGATGCATTCATGAAAAAGTCGCTCATGTTTATATTCAAGAGATGTTTGCCTATGTTTTCCATATTACTTTTTAAAACTCATCTTCTCTCACCATTTGGCTGGATAAAACTTCCTAAAAGGTGCCTTGCTCCATGTCACTGTAACCCAGGACTAACCTGCAGGTATGCATAGAGTACACTTGGAGCACAAAGGGAGAGAGTGCTGAGTTCAAGATGAAGCCTTGAGAAGGATTCCTGGAAGGGATGATATCCTATAGGAAGTGTAAGAGTACGTAGCAGTGACCTGACCTAGAGATGTGTGAAAGGACAGGCAAATGACATGAGCCCATCTCCAGATCAGCCACTATGTGGAGATAGGGCACTGAGCAGTCACATGACTGTCTCTATGACCTAGGGACCTGGTCCTTAGAGATGATGGGGAAAGAGGCACTAGATAGAAAACAAATCTACAAAAAATATAGGTGGAGTGTATTATAATCTGGGAGAGCAGAAAGGAAGGAAACTTTTCCCAACTACACATGCATCCTTCAGGAATTCTGATACACACTTTTGGGGTGACCGTTCCAACACACACTCTTTCCCCTGAATTCTTATCACTTATGAACATATTCGATCCTTCAGGCTTGTTGAGGGAAAAAAAAAGATTGATCACCCATTGCAGTAGTTGAATCCATCAAGTGTTTAAGTGATTAGGATCATGGATTTTTTCCTACTCATCTGGCTATAGTTTGGTGGGTGAATTTAAAATAGAGGGAGAGGACAAGACTGAGGCAGAGAGAGCATTTAGGAGGCTCCTACCTGGACTAGAGACATCATAGGAGTAAGCAGGACAGGAAACAATTAAACAATCGCTTAGGAGGGAAAACTGGCAGGACAGAGTGACTGGTGCGCTGATAGAGGTACAAGAAGAAATGGTGTTGGACGCCCAGATTTTGGGGTGAAGCAAATGGATGGTGAGGTCATTAACTGCAATTACAGTACAGAAGAGAAGTACTAGTGGTGTCATTTAGATTGGTATCTCTTTTTCAGGGTTTTGTGTTCCTTAGCTGGGGTTTCCTGGAAACCGTAGCCTGAGGCAAAGTTAATAGTGGGAGGTTATATCGGGAGGTCCAATCTCAGGGCAGCAAGAGTGAGGGGAAAGGGACAAGGGACATTAGCAGGCAGGAGGAGAAAGCAGTGCAAGGTGCTGTGTCACTGGTCCGGCCATAATTTAATCGGATGAGTTGTCTTCTGAACACGCTTTAAAGAGCTCTCCATGGCTTGGTCATTCAGGGACCTAAGGCGGAAGACATCCTTTCCATCTCCTGCGGTTCTCAGGCTAAAATTCATCCCACGGGGTATTGTTTGACCTTCACCCTCTGATTGGGATAAGGAGCCACCCTGGACAATCTGTGGAAAGCGGATCCAGTGCTCCACGGTGAGGCGACATTAATATGAGTTGGGAAGTGGGTGGAGGAGCGAGAACCTCTGTAGGTGCCATGTGGGGTCAGATTTGGGCAAACAGGTGAGATGAAGGGACTTAAGGAGGTCCCGGCGGCAGGGTGAAATAGGCATGGACACAGGGCGCAAAGCACTTTCCCGCCTCTCAACCTTGTTCTCCTTGCCTAGTTTCTCATTTATAGTCTGTTAGAGTTTTATAGTGTTCTAATTTTTATTATACTGTTTTATTCTTATTTCTGCTTAGGCTTTAATGTTAGATTTTTATTCCTCTAGTTCCTAGGAATCTGATGCCTCCATTCACGTGATTTCTAGTCTGTGGGTTTAATATAATTGTGTTCCTCTATTTGTGCTTGTCTCAGTCTGTGTGGGCTACTGTAAGTCACAGCTGGAGTGACTCATTTCCCACAGTTCTGGAGGCTGGAAGTGTGCAGTCAGGGGTCCAGCGTGGTTACTTGGGGCCTCTTCCAGGTTGTGGATTGGCAGCTTCTCACTGTATCCTCTCCTGCAGGAAGGGCTAAGGGAGCTTTCTCAAGCCTCTTATACAGGGGCGCTAATCCTGCCTTCATTGCAGGCTCTGCCCGCATGACCTAATCATTTCCCAAAGACCCCACCTTCTAATATTATCACATTGGGCATTAGGTTTACAACTTAAGAATCTGGGGAGGACACAAATATTCAGACTATAGCAACTATCTGGCTCATTACTTAGAAGACAGAAAACTGCCATGAGGGTCAGATCCCATGAGGTACGTGATTTCATCTCTTCCCTGTGTTTACTGTGTTAACCTCTGTAACTTACTTCCCAAATAGACAAGATAAATCGCATGGTATAAAGGCAGTGCCGTTAGGAGAAAACTTTTCTTTTCAAGGTTTCATAAACAGGGAATAAAAGGAGATTTGGGGTTATAAATGTGATGACAGAATTTTTTCAGTTAATGATTCAGCTTTTTATTGAGTGTATACGCGAAGCTCTTAATTGGGTTTAAGGATACAGTACTGAGCAAAAGAAGAAAAAGGTCACATTTCTACCTTCCTGGAGTTTGCTGTCCAGTCAGGTCAGGGGTTGGGTGGTGGGCCTGGACACAGGCATAAAGCAGGAGATGGTGTGGATAAGTACTGTGACTTCTGCCTGTCATTACAGAGAAGTGCATGTTATGTTGAAATGAGACAACAGAATGGAGGGTGGCAGTTGGCTTGGTTAGGGGGCAGAGAAAATTCCCATAGTAATGGAAGAGCCAGTATTCACAGAGTAAATGGGGAATGGGGATGGGTGAATAGTTAGCAGGAGTCTGTGTATTCACTGAGCAAATGCTTACTGAGCACCAACTATGTGGTAGGCATAGTCATTGGTGTTGGGAATCTGTTTGTGAGTTAGCCAGACAGACATTCCTGCCTCATGAGAGCTGTTGGTAGTTTGGAAGGATTGGAGAGAAGTGACCTGATAGGAATGACATGTGGGAGTTAAAATGGACAGTTATTGTGGGAAGGAATGAGTTATATCAGAGGGAGGAAGATGTCAGGGTGACTCTGAGGTTTTTGGCTTGTATAACCTAGTAATGGTGTGGGAACTGGTGTGGGGTAGCTTAGAGGGGGAGGTGCATCCCCATAAATTTAACTGGACATGCAGAGTTTGAGGTGCCTTTGAGAGACCCAAGTGGAAATGTTAAATGAGCAATTGGATATGTGAGGCTGGAGCGCAGAAGGAAGGTTTGGGCCATTGAAACACACTCGTCAGGTATCTACATATACAAGCAAGGCAGGGAGGAAATTCCTTGTGACATGAGAAGAAAAGAACCAAACTTTTAAATCTTTTTCTTTTTTTATGTGTGTTTTGCAAAGTAAGACTAAATTATATTTCTTTTAATTAGCATGAGGATTTCAACGTGAATACCTGTGTATCCTCCTTTAGGTGTACAAAACAATACTTTTTTCATCCTTGTCCAATCCGGATAGTTTGTAGGTGATAAAGGAGATATTCAGGTTTTAGCATAGCAGTTATAAATCTAGGCAGCCTTATGATTTGTTTTAAGATTCCAGATTCAACATCTACTAATAAGACTGGGTATTTCTTTCCAAATATTGAATTTTTAGTCAAACACCATTGTGAGAAACATCAAGGGCAGGTAAGTAATGTATCTCTGGGAGCTATTTCAAAAAGGCTGATGAAATTCAGTTGGCCTGCATTTTCCAGTAAGAGTCTCAAGGCTGGTAAAAATTCTCAGCTGAACAATGAGCTAATGAATGTGAACCAAAGAATAAGAAATAGAAATAAGAGACAAAAGGAATGGGAACAAAACCTGTCACCATGGGGCTTGTCATTTCTTGTGCTCTTCGTATTTCTAGAAAGGTTTTCAGAAGGTTAATCACCTATTAGCCACTTAAAAAACACATTTTTCCAGTTTTTAATTATAATTAAGTTACTCTTCTATTAAATGCTGACCTTTCTTGCTACTTGAGTTTCAGTTTTAATTGTCATCAGAGGTCACTTAGAATATTCTCCTCTGAAACAGAGCCCTTGCTGACATTTAGTTTAATTTCTCAGTAGTTGTGGGGAAAGTAAGATGAATGCAAATAAATCCTCATGCTTAATAATCTAATTTTAAAAATGTCCATGGGAGAACTAAGTGTTCCTTTGAACATTAGTGAGAAAAATTTGTTTTTTCTGAATATTCTGTTTGGAATTAGAAATGCACTGGGGATAGAACAGTTTTATAAATAGACCACTGCTTTGGTTCATATTAAAAATGTGCAGACAGCATTTTTCCCCCTTTAGTTTTATTGAGTTTTAAGTTAGATACACCTTGAAAATAAGTGAAATTTTTATTCAATGACAATTTTCTCTTTATAAAACTAACTTTAAACTAGCGCTTTCCTACCCCATCCTCTCACTTGATTGTTGCATGTTCTCTTAGTTTGTTCAAAGCCTCCTTCTACTCTTCCTATGGATAAACCAAAAACAATAGATTTCAGCTGAAAAATAAAGACATTGCTATCAAGGTCAAATTTATTTATGGAGTCTTCTTTTTAGTTATAAAGCGGGTTGTCCAATGAAAGTGATTGCTTTTTTTTGTTTTTAATGACATAAAGTTGAAGTCTGGTCTACTTCTGAGGTGAAATGACTGGTTCTTTATTTCTGTTTCTACCTACCTCACAACAAAACTCGTTTCCTCGGAGTATGTTTGCTTCCACCCTGGTGTGTTGTCTACCATCCCCTTTACTAATTAGAATTTCTAGACCTATAGTAAGAGCCTAATATAAAGAATATGGGTTCATGTGTACATTTCTTTCCTCTCTTATTTTTCAATTTTTTTCTGTACTGAATGAGGGGGAGGATGGGGGTAGAGGCAGGAAGACTTTGGGACCAAGTAAAATTCTTCTTGGCTACAAGTTCGGCAGGCATCAGAGAAGGCTTCACCACTTCTCTCTAGCACAGCCTCTGGAGCAGAATGGGGGAGAGATGCTCAGCACACCAAGACAGGAGCCTGCAGAAGCCTCTCTCTCGAGCTTTCCCTTTCCTTTAGACTTAAACTTTGGGACTAAATCAGACAGTCTAAGTAAGGCCGGTGTTTCACACTCTCACCTGGTTTTATTCCACTGCGTCAGTAATGAATTTGCCAGAACACTTGGTTTTTTCCATTAGTCCTCTTTCGGCCGTTACCAGCAGCCTGTTACGTGTTTACTTGGCTGCTTGAGGGACAGGAGAGTCGTGGAGCGGCGGGTATTCCGGAGTGTTGCTGTTTGGCCCTTCCCAGCAGCCTGGGCTCAGGGGACTCAAGGCTAATCATTAGAGGGCTGATCTCAGTGGTCCCAGTCAGCTAGGACCCAGATATTGGGGGGGCTCTGATGGGGGCCCTGAGAAGTCTGCCCCAGGCCGTTTGCTGGGCCCATTTGTCGAGAGGATCCACAAACTGAATGGTTTGCTGCTCACCTTCTTCATGGGTAATGGGCGCTATAGTTTCTGCATTTTTAAACATCACTAGAGTACACAGCTTTTAGGCCTGATAGGTTCCAAAGAAGACAGGCTGCAGCCTTCATCCTCAAGGACTTTTATACAGGAAGAAGGTGAGGGAAAGTGTGGCAGATTAATGAAGGCCAGTATAAGTTTAAAGTGAAAAAAAATTCTACAAAAAAGGAAGTAAATAAGGAAACTGTATTTTGCACCCTTATTTTCACACTGAAGAGGAAATCATTTTTGTCAGTTTGGTGTATATTCTTCTGTCTGTCTAAACATATACACACATACACATATACATAAACATGATACACACACACACACACATACACACATATGTGCATATGTCTACACACATACACAACTTTAGTACTAATTGTATGTCATTCTGCAAGTTCATTTTTTTCACTTGTTATATGATGAGTATTCTCTGGTGTCAGTATTATAGATTTATTTGTGGTTTGGGATAGCTGCCTGATATTCTCTAGTGTGTGTTACTATAATTCATTTAATTATTATTGGTGAGCCTTTCAAAGGGGTCTAGTTTTTCACTCTGAAATAATGCTGCAATAAATACCCTCATCTCCATGTTTCTGCTGTTATTTCTGTAATACAGAATTCTGGACAATTTTAAATTATTTATTTATTTATTTATTTATTTTTTAGGAGAGCAAGGTACAGGCTTTTATTTAGAGGTACAGTGAAAGGACAGAGCTCCTGGCTCACGCCAGGAGGGGACAAGAGAGTCCCTAAATTATTTATTTTTAATACTGAAAATACTTCCAGTATATCCTCCAAAAACTTGAAACAGTTTATACTTTCCCCAATGGGTACAGTAGATATACTGATTGCATAAAATAGTTGAGGCACTGTAGCAAGATCGTGGTTCTAATATATTGTATCTTGATGGCACTTTGTATTGTATAACCACTTCCGCCTGTTGTGTTTAATTCCTAGAACCACCCTATATGTGGGTTTTTATCTGTCTTTTAATAGGGAGTACACTGAATCCATAGATCACCTTGGGTAATATGGGTATTTTAACAATACTAATGCTTCCACTCCGTGAATACAGAATGTCTTTCCATTTATTTGTGTCCTCTTCAGTTTCTTTAACTTTGTCCATGAACGTTTTGGGGAAGAACAAGAGTGGAGAAAGAGGTTGATTGACCTTTGTAGTATGGGTCATCTTAATTTGCCCGATTGTTGAGCCCCTTCTTTTGCGGTAGCTGTTTGGTGAGCATTTACCTGACCAGCCAGCCAAACCATCAGCTCCTGTCCATGGATGAGTGTCGATCTGTACGTCTGGCATATCTCCTTCAGAATGAACAATCAAGCATGCTGTTCAAAGTTTTCCCCACTGGGAGGCTTTCCCTTTTCCATGTCCTCCAGGGCTCCTGAGTAGGACTGCAGTACCACAGCTCTTACTCTTGGGCAGCGCCAACGTGGCATACAGAACCATCTCTAAATCAGGCCTGAATTTTTCTTCTTCAGTTGGTCATAAGGAGTTCTTCTCAGTAACGCCACAGGCAAAGTTTGAAGAGAGAATCAATGTAGCAAGAATAGGAGCTGCAGGGAATCTGAGCCACCTGCTCATGTCACCTAAGTACCTGCCAGGCCTGAGTTCATAGAAACTTCTTCCACTTAAGGTTGAAGTGCGCTGCGTACCCCAACTTTATGGCCTTGGCTGGCCAGCCAATACTAACGGAGTGCTTATTTTACGTAGCTCTGTTCTAAATCCTAAAGGTCTGTGTTGGGATTCACCACCACAGTGGGCCTGTCAAATGCCACACAGAATCTACCACAGAGACTTGAAACACCAGTGAATCTGTTGGGTCACATGGCCCAAGGGGCAGAGCGCTTCCACGGCAGCCTGGGCCTGTTGCTGAGCCTTCTTTTATTAAATGTTTCTCTCAAACTTGGTGGCTTTTCCTAGGTCCTTGACAAATAGGTCAGAATAACATACCCTAATAAGGTATTTGATGCCTTCAAAACCCAAAAAAGCCTACTAGGTGTTGTGACTATGAGTGGTAGGAGGAGCCAGCTATCATCTTGGAAGAGATATATTGACATAATGCAAGACCCCTAGACAATTTACAAAGGTAGCAGGCCTTTGAAATTTTATAGGGATCTTTCCCCAGCCTCTGGAATACATGTATCTTACCTAAGTGTACAGGGTAGTTACTACTTATTGCTCAGTTAGCACAAAATGGAAAGCATGACATTCCGTGGAATCAAGAAGCAATCGTGGTCCTTATGGACTGGATTTTGAAAGTGTGCTGGATTGTTGAGAGAGCCCTGAGGTGGATCAAGTAGGACTTGTTAGGCACCCAGTAGGGTGCCAGCCGGAGACAAACTAGACAAACTGCTCAGGTGGTCTTTACTACCATATACAAAGAAAAAAAAAATCAATACCGTTAATTTGCCAGATCAATAGCTGTGTACCAGATGCCAGAGAATGGACTAGTGAACTCCAGCAATGCAGTCACATCTGGTATAGCATCTGCATTCACAAAATCCACCTGTTCTTCGGAAAGCCAAATAGGCAAGTTGAATGTGGATGTGAAGGAATAATTACCTTCATCCTTCAAGTCCTTGATGTGACCCTAATTTCTGCAACCTCTATAGGAAAGAAGTTGAGTATTTTCATAGGTAGAGGTAGTTCTAGGAGTTTGCACTCGACCTTTCTTACTGTTATAGTTTACTCCACATGCCAGGGAGCCAATGAGAGATCCTGTAGTTGCTAAAAGTAAGTCTGTTCCAATTCTGCATTTCCGAACTGGGAAAATAATGATGGCATGAATTCTGGGATGAGCAGGAGTTGAAGTGAGCCCAACATCCATGAATCGCTTGATCTCCATGAGCCTTTACTCCTGAAAGGTAGAAAACCGTACCATTTTGGGTCTCCAGGAATGAGTATCAGGTCAGAGCTTCCACAAAACTCTGAGTATTTCTCCTTCCTCCATGTATAGTTCCTCTGGTAATTGGGGGAGTTCAGGTTTTTGGGGAAGGTCGGGAGGAAGATTACCAGTGTACCTTTTTATGGCTGACCAGCAAGTTCCTTCATCAAGGGAACCTGGCTTCCTTTTACTCATGGGGCTCTAGGTCTGTGTCCTGGCTCAAATTCAGATATTGATGTGGGGCCGTATCTTTCTATTTTTTAGCCTTGCTGTTCATACAGATCAAGTAGCACTTGATGGGGTTGTCCCTGTTTCCCTCTTAGAAACACTATGGTCAAATACCAACCATCTCTTGCAGGTCAGACTGTTCTGATTTTAGCTTTTGCTTTGTTGCCTGATAACATGGTAACTATGCTCACCTCATCTCTGGTTAAGTTCTGTCCCACAGCCCCTGGACCCTGGGATACCGTCATCCCCATTCAATTCAGGAACCCAGTTCTCAGATGGCAGCATTGCTAATTGTCACTGCTCATCTGCAGAGAACACCTTGCAGAGATCTTCAAGAAGGCTAGTGGTCCTCTCAACTGGTGTATCTCTCAAAGTCCTGGTGAAGGCAGTGCCCTCTGGGTCCTACCATGTTATACCATTAGAGGTGGGTGAGCAGGTCTTACATGGTAAATCCAGTTCAGCGTTCCTAGTCTTTGGATGGCTTCCTCTATACCCAGGATTTCAATGTCATGTTACTAAAAAGTGACCTTTAGAACCAGGCTTCAGTCAAACTGAACAAACTGTTAGAGCCATTTTCAACCACTTGAGCTAATACAGAGGATGTAGAATTTGTTTAGTGTACCTATGTCAATAAATTTGATCTGATCAAATATTATATTCCTTCTAACCTCACACAATGCATACCCTCTGAATCCATTTTCATATGTATTTCCTGGTTTCTGTCTTTGTAAAATGGGAAAAATCATGAATTTCTTTTGAAGTGAATGGTACTTTTTTCTAGGTTACACTTTGTATTTCACCTTCGGGATTCTTCTGGGACTTGAGTCTGGTTGTAGGCCTAGAAACAGAGCTACCAAATAAAGGTGGGGAGGCAGGGTCCTTATGAAGAGCAAAAGTCCCTTGCAAAGAACTACCTTAGGTGAGGCCCTTACTGATTCTTCAGGCAAGGAGAGACTAACCTCATTAGACAGGGGAGGAAAGACTATTTCTGTTTGCAAGGAAGGCTCTGCAGAACAAAGTTCTCAGCTTCATCAGAGTCCCTGTGTCTCCCCACCCCAATTTTGCAGCCCCTGCTCCTTCCCAATCAATGCCCTGACTTTAACAGAAGAGACTCTATTAAGGTTGCGAATCTAATTTTCATCTCAATATAGCTACTCACAGGAATAGATTTTAGTTTAGTTTTCAGAAATCTCATCTCTGGGGCTATAGAAGATAAAAATTTATTTCACGGTGGTTAAAGAAGCTTGAAAATTCCTCATCTAGTCCTTGAGTTTAACATTTAAAGTCCTCAATTTACCTTTTTCCTTCCTGCAAATTCTGGGACCCACAGCAGATTACAGAATTAGGTGCAAGGGGTGGGGCTCAGCAGTCTGTATTTTAACAGGTGTTCCACCTGATTTTAATGTACCCTTAACTTTGAGACCCACTGATGTAGATCAACACCTTCAAAATTCTCAGAGAAAATTATTTTCAACTGAGCATTCTAAACCAAGAAAATTAATACAAACAGAATAATGACTTATTCAAACATACAGGGACTCAAAAATGTACCTCCCTTGTGCATAAGCAGTTGGAGAAACAGTCTGTGGAAAAGAAAGAAGTAAACAAAGGAATTAGTGAAGTGGATAACAAAAGGCCAAGGAAATACAGACGTCAGGAGCCGAAGGCAGAAAGGAGGATCTCCAAGATGGTAGGGAAGGGATATTCGGGGACATCAGAAAGTAACCATTCTAGAAAGGGACAGGAAGGCAAAGACAGGACTCTGAGATAAAAACACAGCTGATAAATTTGATCTTTCAAAATATAATCCTTTTGGTATAAAATCTAGCTGGTGGAGCGAGTGAAAAAATAGACAGTTGTTTTAAAAATAAAAAATAAGATACATGTACGCACACATTCACACATAGTTTATAAAGTTTTTCTTACTTAGAAAATGTAAGACTTTTCACCGAATGCCAAACAAAGACTCACGTACCTTGGGGTTCACCTTAGGACTGTCAGGCAAATATTACTGACTGAAGCTAATTTTCTGGTTCTCATGTTGCTAACTGTCCCATTTCTTTTGGAAATATAAATTTTAAGTATAAAGCTTTTATTTCATCTTGTGGAAAATTCAAGCGAAACTTGAAGTCACAGTGGTATTTGATGAGAAGCGTTGAGAGGAAAGAATCTTTTAACATGATTAATTACTTTGAACATTCAGAAGAACTGCTTTGGTTTTTATGCTTCTCAGTAAGAAAAGGAAGAGGGTCGGAGAATCATTACATTCTGGTGAGCCAGGAGTATAGCCAGTGAAATGTGCGGAACAGATACCCAGGGCACAGGCAGTAATAAGTCCATGCATGCTATATTCCCTGATATTATAAAGTCTGCTTCTTGTCCTTATGTTTAACTACAAAATTAATTTTTGTTTAATCCCTCTGTAGACTCATATGTGAGGGAAATTGACTATAAGTATGTACCAAAAAGCTGATTAAAAGTTCTGAGTACATGGGGTGGGCTTGACAGTGGGTGGGCTTCAGTATATAGGGTCACTCTGCACCAAGCTGGTATTTTCTTGGGGTACCTCCAAATGTTAATATCTAGAATTTTTTCAACTAGAGCTTTTTAGTTACTGGAAGGGGGCAGCCCTTTGGTCCTGTGTGGGTAGCATATGCCTGGCTGCTGGCTCTTGGGCGCTAGGTTCTCATGTGGAATGGGCAGACATTCACTCAGTCCCCGTGTTTTCAGCCCTCTACTGATTTTTCTCAAGTCTGGTGCTTACTGGTTCCATTATGCCATAGAGTTGGGCTGCTGGACTGGAAGCATGTGCTTTCATGTGGTTGCTCAAAGGAAGGACAGACACCTGGGCGTGGAGTGGGGTTCCAGTGGCTCTGCGTACAGGTTTTTCAGTCAGCTTTCCAGTTTTCAGCCCCACCCACCCTTTCTGGGGTAACAGGTGCCCCCCAACCCAGAGCTTCTTTGAGGATCTACGGGGTATCAGCTTCTTCCTGGAAGCACTGAGGATAAAGAATCTGTTCTGTTCAGTCAGTTACTACACCACCCTCTGCTTTTTGCCTTAAATCATTAAAAAAAGAAACCTTACCTATTGGTGTGTCTCTTTCATACCTCTTGTTTTTTTGGGTTGTACATTTTGTTTAAAAACCCCCTTTACTCTCATTTCAGTGTGATTTTGAGATGCAGGGTCTATGGTCAGTCTGCCTTGTGTAACCAGAAATCCAGGCACCATTTGTTCTTTACTGCTTCTCTGGTGCCTGGCACTTACTGGGTTTTTGAATAGATATTTGATGAATAAATAATTGAATGAATTGAGTAAGAAGCTTTTATAGTAACAGGAGACTTAATATTATGACTTTGTATGTATTTATGTCAACCTAAAAAGCATATTTTTAAATGGTGATTTTGCTTTGATGCCATTCTATTTTTTGTTTTTGTTACTCAACATGATCAAGGAAACTAAATGTTTTAAAGTGTATCCATCAGTACAAAGAGAAGGCAACTTACTGAATGGGAGAAAATATTTAATCATATATTTGATAAAGGCTAATATCCAAAATTTGTAAAGAACTCATACAGTTCAATGGAAAAAGACAAACAGTGTTATTTAAAAATGGGCAGGTCTCAGTAGACCTTCTTCTAAAGAAGATGTGTATAAGGCCAAAAGGTACATGAAGAGATGCTTAATATCACTAGTCACTGAGGGAATGTAAACCAAACCCACAACGAGATATCAACTCACACCTGTTAGAATGGCTATTATCAAAAAGACAAGAAATAAGAAGTGTTGGTGAGGATGTGGAGGAAAGGGTACCCGTGTGCACTTTTGTTCAGAATGTAAATTGGTGCAGTCACTGTGGAAAACAGAATAGTGGTTCCTCCATACAAAATAAAAATAGAGGTACCATATTATCCAACAATTGGCTTTTAGGTATTTTTCTGAAGAAAGTGAAAACACTAATTTGAAAAGATATCTACACCCCTATGTTCATTGCAGCATTATTTGCAGTGCTAACTACTACCAAAATACTCCTCAATAGAAGAATGGATAAAGAAATTGTGGTATATATACAGTGGAATATTATTGATCCATAAAAAAGAATGAAATCTTGACATTTGCAACAACATGGATGGACCTTGAGGACATTTTGCTTAGTGAAACAAGTCAGACAAAGACAAATACCATGTGATCTCTCTCATATGTAGAATCTTAAAAAAGAAAACAAATAAACTCCCACCCCCCCCAAAAAACAACCAAGTTCATAGATACAGATTGATGAACAGATGGGTGGTTGTCAGAGGTGGGGGGTGCGAGTGGGTGAAATTGGTGAAGGGGGTCAAAAGGTACATACTTCCAGTTATAAAATTAATAATTCATGGGACTTGTGCAACATGGCAACTATTGTTAATAATAATAATACTGTTTGCATATTTGAAATTTAGTATAAGAGTAGATCTTAAAAATTCTCACAAGAAAATTTTTATTGTAGTTCTGCATGGTGGTGTTTTTAACAAGACTTATTATGGTGATTCTTTTTACAGTGTATTCAGTTATTGAATCATTATTATGTTGTACACCTGAGACTAAACTAATGTTATATGTCAATTATACTTCAATAAATTAATAAAAAATAAAGTGTGAACTACTTCAGGATAGATATATGTTTATTTACTGGGTCAAGCACAATTATAGCTGTTACATTAGGTGTAAGATACGCATTCACCTATTTATAATTTTCCTCGAGTTAGACTTGTATTGAAGCTGATTTATGTAGCAAGCAAAGTCTTCATTCCTACTTGTATGTATATTTAATGGTAGTTCTAAAGGGTCTCACGGTGATTTTGGTGTAAAACTCTCCAACTACCACTTCCCCCTACCCATTGACCCTTTGTGGTTAATAAAGCTTGAGAGTCATTGGCTTAATGTGGCATCTTACCTAGGTATATTTTGCATTTCAAAGTGAATATGTGAAGATGGATAAAATCTAGTAGGGGCAAAGAAATTAAGCTATGAAAGTGAGAGTGAATAGTAAAATCAACATTTTGAACAAACAGATTAATATTCTCCTTATTTACAGAGACAGCCCTGGATAACAAAGAGGGATTATAGATACATGAATGGTAGAGAGTTGTGATTTGGCTACAGTGTTGGATTTAACCTTCCATGCATTTATTTTCTTCCCAGTCTTTGAGATTTATTAAAGGAATCTACCCAGAAATCCAAAGAGTTCTCATGAAAGATGAAAGTAAGGAAGAATGTACCCCACAAAAGTGGGTTAGTAAGATAGTAGAGTAAGTCCCTTACAGAAAACCCTACAGAGCTGCACTAATTGGCAAGAAGTTGGGGAAAAGGATAAGAGAAAGGTGATAAGAAACTTTTTGGGGCAAGAAAACCAAATTTCTATAAATTTTCTGGAATAGATTGTCTATACCTGAATATTTTTCCAGTGATCTCCTTTAGAATCTCCATCTTTATTATTTGGTTGATATCTTCTTTCAAGTTGCTAATACATGATAAAGTCAGTTTTAGGGAGAAGAAACTGAGAAGGCAGAAGTCTATGTATTTGACCATAAAGTACAGAAATGGGTGGACATGGGAAAGAAGAGAGAATGACGAGCAGAAGGCTTTAGAAAACAGTTTTGAAAATATGACCAAGACATTTTACATATCATTTTTCTTCTCCTCTTGAATAACTTCTTCAGGATGGTTTGTGGTGGATTATCTGGGAGGAGACACAAAAAAATAGAAAGCTGGGAAACTGTTTCAGAAAATAACCTAGTACCTACTTCTAAGGGTAGTAGAACAAAAGTATGTGATTATCTTGGTTAAATAGGAAACTTGAGTTCATGGCCAAGTAGTTCTGCGCTAATGCAGAAATGGAATATGAACCTGTACCAAAGAACTATTAAGAAACATATTAGTATTCTCAGGAGAACTAGATAATCAAATATGTATTAATGTTTTATATGCTGCTACTGGAAGTTTAAAAGAAAAATTAACCATAAGGTTATAGCTTTTACCTTTGAGGCAGTAGTACATTTTGATTCTTTTTACTTTCATTTTGTTTATGAATGTCATGATATTTCCATCATAGTTGACTAAATATAATGGAAGGAGGTGCTGACTAAGCTAGAGACTTAAGTATTCTTAAAGAGTTGAAGAGAGCAAAACATCCTTCATGATGAAAGGTAAGAAGACAAATGTTATTCACAAAGCCCATTGCTCATTGACTTTTTGTGTTTTGGCCTTGTTCTTAGGCAAAAGGACTCCCATGGAAGAGGGAACTCTTTGTCCGTGTTCCAGAATGTGTTTCCAAGCTCATCAGTGCAACATGATACTGCTGCTTTGTGTTGAAATGCTTGAAGAACACCCACTTCTCCACTGGCACCCTACATCCTACTGAAACCATGGTCTTCTCAGAAGTGTTGACTGCGTCCCATACTGGGACAACCAGCACAACATTCGTAGTCTATGAAAACACATACGTGAATATCACGCTCCCTCCACCATTCCAACACCCTGGCATCGGTCCGCTGCTTAGGTACGGGCTTGAAACCATGACTCCCACTGGGATGAGTTCCTTGGGGGTGAATAGCACAGCTGTACCCCCAACACCAGCAGCTTTTAAGAGCCTAAACTTGCCTCTCCAGATCATCCTTTCTGCTATAATGATATTTATACTGTTTGTGTCTTTTCTTGGGAACTTGGTTGTTTGCCTCATGGTTTACCAAAAAGCTGCCATGCGTTCTGCCATTAACATCCTCCTTGCCAGCCTGGCATTTGCAGACATGTTGCTTGCAGTGTTGAACATGCCCTTTGCCTTGGTGACTATTCTTACGACCAGGTGGATTTTTGGGAAGTTCTTCTGTAGGGTATCTGCTATGTTTTTCTGGTTGTTTGTGATAGAGGGAGTAGCCATCCTGCTCATCATTAGCATTGATAGGTTCCTTATTATAGTCCAGAGGCAGGATAAGCTGAATCCATACAGGGCTAAGGTTCTGATCGCAGTTTCCTGGGCAACTTCCTTTTGCATAGCTTTTCCTTTGGCTGCAGGAAACCCTGACCTGCAGATACCTTCCAGAGCCCCCCAGTGCGTGTTTGGGTACACAACCAATCCAGGTTACCAAGCTTATGTGATTTTGATCTCTCTCATTTCTTTCTTCATACCCTTCCTGGTGATACTGTATTCCTTCATGGGCATCCTCAACACCCTTCGGCACAATGCCTTGAGGATCCATAGCTACCCTGAGGGTATATGTCTCAGCCAGGCCAGCAAACTGGGTCTCATGAGCCTACAGAGACCCTTCCAGATGAGCGTTGACATGGGCTTTAAAACGCGTGCCTTCACCACCATTCTGATTCTCTTTGCGGTCTTCATTGTCTGCTGGGCCCCATTCACCACTTACAGCCTTGTGGCAACGTTCAGCAAGCACTTTTACTACAAGCACAACTTTTTTGAGATTAGCACCTGGCTGCTCTGGCTCTGCTACCTCAAGTCTGCATTGAACCCGCTGATTTACTACTGGAGGATCAAGAAATTCCATGACGCCTGCCTGGACATGATGCCTAAGTCCTTTAAGTTTCTGCCCCGGCTCCCTGGTAACACAAGGCGACGGATACGCCCCAGCGCCGTCTACGTGTGTGGGGAACATCGGACGGTGGTGTGAATACCGGCACGGCCTGACGTTTTGGGCGGCAGTCATTCTCTACCTGACTTTGAATTTTCTTTCACATGGCTGTCCACTTACACTTGTTTTCTTTATAGAGCCTGTGTAAGGGTGTGTATGCAGTGTAAAGAAAGAATGGTGGTTATAATTCTCTTACCAAGAATACACATAGGGAAGTAATCACCTATGTTACCTCCAGGGTTCAAGCAACACATCCTCGATTTAGGGTGGGAAGATGGCTTTTTTTTTTCTTTGACTGGTTTTGTTTTTGAAGGAGGAATCAGGATTGTGCTTTACTGCGCCTGCCGTTACATTGAACTCCAGGTGTTTTGTAGCTGCTAAGTTGAGTTTATCAGTTAGTTTTTTTTTTCTGGAAGACACGGCTGCTTACCGCCATCATATCGGAGCCAAAAACCACTTTTACATCTCAGTAGATAACTATTTACTTTTATTTAAATATATAACCCAAGGGGGTTAGAGACATTTTAAAGGTCATTACTATTTACTTTGGTGCACTTTAAGAAACAATGTACAAACTAATTCAGTCATAAATTGTTTTTATACATGTAGACACGTTGTGCTTTAGGAAGTATTGCATTATCATTTCCAGGAAGATAGCTTTTGAAAAATGTTTTGTCTGCATGTATGGTTCTAAAGAAGAGAACATAAAAATACAGAAATTTTTCTAAGCACAAAAGCAATTCTTTAGGGCGATAGGGCAAAGTTGAGGAGACAGAACCCTTGCAAATTTAAATGGGACGCAGTGAAGGCGAGGCTGCTGCTGGCCGTGGTGTTTCCTTTTACTCAAGGACTCTCACCGAGTCCAGGGCAGAGAAGGGCCTACCGTTTCTTGAACACCTACTGTGTGCCAGGCACTGTGCTTCATTGTATCCTCACAGCATCCTATGAGGTAGGTATTATTTCTTCCATTTTTATAGATGAGGAAAGCAAATCTCAGAGAGACAAAAATCCTGTCCAAGGTTAGTGGTAGAACTGGGACCCCCAAAAATCTGTCAGAGTCCTGAGACGTGCTCTAGTCCACTGTGCCACACGTAACATCGGTCATAGATGTTTCCTAGTCAAGAGGCAATGCTGTGTGTCCTTTAATTTTTTTTTTTAGACTGAAACCTTCCTCTTCAAAATAAGTTCACTTTATTTTTAATTACCAAAAGATGTGTGAAACCATTACAGAAAGTCTGGAAAATGCAAAGAAATAAAAGCACTCACAGCCACCCTTTTATACTGGAATTTAAACATTTTAGATAAGTAGCGCTGTAAGGAGAGAAGGTGATTTTTTTTTGGTTTGGTAAAACAAGTGACTGCCAACTGTAGAGAAGTTAAATCCTGCATGTAGGTCTTAGCCACGCAGGTTCAGGGGTGTCCAGTCATCCACGTGTTTCTAAATGTTCAGGGCAGAACAACAGGATTGCCTGGTGCTTTCCCAGAGCAGAGCTGGAGTCTGTGAGTGTGTTGGAATTGTGTCTCCTACAAAGAAGCAAAAATAGGCGTGATTCCAAGCCTAGAGCAAGTCTGACAGGACAGGTCTGGGTTTTCAAATTATTTTTTCTCTTGCTGACCATCTGTCCTTGCCTGGTGTGTCCAGAGCGTTTGGTCCACTTCTCAGAAATCACTGACAGTGCACAGAGCCAACAGATGTGGTCTGCAGATGAAGGCTGTGTGAGGGCTGAGAGCGTAGCCTCCTGGCCACATCATGGGCTTTACAAACAGGGGAGTTAACTAGGAACACTTTCTGGACTTGCAGTATCTTTTCAGAATTTTAGTGCTTTGTGAGCCAGTGGGACAAATGAGCCTTTATGATTTCTTCAGTTTTACGACCAGAGAGTTGAAATCCATGAATCTTGAAGGTCTTGCCGAACTCCAATGTGCTTTCCTCCGTGTGAGGGTGGAGATTTTTGAAGAGGCCAGCATCACGGTCTGGTCTCCAGTATTACCTTGTATTTTACTTCATTAGCTGGGTCTGAGAATGGAATGTCTGAGGAGCCCGTGGCACGGTGTCAGGAGTTAGGACTTTGGAAGTTTGATGACGTCTCAAGAGATGTAGGAAACCCTTCTCTTAAGGCAATCGTGATGCTAATGGAACTCGTTTTCCAGTTAAAGGACTCTTCTGGGACTCAAGCATATTGAGTCAACAGACTGTTTGGGGATCATCTTCCAAAGACAGTCACCTACCTCTTTGATTTCTGATTTATATTATGCACATGAAAAATTGTTTTCGTCTGTAGGGATCTTACAGAACACAGAGACACCGTAGTGGGTCCTAGTAGTATGTTGAAGGGTGTCATGCTTTCCATTTGCAATACAAACTGGATTTCAAGCAGAGATGAATAAGTACAGTTGAAATGAGACTTTTCTCTTAGGAAAGTCAGCATGATGTGTATTCATAATACGTAGTTTTGGTAGGTCTTGAAACTCCCTTTGTGATAGGGGTTGACACCCAGCTTTGTTTTCTTCTATGAGCAATGCTTAGGTAATTTTGTGCCGCTTGGAAGGCAGTGCATCATTTGGTGAAAGCTCTGGAATGTCTGCTGAGATGCTCAGTGTTTGTGAAAAGCGACCTTTGTGAGAATTTAGCAACCCCACCACACACAGCAGTTCTCTTTACACTGGATAATCTTGATCCAATGACAGTTTACAAATCATTTTGAATGTTTTTATTATGTATACATTTTGAAAGCTTTAAAAAAAGAACACTATGGTGTACCTTTGAAAAATGTAGGTGCCGAATCCTATGTCATCTATTCTATATTTTCTTGAGGGGAAAAAAGTACCACTACTAATTACCACCACTGACTGACAGCATCAGAAATGTTTTTCTTTTTCTTTTCCTTCTGACTAATAAGTAAGAAGCATGAAGAAAGAGAGAGTGAAATGTTTGTTGTCAAAAAGAAATCCCTAATAGTGTGGGGAAATGATACTCAAACCTTAATAGAAGCATGTGTCTTAATACTCCCAAGGAGCTTGTTGACAGTACCAATTGCGGGTTCCCCAGAGGGTCTGGGTTTGGGCCCAGGGATGCACACTTTCATTTTGTTGAATAGTCTGCCTGAATCTGATGTGTGTGGTCCCTGGGGCAACTTCAGGAAGCACTCCCATCACAAATATACCCATTTCAATATTGTCTGTTTTATCCAAAAATGTTTGTCTTGCATTGGAAGCCATGCATGCACTACCTCCTAGTGCACGGGTGATCTGCGTCAAGAAACTCGACATATCTTCGTGCCTAAGTTGCTGCACGTGTGTTGGTGCTGGACCTTGCCAGTGTGGGCTCTGCCTTCTGTTAACTGGCAAAATTCTGAGAAACCATATCGTTTCACAGTAGAGCAAAGCATATTTGAAAATCATGACTTTTAGGAGTCTGATTCTTCTAGTGCTTTCTTTTCTTCCAGAGAGATATCTTTATTGTATGTAACCTCTGAAGAGTATGAGAGAAATGTAAAGATTCATTTAATTCATATTGCTCTGCTTACGCCAGTCGTGTTCAATGGAAGCATGGAGACAATAAAATAACCTCTTTAATCAACGTATGTCAGTGGCTGACAAAGATATTTACTTCTCCTGATCTTTGCTTTTGTTTACATCAAAATATTTATGTATATATCACAGAAAATTTTCTTACATGTTTGACATTTTATTCTACCATAATTTCTAAGTTTAAAGGACTACTGAATTCAAGTTTATTTCCACATAGTCCTGCTAAACTGCCTTCATTGAAAACTCAGTTTTTATAAGAAAATATCAAAGCACATGTTTGTTATTAAAGGTAAATGAAATATGTTTCCTAGACATGTATTGGTACTAGTCCTGTGTAATTAAAATTTATTTATTTTACAATAGTACCTGACCTATATGAAAAAAAACCACTTTGAATTTTGGGTTGTAATATTCAAAGTCAAAAAGTATGGTTATTTGTGCATATTCTTACTACAATCAGGAAAAGAGCTCCCAATAAGAAAATGAATAAATGTTGAACATTTCTTAAAGTGGAGTTTTCTTTTTAAAGGACTATTTCATCTTATCTTAGAAAACTTTTGCCACAAGTAATACTTTCTGTTAAATTAAAATCTGAGTTTAGTTTCAAATCTTGCTTCCTTTGGGTTTTTATTTTCAAATTAGCTTTCAAAGCCAGTATGTTTATAACTACATTCTTGTTTGGAAGTTTTTGGACTAGTTAAGGATCAGATGAAACTTGGCAAAAGACCATTAGTATTAAGGAACAGTTTTAAGGAATTCTGTCTTGGAGAAGTTTAAAAGTTTTACTGCTGGGTCATTTAAAAGTGGATTGACATTTGGCAAAACAGTGACAATGTCTGTTCCTATTTTGACAAAATGAGTTCATACTGTACTTCCATTTCTAAAATCCATGACCTTTCTAAAATCCACTTTTAAATTCATAGAAAATATCGTTTATTCATATGTGAGTTTCAATTTTTTGCCAGTTAGACACGAGCATTTCGTTTTTCTTCTTTTTCACTCATATGTAATAGCTAAATGTACGTCTTCTTCTTAAGTTACAAAAGAAGGTTGCCTTTGAATCTATATTTGATAGTTTCTTTTGATAGAAAGATGTAGTGAAATAGAGGAACATGTTGAATTAAAAGCATTTTCACATCTACTGTAAAAATAATGAGCCCCACTCAAGTCATTCATAATACAGAGAATCTTTATGAGAAATTTCTACCTTCAATGTCAAGGCACAATTAGATTTAATATAGAAAGAAAAAATAAAAGTTTCATGGCTATACCAGTCGGCATTTAACTAGGGAAGCAGAGCTAGTAGAAGATATTTAGTAAGAGATACATATTGCAGTAACTGGCTTACATTATTGCGAGGTTGGTTTGGCAAATCTGAAATCTAAAAGGTAGGCTGTCAGGTAGGGTCTGCTGGAAACTTCTAGAACAAGCTGAAGCTGCTGTCGACAGGTGCAATTTCTTCCTCAGAGAAGCCTCAGTTCTGATTTGAAAGCCTTACAACTGATTGAATCAGGCCTACGCAGATGATGTAGGATATTCTTAGTCAATGTGGACTGTCATGGACGTTAATCACACCTACAAGATACCTTCACAGCAACATTTAGCTTAAGTTGGATGGAATAATGGCACTGTAGGCTAGTCCAACTGATACATCAAAAGACCACCATAATGGTGATACTCAAATTTAAAGTATAATAAAGTCCTTCTATGGTAGGGTAGTGGTAGTTGGAAAAATTCAGCCACATAAATCTCAGTGTTGAAGTTAAGAATGTGACCAAGATGACTTTGTTGCAGAGAATGGGATACACATTAGGACTGCATTATATTCAAATTCACATAATCACAGGGCACAATATCTGTTTTACACTGTATCTATTTTGAAACTTTTCAAAAGGGAGTAATAATCAATTGATCAGATGATTATGTAAACCGACATTTTTTCTATGTAAGTTTTAATTATGATTCTAGTCAGGATGATGCCTTTCTTCTAAGGAATTTGAAAAGCATTTACAGTTAGAACAATGTTAATGCTCAGCATAAACATAAATATAAGTAGTAATGATGGGTGCCATTTTTTGGCTGCTTATTGTATCAAAATACACTTCATCTATTTTAATTCACAGTATTTTCTCCTTTTCCAACTGAGGTAACTATGCTTCCAAGAGATGAAGTAACTTTTTCAGGCAAAGCTTGAATTCGAAATAGGCCTACTGCCAAAGTTCATATTTGCAGGCCACTTTGCTCCTATTATTCTCTGACAGCAGAACAGAGTCCCTAGTGAGAAAAGCTTACCATGTATCATATGGGATGACTTCCTGTTCATACTTCAGATAATAAGTAATCATAACAGCAAAACCAATACACAAAGTTGTGGATATTAACACAAAACCTAGACTGGTTTGTTTGTTCTTGGCATTAAGCGAGGAACTCTATTTGGCTAAATCAGGAAAGAGATTATCAAGCTGACTGGGCTCCGGGCAGCCTCTGGCACACCTCTCTAATGCCAGAGGACCTCCACGGAACTTGCTGGCTGTGGCAGAAATCTGGGGGACACTTAGACACTCAAATACTTCCCTTAAATTGTATAGGTCCCAGAACACTTTTAGGAAAAGCTTTTACCCTAGTGCTCATTTAGAATTCAGTTTTGTACCAATTTGTCTGAAGTACTGCGGTTTATCTATAGCAGCCAAGACTGAGAGAGGAGGTGGAGGTGACACAGTCAGGAGCCCTGAGATCCCTGTACCAGCTCTGACACTCCTGCAGGGTCACCGGATCTCTTTCAGGCTGTCATACAATGAAAGCGTTTCAAGATATGCATGAACTCATGGTTGGTATAGTAATTAAAATTCCTTGATCAATCAAATCATTTATACCTGAAAAGAAAATTATTGAAAAGCTTACTTATAGTTATTATATGTTTTTGAAAATGAAAGTTTTTTATTTTGTAATTGTGTCATTTATCTTATTGACCATCCGTTCTATTTCAGTGCCTCTGTTAGAGATTTTCAGCTGCATTATACCCTAATAAATAGATGAAGAAACTCTTAGAGGAAATAAGAATCTTGCCCAAATACTCAGAGCAGTTAGGAGGTAGATCTGGGATTCAAACCCACTTGACACATCAGTTCTTGGGGTTATCAACTTCATCACAACCATTATCAACATAAAACACCTGCTATTAAGTCAATAAATACCAAACTCCACTATTCGTAAGATCGGTCCTAATCACAGCTGCGCTGCTCAGCTTTAGAGCTCTTTCCACTTCCTTTTGAGTCAGTGAGATTTTACGGTCAGGGAAGGGCTGGAGAGTGAGGTTACAGTGTTTGGGAACACCAGTGATCAAGTAAGCAGAGGCCAAATGATCCTGGAAAGTATCTTAATCTAATAGCTCACTTTATTAGTCGAAAGAATTATAGAATGTTTACATTGTTAAGAAAGTAATTTTTCGCTTAGTTTGTCGCCTCCTCTCTACCACTAAAACACAGTTGAGCTCATAGACAAAGGAACATGGGTGGGTCAATGGGCCAAGGCCAGGAATTGCTGCTTCCCTGTGTGTGGACCAGCGATTGGTCCTCCTCTATCTGGACTGACACCTCTGAGGGTACCTAACGTGGGTCCATACACCCAAACCTGCTCTGGCTAAGTATTGCTATCACTTTGCCCCTCCAAACTTTGCTAAAAGAATTTTCTGGGGACTCCTTGGGACACTGTCAGTAGCCAGGGGATTTCTTTCTGTTCTCACCACCTGTTCCAGGATTCATCTAATGAGCAAGGTAAACTGCAAATGGCTCAGAGGACATTTCTTTCTGACAAGAAGAAAGGAGTTTTCTTGTACGGCTTCCCCAAAGGTATTCATAATCTCAAAAGCTATGATGAATTTGGATCGACTTAGATCATAATATTTTATGTTCATCTGTATGAAGGCTACCTTTGCCAAGTGGTGGGTTCTAGTTAATCTCTTAAGGGCAAAAAGGCTTCTCATGAAAACAAATACGTAGTAAAACAATGCACACTGAAGGGAAATACAGCATCGTGATTGGACTGAGATGCAATGACAGTCAAAAAAACCCCAGAAGACGTCAAATCTTTTGACCTGGGTCTTGATTGCCAGCCCTACCTTTCCCCTGCTGAGTTCACAGGTCTTGTCCTCACTAGATACTAAGCTCTTCGAGGGCAGGGCACTGTGCTGTTTGTGGTTGCCCCAGTACCCTAGCATGGTGGCTAGCAGGAGTTGTGGTTCCCCAAAGTCTGGAAATGGACCTTTCGATGGTAGAATCCTGGTGGTAAAAATCATAATGGACTTGCGCGCACCAAACAGGTTCTAAGTAGCAGGAGCTGAGACCATGCCCAGGTGTTCAGTCTCCAAGTCCAGTGACCTGCCCCCCCTGTGCAACCTGCTGTCTTGATTGAGGGGGGAAGTCCTCTGATGACACCATCATCAATCTGGGGATTCTCTGGCACTGCATCTGGGCTAGTTTAGAGGAGGTGGGATAGGGCAACTGAATTTTTATTTGCTGAAACAAGCAAACCTAAGAGCAGTGCATACGTATATAATTCTTTGACCATATGATGTGTAAATCATGTCATGAAAGAAGACCTCTCTCCCTCTTACTTGTAAGGCTGATCTGTGACTCTGTCTTGTGGTCTTGACTAAATATGCTGGAGTGCAGGCTTCAAAGGGTGGAGGGTAAACCTGACTTAGGATACATCTGAGCAGCACAGATACAGAAGGACTGCTCACAGCCAGTCAAAGGCGTGTCTCTGTCACTGTTCCGTGGATCTCAGTTTGTTGGTAAAGGAATGACAATGGTGACATGGACACGATGTGCTCAGTAGCCACCTCCATCAGGGACATTTTGGCTGGGAGAAGTTTTCTATTGCTGGAATTAGACATCCATATGTTGAATGCCATTTGAACACTTGCAACAGAAATTCAGAGTTTAAATCACTTTCACCATCATTTTGGCAAGACTAGGAGCACATTTTTTTTCAGCTGTTCTTCCTGATGGGAGCTATAAATAGTTTTGGGGAAGTATATAATTATCTCAAAGTAGAAGCTAAAGATAAAAAGCTGCTTGAGATTTGAAAGGAGCATTTAATAGTTATTATTATGTAACGTTTATTAAGTGTGCTCACTGGGCTCATTGTCTTTGCCAGGAAGAAACTTGGAATAAAAAGTCAGTCTAAGATGTCACATGTATAAATAGACCAAAAGGTATATGAGCATGGTGCCAGAACAAAGGGTTGGTGCCATAAAAACAAGAAAACTTTAGGAGAATAAAAAAGTGCAATCAGTATAGTGCTGCAGAGAAATGAAGAAAACTTAGTTTAGTAACAAGTGTTTAAAATGCTGTCAGTTGAAAACAAAGATGGATAGTGATATAAAAATGGGTACATGCTATATACATGGGGTAGTATTGTGTTTGTGGCAGTTAGCTTAGACTTTTACATATAAAAAGAGCTGATTTATTCTGTTCAATGAACAAATATAAGAAGTTGAGTGTAAATCCGGGGAGGGGAAATCCTAGGGCAAAATACGTAGCTGAAACCAAAATCAATCAAAGGAAGAAATAAAGTTTAAAATCTGTTTATTGCTTACAAACAGCCATCAGGCATCTCTCTCTCCGGCTGCAGTGGCAGTGAGCTAATACTCCCCCAACTACTCAGGTCCAGATAAGCCTGCTGGCCCAGTAATCACCTATTAACATGGAGATGAACTACTTCTCTCCACCCCTTGGAAATGCCTGTTGATGTGGAGATGCACTAAAGCCAGGTGGAGAGATTCTGGAAATACTGCAATTTTACCCACACGGAGGAACCAGCAAACTTGGAGAAATAGGGTTTGCAGGAATGAAGTCAGTGGATAGAGGCTTCAGCAAGCAAAGGGGACACAGGACTGCTATCAAAGGTGGGTGCTGAGGTTGTCCGGCTTTGCCCAACCCCATTACTGGCACCCGAGGAACACGGACGTTTGCTGCCCTCACGTCTCCGCGCTCACCCTTCACCACGTGCTCTGACAGTCCTCAGGCCTTGCATCCCTGCATGGCTTTCTGGCTCGGTCGCTGCTACTTTCTTGTGAATGGCTTCCTTTCTTGATCCTGACTTTCAAGAATACATTACTAACTCTTTCGGTTCCCTCTCATATTACAGTTAATGTTCCCCAGCCATGTTCCCTCAGGTAACTCTGTGTAATCATGTGCCCCGATCCAACCCCCCTAACTCTGGGTGGCATTCCCTGGCCCCACAAATGGCACACCAACATCAATCTGTGTCTTTATTAAAGGAGTGCTAACTGTTGTGACAACAAACCCCTCGCATGAGTGCTTAACCCAAGACTAGTTCATTTCCTTTTCATATAACAACCCAATTCAGATGCTTCTGGTTGGTCGCAGTGATCATTCAGGAATCTGGGAGGACGGACGCCATGTCCTCTCTTCATTCAGTGTGGGGAGGACTCGTTAGTGGTCCCGTGTCTTGAAACCTGGGAGGTGTTTATCGCCAAGCCTGGAAGTGGCCTTCATTATTACTCCCCCATATTCCACTGGATAGAGTTTAGCCACTTAGATACACCTTCCTGCAATGGAGCCTGAGAAATGTGAGCCCCGGATGAAGAAGAAATCATCTTTGCGTGTTCTGCCACAGTAGGGCCAGCAGTAACCCCTTTTGCTTCTGGCCCGAGAACCCCAAAGAGAAAGACACCGAAGAGGGTGGGCTCCCTCACTGTTTGGTAGTGGCCCTGGAGAGTTACAACATGAGCAGACCCGGCTTCCCTTCTAATAACCTTAGAAGAAAGATTCCCCCTGGCAGGCGCAGTGCTTCAGTTTCCTCGTGCCATGGATGAACTCTGCACCCCAGCTTCAAAAATTTATGACGAGGCAGAATGAGCAATAACCTTGACATTCTGGGTAAGAAAAGAGACAAATAGACGAAGCATCCCCCACTCATTACCAGTCAGCGCTCTCCTGGAGCGCCATTCAGGAGTTCCGTTAGTACTTCAGGCCACGTGGGGTCATCCTGGCTTGGCAGCCACTTCCTCCACCATCTGCCACCTCTGCTGGGGCGTCCGTCAGTGTGCTGCTGTCTCTCAGAGCTCTGGTAGCTGGCGCAGGTCTTACTCAGGAGCAATGAGAACCTGAGTGTCTGATGCCAGGAAGGCTTCTGGGACACTTAGGCGATTTATTAGTCTAGGCCACAAAATGAGTTATCTGCGCATAGACAAGTCAGCCGGCGAGCCAGCCGCATTGTCTCACTGGCTGACTGGAGATAAGCTGTGTGAGTAGAGGAAGCACGTGCTGCTGTCATTTCCAACTGTACCCCAGAGAAACCTGCAGTCAGTGGACGTATTTCCAACTGTACCCCAGAGAATCCTGCAGTCAGTGGGCATATTTCCAGTTGTATTTCAGAGAATCCTGCAGTCAGTGGGCATATTTCCAGTTGTACCCCAGAGAATCCTGCAGTCAGTGGGCATATTTCCAACTGTACCCCAGAGAATCCTGCAGTCAGTGGGCATATTTCCAACTGTACCCTTGAGAATCCTGCAGCCAGTGGGCATAATTCCAGTTGTATTTCAGAGAATCCTGCAGTCAGTGGGCATAATTCCAGTTGTACCCCAGAGAATCCTGCAGTCAGTGGACGTATTTCCAACTGTACCCCAGAGAATCCAGTCAGTGGACATATTTCCAACTGTACCCCAGAGAATCCTGCAGTCAGTGGACATATTTCCAACTGTACCCCAGAGAATCCTGCAGTCAGTGGGCATATTTCCAGTTGTACCCCAGAGAATCCTGCAGTCAGTGGGCATATTTCCAGTTGTACCCCAGAGAATCCTGCAGTCAGTGGGCATATTTCCAGTTGTACCCCAGAGAATCCTGCAGTCAGTGGGCATATTTCCAGTTGTACCCCAGAGAAACCAGCTACTTCTGTAAATATTGTCCCCCGCCCCACCTTCTAGTCAAGGTGCTCCTTACCAATTGGTGGGAAATGTGCACCTGCTCTAGTAAGTGCACCTGCTAGTTTTTCTCCTTTCTCTTCCTTTAGTTCATTTTTCTTCCTCTTCTCTGTTCCTTTTACTCCAATAAGCCAGTGAACTCCGGGTGTTCATGGGACCGAGATGGGCTGGGCACAACCGCATAGGATGGTAGTTGTGGAAAATCCTGTTCTCCAGATCCCAGTTACCCAGCTTTGTTCAGGTCTGAGTTCTGATTACCACCGGATGGCCACGGGGGGAGGGCTCATGGCCCACGAATGTCTGGATGGAAGATCCCATGGAATGACTGGTGCTGGAGGTCAACCTTCTGACACACGGGCATCCCATATAAAAGTAGATTTTCAGCATCCTCACGTATCTCATAGCCTTAGCATTTGTGATCCCTCATGAATGAGATTCTCCTACCTTCTGATCACATTTTGTAATTCTTCCATATATATGAGTTTACTTTACTCCCAGGATGTAATGTTCGGCTACAAATTCCCATTGTATTGCCTTGGATTATGATTCAGATCATGTCTCTGGAATCATGGCTGCAAGCTTCCCTGGGAAAACATTTCACCTGGTCCAAGATTTCCCCCCAGATTCCTATAGATCACTGAGACCTTAGTCTGCAGCTCTCCTGGGCCTCTGAAACAGAAGCTGGTCAGAAGAGATCATCTGAACAGTTGGGACAGACCCTCAGTGCAGGTCAATGCCTGAAGTGGCCTATACCTCAGATTCTTTTACTCCTAAAACACTATATTCCAAAATTTATATGTGTGTGGAATGAACCCTTTTAGCTGATTAAGAGCAGAGATCCCCAACCAAGATCCCTATTAATAGGGATCACATTTCAATCCTTATTCTGCTTTCTAGGAGGTTCTTTCTCTCTTGTCTGTTGCTTTCCACAGCTACACCCCAGAAGGGTACTGGGGAGAATCAGTTATCCAGTTAGAGAAGTCAGCTTAGGGTTATAAAGTTTCAGGGTCTTGGGAGCTCAAACAAAGCAACTTCCTTAACAATATATGAGGCTTCCCACCTCCCACCCTTGGAGTTAACATGGGCTAGTAACCCAAAGTCAGACACCATATCAAGACATGGTTTTTAAATTGTGAAACAGAGCATGGCAATTTCAGTCTCTTAGCATCCGTCCTTCCCGTAGTCTCAGATATGAGTTTAGGTACTCGACTCACAACTGAATTTTGGTCTCTGCCTAGGGATACAATGAAGCAATGGGTGTGGTAGGAATCCCCGGTAATTTTCCTCTTGCTCCTAGGCTCCATCCCAGCTTCTCTGCGATTAGATTAGCGGCTTCCGTTGTCTGTTACTCCTGGGGTGCAGAACAGCAGACAGGTACGTGGGAAAACCCTCCGATTTTGTCTCCCGGAACAACTCTTCTCTGCCTTTCCTGGCATGAACCTTACCTGATAGGAAAACATCCCATTTTTCCGACCAGTGGTTTCATTTCATTGGCTTTTTAGCCATCTCAGATTGCAGGCTACACGCAGAAATGGCCTCTACGAGCATATCCATAATTTTCATCCTTTCTGCTTTGAGATGGGCCAGTTTCAGCCTGAGTGAATCTTTTCCTTGTAGGACTTTACAGAAAGCCAAAATAAATAACAGTCTCTGAAATCCTAGCTCTTTTCCTGTCAATTTTTTACTGGGGATGCTGCAGGTGGCTGATGGTCTCAGTACTAGGTCACAGGTAGGGGGCTAAATATTTCACTGCTCCCTAGTACTGTCTACCCACCTTTGCCTATTCCGTCTTCTTTCTCCTTAACCTACACTATGCCACTTGCAGTCCCCTTCTCTCCCTTTTGTTTTACTTCAGCGAAGACTCTTTCCATTGTAAGTGAGAAACCCGAACAGTCTGGTTTAGGCCTAGGAAATTTGATCCAGCCCTGGATCCCAGAAGTATGGGGGCTAAAAGTGAAGGAAGGACTGCATGTTTTTCTAGGGAGAAGTTGGGATACAGTGGCTAAAATGATGGCCAGTGAGAATTGGTGGTCAAAAAACAACAAACTTCCTCTACATTTGGTTTGTCAGCTGAGCAGCTGAATGCTGCTGGGGACTATCACACAGCCCTAAGGATGGGTGACATTTCAAGTTCATGTTTTCCAAGTTTATACTGACCTTAGCACTACTCAGCAAGCACTGCCATTGCCGTGGCCATTCTTTTACAGGTTCCACAGATATTCCTAGCACTCGCCATTTCCCATAGACGCCGCTCTCCATTCACATTCATCAGGCAACCTTGCCTTTTACTTCCTATGGAAAATTGGGGGAAAATGAGACCTCTCTCAACTTCCTGTGCTACATCTGCAAATTTGTCTATATTGAAACCACTAGTACTTCATTTCCTGCTCCTGTTAGCATTGTGCCCTCTCTCCTCTATGTTAGCAAAGTTTTCCACTCTACCTTCATTTTTCTCACAGCCAGAGCTGAACTTAATATAAAGCCAACGAAGTTTAAATAAATGTCAGGGCTTTGCACTTGCCTGAGCCCCCTTTGAGGCTGTGGGTGAGGGTTCAGCGTGTGTTCATGTAGTCAATTGTATTTGTACACTGTGCAAAAGTGAGATGTATTAATGGCAATATTTCTGTATATATTGTCTCACTGCAGCACCCTTGTCTCTGTCCGCTTTGACTTACCTTCTGTCATATTTCCTTTGTGTCTAGGGAGTCACAGGCATTTGGGATTCAAATTGAATTGGTGACACATTTTAATTGAGGTTTAGTGGGATGTGTATACAGTTAAGTTATTGCTAGGAAGCCTAGTGTGAGAATGGCTTCCAGGAATGCCCCCACTGCCTGCACTGACTCACCAGCGTACTGTGGCATGAGGGTGCTGCCTTCATCTGAGGGTGCCTGGCCCCCGAAGTATGAGAATAGTGGAAGAGAAACAATGTTTGAAATGTCTGAAGCCAGAAAGTAATCTGTGGAGAATTCTTGCAGTCTTCACACATGTAAAATTTTAAGTGGAGAATTCAATTCTCTGAAGTCTAGTAAAACAAAGTTCTCTTCCTGTCAGGCACATATTCAATACTGCAATAAAAAAATCCAGCTTACATATATATTTTTGTGGGATGGGAATTATGTAGAAGTTATCAGAATTCCTGTGTTTGCAAGGCAGAAACCTTTAGAAGTGTTACAAATGACACACATCTATGTTGAAGTCTCATGTTTTATACATTCTGAGCACCAAAGAAAAAATTTAATTGAGCAACCACATTAGGATAATGCCTGAATTATCTTCTTATCATTTTACAAAATTATGTTCAGACAATTTTCATCATACAAAAGGATAATCAAGGAGTATACAACCGAAAGGTATGTGTATCAGGTGTAAATTATAAGGAATACAAGGAGGTGTATCAGTTATAAATTAAGAAACATGTTTTTCTAGATTTTGTGATGGTATTTGCTAGAGTTGAACATGGGGCAATTTGTTGTGATTTCTTTTCTCTTGATAAATATTCATTTCATATGTTGTTTTGAATGCTTAATGTTCTTTTACTTTTGTTGAAGGTCCTCATTATACAAACTTAAGGTCCCCATCAAACCTGGATTCCTGCTTCCCTCAGTGTCTCTATATGTACTTGGGTGTGTGTGTGTTTGTTTGGTCTGTAATTATTAGCCATTCTTTCTTCTTCCAATCATAATTAAATTTCTGGAAAGATGAGTTGACACTTTCTGTATACAGAGCTTCCTTGACTAACGATGGGGGGATGTCCTTCTGAGCCCCAGTAGGGTAAGGACCGTGTCACTGCTGTTCACTGTTGTTTGACCATAGTCATTATTCCTCATGCTCTTTGCTAATGGGACCCTGTTCATGTATCCACTCCGTCCCCGCCTCAGCTCAGCCCGTGCCCCTCAGTTGTACATGTTCATGACCCTCTCTAAGAGTAGCCTCGATTGATCTATTTGTATTGTTTAACACAAAGAACTTTATTCAAATTCTTTTCTATAACTGTGTTTCCTCTTTGACAGTTCCACCTTCATTACCTCTCCAAAGTCGGGGCATTAGAAGAGCACAGTGGTTGGCGGGGTGACTTAGGTGATGTGAAGAATATATAAATGTCACTAGAATTATGGTGCCTGGTCTATGTTAAATTTTGAAATTTAACATTTCCTTTTCTTTTACTTCTTTTTCAAGAAAGCATGTTGTCCTTTCTTCTGCTTGTAATGCTAACTGGAAATTTTTTCTTTGTGCCCTTTGCAACAAACCACACCCAGGGAGCAGCCCTAGGGAGACTTTTCAGCTATAAGTAATAAAGTAATGGTTTCATGGGGATCCAGAAATTAGATAAAAACCAAAAAAGATCTAAGATTTTAACCCTACTCAGCAAGTAAGGGCTTGTCTTCTTCCTCTGAAATGAAGATTTAACTCTTAGGTTTATTTATTGCCAGTGGGGATTATGCATTTTATTTTTAATAGCTCTATTCAATATTAGTTCCTGCTGCTTGGGGGTAGTTTAATTTCTTGTTAGTTGATATGCCATAGTTGGAAGAGTGAGTGGCTAATGAGTTTATAATGATCAACTTTCCCTACCGTCCTTCAAAGATACAGGAGAAAACAGTCATTTTAATCTGAGGAAGAACAAAAATTGTCTGCTACATGTAGGCTCAAGTGACACTCAGGGTCTTTGCTGGTTTCCCGAAGGAGCAATTCATTCTTCGCAACAGCAAGACCTAATTTCAGAGAAAGAGAAAGAGAGGGAGGGAGAGAGAGGTGGGATGATATGAACCAAAGCGGACAGTATAATAAGGGCAAGACACAGGGAGTCACAACATTTCCAAGCAGTTTTTTTATCGACTCAGTAACACCAAAGAGAACCAAATAAAACATCCTGTGGTAAATTAACCTGTAAGCCAGATAGATCAAGGCAGCTGTGGTTTCCTTATAAGTTCAAAGCAGAGATGAAAATTAGCTCCTCTGGGTATAGTCATTTTCGACTCCAGGAACACCGGTCGTTTTCTGAGGTTAGAAATATTGCAAAAGTCTAAAGCGTGATTTTCCTCAAGATAACCAGACTCAGCTTGTCTAAGTATAAAATCACCCAAGGCTTAGGAAGAGTAAAGCCTGAGTTGTTCATGAAGTCACTGAAAGCAAAAAGAAATAAAAAATGAACAAAGGAAACATTTTACTTTTATTCTTAGGATAGGTATAAACATGTTTGGTGTTCCTTGGTTCCTTGGTTTTGATATTTTATCGTAATAAGCTAAGGTTTTCCGTGAGTAGAATATGCGGGTAGCCTTCCATGGGTAGAGTGATACAAAGAGAAGCTTGGGAACAGAGGGGAATTCTCTCAGTTGTAGTAATAGTCCTGTATTTGCAGTTCACTAAAGGAAGTAATGGAAACAAGATCCTAAGTATATACTCTGCAGTATATTTGGATTCTTTCTGATATAATCATGTGTTTTCTGTAGCAAGTAATATTTTTAAATGATGCTCTAGGAAATTTTAGTTTGCTCTTTGGGTGTTTGTATTGTAACATATAAGGGCCTATGTATTTCTAGGAAGATTACATTTTGAGTGTCAATTTCCACTTTAATTCAAAGGCTCTATGTCTGTTAGCTTCAAAGCAGTTAGCAGAAAATTCACCTTTAATAACTTAAATTTGATTTAAGCAGGTAGCAGTTAGCATGCTGACAATTGTCATAAGCTAAATTCAGATGTACTTTAGCCCTTCTCTTACCAGAGGTACAAATTATCACAAATGAGAGGAATTTAGTGACATTCTGGTGCACATGGAGTATTCTTTCTTTACTTACTCATTTAATTTGAGTCATAATTTAGATTCAGTAGACTTTCCAATCATGGTGTTTTTGCAATATTCGAAAGAATAAAAAATGAGGATTAAATATTTACATTGAATATATATTTACACCCTGTCTTAAAATTAATTTAGGTGATGATAAAATACGCACAATTCAATAAGATAAATTAATACAAGGAAATACAGGAAAAGAAGGGTAAGGTAGAAAGAGCTGGGAGTAAATGATCTCACAAATTGCACAGTCAATCACAAATTGGCTGAGCTTCCTTACAGCCAATTCAAAGAGGGAAATGTGACCATTTATAAGAGTCTCAGGTTCCACAAGGTAAGCAAAATTCAGTCTCAGTAGAGTAAAACTATTCCTAGTGCTGAGATAAGAATCATTTTCAGTTTTCTTTCAAAGGGAAGACACTGGGGATAATGTTGAATGACAATCTTAATATCAACTTAACTGAAAACATAGTCTTCTAGAACTTCTAAAGCCCTCTCCCTAGAGGCCAAGAGCATCACTTATGAACAAATTTCAGTAAGCACAGTTGCCCAGCAGAGACAACTATAAAGCAGGACAAGTACTTTCCTGTCAGTCTGGCTTATTCTGGAGCTAGATGGTATTGAGTGGAGTTCGGGGCAGTGATAGAGTGCTGGCCCTTCAGGAAGTCCTCCGTAAAGTGTGGTCCTCTCCACAGTTTCTGAACATTGTGAATTTGATATGACATTCCCTGACAAGTTGCTGGACTGTGGCAATCTATGTGTCATTAAATGCATAGCTAGGAGCTGTGACTATCACTGTGCCCAGCTGCAAGGACAGTAGCCTGATAGTAAATCATTATCCTGAAAACAAATAAGGCACAGCTTAAGGATCCAAATGAATGGTGTGATACCAACAGTACCTGTATGTAGCTCTATTTTTTTTTTTTTTAGTTTACCTATTTATTGCAGCTGGTTGCTTTTCTGTCTCTGCCACTTGACTCTGTAAGTTCCTAGAGGACAAGGACTGTGGAGTTGGAGATGAAGCACTCCAGACTCCAGTTCTGGGCTCAACGGTGGGGACTTGATTCTCAATGAAACACTTGGTGTTTCCTGGGGAAATTTACTAATCTTTTAAATCTCAAATTCTCATCCATAAATGAGGATGCTAATTATGATATCAACTTCAGAGAGTCACTGTGAAGGTAAAAAATGCAGTTAATGTAAAGTGTTAGATAATATTGCTTTTCTTATATTTTTTACCTTTGTAGTAGTAAAGTAGGGTGTGGTGTAATGGATATTACACCATCTTTAAAGTCAGATCTGTGGCCAGACTTGTGTGTTCTTGGACAATTTACGTATCATCCTATAATTCAGTGCCCTTTAAAATGGGATAACTGTGTTATCATGTGGGGTTGTATGAAGTTTGAAGAGGAACATAGCTTCCCCTACATATAAAGAGCTCCTAAAATCGTGAAGACCAGCAACCTCTTAGAGAAATGGCTAAAAAGCAGGAGCAGATAAACTACAGAAAAAGAATAGAAACGCCTATATGCCTATAAAGAGATGCTCAATCTCATTTATAGAATGGGAATTAAGAATGAAATACATGGAGATACCATTTATCAGCAATCAGATTGGCAGAAATCTAAAGGTTTGATAACACACTGCGTCAGTTAAGTCATACATCGCTGCTGGTGGCAAATGTGACAAAATGCTCCAATATCTGTGGAAGATCATCAGCAATAACTACCAAAATTACGGGTGCATTTTATTCCTTGTTGCAGAAATCTCACTTCTTGGTATCTAGTCTAGCCTTCTTATCTATGAACATGGAATACAGTTATATGTGCACAATTAAAAAATTCCTATCTATACTTACATGCCATGATCTCTAGTAGAGACTGGAAACATCACAAGTACCCACCCTTGGAGACCTGGTTCACCACACAATGAAATACTATGCAGTTGTGAAAAGAATGAGGAGATCATAACATCTTGGTGTGAAAAGATCTCCAGGATACATTAGTGATAACTGAAAAAGCAAGGACAGCACTGTGCAAAAAATAAGCTACCTTTTATCTAACAAAGATGATAAAAGAAGATTATATATCTGTATTTGTTTTTTATTTGAATGAAGACATTTTGGAATGGTAATCAAGAAACTAATAAAATGTCTACATATAATGGGGGAGGAGGCAAGGTGGACAGGAATGGGTAAGGAACTAGGATTTTCAATGTAAACTTTAAACACTTTAAAAAATTTTGTAATTTTAATACAGTTTAGAGTGTTTTCAGATCACTGTTAAACAGGGTGAAAGATAGAGATTTCCCAATGCCCCTGACCCACACATGAATAACCTCTCCCACGATCAACATACCCCACCAGAGTGGTACATTGGTTACAATTGAAGAACTACGTTTTCACATCATTTACATTATGCGTTGCTCTTCAAGTTGTACATTCTTTGGGTTTGGACAAATTTATTATGATATGTATCCATCATTTTAGGGAAGAGTACTTTCACTGCCCTAAAATCTTTCATGTTATTCCCTGCTAACTCTTGGCAACCACTTACCTTTTTACTGTCTCCACAATTTCACCTTCTCCAGTGTCATATAGCTGGAATCACACAGTATGTAGCCTTTTCAGGTTGGCTTCTTGCACTTAGTAATATGCATTTAAGTTTCCTCCATATCTTTTCATAGCTTAATAGCTCATTTCTTTTTTTGCACTGAGTAATATTCCATTCTCTAGAACAACAGTTTATTTAACCATTCACCTATTGAAGAATATCTTGGTTGCTTCCAAATTTTGACAATCATGAATAAAGTTGCTGTAAATATACACATGCAGGTTTTTGTGTGGACATGTTTTCAGCTCTTTTGGATAAATATTAGTGAGTGAGATTGCTGAATCATATGATAAGAGTATGTTTAGTTTTGTAAGAAACTGCCAAACTGTTTTCTAAAGTGTATGTAGCATTTATATTCCCACTAGCAATAAATGAGTTCCTGTTACTCCACATCCTTGACAATGTTTTATTGTCAGTATTGTGGATTTTGGCCATTCTAGTAGGGGTGTAGTGGCATCTAACTGTTTTAATTTGCATCTCTCTGATGATTTATGATACAGAGCATCTTTTCCTATATTTACCATCTCTATATTTTCTTTAGTGAGGTGACTGTTATGAACTTTGATCCATTTTTTTAAAATCAAGTTGTTTGTTTTTCTTATTGTTGAGTTTTAAGAGTTCTTTGTATATTTTGGATCATAGTTCTTTATCAGATAAGTCTTGTGCAAATATTTCCTCCCAGTCTGTAGCTTATATTTTCATTCTCTTGATACTGTCTTTCACAGAGCAAAATTTTTTATTTTAATGAAGTCCAGTTTATCATTGCTTTATTTCATGGATTGTGCCTTTGGTGTTGTATTTAAAAAGTCATTGCCAGATGTAAGGCCATCTAGATTTCTCCTGTGTTATCTTCTGGTAGTTTTATAATTTGTGTTTTACATTTAGATCTGTGATCCATTTTGAGTTAACGTTTTAGGGTGTAAGAACTGTGTCTAGATTAATATTTTTGCATGTTGATGTTTAGTTGTTCCAGCACCATTTTTTATAAGTCTATATTTTGTCTATTGTGTTGTCTTTGCTTCTTTGTGAAATATCAGTTGATCTTTCTGAGCTTTCTGACCTCTTCCATTTGATCTATTTGTTTATTCTTTCATTAACACCACACTGTCTTGATTACTGTAGCTGAATAGTAAGTCTTAAAGTCAGGTAGCATCAGTCTACCAAGTTTGTTCTTCAACATTGTGCTGGCTATTCTGAGTCTTTTGCCTTTCTCCATATATACTTTGGAATCATTTTGTTCATATACATAAAATGCCTTGCTGGAATTTTTATTGGGATTTCACTGAATCCTTAGCTCAATTTGAGAAGAACTGACATCAATATTGAGACTTTCTATCCATGAACATGGAATATCTTTATATTTATTTATATTTAATTTGATTTCTTTCATAAGAGTTTTGTTGTTTTCCTCTTATAGATGTCGTACATATTTTGTTAGATTTATAGCTAAGTATTTCATTTTGGGGAGTGATAATGTAAATGATACTGTGTTTTTAATTTCAAACTCTACTTGTTAGTTGCTGGTATATAGGGCGTGACTGACTTTATATATTAACCTGCAAGGTTATAACCTGCAACCCTTGCCATACCTGATTATTATTAGTTTCTAGGACTTGTTTGTCAATTCTTTTGGATTTCTACATACACAATTATGTTACCAGTGAATAAAAGCAGTTTGTGTCTTCCTTCTCAGTCCGTATGTCTTTAATTTCCTTTTTTGTCTTATTGTATCAGCTAGGATTTCCAGTGTGATGTGGAAAAAGAGTGGTGAGAGGGGACATCCTAGTCTTCTTCCTGATCTAGTTTCTTACCATTAAGTGTGATGTTAGACCTAAGTACTTTGTAGTTTTTTCTCCATCAAGTTGAGGTAGTTTCCTTCTATTCCCAGATTACTGAGAGTTGTTATCATGAATAGACATTGGATTTTATTACTTTAAAAGAATATTGTTTTGATTTCTTTTTGTATTTTATTTTTTATTTTGGTATCATTAATCTACAGTTACAGAAAGAACATTATGTTTACTAGGCTCCCCCCTTCACCAAGTCTCCCCAACATACCCCTTCACAGTCACTGTCTATCTGCGTAGTAAGATGCTGTAGAATCACTACTTGTCTTCTCTGTGTTGCACAGCCCTCCCCGTGCCCCCCATGCACTATACATGCTAATCGTAATGCCCCCTTTCTTTTTCCCCACCCTTATCCCTCCCTTCCCACCCATCCTCCCCAGTGTATCTTCTAGAAATATTACCTACTCATAAACATTATGTATGAGTATTACTATAAATATTACTATAATGTAATAAGCCCTCTACCATGTAAGTTCATGTCTCCTTCTCTAGGGCTGAAAAAAATTTGGCCTAAAGTTGATATTATGTAGAGTGTAAGTGCCACAAATCTTCCTCTTCCTGGATTTTACTTTTTATAGTCAGCCTGAGTTTGAAATAATAACTTTAAAAAGTTAAACTCTTCACTCTAAAAATAAAAGCCATATTTTCATCTCTCTCTTTGTATGTGTTTCCAGGTTGCTTGCTTCTTCCCCAGCATTTGAAGTTCTAAGAGACTAAAGATTTACGTAATTACAAACTAAAGCTCCTAATTCTTTGTTAGTTTTATTTTTATTTTTTTCAAAACAGGAGACTACCTGATATTGGATGGAAAGCATAACAAGCCTGGATGTTAATGGATTGAGTTTCTAATGTGGAATCTGCTCCCCAAAGATGGTCTCTTGCTGGGTTGTCTGTGGGTGGGGTAATTCAACTTTCACCCAACAAATGTTTATTGGGTACCTATATGTGCCAAGTCCTGTTGTATATCAAGAAGAAAAGTGACAAAAACCATTGCCCGCAACTGTTTATATTCTTACTGGGAAATACTGATGTCTGCCCAACGGCCGCAGTGAAGGTGGCCGTGATGTTGAAGCCCCATGTGAACAGCCATGGAATTCAGCACATATGTGACAACAGTGAAAGTGTAAGTAGTTTTTTACTATAGAACATAGGTCCATGTGCCTAAGCTGTTCCAAGTAGGTGAGAGGGTGAGTATGTAGGGGACATGGGGACACTGTGTTCCTAGGGTAGCCACTTTGCTCCCTGGTCCTTTATAAAGGATGCGTCTCACTACCTTGGCCTCCCCAGAGGGACCACAGGCCTGCTCCCTTCTCCATAACTCATCATTTCTCTGTCATTCCTCATCCTCAGTCCTTCTGTTCTGTTTGTCATTTCCCAGATCTATGTTTCTCTATAGATGTGATAAAACACCAGGTCTTTCTATGTAGAAATCCACACATATTCAGAATACCAATGAATTTTTTTCTCTGCTAGAGTCCTGTGGCTTAACAGAGAGGAGAATCAAGTTACAGTCTAGGGGAGGGGAGAGTGGAGTGTGTGTATGTGGGGGAAGGGGATGGAGTTGGAATTATCTTCTCAGCTGTAGCTGGGATCCTCCTAAGGTATTTGGAATGAAATATTATTTCTAACCTCTCAGGTTTGATGTCTTTCTTGAGGTAGTCTTGGTTGCTTGAGAGATTCATGTGACGCCTATCTTAAGAAAAGTTTGACATTATTTCTTAGACAGGAATAACCTTTGGTATTTCTTATACTTGCCCTCTCCTTGGGTAACACCACTATTTATACTAATTGAACTAAAGTATATCCTGTTTAGCTCTTTTACTAATTCTTAACTTCTTTTCCTAGGTAGGGAGTATGCGGTAGAAGGATACTACGGTGGGGTGAGTGTGTGGGATGGGAAGGGTCAGTTTTGGTCTGCCACAATATCAATCCAGTGCATTAGGTCAGAAATTACTTGCTTTTCCAAGTCCCTAAATTCTATGAGAAAATTTTTAGCATTTTTCCATCAAAACATAAGAGATAAAAAAAAGCTGACCATAAAAAAATAACCAACAAGCACTTTGATATTGGGAGTTGCTGATTTCCTATAGAGGGGTTGGATAAATATAACCTTTCTGAACTGTGTAGGCAGTTTTCCCTGCACTTACAGGTTTATTGAGTTCTTGGAATATCTTTTTCAGGAGTAGCCGCACTCAATAAAGATCAGTGGCCATAACAGGAGAGGGCAGGGAAAGGATTCCCTTAAATTAACAACATAGAGGTTTCTGAAGGAAATTAACTTTTTATGACTTTGAAGCCTACCCATGAAAACTGCACTTTTTTCATTTAAGAGAGGCTATGGATTCTGAAAGCTACAGTGCTGTAATTAGGGTGGAAGTCTGAAGTTTCATACAGTCACATTCCCTGTTTACTAAGTGCTTTGTAAATCCTATGCAACCTCTCTTGAAGGTAAGCATTTTAAAGTTTTCTCTTTTCAAAAAAGATCTTCTAACCTAAGGTAATGTGGCCTTCACCACTTCAAAGACCCTTGAATAAATAAAAATCAGTGCTAATTATCCAGAATACTTATTATTATTAACAAATTTTTAAAATATTATTTGTTTATCAGAAAAGCTAGTAACCTGGTTAACGTATTTGTGCTCAAACGATTGTGACAAATCAAGTGTCTTTGGTTACTGTCAAAATAGGGCTCATCAGGAATGCTTTCTTTAACATAAAGAATAGTATTTCTTAATAGACAAGTATTGTGAAAGAATGAATGCCACAGTAACCTTTGTTTTAAGTGAAACAATATACTGGCACTTAAAATAGCTCATAATGGAGATAAACAACATTATACATGCAGAATAACTTTTTTGTATAAGCATAATTTAATTGTCATAGTCTGAAGTTTAAAACTGAAAAAAGTTGAGTGAACTAAACATAGCTGTGCTTTTGTGTGGTTTTTAAAAACACAATTGTAAAAATGTGCATTTATGTATTCCCAATGGCTTTTTAAAATCATAGCTGTGGCCGCGGTCAAGAGAAGGGCTCCACTGACAGCTTTTCGAGGTCAGAACTGGTAGAGAAAGCATTATCTGTAGTGCTATCTCATCTCAGAAATAGAAAATATAGTGTGTTTTTATTCTAGGACTCGTTTGGGAGGAGAAAAGATAGTCATATTCTTGAGGAAGACAAAATGACAGTGTGAATGCTTACATGGATGATTTGGTGATGGATTTACCTAGAGATAGAGAGTTAGTGAGAGGGCATTTAAGGAAATGTGCTGTATATTTGTATATTCTGCAGATTTTGTGTAGATGAGGAAGTCAACAAAGATTCCCCTTTATAGGGTGGGCTTTTTACCACACATGAAATTTTGTGTGCAGTGGTGTATGGGTGAAGGAATCTTTAAGTCTTGGGTCTGGGGTAGGTCAGAAGTAGGCCAAAAGATTATTTGGGCAAGCTGGGCTTGAAGTTACTCAAGGAAGTGTGCCGACTACCCTGCTGTCTGTAGTATTCACAGAATTTCATGGGAAGGCACTTTCTCTCTCCACTAGAAGTGCCCGTGGCTTATGAGAAGAGGGACTCTGGTAGAACAAATGATCATGTTGTTGAGGTAATTTCCTTCTATTCCTAGTTTATTGAGTGTTTTTTATCATGCAAGAGTGCTGAATTTTATCAAATGCTTTTCTTCATCAGTTGAGATGATAGTGTGTTTTCTTTTTCCTTCATTCTTTTAATGTGATGCATTACATTGATTGACTTACACATATTGAACAACCCTTGCATTCTGGAAATAAATCCCATGGCATGCAGTTAGTTAATAATATTCTCTTACAATCCTTTTTATTTCTGTAGAATTGGTAGTAATGTTTCCATTTTCATTTCTGATTTTAGCAATTTGAGTCTTCTCTCTTTTTTTCTTGACCCATCTCACTGAAGGTTTGTCAATTTCGTTGATCTTGTCAAAAGGACCAACTTTTGGTTTCATTGCTTTTGTATACTGTTTTCATATTCTTTATTTCATTGATGTGTGCTCTAATCTTTATCATTCCCTTCTTCTAGTTTTTGGTTCAGTTTGACCTTTCTTGAGTTTCTTATATAGTGAACTGAGGTTGTTGATTTGAGCTCCTTCTTGTTTGTTAATGTAAGCTATAAATTTCTTCCTTTGTACTGCTAAGGCTATAAATTTATAGCTATTTATGTAAATAAAGAAATATAGCTGTAACTATAAATTTCCCTATTTAAATAAATAAATTTATAAATAAACAAATATAGCTTAAGCTCTAAGTTTTCCCTAACACTGCTTTTACTGCATTCTACAATTTTGGTTTGTTGTGTGTATATACATATTGTGGGTGTGCTTGTGTGTGTGTGTGTGTGTGTGTGTGTGTGTGTGCGTGTGAACCTTCTTCACTTTTTAAAAATTAAAGTATCAGTGATATACAGTCCTATGTTGGTTTCAAATACCCAACACTTGATAATACATCCATATTGTCAAGTCCTCACGCCCGCTAGTGCAGTCACCGCCCATCCATGTAATAAGATGTCACAGAATCGTTAACTGTGTTCTCCGTGCAGTCCTACCATCCCTGTGACCTGCCTATACTGTGTTGTGAATTACTGTGCGTCTTACTCCCCTTTCCTCTCTCCCCCATCCTCCCCAGCCCCTGCCCCCTGGGACCAGGGCTCGCCTGGAGGAAGAAGCTCCTGGGGCCGGTTCCCATAGGCAGTTCCCTGGCTGGGCCAAGAACGTTGGGAGGGTCTCCCTCTTGCTAGTGCTGGGCCAAGTGGGCCGTCTGCAGACCATGCACCGCACGGAGGAGACTTGGGGCTGCATTGCCAGCTACGGGGATGGGGTGTCTGGGGCTCCTGAGAGTTCCCAACCTGTTGGACTGAGGGTGGGCTGCGGAGGTATTGCCCACCTGCCCTTTCTCCTAACCAGACAGCTCCGTGAAACCCTTGCCCCTCTGGTGCTTCTCCCACTGCTGAGAAGTCTTTCAAACTGCCTATTTTGCCTTTGGTCTCAGGGGGCCCATAGAGCATGACTGTTTTCCACAAGCGCCTAGAATCTCAGCCTCCCAGAACGTCCCGCCTGTCTTTGTTGTGCAGCCCCACTAATCACCAGAGCACCATTAATGTGGGTTCGTGTTCCTGGAGCAGATGTCCAGGACCAGGTGCTCAGCGATCCTGGGCTCCAACTCCCTCCCCACTCTGCTCCCCGTCCCCTGCCTGCGGGCTGGGCTGGGGAAAGGGCTTGGGTCCTCCCGGGTCTCAGCTTTGCCACTCCACCCTTTTCTGTGAGGTCTTCTCTTCTTCCCTAGACGTAAGCAGTCAGTTTTGCAGCCTTCTGGGTGTTTTCAGGTTTAGTTGTATGTGCTGTATTTTCTTCTCTTACATGTTTTTGGGAGGAAGTTTCTGCTTTGCCTTCTTACTCCACCATTTTTTCCCTAGAATCCGCCGGTGCATTGTACATTTGCTTTCATTCATTTCTGTATTTTCTAATTTCCCTTGTGATTTCTTTGATACATTGGCTTTTTAAGAGTGTGCTCATTTCCTTAAATTTGTGAATTTTCCAGTTTTACTTCCTTTACTGACTTCTACTTTCATCCTGTTGTGGTCAGAGAAGATACTTAGTGTGAGAATCTGTCTTTTAAATCCTACTGGGATTTAATTTGTGGGCTAACATAGAGCCTATCCTGGAAAATGTCCCATGCGCACTTGTGAAGACTGTGTTACTGTTACTGTTGGTTAGAGTGTTCCACATATGCTGGTTAGATTTAGTTGATTTATTGTGTTAAGTACTTTATTTACTTAGTCTCTTCTGTTTTTTTCTTTTCTATCCTTTACTGAGAATGAGTTATTAGTCTCTAGCTACTACTGTAGAACTGTTTCTCCTTTCAGAACTGGCACTTTTTGTGTAATGTATTTTGATGGTCTGTCATTAGGTTTGTAAATGTTTATAATTGTTATATCTTTTTGCTTGTATTGAAACCTTTATTCATATATAATGTCCTTCTTTGTTGCTTGTAACCTTTCTTGACTTAAAGTCTATTTTATTTGGTATTAGTATAGCTGCCCTGCTCTCTTTTTATTTTTATATGCATGGAATATCTTTTTTTCCCCACACTTTCATTTGTAATGTATTTATGTCTTTGGATACAAAGGAAGTCTCTTGAAGCTAGCAAACTAGCATATAGTAGGATCATAACTTTTTGCCCACTTTTTCAGTCTCTGACTTTTGATAGGAGAGTTTAATTCAAATTTTATTGGAGAGAGTAATTTAAGTAATTATTGATAATGAGGCACTTAGGTCATTTTTGTTATTTGTTTTCTATATGCTGTGTAGCCTTTATGTCCCTCACTTCTTGCATTACTCTGTTCTTTGGGTTTAGTTAATTTTTATAGTGAGGTGCTTAAATTTCTTTCTCATTTTGTTTTGTTTATATTCTATAGCTATTTTCTTGGTGGTTACTATGGAGATTACATTTAACATCCTAAAATCTTAACACTTAATTTGAATTTATACTAGCTTACTTCAATAACATACAAAAACTGTTCCTTTATAGCTCTGCCTCCTCTCCTTTCAGTTGATGTCATAAAAATATGCTTTATACATTGTGTGCCTCAAAACATAAACTAGTAATTCTTTTAAATGCATTATTCTCATATGGAAAACAAAATTTGGAGCTAGAAACCACAATTACAATAATACTAACATTTAGGCTAATAACCAGTTTTTAAAAACTATTAGTTTCTTAAATCATGTAGAAAGCATAAACATGAGTTATAAACCATACTTACAATAATACTAGTTTTAATTGCACATGTTTCTACCTTCCTGAGATCTTTATTTCTCCAACTGGATTCAAGTTACTGTCTGGTTTCCTTTCATTTCACTCTTGAAGACTCCCTTGAGCATTTCTTTCAGGGAAAGTCTAGTGGTCATGAACTCCTTCAGCCTTTGTTTATCTGGGGATGTTTTAGTTTCTCTCTCACATTTGAAGAACAGTTTTGCCAAATATAGGATTCTTAGTTGACAGGTATTTTTCTTTTAGCACTTTGAATGTATTGACTCACTGCCTTCTAGCCTCCAAAATTTCTGATGAGAAAATGAGAAATCTGCTGATAATCTTATTTAAAAGTCCTGTATCTCTTGCTGCTTCAAGATCCTCTCTTTGTCTTTGGGAAGTTTTATTACAGTGTGGCTCAATGTGAGTCTCTTTGAGGTCATCTTACTTGGAGTTCATAGAGCTTCTTGGATGTTTATATTCTTTTATCAAATTTGGGGAATTTCCAGCCATTATTTCTTCAAATACTCTAGTTGTCCCCTTTTCTGTCTCTTCTCCTGAGACTTCTGCAATGCATGTGTTGGTCTGCTTGATAGTATCCCATAGATCTCTCATGCTCTCTATACTTATCAATATTTTTCTTTATGTTCCTCAGATCAGTAATTTCAGTTGTCCCATCCTCAAGTTCACCGATGCTTTCTTCTGCTTGCTCAAATCTGTGTTTGAATACCTCTAGTGAAATTTTCATTTCAATTATTGTGCTTTTCATCTCCAGAGTTTCTTTTGGTTTTCATCTACGTTTTCTAACTTTTTAATGATATATCTGATATGTTTACATATCTTTTTTTTTTTTTACTTTCTCCACATCTTCCTTTAGTTCTATGAATATTTTTAAGACTGTTGTTAAAGTCTTTGTCTAGTAGATCTGCCATCAGATATTTTCAGAGACAGTTTCTGTTTATCTTTTTCCTTTGAATGGGACATAATCTCCTGTTTCTTTGTATGTCTTGAGATTTTCTTTTGAAAACTAGATATTTGAATCTAATAATGTGGTAACTATGAAAATAAGATTCTCCTCCTTTCCTAGTGTTTGCCGTTTCTATTGATTGATTGATTGATTGATTTTGTTCTCTTTTGTTTGTTTGTTGTAAGCTACTTCTGTGCTGAGGATGAGACTGAGGTATACATCTAAGGGTTTCTCAGGACTTTTCTTATCCTTCCCTGGACCTGCATGATCACCTTATAATTTTACCAATATATGCAGCTGTTTTTGAATGTCCTAATCTTTATGTCTAGATCTCAAAAGGAAAAAAGGGAAAAATCAGGAGGGGGTATGGGTAATGGCTTATTAAATCCTCTGGAATTCACTTCTGCTAAAGGGAAAGGACTTGCAACAATGGAAAGGAAGCTTTGCAGAAACAGTGGCTGCCCACCTCTTTGCCTGCACCTCTGTGGTCAGAAGCAGCAATCAGTGATCAGAGCAAAGATTCCTGATCTCTAGAGGGCAGGATCCTTTTTTGCTCACCCTGCTTCTCATAAGCTGCTGCAAGCTGTTCTAGGAAGTCATGCACAGTGGCCTGACATGTAACTGAGGAGTGGAAGATTGGTGGCTGCAACTGAGATGATATTAACTGTAATTAATGCCAATATACTGTTCACACCTTCCCCTGGAAGTTGTAAGCCTACAATAGACTCCAGGGTTCTAAAACAGATTCTAAAATGGACAGATTCTGCTAGTGCAATTTTTGTCTAGGCAGGGAGATAGGTTCTTGGTGCTTCTTACTCCGTAACTTCTCAGAATATTCATATGTTACATATATGTAATTCTTATTTTGACTTGCTAATATTTTATTTGGAATATTTATATTTCTGTTCATAAGTGAGATTGGTCTCTAGTTTTACTTTTCATACTGTTCTGCCCAGCTTTGACATGAAGATCATACCAGCCTTATAAAATGAGTTGGAGAGAATTTCATTATTTTCTGTTCTTTTAAACTGTTGTTACTCAAGATAATATGATTGTTGATAATTTAAAAAATATATATATATTGTAATGTGAAATTAGATATTTTTCATAAAGAAAATATAATCTGAAGTAGTTACAACTCCCTCAAGACAGTCCAGAATTGAGGCTTGTAGTTGCAGGAAAAGAACCAGTAGTTGGTATTGTTGAGGCATGATGGCAGCCAATGGCGATGGGAGCCAGGGAGCCATTTTCAACCACCAGGAACATTCTAGTCCTCAGGTGAGCCTCCTGCAGCCCCAGGGTTTAGTTGACCTCTCCCTCTGCACCCTCTGAGGTCTACTTATTGAAGTAGGCCAGTAGATTCAGGTGCTGGGGACCAGGAAGAGGGACAGTATTGTTGCCAACAAAACACGGTTCCTCAGCATGCAGCTGCCATCTCAGATGTGGACCTGCTCTTGGCTCTCAACCACGCAGAATCTATCACCACCAAATATTGTAATGTTGGGGGAGGAAATGTGCAGGGAAATCAAGGTGGGAGGTGGCTTTGGCCAAAGGGGAATGTGACTGTGCTGAGGGCGACACATTACGGGGTGGTGGTGATGGCCTTGGGGCTCATGGTTTGTCTCAGGAATTGTCAGGGCCCAGCCACCATGAACCTGCAGGGAAAAGGGGCCACCTAGAAAGTTTTGAATGTAAAGAGTAGACATGACATGTTGAAAGATTGGATGTGGGGTTTGTGAGAGAGAAAGAGGTCAAGGAGAACACTGAGACTCTGGTCTCTTTCAGCTGTATCTTCTACCATGTTCCACTGTGATTCTCTAAAGCGAAACAACTCTGTATTTGGTGAGATACATATTTGTTAGTTAAGGTACTAGATCTGGTGAAAACAGGGACTCATGCTTTTCTAGTGGGGCATTTCTCAGAATAGACTAGTTTTCTATTTTCTTGTCTAGAAAACTCACTTGTAAGCCTTTTAAAATGAGCACATAAGCTTACAAAATAAAGAATACAACTCTGAAACTGATACCCCTTCAGTCACGAATGACTTCTCATTGCACTACAAATGCCAAATGTGCTTTTTAATCTTTCCCAGTAAATTGAAATTGTATTTTGGGGACTCCTGGTACAAGGTAATGAGATTTAGATTGGTATGATCTGTGAATCCTAAATGAGGAGTGATTGAGGTCTTGTGGTTTTCCTATTGCATGAACAGATAAAAGCAATGAGAGAAAAAACCTAGAAAATTTTTCAAATGGTATGAAGTCTGGAATATGACAAAATTAAAAACTGTAGGTCGCTAGCATTGATCTATTTGATCTCTTGAAGGCTAAAACTATTTTTACCAAGTACTTCATATAGACATTTTCTCCAACTTCCCTATGTAGTCATATCTCAAATCCAGGTTTTCAAGGAAAGCTTGGGTAAGCAAGAGACACCTTCAGAAATAACTAGGCTCAGAATTCAGCTGGAGCTGACAATTCCACAGCCCAAAAATCTACTTACTGTGTGAAATCCTTAATTTGCTTAAATTCTTCCCAGAAGGGTCTTTAAAAAATTTCCCAGAAACCATATGAGAAGAGCAAATGGTTATAACCTTGAAGCCTTTCAAATTCCATATATTTAAAACTTCCAAGCAAAAGTCATTGTACTTAAGGATGTTTATAATAGAGCAATGCAGTTTTTGTGATCTATCGACACTATATGAGTATCTGGAACAGTCCTTGATCTACAACAGAGGTTGATATTCTATGCGAATGTGCTTCCTCAAGAAACTTGGGAGTTAAAGGTATATGCTCCTTTATAATTATAGAGCTACTTTGTAAGCATACAATGTGTCAGACATCAAAAGGGGGATTTTTGGAACTTATGAGAGCTGTGGTCTCATAACTTATCAAATTACAGTATATAGCTTTGTTACATTTCAGAACTTTGCCTAAAAATTATTTTCAGGTTAACTTATTGACTAGTAACTCTAATTTACAGTGTCCTTGCTTTGTCTTTTACTGAAATCCCCAAATGCCTTCAGGTAAAGCAGGTTTTATCATATTTAAATCATTTCCAGGTAACTTCCTTGGTTAAATTCAAAAAGCATATGTAATAATGAGCAGTGTGTATCTTATTGAGGTGGCGATAAACCAGGTGAAGGGCAAAAGTAACTATTTAGATCATGGACAAAATTAAGTGAAACAATAAGGAGCAAATCCTTGAATGGGTAAAAATAGGTGTTAAAGAATACTATTGTATTAGAGCCCTTTTGATTCCTCTTGCTCAATTAAATGTCTTCTAAAACATTTGCTTTATTTTCAGAATTTGAGATGTTTAAAAAATATTTCCCTTCAAAACTGCTTTACATATTCCCCAATAAATTGAACATAATTACTACTGTGATTGTATTATGAATGTAATCACTGTAGTTTTATTCTTGTTCATGTATTTGTTCTTTGAGAAATCGCTGCACCGCAGTGAAAGAACTGTGGTGGTTAATATTAATGTATGAGAAAGGAGGTTGTGTTTACTTAATCAAGAGGTGATGTATTTTACCTGTGTAAAAGGCATTCCTCCCACTCAATCATGTTGTTTTTTTCCCAAGTTCAGCTAATCTTTGTAATCAAGAGGTTGGAATCCCGAGTGTGGGTGAGGGGTCTTTGCATTGCTTTTATCCCTTACGCCTTTCACTGGTGGCATTTAGTGATGGTCAGACGCTGTCTACACTGTGTCAACCTACAAATTGTACCTGTGCCATGTTCTGTGATGCTCAGTCATGTCCATTTAATAGATTAAGTAACTGTAACTACAGTTTCTTAGATCATTTAATGGGAATTTATATTTTGAAATCCATTCTGTGTTAAACATTGCAAACTGAATTATTTCATTAAATTTTTATGATACCCTTGTGAGTTAAATGGGAAGGATGTTCACATTGGTGAGATATTGCAGAATGCCTTCTGGGCCAGCTTAATTTACAGACAGCTTATTCCATTTATCCAGGTATATGTTTCAACAAATTATGCTATTTGAACACCAGACACCAGAAAAGGGAAACAAAACAAAACAAAACAGAGACCTCCTCCTCCCCCACTAGCTCCTCTTGCTGGGGACCTTCTGATCTGGACCTTCTTTCCATAGATGAACAGTGCTGGAGGCTGACGGACCATCTATGGCTCCCACAGAAAGCCACTTACTTACTTGGGCCCATTTTCAGTTCATTAGTTTACTCTCGGGGAAGCTGTGAATAGAGTTACAAAGTTCTGCCTTCTTGCAGAACCCTCCATGGAATGACTGTCCCCCTACAGTGAGAGTGAGCAATATATGAGAATAAACGAGAAGTGAGTAATTACCCTTTATTGATTTATTTCTTCCTTTGCATCCACCTGAAGAAATGAGGGTTCAGTAATGTTTGACTCCACACTATCAATCTAACTTAGAGATTAGTTTAGCAATAGTAAAACACAAAATATTTCTTTGCCATTTTGAATAGTTTAAAAATAATCTCTGAAAATAATATCTGGCTCACGATCCATTTTAGGCCAAAATGTATTCTGTATCCTGAATATTCATCTAGCTTAGACTTGTATTTTTCAAAAGGAAAAAAATAATGTGCTTCTGTGAAGGCAAAGTCTTATTACACAGGCTGATATGAGTTTGACCCTTTGATCCCAACTAAGGTAAGGTAATCCCAGACAAGAGAAATATCCAGAATTAAAACAAAACCTAAACTGGTCCATCAAGATCTAGTTCTCCTGCTGCTAAACCATCCAGGCCTCGGTGCCTCTTGTGAAAATGCTGGCTAGCAGCTATTGCCAGGTGACAGGATAGGAAATATTTGGCGACCATAGTTAAGATAAAATTCCACTAGAACATATGCTCCATGTGGGCAAGAACTTCACTCAGTTAACTGCTGTATCCCCCAGTCCCAAGGCACTCAATAAATATTTATTGAATGAATAAATGACTCTCATGGTAGGTAATTTGCATTCAGACCGACCACACATGAGCTATGGTCAAGTATTTTAATTTTTACAAATTTCAATGTCCTTGACCTTTTAAATGAGGATAATCATACCTACCTTATAAGGCTGTGGTAAAGATGGACTGATAGAGAGTCTAGTGAAGTATCTGGGATTCCGTTAACTAGAAGAGAGTCCTGCAGAGAAAAGGTTGGCTGAAAAAGGCAGCTTAAACAGCAGATGCTCCTATTTTCTTAAGGTATAAGAAAATGAGAGTGTGCATTTTCATTTATTAATTGTAGGTTTTATTTCCCTGGGAGGTTTTATGTAGTGCTATAGTGTTTCTTCGTAGAGATTTCATACATGGCAATTTCAGTGAAGTTTAGAAATCAATACTTATAAAGGCAGAGGCAGATCTAATGACAAAGTTACCAACAGCAAAGCTTATAGCAAGCAACCCATTCATATCAGGCAATTGCACAATTAAAATGATTAGTTGCAATTATATACTAAATTTCCAATTTAAAGATTTATTTTTGTGTGATGTGTAGTGTCAGGACATACTAATATTTAACCTTAAGAAAACTCAAGAGCCCCCTATTTACTGTTTGTCACTTCCCATATATTTACAGTGGCCTAGAATCTAATACTTATTTGGCCTAACTTCCAGTCATGAATTAAACATATTTGAGTTTGCCATTTCATTAAGTGGGAAAATAAAGCATTCCCTTGCCATTGAGTTCCTTCTGCTGAAAATATTTTATTCCATGAAGGTTGACATACACCATATATTGTCCCAGGCTGAGGTCTTAGGGAAATAGCTACTGAAGAAGTTTGTATGATTTCAAAATGTCATGATCTATTCATTTTTTCCCCTCTCTTCTTTAAATTAAAAAACAGAGGTAAAATATTGCCTTGATATTAAAAGAGATGTGTCAGTAGGAAACTGTACGCATGCACATGGAGTCTTCTGAGATTAAAAGAGATGTGTCAGTAGGAAACTGTACGCATGCACATGGAGTCTTTTGAGATTAAAAGAGATGTGTCAGTAGGAAACTGTACGCATGCACATGGAGTCTTTTGAGATTAAAAGAGATGTGTCAGTAGGAAACTGTACGCATGCACATGGAGTCTTTTGAGACAGTCATTAGGTCATCCCTTTTTCTTTGGGTGCGATGGACAGCAGAATATATGCTGCAAGAATATGTTACAATCTATCTTTAACTACGTGTGATCTGAAATAGCAGTGGACTTGTTAAAGCTCCTGTTCCCGATCTGCTGGTGATGGAAAGGTGCTAGAACCTTTGTTTAATTGTTTTACAATGTCACTTTGAGAAGCATCATTCATTGCAGGTAACAGAATTATTTCTTTCTATACCTGTTATTCAGTTAAACTGTGAGCTCCTTGAAGGGAAGGACTGGCTATTTTCGATCTTGTTATCGCCAGCACCTATGAGAATACTCACGCAATGTAAGCAAACAACAAAAGTTGATTGGGTAAAGGATGAAAGAATATGAAAAATATCATAGTCGGCAATTTGAGTCTTTATATTAAGAAGTTCCTTGAACCTTTCCTGAAAGCCTTAGCAGTCAAATCTGAAGTTCAGAAAACAAAGGAACATTTTATTTGTCTGTCGCTGTTAAAGAAATGAGATATCATGAATATAAAAGCATTTTCTGGATAATGAAAGTTCTCTTTGAAGCTGAACTGTGTTGGTGTAAATCTTTCCAAGATGTAGTCTACACTTCCTTACTTTAATAAAAATATTTTTGGAGAAGGAATTTTTAATCTGATGGTCACCATTTATAATCCCTTATGGCATTGCACCTTTTGGATGATGTACTTACAATAAATAATTCCTGTGCTTCTGAGTCTCTCTTTGGACTTCTGTACATCTGGAAACTCTCTTAACTCCCCCAGTGGGGCTCCAGGGCAATATCCATACCACATCTACATCTCTCATTTCATAACTTATCCTTCTTGGTTATAATCATCTGCTTTCTTGTGTGATTTCCTAATACATTATAATTTCCATGGTGGTAGGGATCTTCATGGAACAGTGACTGATATGTAATAGGAAGTAAGGAAATGTGGCTGGTCTGAAGACTACCACACTTAGTGTAAGAATGCCACATTTCACTATTTTTAGAAATAAGATAACTCTGCGTTGAATTACTTCCTTCCCATTATTGCCTGACAGAAATTAAATCTGAGTCATAAATGAAAAGTTTTCTCCCTCTATCTATGGTCATGCAATGATAATAAGAACCCTAAATTATTCAAAATATTTAGGAAAAGAGCACAATGGTCTCCAGTCTTCCTCAGTCACCTTTGATGTGCACATTTTCCAAGCTCACAAAATCCTGTAAAATGCTTCTTTGCTAAGCTTGGGCATGGTTATTTTTGTGAAATTTCATGACCAGCCTCCATGGATGTGCTGGGCAGCCACCTTCCACCTAGCTCTTTCACCTTCTTGTGGAAGGTAAAATGCTAGACAAGCCATCTGCCAGTCTCCCAATTTAAGAATGTTCCCTCTAGGACCTGAAAGCCATCTTTTGAAATGTAATCAAGGAAGATACCACCCTATCTTCCAGTCTCCCAGGAGATTCTGAGCCTAACTTCAGCTGTTACCAACTCCAAATTGTAAATCCTACTTCCAGTCATAAAGATAGGAGAAAATAAGCAATTTTATCTTGAAAACACAAATGTCATTGGTTGTATCCATTCAGCGATATAAATGAGTAAGATTCTTTTCCCTCTTTGCCAGCTCTTTAATGGATTGTCTGTGATGAGCATTACATGCAGGCTGAACCTTATTCAATCATAAAATTATTTTCTTACACTTGTATCTGTGTGGAGAGGTTTTCTAGGTTGGGAAGAGCTTTTGTATTTAATTATATTTCCCCAGTACTTTGGAACACGTTACAGACTCTGGTTCCAACTGCATGTGAGACACTCCAACACCAATCCTTTGCCCAGTCTCAGAGTAAATGAGTATATTATCCTCATTCCTGTTGGCAGTTGCCAACTGCTGAATTTTGCTAAGCAGCGTAAAAGCCCCAAAGCAGATGATCATTGCAAAGGCTTGAATGGGAAGTGATGAAGATGTGTGAGTTTAAGAAAGCAATTCAGGTCCATGTAACAGTAAGAAGATACTGGAAAAAAGTGGAGTTTGTGTTAATTACTTCTGTAAGGGCAAATGAAACTTAAAAATAGAAGTTTAATTCTACTGAAATGGCAGAAACTTCTGCCTTCTTTTTCTTAGGGCATTTTACTTGATAAAATTGTAATTTTAAGTACTTTTTTCTTTCTTTGAAATATATATATCCTTTTGAAGACTAGATAGGCCTTTTGTTAGTTTGAAGATCTAGGAATGTCTTTCTTAGGCTTTAGGAGCTCTTTCTTTATAATGCAAACATCAGAGGAGATAGCTTCTGAGTTTCTGTTGGGTAGGAGCCCAAATTTCTTGGCCACTTAGCTCCAAGTTACAAAACTACTTCCTGTCAGAAACATTTGTCAGGTTTGTTTCTTTTCTGGTTAAAGTGGTTTTTTTTCCTCTACTGCCTTTGTGGAGAGGATTTCTGGGTTAGGAGGTTTGTTTTTTCATTATATTTCCCTAAAACTCTCAAATAAAGCCTAGTTACCCACACATGGTGAACCCTGAGTATATATTTTGTTTTTTATTTTTGTAACCAGCAACTATATCCTATCTTCTAAATACCCTCACTGGTTGTGGCTGTGGACGGCAAGGGTGTTCCCCTCCCAGGGCGAATCCCCCTCTATGAGACTGGTGAAACCAAAATAAGTCAAGGGAAAGGGTAGGTTGGGAGAAAGACTTTATTTTTTACAGTTGCTTGAGTTTTCTAGCTAGGCCAGGCTCTGTCCATCTCCTCTGGCCACTGCTTGCCCTCTCTCCGCTCTCCCGGGTCCCCACTACCCAAGCCCACTTGGTGCTTTGTGTCCTGGCAGCCACATCTGCTCTCTACTTCCCACCTGCCCCTTCTGGGAAGAACTTCATTGGCGGATCCTCGGTGATTGGCAGATGCCAGACCAATTATGTATCAGGAACAGAGGCGTGAGAGAACGGCTGTTTTCCTTTCCACCCCTACCCCTTGCCTCAGATCTGACATGAGGCTCTGCATTGGTAAATACCTATTGATATGTAAATAAACTAAGGTTAGGCGGGAGATTCTGGAAATTATGTGATTTACCCCATACCGGTAATTGGTGCACTTCTCAGACATCTGGGTTGCGTGCTTTCTGACAAACTATTTACCTTATTCTATAAAGTAATTACACCACTGTTAATGGTCAACCCAGACCAGATGGTGTATAGAAAATTCTTATTTCAAATTATTGATGCTATATTTTTTTAAATCAATTTATTTTTAACTTCAAAGATGTTGTAAATGTGTAAATTCAAATGGAATTTTCAGAAGTAGATCAGTGGCAGTGGTGGGAATTTAGATGGTTCTTTACTGCTTAAAAATTGTAGAGTAAGAAATAGGTCTTGGCTTATTTATACCCAATGAAGACTTATAGTACACCAGCACAAAGATTTCTTTGGAAATATAATTCAAATATTATAAGTAGGTGATCATTACAAGACAATAGGAATTAATTTGCATACCTAGTTATATAATTTAACTCACCTCCCCACAGGCAGTGTGAAATGCAACAAGGTAACCAACTGAGAACAGGTTCTTAGAAAGCTACTTAACCTTAGTCACCCTCTTTCTTACAGGAGCTTTTGTATCTGAACATAACTTTGTACAGTGAAGAAAGAAGTCAAGGAAATCTACTAGCTTTATTTAAATTGTAATCCACAGAGTGAAGCCTATGACTATAATTTAAAGTTGGAGACACATAGCTCTTGTGTTTCTGATTAACAGCAAAATGTTCCATCAATGACTCAGACTATAAAGCTAAATGAGTAAAATATTTTGCAACTGTAAAAAAGAAGGAACATGATTATGTAATAATAACAATGATAATAATAATAATAATAATTATTATTATTATTATTGGGAATAGTGTTTTTCCAAGAAGGTCATCAGAATTTTGCTATTATACCTGTCAATGAGGAGATGTGACCTTCTTCTTGGCCCAAGTTTCCTTATTATATTAGACTTGGTTTCTAGAACCTACTGCTCATCCCACTCTCCTAAATATCCTTATTTAATCTTCAGGCACTTTTATTTGCCTTCCCCCATCTCTCCATGTTTGTTTTTATAATGTAAATAAAAGCTTGTCTAGAAATCCAATTCCCTTTTCTCATCATTAAAATAAAACAGGAAAAGCAAAGTAAATGAACCAAACACAAATAAAAGCCTTCATTGCAATTTCTGCTTCATCTCTCATTCACTTGAGTTCAGCTCCTCTAAGGACAGGCTCCCTGACATAAAAATTAACTGACACAAAGAGCAGGAAGGAGTCACTCTTGGATTCTCAGTGGTGTGGGAGATACTGGTGGACTCAAGAAGTCCTCACGGAGATTTATTTTACTTCTTTTATCTGTTAGTGGCCATGGTGTCTATTTTTTTCACTCAATGTAAATGGAGTGATTTCTTATAACAGTGTTTATAAGAGCTACACCATTCTCTCCTTAATCTCAATGAGGGTTTTTGTTTGTCTGGTTTAATATTTTTGATACAGATGAGGTAGAATAATGGAGTAGGTGTTATCAATGGAACTGTTGTTTCCCCAGTTCTTGTCTTCTCAAAGGAGAGAATTCATATGAGAAACCAGATAGCAAGAAAATGCAGTGGGCATTTATCAGGTCAAAGTGAAAAGTATACTCTGGAGACAGGAGAGTGGGCTGCTTGGAAACCAGAAGCAGCCCCCCTATTAGGGTTAGGTTGGCTTTTATTTTTCCTTAAGGTGGCAGGAAGTCCTGCCTGCATCTTACATCCTTTGACTGACAGCTCTAGGTTATATAATCTTTTTCTCAGTGCACAGGCACCGCCTTACTCATAGGTACCTAAATGAAGTCCACAGAAGAGGCCAAAAACACAATGCAAATTAGATTTAGATGTTATTTTAATGAGGTGGGGTTACTTTTAGACAAGGTCTTCAGGCCTTGCACATGTCCTGACATCAGGGAGGTCTCTGTGGTCCTGGGCCTCTTGACAACCTATGTGTCCTTAACTATATGGGCCTCCTGATGAGCTAGGTGTTCTTGGCTGTGGAACTAGGAACTAAGAAAGGCCTAGGGGTTGGCTAAGTGATGGGCTGGCCCCTTTATCCTGCTTATGTCCAACTAACTGTCTACTCTGACATAGGTATTAGAAGAGACATGGAAAGACATGGGGCCCTCAGCAACATCAAGAGAATCTGGCACTGTGTCTGCCGTTTCAGGGCTCCTCTAACAAGTATTCTTTGGTGAACTAACTAGAAAGTGGCTCTCTGCCTTGAAGGCTTAGAAACCTGATTTGTCAGCATCCCTAAAATAGGTCTGTTTTTCAGGGATGATTGTGTAGTACCAAGCTCAGAAGGTTGATATATAACTAGTAATTTTCATATATTGAGCTGTATAATGAATTGTAAGGGTCTAGGGGTCCAGGGCAGGTTGCTCCAAGATGTACCACTGTAGCTTCCAAATTATATGGAGCTACAAATAATCAAGGCACGAAAGACTCAAAAATAAACTTTTACCTTCCCCCTAATTGCCTTTTTCTGGAGAGGAACAGAGTTAGCACCATAGAAAACTATATTACAATATGACTTAAATGTGGTAGATGGGGAGAAATTGAGTAAAGTATGTTGTTAAAATTCCTCTCCATGTTCCATTGTTTCGTGTGGCCTAGCAAACATTTGTTTACCACTTACTCTTTCACATTCCTGTGAATTGGTATCCTTTCCTTGAGGTCCCACACCCCTACTCCTTAGGTCAGGATCTTTAGAATCTCCTGTCTATATCTATTACCTGTATGTGGGTAATTAAATTTTATTTTCTCCTATCAATCTGACTCATGTCAATTTGATTTGTAGACCAGTCAGAGGAATCTTGAAGGGTAGAAGAAAAATTTTCCTTCCCAATGAGGGTCCCATTCCCTAAACAATTCCTGCTGATATGCCTCGCATATCATCTATATTGTCTGTCATATAGTTGAGGCAACTTGTGGGCAGGTACTAGGTGTCCAGCAGGAGTATGGCCATCAGGAGAGTAGTTGATGCTTCTAAGCTCACGCGGCCTATCTCTAGGTCTCAGGATTAGGTCAAAGAAGAGCACGTCTGCAGGGGGACATGGGTGCTTTAGGAGGGGAGGGCTTCGAAGAGTTTCATCAGCACGTGCTCATACCAAGTCTGAATAAAAATCTGCGCCGGGCTCATGAGTACCTTCTGTCTCAGATTAAAAAGGTGTAACGGTGGTTTTCTTGGTGATTTTACCTCTTGTTTGTCTCTTGATGCCCACTAAGACCCACAGTGGAAATCCTCAGGCCTTCCTTACTGTCCTAGTAATTCCCTTCACTGTTCTCCTGTATTACATGTTTCTGCCTCACAAGTCTTCTCTCTTGGCTTTCCTTTCTCACATCATTAAGGGACTTCATCAGAACAGTCACTGGTGACAAATATTTTGATAATCAAGTATGTACTGAAAATGTTTTTATTTTACCCCCCTACCTGATTGCCAGCTTGGTTTGGTACAGGGTTCTAGGTGTTGGAAACTGTTTGCCTGCAAAAGTCTGAAGGTGTTGAAAACACTTTCTATTGCTCCTGGGGTTAAAGTTATCATGTTTTGAAGGTCCATGTTATTGAGCTGTTTTTGTGCAAAGGTCCCAGGTTTATAAGCAGAAATAGTGTTGTAATAAAAAGGAGTGTAGGGAAACCTGGCAACATTCCACTTTTGTGGGTGGTCGCATTTTAAAACAGATGGAAAACTAAATATTTAAAGTCATGCTTTCCAATGACATAAACAGTTAAGAGTAAGACAATTACATTTTGCAAATCGTGATAACATTCTTTCTAAGGATTTGAATTGCTCTTCAGATAAATCTGGTTTTTGTGAAGAAATGCTCTGCAGTAAAAGAAATGTTGCCATTTTGATAGCTTCATGATAGCCTCCCAGAGACCCAGAGTTCTTTGTGCTTTGCTAAATATATGAACATCTTGCTGACACACACAGTCAGATTCAGGGCTCTGGACCTCATCAGCACTAAATAAATATGGCTCAACTGACAAAATGAGAGAAGTGATATAGAGATGACCAGAAGGAATTCTTAAAAAGAGCAAGCTATTGATGGAAAATCAACATATAGAGTTCTTAAGTAAAAGTAGAAATGACAACTTAGTGATACAAAGTTTTATTTTTTTGTTGCTATTTTCCATGTTAATTGTATCACATCTATGGGAACACCTACACTCAACATATTTAGGGAGTTTTTCCTTTAAATGCTAAGATTGCTCTGAGTCTGCTGTCGCAGCTAAATAAATATAGTAAGAAGACATTTATTCACAATATGTCTGTGCGACTTAGTGCCAGCAGTCTCGGTGACCAAGAGTGCACGTGTTCAGAATTGTCTTAAGCAAGAAAATGGTGTCTTTGTGTAATTTTTAGCTGTAGCCAAGTTCACTTAAAGGCTGCTTTTACTATTACCAGTTTGCAGGCAGAGAGGGCTATTTTCTGTTTCATCTAGCACTCATTTGGAAAAAAAAGAGTCTGACTCACATGGTGTAAAAACAATAGCCTTATAAAACTCTCTGGATATACATTAAATAATGTTAGGAGAGCTGGCAGAGAACACAGTGAGTGCGGCTGAGTCCCCACGCTCACACCTGTGGGAGGACATTCAGAGCAATTCTTGCCCCCCAGCTGGGTACAGGTTGTATTCTTTATGTTCTAATCTTCCCTTTGGTCCTTCCTGTACCCCAGCTGGCTTTCTCAGTGTGTGATTTCTTTGAGAAGGAATATCTGACTCTAATAATAGATCTTCCACTTTGTTCCAAACTGTGGTCCATGGACAGCGCAGGTGTCCAGAAAGATATTAATGGGTGTTCTGGGAAGCAAAGCGTTTTAGCTAAAATCGGCTTGGGACACTGCTGGCTGGGTCTCAGCTTGGAGGGCCACTGTGTCAGCGCCTCTTGGCCCCTGCAGTCCTTGCTGCTGTCCGCCAGCTGCACAGAGGCAAGGCCCTGACAGAGCATCACTCTCTCTTGGCACTCTCACACAAACCTGGAAGGGTGGGCAGTTAACCCCTTACACGATAGGACCCAGAGAGAAAAGCTGCCTTCTTCTACCTCCCCAGTGGGTGGGCAATGCTGAGGTGTGTTCTACATGGCTCTGCAATAGTTCCAGGGATATAAGCCCAGTTTCTCACTATAGCGGCTGGCCCAGTAGCACACCTTTGTATTGATTTCTTCTCTCCCTGTTTGGCTATCCCATCCCCCTCTCTGGTTCTCTGGGATCACTTCCTGAAATAAGACACCTGGTCTCAGAGTTTCTGCTTTTGAAAGGGTAAGAGCCAGGGTAAAGCAGTCACAATGAACATTAGCTTCTTGGAGTCTCCTGAGCAGCTGCATTAAAAAACGTGGATAAACAAACAAGTACATGAACAAAAAACTAACCCAAAGACGTGTTCAGCACTGCTTCTCATTTTGTAGCTATGGAATCTCTTTTTTTTTTTTTTTTTTAGTGATGCAGTTTTACTGAACACAGAATACCTTCAAACCCCAGGCATCAGGCCCTGTACTTTGAAGTGTCCTGTGCTTGGTTGAAGTCTCTGCTGCCAACTTTTTGAAATTCTTAGTAATTTATGAAAAAGAGGCCCCACATTTGTATTTTGTGCTGAGTCCTGCAAATTACATAGCTGGTGCTGACCTAGACTAAACGGAAAGAAATTCAGACTGTAGACTATGTTCCTCAGGTCTACTTTTTCAATCCTATAGTCCTTGTAGTTGAAAGAAACCTGCATTAAAAAAGTGGGTCTTTAACCTTTTCTTGGCTGCTTCTCACTTTATGCAGGTGGAGCAGTGATTGGACTTATCTGGGCTTCCATTTCCTTGGCGGCCATTGATTGGTGGGTTAGATCAACAGTGGTCAATCCTGGCTGCACATTAGGCTAATCTGAGAGGCTTTGAGAAATGTCAAGTTGGGACGGAACTGTGTCCGTTGTATTTTAAAGCTCACTCCAGTGGTTGGGATTTTCAGCCAGGATTGAGAACCCAGGAGAGCATGATGACCAAGCTTCTATCCACCTCTGATTCTAAGTGTGTAAAATTAGTTGCAGGCTTCGATTGCTGGAATTCCCATAGTCCTCATTCCATAACACAGACTAAATTGTCAGGAGAACATTGAAAACTATTTGCAGCACAGTAGCATTTAGAAAGAAAATTTACATTTTCATAGGATCTTATTGTTGGAAATTATCTTGAGAGTTTATAGCCCATTCTCTCCCTAATATAAACAGTAGTTGTAATACTTCAATTATACCCACTGAGACACAATAAAAGTGTTGCAGGAAAGAGAAGCAGAGCTCAGAAGAAAGGGGAAATCCAGATGGCTTTTAGGTGAAGAATGATGTGAAGATGTATAAAAACAAACAAAACGCAAACAAACACAATCAATTGTCAGACCACCCTTCATTTCAAGGACAAAAATAAGTTCCACGTTGAAGCATCACTGGAACCATCTGGAGTTTTGCAGGGCTTTGGGGAAATATCATGTTTTTACTTGGGGAGAAAATAACTTTTGAATCAAAGACAAGGCTGCAAGAAAAGGAAAACAATCCTGTAAAAATATTTAATTAATAGCTGTCTCCACCCAGACTGTGGCAAAGCTCTAATGGATATGCAAAATGGGCTCTTGAATATTAGTTGATGGCTGGAAAATACGCATCTGAATTCTTTTCCAGATTTTTTTCTCTGATAATGTGGAAGGAAATCATTAATAATTTACTGTCATTTGAAAGTAGGAGTCTTTTTAAAAACCTAGCTTTTATAATATTTGTATGCGTTTCATTGTGTTTTCCCCATACACCAGTTATTTTGGGGGGAAGGAAGAAGTTAGCTGCCTGCCATTTTTCTAACAAAATGTGTGGCTGTTTTTCTCCCCTTGGAGTTTGGGACACTTGAGGAGAGTAAAACTGCTTTAATTTATTATTATCCACCAATGTTCATCAACTTAAGTTCAGAGAGAATCAATGAGAGGTCCATACAAATAAATTGCTATTTTCTTTTCTCGTTAACAATAATAATGTGAGCCCAAACTCTGTGCCTTCACATGCTGGTTTCTGATTTAAATGTAGTTCTGTGAGTGTCATTTTGTGCAGAAGACATTTTCTCAGAGCATGACATGCCCTCATCTGCTGTCATGGTCCCCTGAGGTTTTTTTTCTCTCTCTCTGTCTTTTTCAATCTCAGAAGTTTTAGTCCTTCTGTTGAAACATAATCAGGTCAGTGAATTAGATGATATCAACTGAAAATCTTATATACTATTTTTGTCTGCCAGATTTGGTAACCAGGTCTTCCTCTGCTCTGGCCTGTCTCTCAAGAACACGGCAGGCTTCGGATGAGCTGTTCACATCCTCAAATACACTTTCTATGCTAAACCTAACTTTTGTTTGTTACTGTGAAGGTTCAGGTGGGCTTTATTAAATTTCGGTTAAAGAAATGAGGTTGACAGTCCCTGCTATCCTGTTCATCAGGAGGATGGGCGTTTATTGAGAAATTAAATACATGAGAAAAGAATGGATTGCACAAGGATTGCACAGCTCCACTTTTCGTTTTTGTAAATTCTGACACAGGGACTTCGATGGTATTCTGTATCCTCAGAGTGTATGTCAACAGGATGACATGCTGATGGTTACATTGTGTTGGGAGAAAATTATTCTGAAGCAACCTCGGCATCTTTTGCTGATTCCATGACTTAGCTATACTTCATGTTTTGTGTTTTTGTAAAACCAACAATAAAAGAACAAGCCATTACCACTGAAGGTCTAGCGTATGTGTTCATGGTCACCATTGTCCTAGAGCTTTATAGTATTCATATGTATTTTATAGCCTGAGAAACTGGGCTTCAGAAAGCTTAAATATCTGTAGTCACTTCATCAAAAACTCATTTCCAGGCTGGTCATTCTGCCTTTCAGTTAGTTTTCTAGTTTGAGCCGTTTTAATAGATGTGTATACATACACACATATATCACAAAAGCCCCATGGAGATACTTTTTATATCTATTATATATGAAAAAGTATAATCTTCCTGCCTTATTGAAACATATTTTTACGATGAAATATTTAACTGAAAAAGTATAATTAGTAGTGAATTTCATAATGACCAAAAAAGTAACTTAAGTGTAAAACCCAATTTCTTGTGTATCTGCAGAAATGAGATTTACATACATGTGGTACCATATGCTTTCTCAGTTCCCTTTGGAATTGATACTGTGCTTTTTATAGCCTGGGTCTTCATTTGAACTCCCAAATTGACATCTGTCCCTTACTTAAAGCTTAGCAATCCTTGAAACAACAAAAAGACTGTTTTATATGTAGCAGGTTCATTAGAATGAGAAATTCTCCCAGCCTGGGAATTTTACTGTAGGGACTAAGATGACCATCTTTTAAAATCACAATAACTTTGGGGTGTTTCAGCTGGAGAAGAATATACCATGCACAGAAAACAATGATGGAGAATGAATTTTACACATAAAAAAGAACAAACTTTAGAGGGGTGGGCATATAGCAGTTTGGTTATTTAGGGAGAAATATGAAATTAATAATGAGCAATATTTACATAGGGAAAATTACAAAATAAATATTCAATAATATATATGTAAAGTATACACACACACACACACACACACACACACACACACACACACACACATTTACTATTATTTAAAAAGATCCACTCTGGTTTGTTCAGACTTCTGGCACAGGAATAGACTAAGAAAACACAATTCTACTATGAAATCCTTAACGGATGATCTCTGGACCCTAATTCAAATCCTACCCCTCACCCGCACCTGTCAGATGTCAGTAGCTATCTTATACTTCTTGGACCCTGGGGGGAGTAGCCATTTTCCTTGATCTCCTAATTTGTCGCTCGCTACTCATTGACTCTTTGGGAAATGTTCTCTTTTCCTCGGACTTGGGGACTCTGAGAGCTTGGTTCTATTCCCATCTGGATAACTGTTTTTCCATTCTGCTCTAGTTCCTCTTCCCACAGGATCATGCTTTGTTTCCCAACTCAGTGCTTGGCCCTTTATTCTTTCTTTTTCTTGTTCCTTCAGCACTCATTCCCACCCTTGACACCAACTCTTTCTTCTGTCCCTATGGGCCAGCAGTGCTTCTGAAATGGCTTCCAAGGGGCATTTCCTCCTGAGATATTTCTTTTACATTCCCTGCAGTCCTGTCTACAGCCACAAAGTCAAGTCTCTGCTCAGCTTTGAATTTCAAATCTGATATTTTTAAATCCATGAGCAACAATGGATTTAAAAGCTATGTCTTAAAATACTCAAATATATTTGGAAGATTCAGGGGTTTCCAAAAAAAGTATAGCCTGAGGGAGCCTGTGTGACTCTCAGAGAAGTCTATATAGAACAGTTCCGTTCCCACCATGATGGGGAAATTGTTGAGTAATAAAGACAAGGGCAGGTGACCTGGGCAGTAAAGCTTGATGACAACTTTCCTGGGTCTGGCACACATCAGAATGGTGCAGAGAAAGTAATGGAGAATTCCAGGGCCACCAAGAGGCAGGGGACCTGGAAATGCTGGGAGGAGTACAAGAGGCCTTTGATTGGGATAAGGTGGCTGGGGGCCATGGCGCCTGCAGCAGTTCCAGAGTGATGCTCAAAGGACCACATGGGACAGTCTCAATTCGGCAGAGACCAGTGCAAGACGCTCAGAGACCAGATGGGCCAAAGCACAGTTCAGCACACATAGCAAGACACAGAGGACGGCATAAGGACTGGGGAATTCTCTCCATCAAAACCACAAGGATATATATGGGTCTGGAATCCAGATGCAAAATTACAAAGAGGACAGGTGATCACTTAAGGAAGAGAGAAATCTGTATAACTAGATAATTATTGCCGTGTTTAGGTACTTGTTGTTTCTTGGAGCTCTATAGTTTATCACTAGTAAGAAGCGTATGTAATACATTGGCAAGATCAGATATTTTCCCCATCAACAGCCATGTCCTTAGCATCTGCTAGGTGCGGTACGCTGTGTTTGGGTCTGTGAGTTATGGGAAAAAGACTATATTCCTACTCTTAAGGAGTTCATGATTAGTTGGCACTATCTCCAAACCATTTTTCTTTCTCTAATAGTGCACCTTCCACTAATAGAGGATAGGACCTCAGCAGGTTAAGCTCCATGTGTGCAACACTAAATTCATCATTGTCTTTAGTGCCTACTATTCCACTAAATTCTCTATTTCTCAGTTATTTCTCTCACACTCATACTTCAGGCATCCCCTTTAAGTCTGTCTTCCTTTTTCTGAGTTCCTCAGAGACAATCTCCACACATTTGCTCTGGGGTCCTTTCTCATGGCTACCACAATAGCTCAGATGACTGTGAATAAATGTAACAGTGTGATTCATTTCTATCATGTTAATTTATGTCTATCCCTAACTTAGAAATGTTCAATGCATGCAGGGAATATTCCTAATTATTTAGGATGACCCTCAAGTTCCCTAATGTATCAGCACCCTATTATTAAGGTAACAAATTACCACAATTGGTGTGATTTAAGACAACACACATTTAATCTCTTACAGGTACTGCAAGTCAGAAACCTAAAATCAAGGTGTTTGCAGGGCTCTCTTCCTTTAGGGGAGAGTCCGTCTCCTTGTCTTTCCAGCTTGTAGAGGCTGCCTGCCTGCATTCCTTGGTTCATGGCTACTTCCTCATGTCATTCGAATCACTTGCTTCCATCATACCTTTTTCTGTTCACTCTCATTTCCTGGTAGCCTCTTTTATAGAGACCCTTGTGATTACATTGTGTTTTCCTGGAAAAATCAGGATAATCTCCTCCTTTCAAAACCCTTAGTCACTTCTACAAAGTTCCTTTTGCCATGAAAGATTACATTCACAGGTTTCTGGGATTGGACATGAATGCCTTTGGCAGGGATCTGGGAGGAGATGGGGCACTACTTTGTCTGTCGTTCCCATTAACCCTGTTAGGCTTTCTTCCACTGCAACAGTCTCTGCTGTTGCCAGCCTCTTCCAATGGCTGTTTCATAGATGGACTTTGCACATTCTTGCATCAGTACCTTTGCTCTTGACTTTCCCCATGTTTGGGATGCTTTTAGTTGACACCAGCAATTTAAATCTATTCAGCTGTTAGTTTTTAGCTTTCTCTCCTTACTGCCCCAGCCCACTGTGATTTTCTTCTTCCTGACATTTTCTAGTTGTTATTTTATATGCCATATCAGGAGGAACGTATTTACTACATTTTATCTTCTACTGTTATCACAATTATTATGAAAAAAGTTTGATCAGAGTCTATGGATAAAGCATTGATTTTAGATGATAAGGGAAATAGAGGCATATGTGAAGGTGATTCCTGACTTAACAGGATTTATAATTTGATAAGAAATAAAAAATATTATTAGGTCCATGTGATGGATTTGAAAGAACATAGGTTTCTGAATCGTAATGTCCTGAGTTGAATTACATCTCTAACTTACCTCCACTGAAATTCAAGTCTCCTCCTGTACAAAATGAAGATATTTTCATTATAAAATGGATTCAGTTGTAAAGAAATGATAGTTTGTAAAGTACTTGGTTCATAATATAAGCTCAATAAAGCTTCCTGAAGGAATTTTGACATTAAAAAAAAAGTCCATGGGTGTTCAGAGGTCTGAGAAAGAATATCCAGGAAGGGAAGGCTTCGTGAGCAAGTGAGATTTGAATGAGGCCTTGAAATCTGGATATAATTCCACTATTGAAGATAGAATACAGGATCTCGGCCATAGGAATTTAGTTCTTGATGTATATAGACAACCAGTTTGGAGGAAGCATGGTCGATCCCTGCAAGGAAGGTTTAAAAAGAAAGGCTGAAGAATTTGAAGGTCAGGCCAAGGGTTCATCTTGTCAAAAGAGAGTGATTTATTCAGAAGCCATCGCCTAGGCCCTCATCATTTCTTACCTGTGCTATTAAAAACTCTATGAAGATTGGGGCTATGTCTGTTTTGTTCATTTCTGTATCTCTCACATCAGGATAGAGCTTTGCATGTATTAAGCACTCAGGAAATGTCTGTTGAACAAGTAGAGATGCACAGGAAGATACACATTATCACAGAATTCCTTTTCTTCCTCTCATGCTGAACAAAATGATCTGAAGTAGGTATCTTGTACCTAGTTCCCAAGTTTTAACTTTTTTCCTAGTGTGAGGAGATCTGTAGTGAGGAGATAAATCATCTGCTGTTATGGGAGCTGAAAATACCCAGAAACATTTGAGTGCTTTTGAAAATGCAGTCAACAAAAGTATCTTGCATTAAATGTTATTTCTGTGAAAAATCATTAGCTATTAGTCTTATTCCTAGGATTCTGAAACTTTGATTGCTTTGGTAATTTATGGTGATAGTTTTGTCTGTAGACTCGGGAGTATGGGTCTGATAAATAATTGGAATGAATAAAAAGATTCCATTTGCTGATGCTTTACGGTTTTTAAGCAAATTTATATTTTTGCATAATTCATACGATGTATCACCAAGTTACTCTTTGCCTAGGAAGTTATAATGAGTCTAGGATGCATAAAATGCTTATCCCTTTGAAGACTGATTGCTGTAGCTAATGAGGGGAAAAATTAAAAAAACCCATCCTATGGACACAACAGAAGAATCTGTTGAGTATCAAAAGCCTGAACTGGTTTCTAATATCCCAACTTTTATTTGAGAACTTAGGGCCTTACCATCTGCTAATAAACTGAAGCCTCTTTCTGTTTTCAAACTATACATTCTAATCAGCATAAAGAAGCAAGTTCAATCATTAATAGATAGATAACCATGGCAACACATAGTTACATTGCTATAACCAGGATCATTTTTTATGGGAGCTAAGAATAGCATAACATGTTGAGAGTTTTACTTTAAACGTGATTGCTAAGAGTGGAGGTTGTTTGATGAGAAGGTTTAAATACCACATTATAATCATTCAGCCAAAATTTTGCATTTTCTCAAAGATAGTGGGAACAACTTGTTGAGAGGCCAGTGATATCTACATCAAATGTTAGTATATTACCACCACATCAGGCTACAGCTTAAAGGGATATGTAAGATTTTTCTTTAACAACTTTTGTACTCATTTTTAGGGAAGTATCTACTCAGGAAATGAAAAAGAAATGGCAAAAGGTCACAGAATTGGGGGAAAATGGAAACCTATTTTTTGGCGTATGTGGCAGGGCCTGGATCTCAATGGGACCACAAGACTAGTTCTTGCCTGTGGAATATGGGAAGTTATAAGTGTCTTTGGCTACTGAGATTATCCACAGGCTGAGAGGGTCAGACCAGGCACCCCTTTCTTTTTCTTATGCCTCGTCAGCAGTCTGGATGGAGGGGATCTAAAAAACGAAAGATGGTGGGGTCGCTAGATAGAAGGATCTGTGGCTCCGGAATCAAAGCATAAAGCAGAGCCACTTCTCATCCTCACGGCATTGCTACATGAGAAAGAAATGAGGCGTTAATGTCAGGGCTCCCCCTGCTCAGTACAGATGCAGGACTGCAGAGTCAAGGAGGCCCCACTTCTTGGTGCCTCAGGCTCTGAGAGTGATGTTGACACATGTAGCAGAAAATGGTCACAGGACCTCAGCGCTCTCTTCTGCGTCCCGTGAGCCACGGCAGCAGTTGTGGAGGTCCTGCCCCCTCCCCACTGCCCTGTGTCTTCTTCTGTGCTTCTGGGTGCCTTGAATGCTTGGCATAGATTGAAGTAGTCAAAGCCATTACACGTTGACAAATTAAGTTTAGCTAAGCTGCTATTTACAACCCGTTAGCACTGTCTTTTTACCAGTAAGTATGACACCAGTAAAATAGCCTCATTTCTTTTCTTATTTATGAGTGTTTGAGTCCCTGTATTTGCTTTTCTTTTTATATGGTGCAGCTTATTGATAAACTCCTTTATGAAACATGGAATATTTTTGTATAACTTCCTTTAATAGTGTATATGCCTAATATACATGAAGGAATGGAGTTGACAACTTTCAATTAAGAGTGTGAGTCTTTTGACATCTGGTTAATTCTAAGTAAAGTTCAGAATGTTTATTTCAAAGTATGATTTTTTAAATTAGCCAAAAGGTCTTTCTTTGACTTTAAAAGTATTTCTTCAAGAAATAGGAAATGGAAAAGTCAGAAAATCATCTGGATCACCTATTTTGGGCTTAAATCTCAAATGAAAGTGTACTTTTAGTTTTCTCTTAAACATTCATCTGTGAAAGTGTCAGTGAAAATTTTTATAAGGTGACCCCCCACCAGGAAGATGACATATAACATGAGTTAAAAGAAGCCTTTCTACATGAAAGCTATTTCCCAGCAGGGCTGGGGATATGCAGCTATGATTTGCTTGGTTCCTAAGAAGGGTGTACACCCCCAAATCCAGGTGTCAGATGTGGGTGCATCCTGCCTCTTAAAGAACTGGAGGTGACAGATGATCTTTGCTCCAGACCGCTGGGAGCAGAGAGCAATAGGACAATGGCAGACAGTAAGAGTGAGTGGGTGCTGCGTCCCATCTTTTGTGGTTGAAATGATATAATCTTTTATTTTAACCTGTGGGTGGCATAGAAAACCCAAAACATGTCCGGTTGAATAAAATGTAATCCTTAAGAATTGGTTATGTTTTGTCCTAAGACCCCTGGATAGCTTCTCATAACAACAAAGGCATTGCAGAGAAAATTCAGCAAAAGCAAATTTTTCATTTCTCTTCTCTTTGGAGGGAAAGAGGCAGACAATGTATGTGTGCGTGCCTCAGTGTGTGTCCAGCTTGGGTATCGGGTGGGGGGCACTTAAATAAGTAGTGTTTTACTGCTCAAGAGTGCTGGGAACTATTCCAATCGACTGCAGGTCAGGAACTCAAACCAGGCCATTGTCTTTGCTCCATGATGTCTGAGGCCTCAGCTGGGAAGGCTTAAATGGAGGGGCCAGAACCGTGTATTTTCTGCCTTCCTGGGATGGCTCACAGGCTGGTGTCTGTTGACCTGAGCATCTACATGTAGCCCCGTGGTGGGGGTTCAGGGTAGCTGGACTTCTTACCTGGCAGGTTAGAATCCCCAAGGGAAGTTTCCAGCAAACCAGGCAGAAGTGGCATTATTCTATTTGTCCTTCTTGCATATTTTATTTCTTAAAGAAGCCACAGCCTACAGGATTGAAGGGGAGGAGACATAGACCCTCACCTCTTGATGGGAGATGGATCGAAGAATTTGTTACCGTGTTTTGAAGTATCCACAGGAGGATTAGAAACAGGTAACATCTAAAATCCAACAAAGTATTTGTATAGGTTTCTCAGTTTTCGAAGGCCCTTTGGATATTACCTTGGTCCTTTGTACCTCCTTCCCCCACCAAATACCCCTACATTTTGGTTTCCTGAGAAGATTGGTTTAATTTTTTTCCTGTGATTTTCTTTCTGTTTTCTGAGCTTTAGCAAATAATTACAAAGTCATATCAAACATCGTTTCCTCTGTGTTAGCTTATAACACGTATCCTTACTAAGACGAGAGGAAGTCTTGCCTAGGGAGTTGGGCAGAGCATTGATGCTGTGTTGTAAATGCCCTGAAGACAGGGAACCCATACACTGGGCTGACTAGGAAATTTCAACTGTGATGTGGTTCCCTGTTATCACCCAGCTTAACTGTAGATGTGACTGTCTGCTCCTTTGTGGTTTATTCTGTAGGGGTTGCTGTCCCCTATATAGAGAGTTATACAGACTGAATTATGGCACCTACCTGCCTTAACCATCAAGGCACTGACTTGATATACTTTTCCATTTATCTCTGCCAGTATCTTCTTTTGGTTGTACACCTCCTGGTTTCTGTCTAGTCTTCTAAAAATATTCTCTAAACCTGATCATTGGTTAGATCTTTCAAGGACTTCAGATCTGCCCACTTGGCCTGATTTTGCTTGTACTTGTGTATGTGATTAGCGGGCCAACTCCTGGATCTCACTGTCTGTCTGTTTTGCTATAAAGTATAACTTCTTCGTGCCTGACACCAACAGAGGCCTGCCCTCCCTACGGTCCAGAGGACAGAAAAGAACAGAAAGTTAACCTGTGCAGAAAATCTTTCCCTATGAATTCAGATGGCCGGATGGGAAGAAAAAGAATTGGAAGGCTTTTTGACAAAGCACAACCATCCGTTTTCATTAGTGTTTTTACGTTTTAGTCCTATTGCATGAACAACAACAAAAACCTCATAGGATACAGCCTGATTTCTGTAGGTGGTCCTCTGGGGCATCCAAGTGAAATCGCATGCAATGATGACAATCTGAGCAGAACAGTGAGGTGTTCCCCAACCACCCAAGCCTCCCCCTACCCCTTGTCCATGGCTCTCCCCTTTCCCTACCCTCTTTCTGCTCTATTTTTAGCTACACCAATTATCACCTTTGAACGAACAATATGATATCCTTAATTATTTTTATTACCTCTCTTCTGCAACTTAGGTTATAAATTCACAGTGGCAGAGATAGTTCATCTATTTAATTCATAGCTATATCATAGCATTAAGAGCAGTGCCTGACTGTATGTGGTAAGTTTATGGTCTTGCACATGTGCATGTGCACAAAAATCTATGGCTAAATAAATTTGTGAATGAATAAAAAATGTGAGTTAGTTATATTAGTAATAGAACTTTCCCACCAGATAATGAAGCTTGTCAACCTTTTTAATGGTTTTATACTTTTCCTTAACCTTAACGAATTCTCTTTGTCTGATATTTGTCTGATTTCATAAACTTTTCCACTTTATTTCAGTTTATTTTCATGCTGCTATTTAAATTTAAGTAAGATTATATTTATTTAAAAATATTACTTACATTACAAAGTGATTTTATGTATACAACCATCCATATGTCCCTCCATTATTCTCTATAATTAAAGCAAAAGAAATATCTGGAATGAAGTTTATTTAATGTTAATGAGAGTTATTTTAAGTTGTTTACATTTTGTATATATTTTTGCTACCCTTTTTGTACTCCTCTAGATGATGTATTTTGGAATGAGAATGTGTCCCTTCTATAAAAATAATAACATTGTTCTAAAATGTAAAAACCAAAGCAAAAAAAAGTAAAAAGAAAGACCAATGGACACATAAAATTGTCAAGGTATTTCCATATTCTTAAACCCAACAGGTAAGTTGTAAAAAAAAAAGTATAGTATCCCATTTTACAAAATAAGGAGACAAATAAAAAGAGAGGGAGAAACTATGGTATTCGAGAAGTAAAATAATTCTAGACACTTATACCTGAAAGAGAAAACTGTGCTTACCTCTGGGAATGACGCTGGTTTATAGGGACTTTGATTTTTCACATGACAGGTTTCTATATCATTTGAATGATTCCTCAATGATTGTACAATCCTTTTTGCAAGTATTAAATATAACAAATATACATGTACAAATAATAAGCAGTCTGATCTTCCAATAATCAGTGCTGTGTGTTGGGCTGTTCTCCCAAAGCTTCAAGTCCCTGCTTCCCTGCTGCCTCTCCAAAGGCACCCTCTGCTGTTGCACACAGGCCCTCCGCTGTCAACTCTGTTCTCTCGGATGTTAGAGAAGTGTGTCACAGGCACTTTCCCTCTTGCTGCAAACACGGACTCATTTTAAGGCTGCTGAGGCCAGTTTGCTGGAAGGCCAGTGGTGGCACTGTGGCCTCGGCACTCAGAGCTCTAACAGCCAGGGGCTCGGCGAGAGCCTATGGCAATGGCATGCAAATGGTGACCCTGAATTCCTCCATAAAATTGATAATAAAATAATTACCTCCTTTCTCATGTCTGTGGGCATGACAGGGAAGGCCAGAAATGTGCAAGCATTTGAAGATCCTCTCTAGCTGAGCGTATCAGATCTTAAGACTAAGGGCTCTTTCGGCATCGGCTTCCAAAGGTGTGGACTTTTGAGTCCAGTTCTCCCCCAAGATTGTCAACTTTACATTTCCTTGGTTGGTCTGGAAGATAAGCTGTTCAATAGAAAAATCTCTTCCTGAATGCTTAAACATGTTAGATTTGAGAATCACAGAGTGTCAGCTAGCACATATTTTTAACTTCCCACTGAAGTATCAATGACTCTATATATATACAAAAACAAAAACAGGTGAGCGGCCTTCATGAAATAGAGTACAAAGAAACGTTGCAGTGAAAAGAGATTGATCCTGCCTGAATAAACATCCAGGGCTGCCACAGGAAAATGGCTCAAGCTGGGTGGCCTAGAATGAAATGAATCTATTCTCTCATATTTCTGGAGGACAGAAGTCTGAGATCATGGTTTGGGCAGGGCTGTGCTCCTGCTGAAGATTCTAGGGGAGAATTCTGCGTTGCCTCTTCCAAACTTCTGGGAGCTCCCAGCAAACCTTGACACCCCTAGGCTTATAGGGGGCATCGTCCTATCTCCAAGTGACCTTTCTCCCTGTATGTTTATCTCTGTGTGTCCTTCTCCTCTTCTGATAAGAAAGCAGTCATTGCATTTAGGACCCACAGTCATCCAGGATGACTTCATCTTAACTTCCGCAGGGACCCCATTTCTGAATATGGTCACATTTACAGCCCTTGGGGGTGAGGTTTTGAGGATACAGTTCAACCCGCTAGACTACCTGAGGCCAAGAGAACTACACTGAGTGAGTGCCTACTGGATCCTGTATTAGCCAGAACAAAACCAGCCCTGAGATCTCAGTGGCCTACAATAATAAAGATATATTTATGGTTCCTATGGGATGTCAACTATGGGTAGGCAAGGCTTTTCTTCACATGTCTGTTTCATTCCTGTGTTCAGGATGCAGGATGAAAGAGCAGTTGTGGTTTGGGGCATTCTTATGGACTGAACTGTATCTTCCTAAAATCGTGTGTTGAAATCTTAACCCTCAATACCTCAGAATGTGACCTAATTTGGAAATAGGGGACAATAAATTGTCCAATATGACTGTGTCCTTCTAAAAAAGGGAAATTTGGACACAGAGACAGAAATGATAGAGAGACGATGATGTGGGAAGACATAGGGAGAAGACAGTCATCTACATGTCAAGGAATCCTGGAACAGGGCCTTTCCTCAACCGTCAGAAGGAGCCAACCCCGTCAATGCCTTGACCTTGGACTTGCAGCCTCCGGAACTGTGAGATGATAAATTTCTGCTGTTTAAGCCACCCAGCCTGTGGCACCTCGTTATGACAGCCCTCACACACCAATCCAGACTCACTGCAGAGGGAAAAGTATGTGCATGAAGCGTGCAATGCTTTTGAAAGCTTCTGTACAGAACCAGCTTATGTAATTTCTCCTACATTCCCTCGGTAAAACCTGAAAACGGACAACCTGGACTGGAATCTGGAGGAAGCATGGAAGCACAAGGGTGATGTGGAGGTGCCTGGGCTTCAGAGTGGAGTGAAATTTCCCAGCTTTAGCAGAAAAAGCCCTGCTCGAAGGGGAGGCCTGTCGCAAACACAGTCCTGGGCTCAAATGTTTGACAGTAAGGTGAACAGAGTCTTATCTAAACTACATCCATCTTGAGTAGCTCAATTCCTGCCTTAGCCCAGGTGCTCAGCCCCTCAACTTTATTTGCCCTAAAGGCAACGCAAGCTCTCTCTGAAGTATACGGGGTAGAGGTGACGTTGACTTCTATCTATGCTGTCCTTTTACACACAATGTTTGCAATGAAGAGTGAAAGACATACAAAGAAATAGGAAAATGTGGTCATAAACAAGAGCAAGTGTAATTAATCAGTTACTTGGTTTGATGCTAGAATAAAAGTTTTGCCCCTAGTTCAGCGTCCCTGCAGGCAACTGTGTTTGTGACCCACCCTTCCTCATTAGAACATGAGGCTTATGCTCAGTATATAGTAAGGCAGGAAAAATAATACATACTTAAGATTTCAAAGGACAATTATGCCTCTAATCATATGCTCTGAAATGATCAGAACCAAACAAAATTAAAGAAAACTCATTAGCATCTCCACTTCCCATCAACTGATTTTTTTGTTTTTTTAATCCAACAAATGCATGCCAAGCACCATACTAAGTGTTAGAAATTTGGGAATGAACAAGACAGACCCAATTTATTTCCCAGTGGAGCCTAGAGCAGAATAGGCAGAACACTAAGTAATGAAAGTGGAGGCCAAAGGCTTTTAGGTTAAAAAAAAAAAAATACAGGGCTCTATCCTCAGAAATGGTGTTTCTGTGAGCACCACCCTCTCACATCGATAGGCATTTGGTCCGTTGTCAAAGGGCCGTGGCCCCTTACACTTCTTAAGAAATTGCTTTTGCTTATACTGATTCCTTGGAAAGATTTCTCCCTCCAACCCGCAACTGTTCCAGCCGGAGAAGCCCCCTCAGAAGATGCCTGCCTGGGGCCTTGCTTCAGGAGGTCTGGTGAGGAGGCGGGCCTGTGCCTGGCTCCTGAAGGCCCCACCTCTCAGCTTTCAGTAAGAGGCCTTGACTAGTCGTTTTACTCTTTGTTTTTTTTTTCACCTAAAGTGGGATATGTAGCTATTCACGTATCTTCCGTCTCTTTTCTGTCCCTACTCACTTAGGAAGGCTCTGTGATGCCTAACAGCTTATTTTGCTTGTTATGACACTCTCTTTATTCCTCTAAACTGAATAATGCCAACATCGAGAAGAAGTAACGCTAGCAGAGCAAGCACTCACCTCCTGCAGGCCCTGCTCTAAAATCTTTGCACACTCGAGCTCATTTCACCTCACAGCACCTAGCTATGGCGCTTCTTTATCATTGTAACGAAGCAGTATTCTTTATGAATCTCTTCTCCTCATTGCTGATCTAGTCTGGCCTCCAAGAGCTCATGTTTCTTTTATCCACATCATCCAGTCCCTCATGTCTTCATCTTTCTCATGAGGAAATTTCTTTCTTCTGACCGTTTCATTCATCTGTTTTCCTTGATTGATTCTCAGTCCTCCACAGCCTGTGTTCTGAGGGTAGGGGGGCTGTCAACAGAGTCGACGTTTTGAAGAATCACTCTCAATTTCTTCTTGATTCCTGGGTGAACCTGGCTTCTGGAGGAAGAATGTTCTAAGCACAGGCCTTTTAAATCATCGTTGGCTCTGGAATATCTCACTGAGGCCAAGAAGGTAGCATTTGTCTCTGTATTTAAGGCTCCATTCTTGTTCACTTGTGTATCAGTGAAATACACCACTCTCCTATGACTTTAGCTACAATTTAAGACTTGCAGAATTTTTAAGCCATTTAAGAACATACGTGATTAACAAATCCAGTGCCAACTTGAGGCCATAGCAGGATAGACTATTAAGAGCCTATGGACAAACCACCTGTCTCCCAGCTCAGCCCCTCCATCATTTCCAATTCTTCATGAGTGAAGTTCAGAATGACATAAAACCTTACAAGATCTGGAGAAATCCATCCCAATGCCTACCTAGACCTTGGATTTTAAAGCTGAAATTCCACACCCTACTTTTCTGTAGTTCCTATAGAACATAGTTGTAATTTAAGATTTGATTTACTTGACAAAACCATAAAGAAATAAATGATAAGAAACACAAGGAAAAGCACCAAATAATTTACATGACCCCCCAAATATCTAAAAAACCTGACATGGCAATACTTTTCTCTGTAATCAAATCCTCTGCTCACTATGGTCTTCGAGGTCCACCCGTGCTTGCTGAGGGCCCCCACCTGCATTTATTCTCTAGGGCTGGCACCTTGAGAGAAAAAGATAGGAAGCTAAATATGGGAAAAAGGGTAATCATTAAAAAGTTGGGTTATGAGGGTGATGGTATAATAATCCAGTATTCAACTGTGGGAGATTGGTGAATTAATTAGGAAGGGCATGTTGGCATATTATATAGTCATTAAACATTAATTTTCAATAAAACTTAACAAGTTGCAGAAATGCTCATGATTAAAGTTTAAATATAAAAATCACGAAGCAAGCACACACATGCACACATATCTATAAAATGATACAAATTTAGTTGAACATGTGCATGCCTAGAAAAATACACAGTTGATTGACCCTTGAACAGCTCAGGTTAGGAGTGTCAACACCCACTTTTGACTCTCACACAACTTTACTACTAATAGCCTACTGTTGACTGGAAGCCTTTCTGATATCATAAACCATCAATTAACATGTATTTTATATGTTATATATATTGCATACCCTATTCTTTCAATAAAGCAAGCTGAAGAAAAAAGTTTTTTCAAATTGTAAATCTCCAAAAAATGTCCAATATATTTATTGAAAAAAAATCCACCTCACGTAAGTGGACCATGCCGTTCAAACCCATGTTGTTCAAGGGTTGACTGTGCTGGGAAGAGATATATAAAACATAAATTCTAGTTTATTTAATTTTTATTTTCTCTTTATACTTTAATGTGTTTGCTAATTTTTCTGCAATAAGTATATGGTACTCTTTTTCAATTAGCAAAATATAAGCATATAAGACAAGTCATGAATTTTAATACAGGTTAGTCCACAGTCATCAATCCCGTTCCTTAAGGAGGGAGGCACAGGACCTGGGAGGCTTCAGGAGGCACAGGACCTGGGAGGCTTCGGGAAGCAGCCATCAGAAGAAGCAGAGCTGAACTGCAGAGGACTGAGGACAGGTCAGGACCAAACGCAGCCATTGGGCCGCCAGCATCATGATGATCACAGTGCGTATTCACTTCTTTCCCAGTGCATCCCACACACTGTCCACTGAGCCTCAGGACTCATGACACCCTCACAGCAATTCTATGAAGTAGGTACTATTTTATTATTCTCATTTCATAGTTGATAAAAAGACTGAGACAGAGAGAGATGAGCTAACCTACCTGAGTTGACAGCCCACGAGTGCAGAAGGTCTGATGAGGAGCCCTCAGATCCTAGAGTCTGTGCTTTCAATCCTTTGTCCCACACCTCCGGGCTGGCATTTGTTCACTGGCGTTAGGGTCCCAGGCAGGGACTTCAGAAACAGCGGGTTCTCTTGTAGGTACTTTCACTACACAGTGCCTTTATTGCCACATCAATTGGGTGGCCCCAGAAGTTTGACAGGGGCCAACTTCGGATATTTGAATCCAAATTTCATGTTCTTTCTACCTTATCATGAAGAAAATTAGGAAAGCTCTCTCTTATTATTATAAGAATGAATTTTCTTATAAGAAGACTAGTTACACTACAAGGCCAGCTTTCCTCTGCGTCTCGGGTGGCATCTTGGAGCACACACTGCTGATTATCAAAGACAGTGTTTTGAGTCATTATGAACCATTTGTGTCTTGTTTTCTAGGTGAGTTAAGAGATCATGCTGTAACCTAAAGAGAAAGCCAAATGACTTTACTTTAAATATTATTATTTAGCTAGATTGTGAGCATTATTTAGAGAAGGTAGGACACAGGAAAATCAGCTTTTACAGTTGAAGGAGCACATGTTCTCCAGTACCTTACAACTAGAAGAAAGTGAGTCATCAATTTTTGTTAAGTAATATCTATGGGTTTTAGCTCCAGGCAAATTTACTTTGGATTTGGTAAGACCAAGAAATGACAACGGAAGGTTCTTGGGGTAAGAGGGGTTTATACCTGGCTTTATTCTCCCAGCGGTAGGTGGAGCACGAGAATCACTGCATCCAGCAGTCGGCAGGTCCCTAATCCACCTCCGTCTTTGCCTCCGCCCAGTGCTCTTTATATAGTGACTCAATCAGTAATCGCTCATTGCCTGCGGGTTAGGCCAGTTACACCATCAAGTGGTTTAGGGTCAGGGGAGGATCCTGGCCATAGGAACCTCCATTTCCCCTCAGGGCTAAGAATAACACAATGAAAAAGATGTATGAACTCTTTCAGTATCCTGAGCTTTCACAGGACGCATACTAAATAGGTCCGTCAACTGTGGTTGGAAAATAAATGATCTTTCCTTTAACTGTGTCATGGTAGAATCAGCTTTAAGAGCCCTGAAAAACATTCCAATACAGAATGATTTGAAAATAATTTGAAAAACAAAATAAGTAACAGCCCATTATTACTCTTAATTGAAACAAATGAATTATTACGGCAACTTTGTATTAGAAAGAATGCTGCATAAGGCAGGTGAATGTAATCTGTTTATAGTATAAAATATAAATCTGTGTACAATCAATAGTTCATTGATTGCAAAATAAATTCAGATCACACGAGATTTCATTAAGGAGCACTAGATATTTAGAGTTTTTGTTATAACTGACATTTTCATACTGTGTTCTCATAGCATTTCATTTTTCTCGAATTATTTTGCTTTAGTGAAAATTACAGGGGTTACAATGTTATAAATGCAATCCATGGGCCAATTCTTATGCTATGTGAGCCCCCACATCACATCCTTATTCACAGGGTCAATTCTCAGTCATTCAAAGAAAGAAAATAATTTTAATGATGCATTAGATTCTTCCTCAACCTAGAAAAGTAGCCTGTTACTGAATAAACAGGTTCTTGAGGAAGCTTCAAATTTGAAGATATTGTTTTAGATGACTTGCAAATGGAAATTAGGGAGGATCAGCAGCAAAATGGATTAATTTGATTAATGATCGGCATGAATAAATCCATTTCACCAGACCCCAGTGTGGAGAGATGATGACATCAAGGACTGGTCAGTCCCACCCAATGCCTCTTCCTTGCTCCACACCCTATCAGAGTATGGATGCAACTCTAGGGAATCTGAAATCAAATTTTTGCTAGTTGGAGGACCAGAAGCAAAAAAATAATAAAGTTTCAAAAAAATACAATTTATATTCTTTTGTATATAAGTTTACAGACCAATGAAGGAGAGAGGGAGAAAAAGATGGTGAACAGATTTTATACACACACACAGACACACAGACACACACACACATACACCTACACACATGTATACACATATACACACATACGTACACACACACATACACACGCACACACACACATACACACATACAGACACAAACACGGAGAAACATACAATGCTACAGAATTTCAGGAGATACCTTCTAATTATGTGAGCTAGGCAGGTCTGTCAGAGAAAGTGATATTTAAGTTGAAACTTGAAGGGTGCATTGACATCCATCATAAAAAGATGTGAGATCTAAAAAAGGTGAACTCATGGAAAGAGAGAGTACAAAGGTGATTGTCAGGGGTTGGGAGTCGGGGAAATGGAGAGGTTTTGCAGGTGAGGGGAAATGGGGGACATTTTGGTCAAAGGGTACAAACTCCCAGCTATGAGATGAATAGGTGCGGGGATCTAATGCGCAGCATGGTGACGTTAGTTAGCAGTAGTTCATGGTATTCTGGGGAGTCGCTCTGAGAGATCTTAAATGTCCTCACCGCACAAGCACACATGCACATAGTAAATATGTGAAAGGATGGAGGTGTTAACACTATTGTGCTCATCATTTTGCAATAGACACGTGTATCAAATCAGCATACTGTACAGCTTAAACTTGCATAATGCCAGATATCAATCTGGTCTCAATAAAACTGGAAAACAAGTAAAAAAGATGTGGAGAAAAGAGCATCCTATGCAGAGGCTGTAGCACAGGGAAAGAGGCAGGAGAGAACTTGTACTTGGAAGAATCTGAAAGATGCCCGTGTGTGTGTGTGTGTGTGTGTGTGTGTGTGTGTGTTGTGGTGAAAGAGGGTGTGTGTTATATGATGAAAGGTCAAGTAGAATAGGCAGGTAGGAAGCAAATCACTCTCTCACCCATGCCCCTGACCTGACTTCATTCATGCTCCCCTTGGAAATTCAGAACTGGGGACTGAGGCTGAGTCAGTCCGGGGCAGCAGGGAGCTGAGCTTCATGGTCACGTGGCGTGGGCCACCGTCAGCATCAGGGGAGTCAGAGCCACGTGGAAACCAAGGTCATGGGGAGCCAGAAATAGGAGTTTTCAAAAAGAAAAGGCACTTTTTTTTTTTTTTTTTTTTGCAGAGGAGAAAGGAACAGATGCTCAAAGAGAAGCAGAAATGAGATCACATATGAATCCAGAGACTATCAGAGAATGTGGCGCCTGACAGTTTTTCAGTTTCTCTGCTCTTCATAACCCATGTGAGTCTGGTGGAAACTCACCATTTTTGTCTGCCTGGCACTCATTTATCTCTCCCCCAACTACGGACCCTGGAGGGACTGTCAGTTATGGCTTCCCCCTGGTCCTTCGTTCCAGGAATGAGCATATGGCCTAGTGGACATTTTCCTCTGAGATTTGGTATGTGGAGAGTAGGACCACAAGATTGCCCTTCCTTCTAGACCGTGAGCTCTGAGGAGTGGAGGTTCCCAAAGGCATTCCTTCCTGCCACGTGTTGAGGAGTTACCTGTGGTGGAAGAATGCCATCAAAAGCACAGAGACAGACCGAGCAGAGAGAGAAGCCTCCCAGCATGGTCGAGCAGTTAGATACAACCTAGGCTAATAAAATCTCACCCTTTTGTTTGAGCTGTTCTGGGAGAGCCTCTGTTCTTTGCAAATAAATCATCCTTACTAAGATATAAGCTACTCTGTGGTCATTTAAGTCAATTTTCTTCTTTCACAGATGGGAAAGTTAAGACTCAGAGTGGCTAAGTAAGTTCCCCATGATAACCCAGCACACAGACAGCCTCCCAAGCACACTCAGGCCCTTCCACACACCCCTGGACCTGCAGAGACTGCCTTACAAAAAGCTTCTAGTTAGCAACAATTTTTCAAAAATAAAATGCTATTTAAAACCAGATTATACCTCATAAAAAAGATACTGGGACTTCATGAGATAAAAATGGCCCAAATCCACAGATAATTCAGTTAAAAGATAAAGAGTTAGAAAATTCATAGATAAAGGCCAATCTCATTAGTATCAAATACATGCAAATAAAAGTATAAAGGTAAAATATCTTACCTATTACATTAGCTTTTCCCCCCAATTAACAATATTTAATATTAGAAGCAGTATATTCAAAAATTTAGTGTTCCTGGAGATGTTGGAGAAATTTCTTTTCTAGGTTTGAAACCGTCTTAATACTTAACATTTAATTATTTTTCTCTTTCTTGGGAAAATGAAATTTGATTCTTCTGATTTTATTCTCAAGAAATTTCCACAAAGATCTCCATGCATCTTTTTCAGAAAGATAAGTTTTGCATTATTGCAACAATAAGCGCTCAAACTTTGTAACCCTTGCAAAGTTCCACTGAGAAAGCATTGCTCAAAATATTTGCCAGCCTGTGCTTTCAAGATGTCTCCAATGACAGGACATTTTTGCTGCCAATCACATGTGCAATTAGAATTTTTAAGGGGTGGAAAAAAAATCCTCCAGGTTTTAAGAAGAATCCCAATTTTGAAGGTCCAGTTATGTGTGGAAAAATAAAAAAGAAAGAACAGTCACTGTTAGACAGCTTAAACCAAGGTGGTCACATTTATATGCTCTCTAGTATTGTTTTGAGTAGAGAATAAAGGAACAACTAAATAACCCTTTGATTTTTTTTAAGTACTTGAAGTTGTGAAATGTCAGTCTCACTGTTCATTTTTTGAAAAGCAGAAATTAGGGCTGGCCTAAACAGTGACACTTTCTTGACAGACATGCAATAATATTGTACATGGCATCATCCCTTGGCAGTCACTTTTCTACATAACAATAACTTAAAAAGAAACTGTGGCCAGGAATTGGTCAAAGAAAATTAGTATAAAATTTGGAAATTTTTAAATGGATGAACTTGTCCATTGCAGTAGCATTTATAATTATGATCATCACCTACTGAGATTCAGGCACTGTGGTAAGAACATGAACCTTGCTAGTGGTACAGCTCCTGTGTGCTGTAAGGGAAGCAGTCTATTATTCTCATTTTGTAGGTAAGAAAACTAAGGATAAGAGAGGTTGTATTAGTCATAGTTCTCTAGCACTAATGGAATGTGTATGTATTTGTATCTATACCTATCATTTATCTATCGATCATAACTATCATCTGTTATCTCATCTCTTGAGAGATTTATTTTAAGGAATTGTCTTATGTGATTGTGCAGGTTTGGTAATTCCAAAATCTGCAGAATGGACCAGCAGGCTGGAGACCCAAGGAAGAGTTATAGTTCGGGACTAAGAGCATTCTGCCGGGAGAGTTCCCTCTGTGCCTGCTTGTGTCTAATCTCTTCTTTTTATTAAGTACAGCGGTCATATTGCATTAGGACACACCCCAACAACCTCATTTAATCTTTATTAGTTCCTTGAAGGTCCTGTCTCCAAGTAGAGTCACATCCTGAAATACTGGAAGTTAGGATTTCAACTTATGAATCTGTGGGGGGAAACAATTTAGCCCGTAGCAGAGGTTTATTCATTCATTCAACAGCTGTTGGTTGAAGTTTTACTATGTGCCTCTCCATATGAGATTCTGGAGAAAGATTAATTAGCATGTTTAAGATCATGCAACTGATTACTGGTAGAAATGGAGTTTGATATCAAAGGATGTGCTCTTAATCATTCTAATGTCTTATAACAGCAAAGATTGGAAAATGAACAAATAATTAAGTAGACTCTTATATAATCTTTTGTGGGAATATCGAGCAATTTAAAAATGCTGATTATGAAAGTAGGTAAGATGTGAGAAACTGCTTTGGCAGAAATAGAAAATGTAGGTTATATATACTTACATATTAGGACTGGATGTGTGTACAGTTGTTGACAAAAAAGAAATATATCAAATTACTAATAGTGGTTTCATTGGAGCAGTAAGTACTCTCAGTGTTTTTGTTTCTGTACTTTCATAATTTTTGGTAATACAGTTTTCTAAAAAACCTTGAGAGAATAATAAAAGATTATTTTTGTTACTTTATAAGACTCAAACTGAGTAAGTAATTTTGATAAAGTAAAATCTCTATTTGGACATACTGGTTATTCCAGGAACCATTAGTATTAGAACTAAAATATGAATACTAGGACAGTTAGAAATTTAATGATACTAACAGCTGCCCATTTTACCAGCTGTCAAGACTCACTGTCATCAGTATCTAAGTGAGCTAATACTGTTGTTGACCCCAAACCCACTTTTATTTCATTCTTCAGCTCTATTTCCTTTAAACACAATTTACTGCTTTAATGCATCTGGAAAGTCTATGGCATTTTAAAAAATTATTATTTATATTTCGTTCATTTTCATTATGGAAACAATGAGATCTTTGGGAGTTTATGGAATGGCTAAATGGAAAAAATGAATATATTTTTATGACTCCCATAAATTGATTCATGTTACTCTTCTGTAATGGCTAATTAATCTTACTTTGGTAGTCTAGTTGCAAAGCATACATTAACTATCTTCATTGTCCAAACATAGTTATCCAGACATTAACTATTCTCATTGTCCTTTCCAGACTTTTTCAGATTAAATTATAGTCTGTTAGCAAAGTAAAAAAAAAAAATAATTAGCAAAAATTATTTAACATTGAATAAGCACATGCAATGTTCTGACCACTGCATATTCTCCATGGCAAGACAGTTAGCAGCTCATTGGGCCACATTCCAGCATATGCCAGCGATGGAACTGGCTGGTGCCTTTCTCTCAGACACTCACTAGTCTTCACCCACACACCAAACTCAACATAGGGCTGATTTTAAGTAGTCATCTTGAATAAGGATATTATAATTTAGGACACTACAGAATACAACCAAGAAGTAAACATCTTTCAAATGCTTGTGTGCTATACCACAGGGAACAACAGAAGTTGTTCTTCTTCCTTCCAACAGGAGTTCCCCTCAATGAAACCTAAAATTTTTCTATTAACAATTAAGTCATCCTTTAGTACTTGCAAGAAGTCACAGGGGCCTGGCAGGAAAGAACTAAAATTATCCAAAAGTAATGGCGAACAAATGGGCTCAGGAGAGAGGAATTAGCCAGAGAGAATGGGTTGCTGAACAACAGGAAAAATGAATGATCCTGCTATTCTCCAAACAGCCAAATTTATATATTGAAACCTTATCTCCAAAGTGATGGTATCAGGAGCAGGGGCTTTGGGGACATGGTTAGGTCATGATGGTGGAACCCTCATGAATGGGATTAGTGCCTTTCAAAGGAGACCCCAGAGCCCTCCAGCTGTCTTTCTGCCATGTCAGGACACAATGAGAATACAGCAATGTGCAGCCTAGAAGGGTCCCAGGTCCCTTTGGAGCTCCATCAAGGCCTCCAGGGCAGTGGCAGGATGGCACCCATTAAAGGAAGCAGAACAGCAGAGGGAAAAACATGAATGGCATGCGGTAGGTGATAGGACTTGTGTGTTCCCCTAGCCAAAACCTCCACAAATTCTCCTGAAAATAACTAAGGGGAACTTTGCAGAGGGAGGGGAGTCATTGAGAAATGACATCCTGAAACCTGAAAAATAGTTCACAAATATTCGACCTGCAGGTTTGTTAATATAATATGATATGATATGATATGATATGATATATATTATTTAGAATAATGTTGACTTTCAAAAACTAATTAGGCTTTTTTCTTGGACATCATGTTGCAAATGATTGCAGTGAGAGAAAAGCAGTCAGTCTGGTACAGGGGTATTGGAGGCAGGTTAATAACGAAGGAAACAGAATATACCTTAACAGTAGCCTGAGCATTCATCTCAGGGTGTAACTGAAAAGTTTCATGAGCACCCTGGCAGTGCTGTATTGCTTCGTTAAAGCAGGTCAGTAAAACTCCCAGATTACCAGAGTATTATCAGGATTCTCTTTTCAGGGAAAAGTAAATCATGAATGAATGAATGAATGAATAAACAAACAAACAAATGAGTATTAGCAAATTCCTCAGTGCAACGGGGATATGTCTATTTACTCTTTAGGATTCGTCTAGCACAACTTCCTATGGATAATGACTTTTTATTGCTTCCTGATGACCAGAGTAGCTATTCGAAGTTACCAGGCTCCTTCGTCAGTCCCACATGTACACGCGTGGGCTGACTCCTGAGCTGTCCGCTGACCATCTATTGCTGGTGGAAGTAGGCTAAGAAAGAACATTCTACGGAAACCAGATTTAATCTTGGTTGACATAGCCATCTTCATCTATGATTTGGCTAATTGGAGCACATTAAAAATATTACCATATTATATACAGACAGGCATAGAAAACGTTTTAGAGGGACACATCCTAACATATTAACCAGAGGTTTAAGTTACTTTAACATTCTTTATACTACCTATATTTTTTAAAACTTTCATTACAATTATGTATAAATTACTTGTGAAACAGAAAAACTATAAAGTACTTTAACAACATAATCTGCAGCTTTTAAACAAAAATATTTTCAAAATATTTTCTCAGAAGACATTCAAGAAAATGTGTATTATGTTCCTATCTTATACATGCTATGGTACCAGGTAAGATAACATCACTGGAGAAGAAAACGAACACAAACAAAAATAATTCACATCCATACTTTGGTGGGGAGGGCACAGATATTTATATGCAGGCCAAACACCATTATTCAAGTTAAGTGTCACAGGAGCACAGAAGAAGAGGAAACAGCCGAGGATTTATGGAAGGGTTTTGGAAAAGGTAATTGACCCAGACCCTGAATATTTCAACAGATGCAGAAGTGAGATGAAAATTAGTCCGAGGAGGAGCGTGGTGGAACCTTGAAAGGGGACCACAGGTTCCCTCCTGGACTGCCCATCCCAAAGGACTGGAGCCGAGCATGCTGGGATGGGAGAAGAGGAGAGGAGAGTCATGCCCCTGGATGGAGAGGCAGCACAGCTTTGGGTCCAAGGAACAGTGGTTGAAGCCTTGGGGTTGAACTCTCAGAAGATAACCAGGAGAAGCATCTGCCTCTCTGTTCCACCCAGGTGCACCTCTGCAATCTGAATCTGAATCGGGCACTCAAAGAGGTACATCTAGTACTGATGGTCTCAGAGGATTCATTCTGAGCTCTCCCGTAAATGACTCACTGCATATGAGCACTTCGTGAAAACAGGACGGGAAAACACTGGCTTGGCTAGTTCTCTAAAGCAGCCTTTCAAGTAAGCATTAGTCCATTTTTCTTTATATTAATCCCTGCCCCAAACCTCCTCAAACTTCGTACCTCCGAGGGTATATTTGAAAGACCAGTCAGTATTAGATATCTCCTTCTTTTGACGCCATGCCTGACACTTACTTCCCTCCTTTAAGTCAGATGCCACCTGACCTGCCTGACTCCTTCCCAGCCCAGTGCCTCCACCTGCGGCTGGGCGGCCAGTTTGCGAGCTGTGCAGAGTGAGGAGATGCCGAGCGTGGCCAGCCCATCCCAGAGGAGTCCTTTGGCACCTAATACACTGTCCTGTGAGACCCAAGCTCACATTTAGGCAGCTCAGACATTTCTAGTGTCGTTCTTGTGCCATTCTTTAGTGAAGTTTGCAAAGCCAAACCATAGGTTCATACAAAGTAGGGATACAGATCCCGCAAATGAGACTACAGACTGAAGGAAAAAAAATCTAAAGTGTAGACTTGGGTTGAAAGCACATAAGAAGGGCTGTATATTTGAGATATCCTGAGCTGTTGGTAGAACAAGAATGTTACTTTGCTCTGACCCAGTCTATAAATGCAGGTGCCAGTCCCTGGAAATATTTGAAAAGAAAAATTTAGTTGTTTGAATAATGGAAGTGACTTCTGGCAGTTGGGATGTACATTTTCAGAGCCAGTAGAATCCCCAGACACCCATTCTCCGCCCAAGCCTGTGAAATTCCCCTCCAGTCTTTGCCCGGATCTCACATTTTCACCATCACCAGCCTCTTCCTGGAGAACAGCCTAGTGTCTACAGATAACTCCTTGGTGAATCTGTCTACTGATTGGGTAGACTCCATAAGACATTGGTATGACTAAGGGGTCCAGATGGGATATAGCTGGTTCAAACCCCTAGGACTTTGTTAATATATTAAGAACTAAAACCTTTCTCCTATTCCTAAACATTTCTCAAAATGTAGTTTTTCCCCAAACTGCATGCATTAGACTCTTCAAGGGAATGCTTGTTAAACACACATCCCTGGGTCTTACCAGAAGCACGGCATCTCTAGGGCATGGTGGTCCTAAACCACGTCTTTAGAAAGCACCCTAGGCAATTTGTTAATGTTTGAGAACCACTGCTAAGGCAAAGAAAGAAAACCAGCCTCTTTTCTCTCTCAGATTGCATTGTAATGAATTCTTCTCCACCCAACTTGCCTTTGAAGGCATGTCATAGTCCTTCTGGGCCGCTGTAACAGAATACCTACCATAGACTGGGTGCTTTATAAACAACAGAAATTTATTTCTTGAAGTCCTGAATGCTGAGAAGTCCAAGATCAAGGTGCAAGCAGATTCATTGGCGAAAGCCTGCTGCATGGCTCATGGGTGGAGGGCTTCTCACTGTGTCCTCATATAGCGGAAGAGCAGAGCAGGGAACTCTCGGGGGTCTCTTTTGGAAGGGTACTAATCCCATTCTCAGAGGCTCTTCCCTCATGACCTAGTTACTTCCCCAAAGCCCCATCTTCTAATAGTATCACATTGGGGGCTGGGATTTTAACACAGGAATTTTTAGGATGGAGGACACACACTTTTAGTTTACAGCAAGGTGTGTGTGAGGCTGGAGGAAGGTTGTGGGGAGTAGGTGGCAGACAAGGAGCAAGAAAGTTTGATGAAAAAGGGTAAAATTCAATATCTCTCTCATGATATCCTGGCATCTGAGATCTTCTGGGGCTTTAGACGTGTAGCTCCTGCTATGGATATTGTTGAAATGAATAGTTTCAACTTTAACACAGAATTATAGTTATCACAATTTCGATGCCTCTGATTCCTGTAAAAAAATGTATTGGAAGCTAAGGATAGAGAGAGCAGGAAGAAGCCTACAGTCCAATCAGAAAGTGTTATATTTGTTTCAGGTCAAATTTAAAATACAGCTGATTGATTGCATGCGTTGTATATACTTTAGGGACTATCAGGATTCTCTGCATATATGTAGGACATTAATGTCCACCTTATTCATTTATATATTAGTTCAGTACAGTACTCATTGTGTATAATAGGTGTTCAATAAATAATTTAGTGAATGCATACTCTTTGTTATATTTGTCATGTATTTGATGCGGAGTGGTTGGTCATAAATATAACCCCAATTATATTTCTGGAAAGATGGTGTGATACTACTCAAGGAGCTCAAACTCAGTAGATATTGGATTGCGCTTCACATGAAACAAGAGAGTGTTTCAAACTGTGTAGGACAGTGCTGGGTGCATAATCAACGAAAGATAAAGTATTGGTCCCTTTAGCTTTAGTCTTAAGGAAAACGTGACTCCCATTGCAAGATACGTTCCAAAAAGCTTCTTCTAGAAAGCAGAGAATTTGGATGGACTGTGATGAGCTGTGGAGACCAGGGCTATACTGTTAGATGTAGAGGTAGGATGAGACACAACTGGCCCTTATCAGCAAGATACTGTGCAAAGGTTATGCATTTTAGAGACTGTCTATGCTGGTAATTTTCCTTTTAACTGTTTGCTCCAGATAACAAGCCTTTACACAAAAATTCCTTTTCTACTGACTCTTGGATAAAAACTTTGTAGAAAAATTATATTGACAATCTGAGAACTAGCATCTAAAAAGAATCCCAAAGTAAAAATCACTTAGTAAGAGAAAGAGCATAATTTACCTGTTTTTTGACCGTAGACAATTTACTTAAATTCCTTTTAAGTCTTAGTTTACCTATCTGTAAAAATGAGAAGAATAACATCTTAAGGCATTTTTTTAACTATTAAATTAGGAAATGTATATAAAGTGTTTAGCACAAAATAAATGCTCAGTAAAGAGGGGCTATTTATGCTAAATGGAATAATTGGAATGACTAAATAGTAATCAGAAATTAGTTATTAAAATATGGCCCTAAAAATAAGAATTAGGGAAAATGTCCAGTCTAAAAGTGGATTTATTTTTGACACTGTGCCAATATTTCTACTGCAGTATGAATTATTGTCTGTTGCCCTTTCTTCCAGATGATGCACAGTATTTTAAATGCTGAAGTAGACTTAAAAAATAGTTCAGAGAAGGGCACTTGCCTATCTTTCTGAAGTTACTATAATAATACTCAGAAACCCCTTGAGCCAGCAATGTTCTCTTATCTGAGGAAATTGCTTTAGTGAGTCATGTGCAAATTCTCAACAGTAAGCTGAACAGAAATTTGATCAATAAATTTTATGAGAAAGAATAACACTTCTGGAGAGTGAATTTTTTCCCCAAAGATTTACAGTTTGCAACCATATTTCAGAGCACATTTATTCAATTGCTATGAATCAGATAAACCAAAGAGATGAAGTGAGTAGAGCTTTCTTTAATTTGTTTGTTTTAAATCTTGTTGCTTTTCCAAATAAATAGATATATAATTTAGGAAAAGTTTGGTTCATTTGTTTTAAATCTTGTTGCTTTTCCAAATATATACATAAATAATTTAGGAAAAATATTTTCAGGTTTAGAAGTTATGTATATTATGGTTTGGATAGGTTTAATTCAAATAAATGAGCCTATGAGTTTATCACATTGGCTAAAAAGTAAGCATAAGACATAATTCCACTCTCAAGGAGTTTATATAAAGGAATGAAAATAATGATATAACTAGTATCTTTAATAAGCAAAGTCTCACAGAGAAGGAAATACATGGCAGGTTAAGGACAAAAAAATAGCCAATTTTGGTTGGAGCAAGGGATATTGGGTATCATATGTAATAAGTCATAATGGTAGGCGAAGGTCACGAATGACGTGTCAACGACAGGAGTTGTAAGCAAATGTAAATTTGCCAAGTAATGTAAGCAAATGTAAGCAAAACAAAAAGAGCAAAATTGTAAACCTTTCATTTTAACCTTCAATTGAAAAAGAAAAGTTTTTAGAAATGAATGCTTGTACTGAGAGGTAAAATGTTGGAAAAACTGTTCATGTGAATAGTGGTGGGGACAGCAAACAGGTTGAGAACAACTGCTCCAGTCAATGGAAAATAATTGTTTTAGTCAACAGAGAAGCTGATTGTTTCTAAATAAACAGAGGGTGGACACGACCAGGGAGTTAGGACACTCCAGTAACTTAGTAGACAAGAGGAAATGAAAGCCAGTATCTAGTTAAATAGGCAAGTGAAACACAGGAATTGAAATTCTGCCTTCTCCCCTAACCCATGCTAAAATGACAGTAAAGAGATTTTCATTTTTAAACCTAAAAGGAGAATGGGAATCTACCCATTTTAAGTTTTCAGCAGGGATGATTTAACAAAAAGACAGATTAACAGGAGAAAAATAACTGATTGTTAATGTGGGCTGCACACATCATGCAAGAGAAACCAAAGCCAGAAGAATTCACAATGGTGGCTTAAAATTCCAGCCTCTATGGCAGCTACAACAAAGAAAAAGGCATTGTAGAAAAATGTCATAACTAAGGAAGACTGTTCTGGTCTTCTGAGGGCAGCAGGCTTTGGGAAGGTAAATATATAGGAGGAAACTACTGGAGTCACATTTGTTTGCAGATTCCTCTGGTGCCATCTCTGGGCTGGTAAGGGTCTGTCTCTAGTAAAAAGAGAATTTATATCCTGCCTTCAGGTAGAAAAGAGGGATCTTTTCCTGGGGTTTCTGCTTCTTAATTGCCTTCAGCTCAAGATAATTTTTATGTCAAATGGCATTTTTTTTGTTCTGGGGTGGCATACTCTAGTTTCCTTCATCTTCCCTATTCTTCTCTTGCATAAAGTCAAAACAACCCTCTCTTTTAACCCAGCAGAAGATCAGAGATTTATGCTCCATGAATTGTAAAATAGAGGGTCTTCAGACAGGGAATACCAAACAGATTTGAAGGCAAGATTATTGTGTGAAAACAGGGGTATTAAAGGAAAATTTACTCATTTTCTGAGACTCTCAGCCTTCTTTTTCTTCACATTTACCAATGCTGGTAGCTAGGCTTACATCATTCAAGCAGAAATTAGAATTTTTCTCCCTTGGGGAATTTGAGCAGCCAAGAAGAAACATTTTACAGAAATTGATGTCAGATGTTTCTCCCCAGATCCAGTGTGGCCCTTTGAGATTACCCTTCAGTCAAGCTCTCTTTGACAGACCCACCTATTCATTCAAGGCTTCCAAACAGCCTAATAATGGGCCATTCTCAAATATATGCTTACAACCCGGGATCATTGCAAATCTGAATAAAAAATTCTGATATGGAAGATAGAGACCCAAACAAAAACTTAATCTATGAGGCCAGAAGAAAATCTGGAAGAAAGCAATCATTAATATCCCCTTGCTCCTACCCCTTTCATTAGCCATGTGGTTTGGGCCATTTATCCAACTCTTTCCTGTGTGTCTCAATTTCCTCATCTGTAAAATGGAGATAATAGTATCCACATTATAAATTTGTGTGGAAAATTTGGTTAATACATGAAGCACATAGAATAAAAAGTCATATACAAATTTGCTATTTTTATTATACATAAACTCTAATGTCCATTCCACATCTAATACATATTAAGGCACATATTTGAGATTCCAAAGGAATATTCAGGGGGAAGAAAGGGAAAAGCAAGTAGAAATATACCTCTGGAACTTGTGAGGGGAATGAGGATGTTAAGATTTTCAAATTATTTGACTAAAGGTAATTGTTGAAACTGGAAGAGTACATTAGATTGTTTAAGGATAGGAGAGAAAAAACTGATAATATAAAATAAAATACCTGAATGTTCATAAATTATAAATGGGCTAAATTTGAAAAATAGGAAAGAGGCTACGAGAAGCATCGTAGACTTTTTCCAAATGCAAACCAGGTGTCATAAACAGATCACAGCAAGAACTTGAGATTTGGAATTGAAAAGGCCAAAGTCTGAGTCTCGATTCTCAAGCCATGTGAAGGGTGGAAAGTTATTTGTCCTAGCTGAAGCCACTGTACCTCAGCTAGGAAATTTTCCAGAATTTGAACTTTTATATCCAGTAACTAAATGTACAGAAATTATCAGGTTCGATGACAGGATATGAATACACGAGGGGTCGGCTGCAAAAATAATAGAGTAAAAATAGAAGTTCAAAACATGCTTGTTTTATTGAATACCCTATCTCTCTACAATCTAAAGCAATGGTCTATGTGCTTGAGAAAGCAGAAAAAAAATGTTTTTAAGTGACAACAAAATGAAAACAAAGAGAACATAGTCCTTGGGATGGACTGACACAGGGACAACTAGCCATAAGTTAGGAGGTGACAGTACAGACTTACACTAATTTTTATGGCGTATCCATGGCCCCATCATAATCAACTGCTTAGCCCTGCCTTCCTATTTGAGCATTTTCATAAAAAAATGTTATAATATTTTTGTATTTAAAAAAATTATATGCGATAAATCAAACACAAGATACAGAATATCTATTACACCCTCCAAAGTGTCTGTGTAATTGCAATCCTGGGCTTTGAAATGGCGTTTTTGCAGAAGTGGGAGGAAAATACAGAAAATCCTTCATGTCCTCCAAGGTGTCACATTTGGGCCAATCATAGAGCAAGAGAGATCCATGAAAAGAGAGGTGCTTAAAGTTGTTTTCATTTTCCACTAAAAACCAAGTTCTGCATATGTTTTTCCAGTAAACCACCGTACAATTCCAAGGTGTGAGACTTATGTTCTATTTTATGATTAGGCTTCATGCTACTGTAAAGGAGGATTCAGCTGGTTCTAGGTAAACCCATCAGGATTAATCCCATACTCAGTACTCATTCATGATTCTAAAGGTTTTATGTGCAGAAGAGATGCGGCAGGGCCTAAGCTAGTCAACAGGATCAGGGTGGCCCCCTGTAATAGGCAGTATTATGATTATTAGGCAATGTTTTCTGCATAAGGAATTACATAGATCCAGCAAGACACATGCAGCCTGGGGAGAGAACGTTGGCTTTGGAGGTAGAGAACTGGCTGTTATGTGTCTTTGGCTCATACTTAGAAGTGCCTGCTCCCTCATTTGTGAAATGATGATAATAATACTTTGCAGGGTTATTGTAAAGGCTAAATGAGTCGACATATGGGCCCAAATCAAGGCCTGGCATATATTTAGAACTTAATACATTTTAGTTATTTTGGTTTATGTCTCCCTGAATGGAAAAGAGAAAGCAGTCCTAGAGAGATGACCACAAAACAGATCTCTGTGTATTTGCAGGCAGAGAGGAGCTTACCCTGCTAATCACCCTGGTGTCTTTCCATTTCGTTACGACCAAGAGGTGAGCATCTGTTGGCCCTGCTAGTTTTAATCTCCATAATCATTTTTCATGGGGGAGGCCTGAGAAATTCAGTCTCGGTAGAATGCCATACAGTCTTGGTTGCTCAACTGATATTAATTAATCCTCACTAGCAGCATTTGGCAACAATCCTTGACTCGCGTAACCTTCCATGCTGGATGGAATTACTCAACCATGATTCCTTTTCTCAGCCAAATCCTTTGGAACGTGTGTGAGCTGTTGGCAGGATTCCATGAGCGCTCGAGTTTCCTGAGAAGTCTGAAGTTGGCATCTGAAATGTGTTACTGCTAAATAAGTGGAATGTGAGACATTATCTATCCAATTTTGGTGATGGAAGGTACCCAAATAATCACTGTAAATATGCAAAAATTCTCTGAGCTCTGTGGAGGGTGGAGGATGGACCCAGAAAATAGCCTCCTACCTCCGGTCATTCACAAGGCCTGTGGTTGGTCAGCATGTCCTCTCGCTGGTACCGCTGACTAAACAATGTTTCTCCCAGAGGATAAACAGCTTAAATTTGGTGTCTTGGGACGCATGGGCTTTACATTAGTTTTTAGTCTCTTCTTACTTTTTCTCCTGCTGTTTATGAAAAGGTTTCTTATTATGTGATTTATTCTGTATTTGTAATGAAGGCAGCAGGGGTCACAAAGCTGTCACCGCTGATCCTTCCTGGACCTCTTTCTACTGGGGATGCTAATGCCCGTGGGCCGACTTTGGCAAAGAAGGAGCGTGTAATGTCCTCATCATTTGCATCCCTGCGGCTGCATTGTTCTCATACAAGGTGTTTAATGCAATTTATAAACCTACTGTGAAAATTATTCTCAAGAACTTAGTAATAATCATTGTTTCATAGTTGGAGATACTGTCACTACTGTTAATGCTACTGGTTTCCTGGGACCACACAGCCCTTGTCACACAGTGTGTTGAAATTCGTCAGTTTACTGTCTCCTCCACCATATGGTAAGATCTTTTTCATTGTACCCCAAGCCCTTGGAACCATGATGGGTACAGAGTAAACTGTCCAATAAATATCTGCTGAGCGAGTTAGTGATGGGGTCCTATGTAAGCAGTGGGACACAAATGGTGACAATGGAGCTAAAGCTGACAGACTGAGCGGTGTTCTCATATGTTCTTCCCACTTGCTACCTGCTCTTGACTGACTCCAACTTATTCAGATAAAATGAGTTTCTCAGGGAAGCCTTCTTTCATGCTACTTATCCCTTAAGCTTTATGAGTGCAGAGACCACTGTTGTTTTGCCCAACATTCTATTCCCAGCACTCAGTAGAAAGCCTGATTTGTTACAGACACACAACAAATAGTCAATGCAAAAACTAGTCTGTGCTCTGACTGTTCCTCTTTTCTCTATGTTCTATCACATCATCTAGGCACTCACGATGTTCCACTGTGACCACTTCAGTGATCTTCTTGCTGGACTTCCTACACCGACCCACTCCTCACTAGAATTGGTATTGGACACAGCTGCCAAAGCAATTTTCACCAAGCTGTGCTCAGGCCTTGAACTTTCCGTCCTCAATAGCTTTCAAACTACTTCTATTTATTAACTTGTAAACAGAGAGTTTGAAGTTTTACACCAGTGGCTCTCCATTTTATGAAATCTCATTTCTCCATGGAGGTTCTTTGTACTATTCAAACCAGTTTTGCTTTGTCTTTATACTTCTCTCTGGGTAAACCCAGGTTCTAGTCTTTCCCTCAGTCATGAAGGTTCAGGTCTATGGACTCATGTTTATATGGCACGTCCCAAGAACCTTATATGTGTGAAAAAGACCCAGGAAATGTTTTAGCTCCATGGAAGATGAGTTTTCAATCTAAAACAGCAAATAACATGACATGAATCACATACACACAGACTTGAAATTACTGAATAATTTGAATGAAACTATAAAATAGGTATATTTAAGTTGATCACAGAAGTAAAAAGTCTTCCCTTCCAGCAGGGAAAGGAGAGAGGGAGGGAGCGTAGACGTGTCCCACCGGATTCCTGCTGTGTCACTCCGCCTTAGTGATTCTCTGAGCTGTAGTGGGGTGGGATGGAGTCGTGAGTCCTGGAAGTGAGTGGAAGCACTCGAGGGTTGTGGTGGTGGTAGATAGGTGATGGTGGACAAGGATAAACTAGGCAGTGTCAGCAGCAGCAACCTTGATGGACCCCCATTGAGGGGCCAGAGGCTGGTGAGAATGTCCAAACAGCAGGAAGAAATCTGAGCTCTATCCTTGAAGTCAGGAGATCTCTGAGTTAGGCTATCCTATTAGAACTTGAATGCCACTAAAATATGTGGTGATATCCATGGTCTTTCTGTAATACTTTTTGCCTTTTTGAGTAGGTAGTTTGCTTCCATACTAGGCAAACCACTAGGTGGTTTGCCCCTACTGTTTCTTGAGACTTTCAGACATGGAAATACACATTAAATTCACTAGACATTATCATTGTACTGTTGCCCTACAAAATTTCTTAACCAGATAATATTTTCTTCTCAAAGAAAACTATAAATATTAACAGATTTTATGAATTTTATGATGAATGCAAAAGAAGATACAATTTTGAACCATGACCCCCCCCATCCCTAGAGTAACTAGTAACTGTTTACAAGTGTTCATGGATGAGAAATGTTTCAATATCATGAGGTTTTTAATCACCAAATCTTCAAATATCCATGGGAGCAGATTCAGCAAACTGTAAAAACAACACATGTGCCAGACCAAGCTCTTTGTGATTTTTTTTACTTTTCCTGGAAATTAGAGAAAGACTTAGAGTGTCTACTGGTCCTAACAGGTTTTGAAAGAGCTACTAAAAGGTATAGTTTAGTAAGAAAAAGAAATGAATCCTGGAAGGCATTCTGCATTATGTCAGAAGAAAATTTACAAATTTGTTTGTTACTATGGTGGACTGCATATCCTGAAGAATCGCCACACAGAAATCCTAAAATTATGTGATAATACTTATTCATTTAAGTGCAAAGTACAGTGGTTAAAAATTTAGAAGCTGAAGGTCACTGTGGTATGGGATCAGAGGTACTTTTGATTGCCCTGAGTGTGTTTATTAATGAACTTGGGTTTAATGGACGACTGGAATTAGACACTAGGTGTAAGTGTGAGCTTGAAATAGAATCCCTCTGGCCCATACAGCTAAGTTCTTGTGGTGTATGGCATTACTGTTACCAAGTTTTCATCCCTTCCTATATTCATTCCCTTTCCTGTGTTGAAGCTGGGTGAGAGGCAGTGACCTTTTTGGCAGGGTTTTGGCTATGAAAATCATGATCTATTTATAGATCCAGCAATATTCTAGTGGGCTGCCAGTATATTTGATTCCCAGGGATACTCCGATCTACTAGTCATCACCAAACATCCCTATGGATTGAAATAGTCTGACCACTAGGTGCCTGAATCCTTTTCATTTGAAGCATCTACCTTGTCTTTGGCAGTCAAGTGCTGACTTTCAGTCCCAGGATTCTACCGAGTCCACTGAGTTTTATGTAAAGAGGGTGACAAGCTCATCTCAAGTCCAAGGTCCAGAGAGTCCCACAGCATTCATAAAGGAATCTTAAATTTCTTGAAGTTATGAGGCAGAAATTGCTTGAAAAAACTCTCTTTCTTCTGTAGTTTCCTCTTCTCAGTCTAATATCTGCTATTGGCAGAGCTTAACATCAACTCAGCTGGTGAAGAAGAAAAGTTCTTCACAGAGTTCAGATCCAGCGTCGTGAAGTAGGGAAAAGATAGGCGGGCATGGCTCTGAGAGACAATAGTCTAAGAGCTTGAGGCAAACCTATAACTGGCATGGATAAGCAGCTTGAAATTGAAGTAAGTAAATCCACTTTTAACTGAAAAAGAAAAAAGAAAAAAAAAGTTTAGGTTGCTCCGTGATTCATAAGAAGAAAGAAAGAAAAAGGAAATTCATGATTAAGCCAGTTGATTTTATGATCATTTTTTGTATGTGTACAAATTATCCCCTTAAGAGTGACATGTGTAGATCACCACTTAGTGGAATTATAGAGATGGAAAATATTTTTTAGTTTTCTAGTCCACTTCCTTGCTGTGGCTCCTCTGGATGACAGGGTATTGATATTAGTCCATTGTATTCAAGGCAGATCCTTTGTTTTGAGATAATATGCTCACATGAGAGTGGAAGAAATCAGTACTTAGTGAGAGGCTAATTAAGTCAAGTCAGTTTTTGTTAATATGTAGCCACCAGCTTGCTAAATAAATAATATTTTATTGGGAAGTATACTGACTCCTTTAGCTCTGGGCATCTATATCTTTGAAATAAAACTTTTGAGGTTTAATACTTTTATGATTCCACACCCATGAAAGAATCTTATAGGATGTCCTCTTTCTACTAAGATTAAAAAAAGTATTTATAAGAAAAATAAGTCAGAAACACATTTCCAGTTACCTGTTTCATCAGTCAAGTGGTAAAGACTGGAAGACAAAAATTTTTAAAGACCCCTGTCACAAGCTTTTAAATCTGAGAATATATAAAGGCAGCGGTGTTCATAGGCTTTATGGTAATGGGTCGGGTTATTGTGTATTCAGATTTTCAAATGCAATTTTTAAATATATGAGAAATGATACTGTCACAGAATTGGAAAGTGTTTAGCTCATTAAAAGACAGAAGTGGCAATGTACTAAATTTCTTTTTTTAAGTTTAAGATTTAACTATAGCACTTGTGAATTTCTAAGGTTTCAAACTTGACTATTTTCACATCCATATGCATGATGTTGTATTTTATTTGTAAGTGTTACCCACTAGGTTTATTTTAAAGTATCTTGTTAACACCCTAGCGAACAGTGAACTTGTCATCTATATGACACAGAAATGTGAAACAAAAGAATTGGTGTAGGGGGGAGGGTGAGAGAAAGAAAGAGGATACTGGGAAAAAAGGCCTATTGGTGCTCAAATATCATGGAAAGATTTTGTGTTCAACAATGAGTGTGAAATTTGGGGAAAAGAAATGTACAAAATACTCTAGCAATTGGGACATAGAATATTCAGTTCACTATATTAAATTGTTTAGTGACTTCAGAATAGAAGAATATTTTTAACTATATTATTGATGTATTTCTCAAAAATTCAGTACCTTCAAAGGGCACATTGGACTCATTATTTAAAAGAAAGAAATCTGAGATCACTGAAGCATTGGTATGGATGACTTTTGACTCAAGGGCTTTAGTTTTGATTAGGCTATTTTCTAGCATTTTTGTGAAAAGAGAAACATTATAGTATGATGACTAATATATTATAACATAAAATTAGATTTCAGTGACTTTTAAGGTATTCTCTTCGGCCGCAATAATTACTCAAGAAGAGGCCTTGAGGCAAACCTCTTTCACTTATTAATATAATTTTTACTGTGATGCCCAGTCATCATCTTTCAGTTTTCTCCAACAGGAGAAAGAAAAAAAAATCCATTTTAAGAAATTGATTATCATCTGTAAAATAGTTTCTTTTTGCAATTTAATTACTTTAGTAATATACTTTTTAACAAGTATGTCAAGTGTCTGTTGTAATAAAAATGTCAATTAGGGATTACATCATCAAATTTTCCATTAAATGGAGGCAATGAGGAGTTTGTATCATCCTTTCACTTTGTGTTATGTTTGACAGAAGGACGACGTGTAAATTGTCTGTATGTTGAATGTAAAGAGTGTTCAGGACCTGTCGGATCTCCCACAGAGGCATGCTCCAAGCACGTCTGAGTCCATTTTGGGACTGAAATTACAGAGCTCTTGAGAAAATAATAAAAAGTGAAACCTTGGTGCAGAGACTTCTCATTTCAATATTTGTCATTTTAAGCATCCCTTATTCTTACCAATGTAAAATAAAAATGCCATACCCACATTTATTATGCTAATCATTTTTCTCCATGGAACCAAAAGAATCTCACAGAAATGGAATTTTTATGGTAACCTCTAGAGAGACTGAAGTGACCATGGTATTTGTTTCCTAGCTCAGAATATATCGATCACTGGCAAAATGAATTAGTATGACTACAACTCAAATGAATTTTATTTCTACCCCCTCACCACCTTCAAGTACTTATGCCATTTGATTGTTACTGCTTGTTTAATTTTCTGCCTAAGACAATGTAAGCTAAGTGCAGGCAGAGTCAATGTACCCTTTGTTTTGCACAGTGTGCATAATACTTAGCACACTGGTGGGCTTATGGTAAGTTGTTTATAGGTAATTGTTAATAGGTATTTGTTGACTTTATGTCTGAGGAGTAAATGAAGACAGAATGCCATGATCACAGCTGCTAAAATGTGTTACGAAAAGGAGGGCAAAAATTCTACATAACAGAACTAAAGCCCACAGGAGGAGTTAATCAAATGATCCATCCTTGACCAAGGGCCAATGGCTGAGCCAGGAATATTCAACCTGCTAGGAAATTCCATAGTTAAGCTATTCACTAATCATCCTTTGAAAAGCACATGTTGAGCACCTATTATGTGCTAGCTCCTGGAATAAGTTCTGTGGCAACAATTCCCAAGAGGAGCAGGTCCCAACTCCCATGACCCTCCCTGGTGGTGTTCTGCAATATTTGGGATATTTTATGTTGTCATGATTGTGCTACTTAGTGGTCAGGAGCCAATAATTCCAGCATCTTACAACTTGTAGGACAGTCCTTTACAGTGAACAGTTGTTCCATGTTCCATAGGATCTCAAAAGATTTCACAAGACGTTCATGTGTCAGATTTCCTTTGATATTTCATTGATTTTAAGATGTGTATTTTATGTGCAGCTGAGAAGGAAGAAATGCAGCAAGTTAAACTATGACACAGTACTTTCACTACAGTTCTGCATAACACATAAATCAGTCTCAACAGCTTTATCTCCTTTAAAATTTCTTTTACCTAGTCTGCAGGATCTACAAATTCTCCTGCTTGTATTGAGGGGCCTACGATAGGCAATTCGTGAACACGTTTTATCAAGAGAAACCGTGAACTACCATGTATTTATGGTGTCTTCCTTTTTGAAAGAAGGTAGCAATAACATGTCCCTTTAGGGAAAAAATGTTGAATAATGGTCATTGTCCAATGATTAATATTGTTAAATTTCAAAATGATGCTCCATTGCTCCATTTCCATGCCTGTGAATGGCTATCTCTACAGCATAATCCTTTTTGCTGACATTTTATATAGTAATTAAACTCAGCACGTCATACCCATCAAGTAGGTAATTCAACTGAAGCGATGGCTCCATGGGTAGCTGATAGCGTTTGCTGCTCTTGACTGCCCCCTGGTGGAAAGGCACTTCAAGAAGCTGATGTAAAGTGAATTCCCTGATTTCAAAGGGGCTATTAAAGCATGTGGAAGCAGTGTACTCAGAGTTCAGAGCCTAACTCCATTTTATTTATGTATGCCAACTTTTCCAAGGATGCAAACACTGTGTCAATCACAGTAAGATTGCCCTTTGTTCAGAACACACCAAGAGTTTCATCATTCTGGGAAATCAAGTCACTGAAATAGGTTTTACAGTAATCAAGTGACCGATAGTGATAGACCAAGGCTATTATGCAGAGAATCAGGTCAAGAAATGTAAGAGAGCTAGAACTGACAGGGTTGCACAGTTGACTACAAGAAGAGAGGAAGCAATGGAGAAAAGGCATTTCAGCAAAGTGGTGAAGACCCTGTCTCTGCCATCCTGTCTGAGTCTGTCCCTCCATGTGGGACTTTGGCAAGCTTCTGTAACGATTGCTGTCCTTCCTGTTCCTTAGAACATTACACGCAAAAGCACATATGCAAAGCTTAATGAAGTGCTTCCTGCAGATGAAGTACTGAATAAATGTTAACTGTTATTATTACCCTCGGGTGATACATTAGGAGAGAGGAAGCACAGCAGAAGACTCAAACTGGAAAGTGGGAAGATCTTAAACTCTGTTCTGGAATGTGGAGTTTGACGTACAGGTTAGCCAAACGATTTCTCCAATAAAGATGATTTACAGGAGAGAAACTGGGCTACACATAGAAGTCATTGGTGTCCAGGTGGAATTTGAAGCTATGGGAATGAATTAGTTTTTCATCTAAGAATAGTGTGTAAAGAAAAGAAAAAAAACCCAAGAACACCAATATTTAAAGGGAAGGGGGGCTATGAAGAAATTAAGAATGAGGAATCAGAGATTTAGGAGGAGAACTAGGGGCAGTACATAAGGAAGTAACACTTTCAAGGAGTATTTCAAAGTTCTCGAATGAGACAAGGCTATTAGACATGTCTATTTGCTTTAGCACCTAAGAAGCGGATGCAATTCATGGTGGTTCAGGGAGCCAGAGGGCAGAAAGATCAGGGCTACAAATGTGAGAAAAGCAAACGGAGCCCCCGAGCGTGGACCGCTCTTTCTAGAAGCTTGTCAGGGAAAGAGAACTGGGTGAGATTTGAGAATATTCACGCATGAAAAGAAGACATTAGAAAGTTGAGAAAGAAAAGAAAATATAGGAGAAAAGGTACACATGAGGAAGAAAGGTCCCTGCACATCTGTTCTTTTCTGATTTTTTTTTTTTTGCCTTCTCAGATACAGGATTTGCAAATCCAAAAAGATGAATTATTTTTCTTAGCACTTACTTCCATAAGATCTGTTTTAAGGCCCTCCTGGGAGAGTGTGTTTTGCCCTGTTCTGTATCTTTTCTCTGTATGTTTTCTTAAATTAAATAACAACATATGCAAAGAAACACTGAGAGAGAAATCTATCTGAAATGACATCACATGTCTAGGCATTATTCTCCATGCCCAGACAGAAATAGCTCTTTTCGATAGCTTTTCCTATTAACATTCCACCTCTAGGAAGAAAAGGAAAGTGCTGAGCCTCACCGTTGGAAAACTGTTTTCTGTTTCAACTTCTCCAAAACGTAATTGGGTGATTTCCTCTGTTTACAAAGGTAGCAGGGTGTGTGTGTGTGTGTGTGTGTGTGTGTGTGTGTGTGTGTGTGTGTTTAAGAGAGACTGGAGAGTTGAAATAAAAGTCTTTCTATAATTAAAGAGATGTTTTTAAAACTTTCAGTAAAAACAATCGCAAACAGAATGCGATGTATTTGATCTCAGGATGTGACCAAAGGCATTTCTTGTAACAAGCAGCAGATGCATTCAGGCCCTGGGAGGTGGCTCCTAGGCTGAGTTCTATGCTCCTGCACTCCTGTTTTGGAGCCACTATTTATAGAACCGGTGCACATACGAGAACCAATATGCTTTTCTGTATCAGCATCTGATTTCTCCCAGGAAATGAAGTGCTCTTCAAACTAAGGACAAGAGCTAGATGATTATTTTAAATAGGTTTTCAATGTATATGCAGCTTGACATGTAAGGAAAAGTTTATTTGCATACATCACTTTGTGAGAGCCGATGAAAAGCCGATAGGAAAAGGGCTTCACAATTCCCAAGCACATGTCCTTCTGTGCAGAAGTACTGTGATCTGTGATCTTTGTGTGAGCTCTGGTTGTTTGTCAGGCACTGTTTTGAATGCATTTAATTTTTTAAAATAATTACAATCTTATGCCATGGATATTAGTACCACCCAACTTAGCAGAGCAGGAATTTGAGATGCAATTAAATGACCTTCCTACATTTTGAGATTTGTTACATGGGATTTAAAGGCACATAGTGAGGAGATCATCTCCCTAGCAGTTTGAAAACTGAGTGATATTTTGGGGCAAAAAAACTAAGATATGAAGAAAATATTCTCATTTAGGGACTCTAGCCATTTGTTCAAGAGTCCTTATATCTAAGAAATTTTCATATTATGTGCAAAACTCAATCAAAGTTCTTATATTCTTTTTGTTATCATTAATGTACAATTACATGAACAACATTATGGTTACTAGACTCCCCCTATTATCAAGTTCCCCCCACATACTCCATTACAGTCTCTGTCCATCAGCATAGTAAGATGCTATAGAGTCACTGCTTATCTTCTCTGTGTTACACAGCCTTCCCCGTGCCCCCCCTACATTATACGTGCTAATCGTAATGCCCCCTTTTCCCACTTATCCCACCCTACCCACCCATCCTCCACAGTCCCTTTCCCTTTGGTAACTGCTAGTCCATTCTTGGGTTCTGTGAGTCTGCTGCTGTTTTGTTCCTCCAGTTTTTTCTTTGTTCTTACACTCCACATATGAGTGAAATCACCGACACCTGTCCCCCTCCACCTGGCCCACTTCACTGAGCATCACAACCCCAGCTCCATCCACGCTGCCACAAATGGTAGAATTTGTTTTCTTCTTATGGCTGAATAATATTCCATTGTGTTTATGTACCACCTCTTCTTTATCCATTCATCTACTGCTGGACATTTGGGTTGCTTCCATTTCTTGGCTATTGTACATAGTGCTGCCATAAACATAGGGGTGCATATGTCTTTTTCAAACTGGTCTCCTGCATTCTTAGGGTAAATTCCTAGAAGTGGAATTCCTGGGTCAAATGGTATTTCTATTTTTAGTTTTTTGAGGAACCTCCATACTGCTTTCCACAACGGTTGAACTATTTTACATTCCCACCAGCAGTGTAGGAGGGTTCCCCTTTCTCCGTTTCCTCACCAACATTTGTTGTTGTTTGTCTTTTAGGATGTTGGCCATCCTAACTGGTGTGAGGTGATATCTCATTGTGGTTTTAATTTGCATTTCCCTGATGATAAAGCTCTTATATTCTGATGGTATTTTCAGTCATAGTTTCACATTTCCTATGTGACTAAAATTTGTTGTTACTTTCCATATCCTTCATTTTATGAAATTGGTGTAGTTTTCAAAAATTGTGGGTATATACACGTATATGTGTATACACACACACACACACACACACACACACACACACACACACACACACACACACATATATATTGCTAAATGTCTAAGCTCTGTTTAAAATGGTACTGGCTGTGAACACCAGATAAAGAATAATTTGATATTATCAGAGTATAAATAATTATTTCCCAAATAAGCACACTTGCATCTAACTAACTGCACAAACTGGGACCTGAATGTTTCAGACCATGAGGCTAAGATGTGGGCTCCTTGGAAACTGAGCACCATGGCACATGGTGGCCACTAGAGATGGGGCCTCTCTCCACTGAGGGGATGCAGCCAGCTTGGGCCTGGGGTTGCTTGCAGTCCAGTGGCATGTAATCCCTTCTTGCTAAGGGCTGTCTGGCGTAGCCTTGTATGACTTCTTCTATGTGTCCAAATCTTTTCTAGAATATTTTTGTAAATGTCTAGTCTCCCAAGAAAGTTTTGTTACTATGTGTTCCTTTTATTTTTATATTATTTTAAACTTATAGAAATGTAAGACTAGTACAAAGAATTAGTACATACCTTTACCCAGACACACCAATTGCTTACATTTTGCCCCATTTACTTTACCATTTTCTCTCTCTTTCTGTTTATTTATAATTTTCCTGAGACCCTTGAGAATAAATATCAGACATCAATCCCCTCTGTCTGAATGACTTCAGTGTGTATTTCCTAGGAAAAAATATACCCTTATATAACCTAGATGACTGCAATTATAAAATCAGGAAACTTAACATTGATACATTAGTATTACCTAATCCATGGCCCATATTCAAATTTTATTCATTATCCCAATAATGTTCTTTATAGTTATTTTCTTCCCAGTCCAGGGTCCAACCCAGGATCTTGTCTCTTTAATCTGGAACTATTCCTTAGTCATTCTTTATCATTCATGACCTTGATATTTTTTAAAAGGATAGACTAGTTGTTTGCTGGAAGTCCTTCAATTTGGGACTTTTGTTAACTCATGATTAGACATTAGATCACGTGTTGTTAGTAAACTAGCAAAGGAATGACATTGTATCTCTGTGGTGCTTCATAGCAGGTAGCCCAAGATTCACTTAGTTTCATTACAATTGATCTCAACTTTCACTGGTCCTGGAGGTGTTGTCTACCAAGTTTCTCCTCTGTAAGTTACTGTTTTTCTCTTTGTAACTAATAAACAATTCGGGAGGCATTCATTGATGATTCTTGTCCAAATCAGTTATTGGATAAACCATATCAATTGTATGTGTAAATATAAATACAAAATTGAATATATACACCAGTTATCAATTACATGATGTTGCAAAATGGAGATTTTCTAAGCCTTTCATTTTAGCAAAGAACTTTTTCTCCCTCATTATGTACTGTTCACTTATTTATTTATATCAGTTTGGACTCATGGATTTTAATTTTATCTAATAGAATGCAGTAGTTACTATCATTATGTGAGGAGATGGGAGAACTCATTTGCAGTCTATGTGTATGTCAAATCATCATGTTATGTGCTTTAAATATCTTACAGGTTTGTCAATGACACTTCAATAAATATGAAAAAAAATATATTTTTAGCATGGAACTTGACTATTTAATATGCATGTAATTTAAATAATAAATGACTTTGAAGCGTGGTAGTTTTGTTGTTTTTAGTTGTAAAACTTTCCAATCTACGGATGTTTATTTTTTTTAAAGCTAGTGTAGTATAAAATTCACCACAATCAATAGAATGATTTTCTTTTAGATTTTAGGTTCTGGTGCATTCACATTAGTCAAACCTTTTGTGAGATTTTCCCATTTTCTCTATTCAGGCACTCACTTGACCTCAAAGAAGAATGGCTTGAGGGGCTAGGAATGAACTAAAATATATGCTGATAATAAGTAGTTGCTCCTAAGTATTGATTATTCATTTTCTTCTATGTGGTTTAATCCTGTGCTATTCCTTTGGGCTCCTAATAGGTCTGCTTTGTTTCGGATATCTTCTGGTTAGTCTCTCTTTGAAAACCCTACACTGTAGTATTTCTCAGAAGTGGATCTTATTTGCATGTGCAGAAATCTACAAATGTATGCCCCGAAGTAGAACTGTGGGCATAAACTTAAGTGTGAACCTATTGATCCATTGCTCCTCATATTGTCACTGAGCAAAGGAGAAATGGGAAAATGTCACTCAGTGCACCCACATACCTCTGCGTACAGTGTTCAGAGGCTAAAGAACCAGGAATCTGATAATTGTGAAATTTACCAGAGAAAAGTGACCTGGAGGAAAATTAGAGTTTGGAGGGACTTCAAGTGTAGATCAGAAGGATGGACACATATATGTGGTGCCTTTTTGACTAGCTCTCTTCTTGGTCTTAAGAAAACAGATGGGGTTGTTAAGAGTGAGGGAAGGAGTCTACTGGGTGAGAGGCATGGAAACAGGACTAAGCTAGGCATTCTGCAGGTCATTTGGGGCTTGTGTTAGTTTGTTCCTAGCCCAAATAAGGCATTCTGTGGCTTGGGGAAATATTTTCCCTAAGATAGTCTAAGTCCTTATTTTGTCCTGTGATATTTTTAGAAAATAACCTTGCCTCTCCATTAGAGAGGTTTTCTTGAGTATGCCAGTTGTTATTTTAGAGGCTGAAAGTCACACCGATGCAGAATTTCAACATAAATGTAGTCTTAAGTAGCTCTTCCTCTTAATCATATTTACATGCTTCTAATGGAAAGAGGTGTTTCTTTGCTTTTAAGTTTAGAGGAATGTTATGTATTTAGCAATGCCTTCAACTCAACCTGCCTGAAATGCTGGTGTTGGAAACACAGCATTCTATAGTTGGTTCCTGCTTATTTGCCAGAATGGCTGAAACAAAAGGTTAAATAAATATCTTCAGGCTGCCTACAGCCGTATAGGGAAAATGAGTCCCTGTGACCTCCATCTATGTCCAGATACTACGGCTTCCATGCCTCCCACACTGATACAACAACCTAAAAAATTAGTCAAATGGCAGTCATCGAATGCCGCTGTCTGGTCTGTGGGTGCATAATGGCTTCCCCGTTCATTGGCTGTGGCCCAGTGACTGAACGTCACACAGCAACAGAGCTTCAGTATGAGGGTGATGAATCCACCCCAATTCCACGGGGCATTGCTCACGCTCATTCGAGGCAGAGGGCCTTCCCCTGTCTTCTACTGCCATCATCCTTTCTCCGTTATGAGACTGTAAGTATTTAGTCACAAGCATTTACTCAGGTAAGCTGGAACTTTTCTTACATAATAGGTTGTGAGTCAATAATTTCCTCATTTTTATGGCCAACTGATACCTAGTTTCAAGTTAGAAGCAAATGTTGATTGATGATAATATATATTAAACACTTGCAAAGTCTGAATGCAGGAGAAAATATATCAAAGCCATGTTTCCTTTCATCTAACAACCCATAGTCTAGGATGGTAAGATAGTCACATAGTCACCCTTCTGCCTTACTTATCCAGTGACTCTAAAGAAGAGAGGCAGTTAGGCTGTGAGTGAAATCGTACCTTCTCTAGTCATTCTTAATTAAACAGCTTTTTTTAAGTAGAAGATATTTGAGAATGTTTTGGGGAGGGGCAATTGATTGTAAGTGGGCCCAAGGGAACTTTCTGGGTGATGGAAATGTCCTATGTGTTTGTTGACTGTGCTTGTGTCTACGTGAGTGAATACATCTGTCAGAACACATGAAACTACTGATTTGAAGTGGATGAATTTTAATGTAGTCAAATAATACTTTGCCTCTAATTTATAAAGAGATCTTAGAAATTAAGATAAAGCCCAACTGATAGAATGCTCTTAAGATTATATGAGCTCACAGAAAATGGAGTATAAATGGAGAAATACATACATATACCAATGCTAGACTCCTCTCAAAACAAAGGAAAGGCAAATTAAAATAACTTGACATACTATTTTTCACCTGTAAGTTTGGGGAGATGATTGATAACAAACACATTGTATAGGAAAACAGGTATTCACACAGTTAACTGTCCGGTGTATAAATTCTTATGAGGGTAATTTGGCAATAACTAAAAGAATTACAAATGCATATACCTTTTGAACCAATAATTCCCCTTTTGGGGAACTTGTCCAACAGACATAATTACCTGCATGCAAAATAAGATATGTGTAACCTGTTACTTGTTAAATTGTTAATAATTGCAGATGATTCTTCAAATGTCCAAAAGTAGGGTATTGCCATGTCAGTTATGGTACCTTCATGCAGTAGAATACTGTGCAGCTGTAAAAATAGGAATGTCTCTATGTTCTGGTATAGACAGCTCTTGATAATTAAGTGAAAAGATAAGGTACACTTTCCAGGAAGAGAGAGTAGATGTAATTTCCCCTATTACTTTCCCTAAGCACAAATAAAAATCCTGGACATTGTTTACATCTATGTAATGAAGCAAACAAAAATCTAAGAAGACTCTGAAAGGTGGAGACGAGGTGCAGCGTGACAGGTAGGCGTCTCAGGGCCCAGGGAGGCCACGGGGGTGAGTGCCCTTGGCTTCCTTTCTGCCTCCTGTGCTCCAGACTTGCTGCTGAAAAGCCGGCCATCTGGAAATGCCAATGGGAGCAGATGAAGAAGCCTCAAGGAAAGCCTGCACTCTCTAGCCTTAGACCAGGGAACGGGCGGGCTTGCATAGCAGAAAACTTCCAGACAATAATGACTCCAGGCAAAGAGCCCAGGAAAAGCTATGGTTCCACCCCCCAGCCATGCAAGCAAAGGCTGAGTAGGGGGCTAGACTTCCATCCCGCCGTCGTCCACCCCTTTTATCAGAGACTCTATACCAAGTAGGGGGCTTTCATCTATGCCAAGGATGAGTGGGGATTAGTAAAAAATTTTAAATTTGCTTATGGGAGGCCTGTTAGAGGATGAAAAGATAAGTTACAGACTGGGAGGAGATATTTGCAAACCACATACCCAACAAAGGACCAGTAATTAAAATACAAAGAACTGTTAGAGCTCAACAATATGGATTTAAAAAATCCAAATATAAAATAGCAAAAAACATGAAGAATCTCACTGAGGAGGCTATACTGAGGGCAAATAAACCCATGCAAATATGTTCAACATCATTAGACATTAGGAAATTGCAGATTAAAACCACAATAAGATGTCACTATGTACCTTTTGAAATGGTTAAGAAAAAACTGGTGACAACACCAAAATCTGGTGAGGATGCACAGACTGAATTACTCGTATGTTGCTGGAGGGAATGTTAAATGGTACAGCCACTGTGGAAAATACTTTGATAGTTTCTCATTAAAACTAAGCATGTAACTACCTTATGAACCAGCAGTGACACTCCTTGGAAACTTATTCCAGAGAAATGCAAAGTTATGTTCACACAAAAGCCTGTTCATAAATGGTTCCTGTGGTTTTATTCTGAATAAGCAAACGTTAGAGACAGACCAGTGAATGAAAACTTCAACAAACCATGGTACATTATGCCATGACATAGGTCTCAGCAAAAAAAGGAATGAACTATAGATACACACAAAAACCTGAATCATCAGAGAATTGTGGTAAGTGAAGAGAACCAGTCCTCAAAGGTTACATGCTACATGATTTTATTTATATTACATTCTTGAAATGACAAAAATTATAAAAATGGAGAATAGATTAGTGGTTGTCAGGAGTTAACGAGGGGGTGGAAATGGGTAGGAAGTGGGGGTGCTGTCAAAAGGACAGCATGAAGGATCCTTGTGATGATGGAAGTGTTCTGTCTCCCACTGACAATGCATCAGTTTCAATTGTACATTGACAATTGTGATATTGTACTATAGTTTTGCAAACATTGCCATTGGGGGGAACTGGGTAAAGGATACACGGAATCATCATAATGCAATCATGTGTGTGTATGCACATACATGTGTGTGTGTGTGTGTGTGTGTGTGCATGCTTGTATTAGGTCAAGGGGGAGTAAGGAACAAGGAGAAATGGCATATCCCACAGTTTAGTCTTTGGGTTTCTAGTCATTTCTGAATTCACTTTCTATCCCAAAGAGCCCATACATATTCAATATTTACATGCCAGACACCATGTAAATACTTTATACATTAGTTAACTTCATACTCATAATAATGCTGTGAGGAAAGATGTATTACTATTATACCCATATTATAGATGAGGAAAATACAGCTGAATGAGGTGCACAACTTTCCCAATCTCATACAGCTAGTCGGGGACAGATCCAAGATGCAAGTGCAGCTCTGACACCACCGTGTAGGCTCCTCACTGTTGCTTATCCGGTAAGCAGCCACGGCACCAGTGATTCTGCGATGAACCACGGGCAGCCTGCCTCCAGAAGGGTTCATGTGGAGAGAGGTATGGACTGGACAGTCCATTGACCAGGTCGCAGTAGTCTGTGTATGAGGCACCGGAGATAATCCTACACGCTTGGGTTGCCAGGAAGGACATGCTTACTTTATAGAAAAAATGAAAACCATTTTGTCAAAAAATTGAACGTGGGAGGAAGGGACACAGGGCTTGAGGCTCTGTACTGGGGAGAAGGACACGGCTGGGCCTGTACCAGGGAAAACTGGTAGCAGTTATCTCTTGGTTAATAAAACAATAGAGAAAGAAATGCTTCTGTTGTTCGGTTCTTCTAGATGTGTTAGGCTGTCATTAGAGAATGAGGAAAAAGAGTGGCTATTTGACGGAGAGGAGAGGTTGGTGATGTGAGTTATATGTGGAAGTGATGATTCAAGATGGTTACAGTGGCTGTTTGTTTAGGCAGCATACTTGGAAGTAAAAGGACAGCGCCAGAACAAACAGCAAGACCAGACCCCAAGTTAGAGAAAAAGAGAAGTAAAGAGAGAGCTGATCACGAATCAAGTCAATGGTAGATTGGTAGTTTTGAAATAGGTCTTTGAAGGAAAATATCAGATGTGCTTTGTGAAACTGTTGAAGCTAGAACGCTTCACAGTGCTGAATTAAATCCGTGCATACTTTTCGGTTACTGTTAGGCTGATCGAAATACCATTTCCATGTCCCCTGCTGCATCTGCCTTCTCATGGTTGCATTTCTGTCGCTGAAAGTGCACTCCAGGGACCAGAGCCCCGGCCGAGGGCCGAGTCCCATTCTGACTCCAACATTAGCCGTTATGGCCTTTTGGAAACTTTAAAGTTGGGGTCTTCCCTTTCATATCCACTTCCTAGGCCTCTTCCCTCTGGGAGGACACACTTGACGCCTGGCCTGCCCGGATAATCGCTGGGGGACCGCCGGTCCCAGCGGGACAGTGGTCGGGGAGAAGCGTCTCTCTCACTGGCTTCAGGGAGTTCGCACACACTGGGGAGAAGCACTCCTTGCCGCGGCCACGTCTCAGGACCTTCACGACCAGGAGTTTGCACACAGGGAAGCTCTGCCCAGGGAGACAGCTTTTGGGTCCATGCAGTCATCTTCAGGAGACAGTCTAGGCCCAAAGAGATCTTCTCAGGACAGTCTCCTTGCTGAGACTTCTTCCTCCGCAGTCAGCCTCCCCTCCATTGCATCGTCCAGTCGCAACGGGAATCTCTCCAGAGCTGAAAAATGACCACCTGATCCATCATTTGGGGGGCACACAGTAGACTTCTGTGGCTTGTTCCATCATTATTTTCCAGTCTCTCACACAATGTGGGCCACTGACACTTAACCAAGAAGAACCACTTTTTTTTATAAGTAAATGATTACTGAGGAAATTACATCTCCTTGACAAGCACCCAACATGGTGGAAAGTTTGGACAAGGAGTGAGGGGAAAGGAAGGCAAATACTGATGCAAAGGCAAATATTCAGGCCTTTCGTATTCTTACTCGTTAAAATTTGCCCGATGAATTACTTTCTGGAAATAAAATTTTAATTCCTCCATGTTAAACCCAATGCTCCTCAGGACCAGGGCATCTAGATAAAATGAATGGGATCTAGATAAAATGAGTTCTAAAAAATGTAATTATTACTTTAAACATCATCTCATGATTATGTTTTCTTAAAAAGAGCCCTTTTCTTTTAAAGAATCATCCTAAAATGTTTACAGATGAAATAAGATGATGTCTGGGATTTGCTTCAAAATAATCCATGTGTGGAGGGAAGGGTAGAGGTTCACGTAAAAGATTGGCTGGGTGTATAACTGTTGAATTTGGGTGATGGGTACATGAGTATTTTTTATACCACTCATTCTACTTTTGCATATGTTTTCATAAAACCATAAAACTTTCCATCATAAAAAGTTAAAAAATATTATCACGTAATGGTCACCCTTAGAGGTATTTATCCAGTTCTTGTGAACATCATCACCCTCCTCAGTATCATCCAAAAGTCCATAGCGACTGTGCATGATGCGTATTGCTTATCCCCGGCCCTTAGGTCGTCATTTAGGAAGCAATGTTGGCAAAAAGTACTAACGATTTTCAAAGAGAAACTCCAGGGAATTCAGTTTGACAAACGAGGCAGGGAAGAATCCATACCACATCCATGTGTGTTTCTAAGGAAACCCGCCCTCCTGGGTCCAGAGACCTACATTTCAGATGTAAGGAAAAAAGTGAGGTACTAAAAAGAGAGCAGGAAGTGTGGACAGAATTCAGTTTGTGTTAGTCTCTATGAACCCTGGAATCAAACCCATGTCAATAGTTGTTTATAAGATTTACTCAGAATTTTCCTGAAAATTCTAGTAAGTGCATTTCAAATGCTCTTCTTCTGCAAAATACCAGAGATTACTGAGTTCAATTACAACTTCATCTAGAAGAGCATCAGCCCTCCCAAGTGTACTGATTTTTTTTTTTTGAGTTGTCCTCCGCTGTTGCACAGTTCCCAGAGGTGCTAGTATTCTGACCAGGTCAGCAGCTACGCTTAAATACAACGTAGGAGCCATTATTATTAGTCCCTGTATAATTTTACAAATAGGTAGGAAAATAGAAAGACAAATAGAATTTATCATCAATCAACTAGGTATGAGGGAATTACACATAATGTTGCGTGCTCAGGCTTGGCACCCAGACTGTCCACTGGATTCTCAACTTCTTTCTTAACCATGTGGCTTTGGACAAGTGGTGAATCTTTTCTGTGTCTAATTTTTCCCCAGCTCTTTCACAGTTTTGTGGATTAACTAAGTTAATATTCATTAAGGATCTAGACCAGATATAGCTCTGCAGTCCTAGAGCTTATAGTCATAAATATGTTTTTAGACATCAATTATAGAATGTTACAGCTGGAAAACAGACTAGAATGTCTAGCCTTATCTTCTCATTTTATACAAGGAGGCCTGACAACATACCGATGTCCAGGCTCCGCCATCAGAGACTTGAGGTCAGGAGTAGGACTCTTGGATGAGTCTAACATGCAGCAGGGAGGAGAACTGTGACTTGAAAGCCACAGAAAACTGCCCTATTGGAGGCTTTTCCGCTTACCTCTAATATCTGACATCTGGATGGAACATTCTGTGTGCTCCCGGCCCTTCTCCCAACATATCAGTGCATCTGTTCTTACTATGTTAAAGCAGAGCAATGCAAACATATAATTAGCATGCTCATCCCTAATATTTATTGCTGTGAAAACCTCTGATTTTTCCAGCTTAAAAATAGTTGTTGCTTTAAAATGCCATGTGTGAAAAGGTCAGCATAGAGGGGAAAACAAGCTGCACAAATCTGAAGCTTATAAAGAAGGGACGAAGCCAGTATTGTTGCTTTGGACAGTAACAATTTTCTGCCATCTAGTGGATAATTCAAGCATATAAACCTTGTCTTTATATTAAGGCATCAACATGATCACAAAGCTATGACTTCTAAGTGTCCTGCTGCTAGAAGGAAATGTTTTTGTGTTAGTAAAACAGTGAGTTTGCCACAACCTCCTCCTCAAATATATTCTTCCATTTTTATTTATTAATGTATCTTTTATTTAGCAAATTCATTGTCCCGTCACTTCCCTTCATGTTATTAAAAAAACTGTGCACACTCACAAAATATAAATCTGAATACAACAGTCCCTTCTTATCCAAGATTTTGCTTTCTTTGGTTTTAGTACCTCAGTCGGTCCTGGTTCTGAAGCAGAGGATCCTCCTTCTGACGAACTGTCAGAAGGCCAATAGCCTAACGCTAGGTCACAGTGCTTCTGCCAATCACCTCACTTCATAGCATCACGCAGGCGTCATCTCACATCCTCACAAGGAGGAGAAGGTGAGCACAGTACAGTAAGATATTTTGAGAGACAGAGACCACATTCACATAATTTTTATTGCACCATATTGTTTTAATGGTTCTATTTCATTTTTAGTTATAGTTGTTAATCTCTTACTGTACCTGATTTATGAATTAAACCTTATTGTAAGTAGGTTTGTATAGGAAAAAACACAGTACAGTATATACAGGGTTTGGTACTATATGCAGTTTCAGGCATCCAGTGGGAGTCCTGGAACGTATCTGCCTTGGGCAAGGGAAAAACTGTATGCTCAATTTCTAAATGTTTGCATACTTACAGACCTGTGGTATAGATACATGTGTTTATAGTTGGCTCTACTTAAAATTTCTCCCTTCTGATGTTGGAGGTAGTAGTGTCCAAGACTATGATCATAGGCTCGGCAGCCAAAACCCCTGATTTAAAATTCAGGCCTCCCCTTCACGCACTGTGGGCATTTGGAGAACTTCATCTCTTTGTGCCTCACTTTTCCCATCTGATAATGATGGTACCTGCCTCATAGGACTGCTGGAGGGATTCAGTCCATGCCAGACACTTAGCACCATTGCTGTTTACATTTACATCAGTATTTACTAATTATAAAGAAGAAGTTCAGAAGTGGCTTGTCCCGAGACTCAATTCAATTAAAAAAATAGACAAGCATGTAGTCAGACTTATTTTATACCAACGTTATATGGAATCCAAACCTGAATAAGACTGCCCTGTTTTCGAGTTAGTGTTCTCATAAATTAATAGGGGAGAATTAACTATAATTCAAAGTACACATAGTGAGTGTGAGACCAGAGTTATCATTAAACAAAGACAGAGGGTAGGAAGGATGTTTTCCAGCTGGAGAAGTTGACTTATGAGCTGTAACTTAAATAATGGATACATTTTAATAGAAATTCAATTGCACAAGTGGAGATGCTAGGGAGGACTCCCCAGGGCGGAGACTATTTTAAGCAAAGGAACCAAGGTGGAGAAAATCTGGGATTTATTTATTTTAGGAGTAATTAATAATAAGGTCGAGCTGAAGGTAAGTTTTCTTCATTCTTATCTGAGTGCCTACTCTGCCAGGCTCTGCTCTAGGTAGTGCACATATGATGGTGGATAGAACAAAAACTCCATCTTCAAGCATCTATATTCCGGTGCAGAAGGAATCCTCAGAGAGAGGACTGAGCACAGAGAGTGGGGCTAGATTTGAAGGGGCTCTAACGGAGAGTCAACGAACGCTGCTGAGTAGGATGGAGCCGTGACCAGGCACTGCTTACCAAGTATTTATTTGGTGGAGGAAGTGTGTAGCGTAGGTAAAAGAATGAGGCCATGGAGGCCTAGGAATGTATTCCAATAGGAAGTAATTTCAAGAATCCAACTGAGTGGCAATGAAGCCCTGCACCACGGAAATGAGGAGAAGAATACAGACTTGCGAGCTATCCAAGAGGTGGAGCAGGACTTGGGACCGGCAGGACATGGGCTTGTGGGAAATGATGTGCAATGAGGTCTCTGGGCTTGCTGCGGACGGAGGAGGCATAGTGTATCCGGCACTGTCACTAGCTAACCTGGCATCATAGGGGGCTGGAGTCAAAGCGCCCCTATACTGTAACCACTGAGAGCAATCATCTTACCTCTTTACAGCTTAATTTCCTCATCTGCACTGCAGGAATAATTAAAAGTACCACCTTACTAGGTTGCTGTGGAAAGCGCAGGCAAGTACTTCTGCAGTGCTGGGGACCGTTGAGCGCTCAACCCTGGAGTCTGTTATGGGCGAGTAAAGGACGAAGGGAGAGTCCCCTCCCCTTGCCTGCAGTTAGCATCAGATGTGTCTGCAGGGGAATTGCTCTCTCCTTAAGGTTCCTGTTATTCACAAAGATGATCATTTTTTGAGGGTTTTTCAAAAATTGTTCCCAGTGAGAAAATGAACTGCAAATTAAAGGACCTTATTTTTTCATTTGGGAATCAAAATATTGTGAGTTTTGATATCATTCTCTTAATACACTGGCAAAGGCCTCATTTTAGCAGCTAGACACATACTTCTTATGAGGCTTAAAGAAAGAGCTCGTAAAAAACCTAAGAATGAGAATTAGACTGAGATTTCAATACCCAGAGTGTTTTATTTCCCTGAATCTCAGGACATTTCCTACACATTTGTTGGCTGTCGACTCCTATACTTAGAAGCCCCAGAGTTTAATATAAAGGCACCATGCAGCAGAAGCTGGTTAAGGACCAGGCAATATGGACTCAAAAAAGTTGCTAGATATTTATTTTCTGGAATTCAACCCAAAGTAACTATGTGGATATTCTGAAACTATGTCTGAAGGGAATGAATACACATTAAGAGATAGAAAACACTGGAACAGGAGAGAGCTGTAACTCTGAAGAAAAGGAGAAGCTTCGAATATAGGCAGTTGTTCTCCAGAGCACCTGAAAATTAGGCATCTTAAGACAGCCACGGGGATGCTGGTTGAGAGAGGTGTGCTCGAGAGATCAGTAGTCTATGGACAGAGGAAACATCATGGCAAATTGAAAAATTCAAAGCAGGTGCTTGAAATCACAGGCGTTGTTTGCAATCTAGCTGGCCTCTCACGTGGGAAACTCCGTGTAAGATGATCAATGCGAGTAGTAAAGGGATTTACCTATTTAATCATGGCTATTGGCAAGCACCATACGGAGAATACTATTACAGCAATAATAGTTTCACAACTGAAATTGGTATCAGTAAATACGTACTGATTATTTGCCAAGTGTCAGACAACTCGCTAAGCACTGTGTTTCTGGAAGAGGAGTTAAGTGCATGATGTACAGGTAGAGAGGGGATGGGAAGGAAGGTGATAACTGACATTTCATAACTTATTAATAAGTTAAATATGTGCCAGGTAGATGTGAAGCAACATGCATATATTTCACATAATATTCAACAGCTTCTTCAAGTTTCCATTACAGATCCCTAATCAAAAATGGGAAAACTGAGGCTCAGAGAGTCCAGTAGCCTTGCCAAATGTCACACATCAAAGAAATGACACAGTTGGAATCTGAACCCAGTTTCACTGACTCTGAATATCATCTGCTTTTAATTAGATGGCCTCCCATTCCTAACTCTAATGTAAATCAAACTGTTTAAAGTTCTCACAGAATTGCAAAAAAAGTTGAAGAATGATGATTACATTTTTCTAAGGGATATTAAGATTTCACATAGAAGGTAAATTTGATCTGGGCTTTAGAGTTTGATTGAAATTTTGACAAGCAGATAAAAGGAGGAGAATTGTAGGCACGATAAAAATGAAAGGGAAATGGTATTTGGGGGAAATGGTAAAAGCCTGCAAGGTAAAAATTAAAAAGTTGTGGCTTTTCTTACAGAGCTTCGACGTAAGGGATTGGGGAGAGGAAAAGCTAAGGTCCATTAAAAAAAAACACAACATTTATTGAGATACATTTTACATATCAGACAATTCTCATATTTCGAGTATTCAATTCAACGATTTTTAGTAATTTTACCAAGTGGGGCAACCACCACCATAAACCCGTTTTAGAATATTTCCATCCTCCTCAGTAAAGATCCTTTGTGTCCACTTAACAATTAATCACATTACCACTCCCAGCCTGAGAAAACTATGAAATCTACTTTCTGTCCCTAAATTTGCTTTTCCCAGGCATTGGGTATTGACAGAATCATACAATATGTGGCCTTTTTTGTCTGGTTTCTTTCACTTCAATGTTTTCAAAGTTTATCCATGTTGTGTTAGGTGATTCTTTTTTGTGCTTGAATAATACTCTTTTGTATGGCTACGCTACATTTTGTTTATCCATTTATCACTGAGTTGTTCACGTTTTGACTATTTTGAGTAATGATGCTATAAACATTTGTGTCGACATATGTTTCCATTTATCTTGGGTAGATGCCTTAAGAGTAGGATTTCAGGGTGGTGTACTGCCAAAATGTTTTCCAAAGTGGCTGCCCCATTTTTACATACCTGCCAAAAATGTATGAGGGTCTCTGTTTCTCTGCATCTTGACAGCCCTTGTTATTGTCTACCTTACGTATCATAGCCATTTCAGTTCACGTGAAATGGCATCTTGGCGTGGTTATAATTTGTATTTTCTTAATGAACGATCGTATCGAGTATCTTTTCATGTACCCAAGACATACATTATAAAGGCTTTATTTGGATAATGCATTAACTAAGATGTGGAACACAGGAAGGTAAGTGGGATTTGTGGGAAGGATAATAAAGCTGGAAGCTGTCTACATTATATTGAGCTGCAGCTGCCTAGAAGGATCTGGAACTCAGAATTTAAGACAGGAGACAGAGATTTGGGACTTATCTACACAGAAAAGGCAATTGAGATCATGAAACTAATGAGTTCACTGAAAGAGAAACTATAGGACAAGAAACTTGAAGACAGAATATTTAGGAATATTTATTTGTAGGAGATAGAAGAAGAATGGTGTACCAGTGACGGAGGCAAAGTTTTAAGAGTCACAAGAGAAACTATTGTCATGGATACCATTGGAAGAAAGATGTTTTTGTGATAGTGTCAATATTTTATTATACTTCTTCACAGATGTTTTCACATGTAAACGGCAACATTGGATTATGTCATGCATGTTTTGTAACATTTTATTTCCACTCAAAAAGGCCCTGAGCATTTTTCCATGTTAGTCTTAAAGTTATTCTTTAGTGGCTGCTTTTATAGTAGTTCATTGCACTTATGTACTCTAATTACATTATTCCCTTTTATGTGGATCTTTTAGTTAGTTTCTTGATCAGGGTTGTTTTCACAACCTTGCAATAAATACTCTAGCATAGAAATATTTGTGTGGCTCTCCAATGATTTCCACAGTTTAATTCTTAGAAATGGGAATTTCTTGGTCAGAGCTTATGAAAACAATTGAAGGCTGTCTTTGTATACATTGCCAAACTGCCTTCTAGAAATATTTTCCTTTCCCCAGCAATGTATTAATGAGCCAGGTGTATTGAACATGAAAAAAAAAATCTCATAAGCGTAAGAAGAATATTTAACATCATTACTATTGTAGAGAATCTGTTTCCAAGATTGCTATGAGAACCTACTGATGAGGACTGCCTGGGAGTATTGTTTTCTTTTTTAAAAAAATTATTTTATGTTGTAAAAAAAAATTGTGTACATTTAAAATGCACAACAGGGAATTGGTATACATAGGCACACTGAAATGATTGCTAGAGTCAGATTTTGAAGGAATAAGGGGAGGCCAACAATAGCAAATATGCACAACAGCACAGAAAGTTGAAGCGATTATTGACTTTGGCTAATAACTATTGTTGGCATCTGAGAGAGTAATTTCCCTTGAGAGTAGGAGACAGATACCAAAGTTCCTGAGCCCACAATTTTATAACAGTTTTTCTTTTTTGGAGTCCATTATTTTGCTTCCTGTAAATGCCTGGTAGCTCTGGAAAATTTTTATTATATAGGGAAAAAATATTTTTAGATTCAATTTAATTTTCTATTTCAGGAATGTCAAATTTTTATCACCACACTTTTTTCTCCATATCTCCTTTATCTATCCTCCCCCATTCATTTCCTGTTTGAGAGCTTCGGTTGGAGTTCTTAGCTTCATAAGTGATGCTACAGACACAAACCAGAGATAGGCTGTCATTCGTATTAAGAAAGAATGAGCCTTTGGGATTCCATGTGTGGACCTCCATAAATATCAAACTTGATTTTTGTTTCTGTGTGTAATGGGAATAGCATTTAAAATCACTGTTCGAGTCATTGAGTGGATGTCTGTTGAGCTCATCAGTGTTCCTCATTCTGAGAATCCTTTGTGGACATCCACTCCATAAATTTATTACCATTCGTGGGAAAATATCTGACCCACATATTCTTTGCTCCTCTGTGATATGGATCATAATTCTATCACAGTGAGCTGTCTTCTTTCTCAGCCACAAGCTATACCGTTCAGTCATTCCAGATACACTAAAACCCTGTTATTTCTTTTATAGTCTCAAACTTGAGCATGAATCTCAACTTTTTTCCCCTCCCTTTTGGCTCCTAATTTGAGAACTCTCTCCCCCATCCTCATATTTAGCAGAGTATTTGGTTCTAAAGCTAGTCATCTGGGAAATTCAGCATAGCCAGAATTCTGAAAAAAAAAAGTCTCTGATTCTCTCTGGATGATGCATGTTTAGTACCTTTAGGAAGCCACAAGGATGTCGATGGACTGAATCCATAGATGGACTCGTTTCTAACTTCTCCTGAGTTGGGTGGTTCACGTGAGACTCCTGGTATCCTTTTGTAATGTTGGCAAAACAAAACCCAAATACAGTAACTTCAGAGAAGTTGTAGGGTCAACTCTTTCTAATGACATCCCCCAATTTTGATAGACCTCCTTTACCTCCCCCTGGGAAGAGGTCCTCGAAGTTCCCACATCACTTCTTCCCAGCTATCCCACTGAGACTTGGGACATTTCTGGTTGAATCATGAAGATCTAAAGGTCTGATGTTTCTGGGGGAAGAGGTTCAGGATAAAAGTAATATCTTAGCAAGTATTATTTCTAGTGATATTCTGACTCTTACATTGAAGAAACACTATTACACAGCATAATATTTATCTTGTGAGTGCCCGTGGGAATTTCATTATATTTCAAAGCCATGCAATTTTTGAAAATGAAATAGAAGTGTTTGGTGAGAGATGTTCTTCCAAATACTTCTTTGTGTAATACATGGCAGTATTAAATGAATTCGTGATCTAATGCAGTTCTGGAAAGAACCTAATGCTTATAGTGTAGATGAGCCAAAATTTCATAAAGGCCTGTGTTGTAGACACAAATTTTGCTTTGGATATAATGTATGAGTTCAAAACCACTAAGAAATTTTATTGAGGTATAATTGACATTTAACATTATGTTAGTTTTCAGGTGTACAACATAATGATTCAATATTTGTGTACATTTCAAAATGATTGCAATAAGTACCGTACATATGAAAAAAATTTTTTCCTTGGGATGATGACTTTTAAGATCCATCTATATTCTCTTAGCAACTTTCAAATATACAATATGAGCTATAGTCACCATGCTGTATATCTCATCTCCATGACTTTTTTTGTAACGGGAACTTTGTACCTTTTGATGCCCTTCATCCATTTTGTCCATTCCCCTCCCCACTGCCTCTGGCAACTACTGATCTGTACCCATGAGCTTTAAAACCATTACGAATTTTAAAAAATCTCTCCAATATAGAAAGAATAAGAAATTAGCAAATGACTATTTCAGTTAAATAGCAAAATCCAATTGAATTCTGATAGAGTATTTTTAGAATCACAGGAATGATAATTAGAAATAAAATGATTCTTCCTAGTTTAGAATATTTTAAAATTTGATCACTGTAAGAAAGTGCACAGATATGGCTCTCCTAGTTCAATGGGAGAGGCATTCTTATTTGGGTCAGACAGAATTCAATCATGTTATTACTCTGAAATGATGACTGTATAATTTGGGTGTTGTAAAAATGGGTGGGACAAGAAGATAAAAGTAATCATGCCCCCTTATATAATAAACGTTGAAATGCTACAAAGTCATCTCATACATGCAGAGTTAATGTATAAACTAAATCTCTAAAAACAATTTGAGAAATATGTACCAAGCAAATTTATTCAGTACAAGAAACTCCTGAAAATCACAATTTGTAAAGCAGGTAAAAATGGTATTAACTGAAATCATAAACCTTGTATCTATAAATGTATTTGAGAATAATGTATGTGCTCAATTACATATACCTAAAACATACTGTAACGATCATTTTCTCATTTAGAATATGAATTATTACTGATACACAAAGTGGATTTTAAAAGTCCTTTTTTTCTTAAACTCAAAAATGTCGTTACTATCATCAGACATATGTTTAATTTACAGTAACAAATTTTGCAGTGATTTTTAAGCAAGGCCTTTTGTGACAATGTTACCATTTTTACAAAGGTTGGTCAATCTTTTACGCCATCGTAATTTAATATTTCCTTTAAAGTTTTAGTAAGTTTTGAACCCATGATAACAGCCCTATCACACTTCACTGAACTGTTCCAATATTACATGTTTATGATTTTATTAAGTGAAAATTGAAACCTTGGTTCTCTACCTATTATCACAGACACAGACATCCTTTTCTGGACTTTTCTTTGTCATCTTTAATTCTAACATGACAACATAGAATACTTTGACTAGTTGGCTTGCATACTCGTCTCCAGCAGTACATACAGCTCTTGTTGGCTTGCATCAACAAATGCTTCTACCTTTTTGCTTCTGGGGGCACTAACGAGATGTCTTACTGCATAAGGAGACCTGGCCTTTGGAACTTGCCCTCTACAGTTCTAGGTCGAATCATGAGCACAGTGGTCCTCAAACCCTGCCCTGATGCTTTTTCTCTTCTATTTAAGAATAGTTCGTAATGTTTTACTGCCTCATTTAGCTAATATAAACAATTTTTCCTAAGATTTAATATTCTCCCTTCATCTGACCTTTTCTCTTCAAGCAATTGCATTTCCTGTTGCTCTTTGGCACGGTCTTCCTGCTACTTCCGGGCCATCTGGTTGTTATTGACACACAGACAGGATTTGCTTCTGCTTCTCTGCCTGCACAGATGTAAGTCCTTGAACCACTGGGAGCCCACTGTGCCCTGAGCAGGTCCCCTCCACCTGTGGGCAGGCCAGTTAGAGAACTTTTCTCTTTACTGACCTCAGATCAGCTATACTATGTAGTATAATATTTTTACTCTTATCCGTGTGTGTATGTAAGTCTAATGAAGCCTTCTGAGCTGTTATGCATACGTGTGTTAGTCTACAGTGGCGCCTTTTATAAGTTGTAGGAAAAGATCTCTGTGAGTGGCACTCCCACATTGATGCCCAGGTCTACCCTCCCACCACCCAGACTCACAACAGCTTGCACTCTAACTTGGCACATAGTGTATGTTGAATACATATTTGGAATGTGGCATTATGTATAGGCGAAAGTACATATATTTAAGTACACGTATCGAAGGATGACAAAATCTCTTTATCTTGGAAATGTTTCCGTGATTTTAATTATACAGATAGAATGCATGTCTGATCACTTTCATAGTCGCACCCCACCCCATCGAAGGCAAAATACCTAAACATGACCAATGGTTTAACTAAGAAAACATTACATTTTGTATACTTATCTATAATGAGTTAACTGAAGCAATGTTGTGTGTCTATCCAGACTTAGCTTGGTTTTGCATGTATGTAAGGCACTCCTGCTTCTAGATCATAGACCATTTGGTACAGTGAGTTCCACATATGCAATTTCACAATGCAGGAAAAATATTGATAGTTTTGCCTATATTTTACAATGTGAATATGAGAAAATGACAAAAAAAAGACAACTATATCTTTCAAAGAGCCTATGTAGTCTGATTTTTCATTAATATCTCTAAATTGTTAGCATCTCCAAATGTCCTTACAGTTTAAACTGTTTCAAAAATTGTGTTTCCATAACAATTTTAATTGAATCTCCTGTGATACTATTTTAATCATTGTAATCAGCCACAGCATGTAATTAGATTTCAATCAGAACCTTTAATGCTTATGCAGTAATCAGAGTAGACAATTATAAAAATATTATGTCTGTGTGGGTTTCTTCTCCTGACCTCCCTTTATCCCACCCAAGTGATGCTACAATGGTGATAATTCACTGTGGGGAACCGAGGTTGTTTTCCATTTGTCCCACATAACATGGAAAATATTGTCCAGGGGCAGCTAGGTAGAAACATCATCAATTGACATCTGGTTGAAAGATATACATATGGTGGTAGGCTTTTCCCTAAGGCTGTTACTTCTCTTGTGATCAGTAATTGCTGCTCATTTGTAGAATGTCTGCTTCTGGTTGGGAGTGCACCTCAGGGTCGTGCAGGAGCTTGAAGCTCTGGAGCCTGGTTAGCATGGGGTGCGGCAGGTGGCACTGGGTGAAGGAACAGTGGGGAAGGTTCATCTACAGCCTGCACTGCTCTATTGTACTGCTTTGCAGGTCATGAGTTATCAGCAGTGAATTATTCTTTTTCGGTTCTTATTATTACTAGATTTCTTTAAAGCCCACTTTTATGTCTTCCTATTAATCATCTGTGTAATTTTAGAAGGCAAAATGCATGAGGCTCAGAGCTAATCATGCATTCTATTATGCCTTTAGATATCTGGATGAAAGTCATGTTCCAACACTCAATCCCTTCCCTAAAACTCATTTCCACAAGCGATGATTTAAGGATCTATTTACTTTAAAGGTTTGTCTTTGGGGACAATGATTATCCTGTTTAGCTCTTTTGAAAGAACAGACTTTCCTTTCATGGAATCTGTAAGTATTTAGAAAAGTCACTGTGGGTTTTGAAAATGTTAATACAAAATGTGTTGAAACCTATGCTTTGTTTTCCCTAGGTAGAAAGGACACCTTTATGCCTATGCAGAGTATGAGAGAGACGTAGCATCCATAATTCTCAGACTCCATGGGTTAAACACAGGAACTAACCAGCTGTAGAAGCAGTGTGGATGAGGGCAAATCACAGCTTTGCTTTTCAACTCCAAAGTCAGTATGTGTGAACAAAACAAGAATGAGAAAATGACAGAATTCTTAAATGTGATGTTGATAATCAGTTTTTCCTGATAAGTTTGGTTCGTCTGCCATTCATAGGCAACCTATCATGCATTATATAACTAGCTAGCCAGGAATGCAAACATCAGTCTTACCTACATCTTTCTATTTGATTTCTTAATTTCCTTTTTACTCTGCAGTGTTGACAAACGTCTCCAGTAATAACATCCAGGGCTTCTAGGTCTAGGTCATATACTTGATTACAATAAAGAGATATTTTGCTATGTTTCTAACAGTAGGGTGCAGTATTTTGCAAGGAGAGGTGCCTTTGTGATTTAGTATATATTCATTTGTGTTAGACTGTGCCTTTTTTTAGCTTTTATAATACAGTTCAATCAGAATGTGTGCAAAAACTCTTCCACTATAAACTCTACATTAATATTTTCTAAACTAAAATGAGAAAAACTACTTCAGCCGAGTTACGGATTTAGTGAGAACAAAAACAACGTGGATTTCAGATGGGGAAGGACGGTCTACTTCTAGATGTCAATGTCCATCTCAGAGCCACATTTGCGGCAGAAAATTTCCTTGTCCTGGGTCAGGAAGCCTTCTCCCACCAAGGAGACCGGGCACCTCGCACAGTTAAAGCACTCGCTGTGCCACTGGCGGTCTTGAAAGCAGATGAACTTGTCACCTCTGAGACCTGCAAAGGAATTGGAGAAAGGGAATTATCTATTCTTCCCAAGGACTGGGTGAGCATTCTATCAGGTACTGTTCTAGGACCTGGAGGTACAGCGATGAGAAAGACTCAGGTAGACGCAAGTATCCTAAAAAAATAATGCTGGCACCCCCCGTGGCCATGCGTCCTTCTGAGAATGTCACCCATAGGCAGGTGAGATCCAGCCCAATCCCCACCTAAGTTTTTCCATAATCTACAAAAGTAGGAGGAAGCTGGGTTTGCAAAGCATGGATTTTTTGGAAACAGATGAGGATTGCCTGGACAGCTGGGGAAGTGCAGTGAGGTGCACTGGGAAGTGGGCACAGGCTTTGAAGTCAGTGATACCTGAGTATGAATATCTTCCCTTTTTCTCTTTGTGACCATGTTTTCATAGAAGCAAAATTAAGGTATAATAAAATAAATGTGTGCCTCCTAGCTTGGTGTCTGATGTTTTAACAACTTTTAGTTTTCTTCTCTTCCCTCTTTTTCCATGTTTAATTTTACTGAGGATAAAGTCCTTTGGTCATATTATGGTTTGGGATACAATTTCTAAAAGCCCCAAAAAGGAAATCTCATGCAGACTATCATGTAGCTAGCTTAAGGTGACAACATTATCATCTTGTCCAGAGACAACTTCAGCCTAGGCTTGTGACAAACCCCTGTGAATCTGATGCCCCCAGCCACCGGGACCATTCTGCCCAAAGGTCACTCTCTAGGAAGTGATTTGTCAGCTTACTTCACATCAACTGGGGCTTCACTTGAGCCACAGCATTTCTAAGAAAGGTAGTAGAATTCAAGTCTTCAAGAAATATAGGGATTTCTATATCCCTAATATGTACCCAGGGTACAGTCCAAGGAATTGATTTTGAAGTTTGCAGAAAAGGAGAAAAGGTATAGGGATCAGGACAGATTGGGATGCCCCAGGCTTGCATCCTTGTTTATTTGCCAAGGTTTCTTAAGTTGTCTTTGTGCTGTGACTTTCCTGTGATTTACTTATCATCCATAGAGTGGAGCTAAAGTTGTTCATGTGCTGATTCACATATAATTTTCAAACATTCTTTTTGGAATGGTAAAGCCAAAAAGGTGACTGAACCTTCCATTTCAGATAAACTGTCCTTACACATGCTAATGAGCCCTTATTTCCATCCTAGAAATGTTATTTGATGTCTTTACATATAATTTACTGGTTCAATGATAATTTACATGAAATCCCTCTACTTTGCTTGATTACATTTATAGCTTGCTTATTTATGATGCTATCATCATTACCTTCTAATAAGAGTAAATCAGTAATGAACCAATTAATTTCCTTAATGTTATTCAAAACATGAATATGCTGGCTGCAAGAATAATGTTCTATATATACGTAAATCATCCCTGTTCATAAAACTGATTATTGCACATCTAGCCTTTGATGCTCAAAGTTTTTCTTGGTTTTGTTAGTATAAAATAAAGCTTGTACAAATGGCAAATGTAAAAATAATTCTAGAATTTTATAAAGAAAAAAATAGAAGCATCTGATAGCAGAAATTTAAGAAAAACTTGACTCAACATGTGAGATGGTTGTAAACTGTTTTTAGTTTTGGAAATGTTTATGCCCTCAGGTCCTGAAGGTCTTCTGCAGTAAGAAAGTCATCTAGGAAATGGTTCTCTGGGACACGGTTTTATCTCGCGTCATTAATTCTTGAAAATTTGGTAGAATAGAAAGCTAGCATTTTTGGAGCTGCCATTTACTGAAGATGGGTCAGTCCCTATTCCACACCCTTCACATGTGTTACTCCGTGTAACTCTCACCTCCTCTTCATGGGTAGTTATTATCATCAGCCCTACCTGGCAGATGCACATTGACATAGAGGTTCAACCACTTGTCCAAATCACCCAGATGGTGAGTGGCGGATCTGAGATTTAATCCTAGGCCACTGGGTTTCAGAGTGCAGGCTCTTAATATCACCCAATTAAGACTGAATGTATCTTTTGTAAGGAACATAACCAGGAACATTAGCATCCCTTTCTGAAGACATCATAACGTTTAAAACTTTTACTCAAAGTAAATTGAAATGTAAGAAAGTTAAGGTGTGACTCTTTCAATCCCTCCTTTCACAAATAAGGCACATGAGTTATTTATTCAGGGTCACCCAGTGACAAGGCCAGAGGGCAGAGACAAGGTCAGGGGCAGAGACAAGGTCAAGGTGTTTACTCCCTAGCTGAGAGCCTTCCACACTACATCAAGCCATTTCATTTATCCCAGAAAGTTTAAAATGTTATTCCCATCTTAGAGGAGGAGTGACTTCAAGTGAACCAAATTCTTTGTGACGGGATTTTTAAAAATTACATCTGGACACTTATAGACAGATTTGGTTAATGTAAAATGTATTTTGAAAATAATCTAACATTGTTTCTTTGGCTGAAATATTGCTTGCTTAAATGTGCAACTTTCAGAAGATAAATATATGGCAGTAGGAGAACTCCCAATGGTACATTAGTTCAAAGAACTTAATTTTAAAGAAGATCTACTGCAGAGCCTAAATATATATAAGAATCAGATCAAAAGATAATAAAGTGAGTTGGAAGTTTTGGCTGGCATTTTAGTCTTTGGTGTCTCTTTATCACAGAGCCCAAAGAAGATTAAGATGATTTTCAAAAGACTGATTATTGTAAATCAAATACATAATCCTGTATTTGGATTACTTTTGGGTAAAATCTTTGGTTCCTGATCATCCTTATGTTTCATGCAGTGCAATGTGGTTTTCCTGTCTGAATCCGACTAAGCTGGGCTCAGTGATTCTTGTGAAACAATCCATCAGAAAAAAAATCACTCAGACACATGAATCTGTGATGAATCAGAGTCGAAATTCATCACATTCAGGGCTCATGTAGGCTCTCTGAAGATCAGTATTAGCCATTTGGGTCCCTAGAAAGTTTTCAGACCCATTTTGCATTGTTTAATTTCCTACTTCCCTTATGGAAGCCCCCCTTTTTTCCCTGACCAGTTCAAGAAAAATTGTTGAATGAATCTTTTGAATCTATTGGACTGTGATTGCAGATTCTACTAAGAGGTTTTGGAGATCCAGGTACTGCTGTATTTCTGGTCGTCCCATTTTCTAACTAAAACTGGTAGGGATGGTGGCTTATTCTCTTGACTGCAGGAGCGGGCAGATGTGCAGAAGCAGGAGAGCAGAGTAGTTAAGGGCCCAAGCTTTGGAGGCCAATAGTCTGGAATTGCCAACTCGAGCCCTTGAAAGGCGTGGGGAGGTGACATAGCTGAGTGATGGAGACAAGGTGTGAAGAACACAGAGGGCTTATCCTACACAACGGGGCAGCCACAGAGATTGATATGACAGTGAGCCCCTTGGGGGAAGGGGAGGGCAGTCTGCTAACCCCCGGCAGGCTCTTCATTTACTTTTGGCTGCAGAGGTGTCTTTTATGTTACTTGCTTCCAAACATGTGCAGGCCAAACAAAACATGCCCGCCAGCCAGATGCAGTCTGTGAGCCAGTGAGTGATTCTAAAAAGCATGGTGCCCTGTGCAGACAGACAGGACCGTGCTCCCATCTCTGTTCATCCAGGGAACATTCTACCCCCACCGCCCCCCTTGCAAGTCAGTGAAAGCCTGCCATGCTGGGTTTGCAGGGCACTCGTTTCTTTCTTTGAAGATGTGTGAAGAAGATCCAACTTTCAATTTTGTGATATATTTGAAGATGGAGGAGAGGAAAGACATGAACTCATCTTTAATTCTATGTAGCATAAACTGAACTGAAAAATGAAAATATGATCTAAGAATTCTAGGAATGGGGAATGGAAGTACAGTTCTGCCACATGATGCAGTGGCTATAAATCACCTGCAAGAAGAGCTAGCTATTGGGTTTCTCCGTGTCATGCCAGCTTCAGTTCTCTCACTGTAACGTTAGCATCTTAGAAATGTCTCTGAAGAAAATATAATACATTTTTGTACCTTGAAAATCTACTTACTATGGGTCAGTTTACCACATATGTACAGTTAACCCTTGAACAGCAGGGGTTTGAACTGTGCAGGTCCAGTGACATGCAGTTTTTTTTCAATAAATAAAACAGGGAATGTTCTGGAGTTTTGCAACACTTTGGAAAATGTTTTCTCTGGCTTACTTTATTGTTGGAATACAGTATTTAATACACATAACACAAAATATGGGTTAATCAACTAAGTTATCAGTAAGGCTTTTGGGGAACAGTAGGCTATTAGTAGTTATGTTTTGGGGAGTAAAAATGTTTCAACTGTTTGGATGGGGTGTTGTGTCCCGCCCCATGATATTCAAGGGTCAACTGTATTTTCAAATCTTGTCACATGTATTTAGTTCCTTCAGCAGAATGGTATCATTATATTTCATCTATTCTTAATCAAAACTTTTTGCAAGTGAACAGAGAGAAAAAAGAATAATACATTTTTTAGAAGCATCTTAAAGTTTAATTCCTGACCAATGCTACCCTTATTATCATAGCTTCAGATTTTTGTACAATACCTGCATTTAATTAAAACTTTTTCTATTTTAAGGCTCCTTCATCCTTGTTTGAAATTAAGCAGGATTTTGGTTTATACATATCCGTCCCACTAAAATCCTGGAATGTCTGGCTTAGATCAGGCCTCCTGCTGGCGGTCCTCTCTGGACTCTCAGCTCACCCTGTTCTTCTCCTCCCTCTAATTATTACTTTACATAAGTTAGTACCATTAGGTTGAGTATTAATTACCTTCTACAGAGCAGAGCTATGCTAATTACACTCCATATTTGCCTTGAGGGGTTGTGTAGTATTTGTGTTTAGATTTGGGTACCCATGTGTGTTTATCTCAAAGGGAAACATGAGGGAACGTTCATCTAATTTTTTACTTGCATTTCCTGCTTGACGCCATAGCATTCACATGGCCCTGTGGCCTCCTGGTAGGACTGTCCTGAACTGAAGAACTCACCAGTAATGGGTTTGGTGCAGGCTGCACACTTCTTGGCATAAAGGTGGTCGTAGCAGTCCAAGCAGAACGGATAATCATCCCTGGACATAAACTCTTCCTCACAGAGCTCTTTCCTACAGCCACTACACAGAAAACACTCTTTATGCCATGGCTGGTCACGGAACGTTATCCCACCTGAAGTTATCACCTGCCGAAGGATCACAAAAAAGTCAGTGACCATGGAAACCATCACAATTCAGGCCCTTCGTGTGTCCCTTCCATGTCCGCAAGTGGTCCTTTTGCTACTCTACCGCCTTATGTCAGGATGTCTTTTTCCTGTGATTTGTTGAATCAATATGAGAAGCAAAAGGCTACAGGGGTGAAGTGGAACTGGCGAGAAATATCCTAATTTTTCTCCTACAGTGGAGCAGAAAAGAGGCAGGGCCATTAAGGACTCAGGAAGATGAAAAAGACGTCAGCTCTGGATTCCTTGCCTTGTCTTTCTCGAAGTTTCTTGTTGGTCTTCAAAGACCTTCCACTAGAGCTAATATGTTTTCGACACTATATTCTTATTTTCATGCCTAACTTTTAAGGATGCTGAGAAGAAGCAACTTTTCCCTGAAAACTTTCCTCCGGCAGTAACAATGGTGAATGGAATTGTTCAGCACCATTATGTGCTTCAGCCCTCAGCCCTGCGTTAAGGGATGACCTGTTCAGGATTCTCCACATGCCAACACAATGGGACTATCACCTTTCCCTGTTTAGAGATGAACTGCAACTAGAGTTAGAGGGGTTAAGTCACTTGCCAGGGTCACACAGAGCTGGCATTCAAACGCACACAGCTGGATTTCACCGCCGGCGTACTTAACCAACTTAACCATTAACAGAATACCCAGGTGTGGTTACTCTGCACTGAAAGGCGGTTAAGACCTTGTTGAATGAGTGAACAACCACCGAGGGAAAACATGTTTGGAAAGCAACCGCAGTACTGTATCTAGCGCCGATGGAGTGCTGTGGCAATGGGGTCTTTAGCTTCAGGACTTAAAGTGACAAGCACTGTTTATACATTGACATCATAAAGTGTGGCATGCCAGGGTTTTGTCAGAGATGCTTATTATTCCTCTATAAAATAATATATATTTTTAAACCAGTGTAATCCGTAGATTCTACATTTTAAAAGACTGATACATTGTTGTTTAGAATCAGATGGATAAATATTGGACAACTCTTCTTGGGCAGCAATTTTTAAGTCATAGCATTTTTCAAATCCATGTCTATTGTGCTCCTGGAGTGGCTGTGGAATTTGAAATGGGTCCATGTATGTGTCTTCTAATGATTGAAGCAATGTGGTATCTGAGGTGGTTTCTGTAATATTTGTATCCAAATTAATGAGATACAGAAAATGTAAGCCATCTTATTGCTGACAACCTAAAAATTGCTGTCTGAGATAGAAGTTTTTGAAAAGATTATTGTAAAGACATTTTTAAATTTTTCAATAAATATCTTAAAAGTTGAGGATGTTTGATAGAAAAATTATTTCTTCTGAAAGAAAAAAAGTATACTATTCTAAAGAAATAAATGGGAAACATAATGGTGTGTGTGAACGAAAGCAATTTAAAACATTCCCCTACTGACTTCAAATGCCTTACCACAGGCACAGGAGAACTCAAGATTCCTTCGACTTCTGTGGTCAAATGATTAATAGGCAAGGCTTAAAAGATTCAAAACTTGAAAAATGTATTCACAGCAAAACAGAATTGGATATATACCCCAAAGACTGTTAATTAGGGGGAAAAAACTCTGAAACATTAAAAACAGTTTGCTTATTATTATGTTCCTTTGAAGAAGCAGACAGGCTAAGATGAAGTCTGGTATCTGAGCTCTGTTTCTACCACTGACTGATCCCAGGATTTAGAACAAGTTTCTTTGGCAAAATGGAGGCTTAATGATTTTGTACTCAGTCAACATCAGCCAGTGGATTGCAGAATACTCTGCTTGAAACTTCAGGAGTTTGATTTCAAAGCCTTTGTAGTTTGAGCTTACCTGCTTTTTAGTAGAAATCAGTTTTAGTTTCACAAAATAAAGTCAATGGAAAAAGTTCCAAGGGCCTGGTTGTTGAACAGTTTTTGCCCATATTATTTTCTTGTATATTTGTTCTTTGGTTTGGGTCGAAACAAATCATTTTTCTTCAGACTGGACCACCTTGGTCAGAAACATTTATATCCAGGTTTCTTTAAAGGACTTGTGGTTTTAAAAATTAAATAGAAAACAGTCTGGCATGTTGTGATCTGTCGGCCACCCAGTATAAACATTTCATAAATTTTTTGTGAATTCAAATCATGTCCTAAATATAGGACAGGCTCCTATAACCTGGGAAATGCCAGGGCCTCGGCCTCACACAGTGTTCAGCACCAATGTACTAGAGAAATCCCTCCTAAAATATCTATAACATCAGAAGAAACTTTATATTGTGCGTCCAATAAATGATTTTAACATAATTCCCACACATCTCTTTACTCTTTTAGTGTAAGTTTTTAAGAGACATTGCACCTAAAAACGGCCAATGTAGTTGTCCCTCATAATAGTGAGATAAATCTTGTTTTTAAGTGAGATAAATTTTATTTCCAGCATGAGTTTCTAAATGCATTGACTTTGCTAATTCTTCAGAGCTTGATATGTCACAGGGTCATAGGGTCTGACTGTTGCCTGTAAAGTCATTTTCCAAGTCAGTGCCTCTGGTGGGCTAATGGCCTCTCCAGGTGTAAGTTGATTCATGTCATGCTATTACCAATTGTAATTTTTGGCCATTATTATAGTGTAACTCACTAATTATCACTTAGGACTTTGTTGGTTCCTCCTTAAATGCAGTTCTAGTATTTTAAATATATGTAGGAAATGACTGTGTGTGCATGTGTGTTTGTAAATGTATTTGTAGAAATAGGTAGTGAGACGTCTAGCTGCCCAGATGCAAATATACAAATGGTCTTAAAAGTTTTGCCAAAGGAGTCTATCACTCAAAAATGTTTAGGAACTACTGTATCAATCCAGTATATTCTCACGATTTAGATTTCTGATAACAATTTAGAGTGTTATTTTAAATGTATGATGCCTGATAGGTCAACAACATACATATCAGAATATATATGATGTTCTTGGGCAACATCATACATATTTTATGGAATACAGACAGGTTTAATCAAGGTGACAGAGGTGAGTGACTTTTTGACATACAAGCTTAGAGGATATAGGCGCCCAAGTTAACAGGTGCTAAATGACACTCTGGAACAGGAAGTAAAGGAAACCACTTGGAGCTCTTAGTCTTTTTTTTTCTGTCTTTCTGTCTAATGAACTACCCTTACGATCTCATCACTCTCTTAAGCCTGCCTATCTACCTTTAGAAATACAAAAGCTTCAAGCTAAGAAGACATTTGTGTGGCTGGGAGATAATGTGAAGAATTAAGCATCCTGGTTAAATGGGTTCTCTTGGTCACTCTGAGAGACAAATCCATATTTCCCTGAAACTAAATGGATCAAACTATATTCTAAGAACTATTTTGTATTCAAAGAGAGACGTGTGCCTTCTACCAGAATACATGAAATCTTGCATAACAGCTGTGAATGGAATATCAAATCACTTGAGATATTAGGATATTAAATTCATGTTCTGGGTGGAGTTTTATGGTGATAAAGATGGACTTGGTCTGGAAGGTTCCACAAACTCCATCCTCTTAGATAATTACCTTCTTACAAAAGCTGCAGTAGTGAGAAAACTCCTTCTCAAAACACGGCACACAATAATTGCCACTCTCTTTGGAAATCAAAGGTTTGGTTCCTATTGGTTGTCGGCAATGCTCACACACAAAGCAGGTTTCGTGCCAGTAGTTTCCCTTAAATTCCATCTTACGGGAACCTGTACCCCAAAAGGAAGAACCTGTTAGTGCAAATCAAGCATAACTTTATTTTCTTTTAAGTAAAGATATGTCAAATTACTCAAAAAATGTATTGTAAGTTAAGATGATAAGCTCATTGTTAGTATAGAAAAATGGTGTTTCGTTGGTTTCCAAACTTTTTATTTGCAAAAAGAAAAAAACAGGTAGAGTTGAGACATGCTGGTGGCGAATCACTCTTTTACTGAAAACTCTTGTGCTGTGCAAGCAACACTTTTGAGATGTGGACATACTATAAATGGAGACTCTAAAAGGCTGTGTGTGGTTTAGATAAACTGGGCCATAATAATCATTGCAGGGGTATTAGGATGCCTGGGCACAAACGCCTGAGGTTGGTGTTGTGTAGTTATGGTCTCCTAAAAATCTTTGAATCCAATATAAGAAAATGCAAAGAGCATGTTCTTATGTCGCTGTCTGTGGGGACTGAGAGGAAGATCAAAACCAGGAGAATTAGTGCTTGCCTGCAAGTGCAGCGTTTAGCATGAATCGTTGTCTTCCCTGGGAGAGAATGAAGTTGACTGACCCACCAACCAGTCTGCGCTGAGCTGCAAAATGATGGTCGGCCCCATTGTCCTAGGATGGATTCTGCTTCCGATGCCATCAGTTATGCTTAGGACAGGGTGTTAAATGCAGTGTTCATATTATTGGTATAGATTTATTTTTATTCTTTGGCTCAGATTCTCATTCAAAATGTCTCTATGAATTAGGTGTATGAACATCCAAAGAAAACTTTAATTGAACCCATTCAAGACAGAAAGAATAATCTTTTTATTTCTAAAGTACACTGAATGAGATGGAGAGATAGCAAGAAACACGTCTTTTGCAAAAAGCAGAGAAAGCTTAGCTCCGACAGTCTTCCCATATTTGGGCTGAATTCAAAGCATTGCCCCTTCAGTTCGAGACTGGAGCGATTTTGCTCGGAACTTACCAGGCATGATGGTCTTCTTGCAGTGGAAGCACTTGGAGGAGCACTCGCTGGAATAGCACTCCGAGCACAGCAGGCGCTCATCCTTGGCAGCAAAAGGTTTTTCCACCAGGGAGTGATTGCATTTGGCGCAACTGAAGCATCCTTTGTGCCAGCGCCGGCCTTTGTAACAAAGATCCTAAGAGACAGCAAATAAAAGTTAATTAAATATGTTTGCAACAAACAGACCATTTTATAAGACAAAATGGAACACTCTGGGGGCTCTGGTGCCAGTAGGTTTTGCTGGTAGCTTGAGGGAGTGTTGTTATTGATACCATTTCCCATAAAGAGGAGACTCTTCCGGGCTAATTAAGAGCTAGAGCCTGGAGTTTTCTTGGTTACTAAAGACACATGAAAAATAAATAGGCTCTATCCTATTTCTTCAAATTTTCTCTACCTTTTATAAACTATAAGACAGGATTTTCATGAAACCATTTCTATTTTTAGGTTGTAATATGCTATTACTGTTGGAGATTTAACAAAATCTCAGTGCCATTTAAGTAAAACAAAGGCAAAAGGAAAAGGAGGAAGAGAATAAAAAGGGAAAAATACAGTAACATGCCCTGTGGGAGGGAATGGACTGGAGGTATGAGAGGTATCTGGGCCCAGTGAGTTTAGTGGGGATGCTTTGAAGTCAGAAAAAGATTTTTGAATCTTTACACCTCCAATTATCATACTTATTTATTAATTTATACTCTTGTTATTCCAGAAATAACTCAACATTTTAGTTGTGTAACTTTGAGCAAATAAAAAATAACTCTTTAGTCTTTATCATCCTAAACCATCTCCTAAGAACACCGTGAGGATTTTATATCTTATATTCCGTAGTGCTAAGCATAGTCCTGGAAGTTGATTAAAAGTAACTTTGAGGGTCCTTATACCCAGTAAGTAGCAGAGCATCAGAGTACTAACAGTCAACACCAAAGGCAAAGAAGCCTTCACATGCAATAATTCTGTGACGTGCTACCGACCTTGGAATCTGACTCGATGGGTTCTTTGCACTCCTCACAACGGTGAGAAAAGAGACGATCATAACAAGAAACACAGTATGGACTGTCATCCTTTACTACGTACTTCTTCCCAAGAAGTGATGCTGTGCAATATTGACAATCAAACTGAGCCATTGTTGTCATTTTGATTCAATACTGTGAATAAGAAAATAATTCATGTATATTAAAGCATTTTTTTGTAAGATAAATTATGAAGCCTCAATATGAGTCAAGCATTTGAGTGAATTTATATTTTCTTAAGTGAAAAAGCACCAATTTAGGAAAATATGCTGTAGTCACGGTGACACTTGGAGCAATTTAGGAAAGGCTTCTCTCCCATCTTGGCAGCTCCTGTGTGTTTTGCTGGCAAAATACACCAAGCCAGCAGCCACGTTGTGCAAAACATCTTGCATTTATCATGCATTACTGTGGAATTCAATGGGAATGTGATATGTATTGAAATAGGGTGGTTTCACCTCAAGGACTTCAATATGGACTGTTGACAGAACTTTCACTAACTGTCACCACGTATTATCTTGCTGGAGAGTTCTGGAGGCAGAGTTCCATGAAAAAACAGCAGTCTTTTTTGCTCTGAGATAGAAATTAATGACCAAGTGTATTGCCATTTTCTAGGCCATTCTTTTCTTTCTCAAATCTTTGTTGGCTACCTGAGGAGAGTTCTGTACATTCGTCCTAAGCTACTCCTGTGCTGGATGTTTCCTCTTGGCACCTCCTCCCGACGTGTGGCTTCAACCTCCCCAGGTGTGCTGCTGACTCCAAATCTCTAGCTTTAGCCTGTTCACCACTGTCTCCTTGTCATCTGCATGTACATGCCAGCCAAATAAAATTCAGTAGGTAGGATCCAGTCCAAGTGCTAGGTTTTTGTGCCTGCTGTTGAGCAATTGCCCATAAGTGCTGTAGAAGTGCTGTTGAGACCATCAGTGGTAGAAAAAAAGCAAAAGGCTTCAGGCTTTAGGGCTAAACTAACATGTTTACAGAATAAGTAATAGCAGCAGCAGCTTACAGAGTGAAAAACTGATAGGAAATGAAGCCAAGGCCAGGATAAGAATTCTAGTTATTTTTTAAATTTAGGAAAACTATTAAAGAACAAAACATGGATTTCAAAAGGTTTAGGTAGGCATTGAACATGAGTTTTTCATTGTCACCAAAGGCAGTACTACTGGTTTTCTTGGGAAATGAGATTTTTCATCTCAGGATTTACTGGGATATATTAGGAGATAGGAATATTCCCTATTTCTTCACTTTAGAAATTAATTTTAAAAATTTTAACAAATCAGAAAGTCAATCATTGTGATTTTTTTAAACAACATTTTAAGATGTGAGTTTTATTTACTACATTTGAATTGTATTTTGCCTTCTTTTATTTCAATGACGTTTCCGGCAGAGGGTCTTGCTGAATATACATTGTCATTAATTCTGTGCACAACACTTTCGCTATGTTGCTCTTCACTAACAGAGAAAGGACTGAGGATTTGGAATATGTGGGTCTTTTCCCAAGAAAGATTAAAATTCAGACCAGAAAGTTCCCAATGGAACATGCCAAAATTATCTACAAGGAACATTGAATTCCCTGTTTGATTAGTTCCACAGAAATGTTCCTTCCTGGTGAATACAAACACACTTAGAGAGTTACTGAGGGCTTGGAAACAGGAGGAAAATAGATCTGATTCACTTGAAAGATTTAAAAACTCAAGTTTTATTCACATTTACAGTGATCAGATGTTTATCTCTTAAAAGTGAAATAAGGTATATATCTTTAACTGCCATCATTTAATATGAAAGATGCCATTTCGTTATTCATATTTATTTAGTTTCAGATGTATATAATAGCACCATGAAGAATGGCCACTCAGGACTTGGGAATTCCCAGGCTACACCCATTTTGTGAAATTATTAGTATATTATAAAATGAAGAAACAATAAAAGGGATTACAGAGTTGGTAATATTTCAAGGGTTTAAACACCTTAAACACAACATTGTAAGACTTGTACTACTTTATTTGGTGATCAGGTCAGAACTCTAAATACCTGAAATCTAAATGTCCAAATTAATATTTATTTTGCAAGTATGTGTGATATCCAAATACATGTCAATAAATAGGAATAATTATCTAAATATAAGTACAGTTGTCTAAGTACAACCACGTAATAGGTCTTGCTCTGTAGAAAATTCTTCACAACATTGACTATATTTTCTTCACTTTTTTAAAAGGAGGAAGTTACTTTTTACTCTACGTGTTTTTTAAAGACAACATCAGGGAGTTGGGTAGGGTGAGAACAGTCAGTTCGATATTTCAAAGCCTTGTGCTTTTGCACTTTATAGAACTGCACAGTGGTTGCAGGCATTTTGTCCAGGTCAACGTGTGTTGAATATATACTTAGTAATTTTTAACTCCCTGCCCTCAAGAAGTCTGGATTCTCTTAACTCAGCTCTAACCTTGGCGATGGTGAATGTAATTTGAGGTAATAACACAAACTGAATGTTCACTTTTTACTCTTGGTGGGGGAAAATACACTGAGAAATTCAGTCCTACATTTTCAGTCCCCATAATGTATCTCATGTATCATTTACATGTGATATATCTACATTAGATATGATGCATTATATGAATACATCAAAATAGAGTTTTTTAAATAAAGAGTTATGACCATATACAGTTGACCACTGAACAATGTGGTAAGGCTGCTGGCTCTCATGTAGTCCAAAATCCTCATGTAAGTTTTGACTCCCCCAAAACTTAACTACTAATAGCCTACAATTGATTTTATGGTAGTAAATGATGAAACAGACTAGCATGACATACCTAACTTCTGATTAATTATTTTGATATCTAGGCTCCACAGTTCATCTGCGAGTTTTTTCAAATTGTTGCAAATCTCCAAAAATTTTTTCCAATGTATTTATTGAAAAAAAATCTGCACGAGAGTAGACTCATGATCTTGAGGGAATGGATGCGGAAAACACATGTGGGAAAACAGCACAGGGTCTCACCTTAAGCTGGGAATGGTGAGTCTTAGGAACTGACTTTCACCTGGGTGCATTCAGGATAAAGGAAGACCTTAAAACTAAATCTTTTTGAAGGTATTTGACCTTTTAATACAAGCAGTTCTAAATGGAGTGGGCTCAGACAAAAGAGGCAAGGGAATGAATTTTTCCAATCAGATCACTTTTTATCAACTTATATTTTCCTAAACATCATTCTATACTTTTTCTTCTTTATCCCTAACACTAATATTTTTAAGGACTTGGGGAATACCTGTATCCAGAAGGTTAGACCAAATGACTGGTTTTTAATAATTCTCTAACAGGGAAAGTTGTAGGAAAGAGGATGAGGATGGACTATGCAATTCTTATCTCAGGAGCCCCAGTCTGAGGGTAAATTTGACAAAGATATTAGGGAAATTTTGCTTTTAAAGACTTAAAATCCTTGATCAAAGCTGTTTTACAATTATGAGCCATAAGAAATCTTAAAACAGAGCCTAATTGGATAACAACTGAACTTTTCTGGGTATGAGCTCAGAAATGCTATATCAGTATCAACTAAAACTTCTTGTCAAGCTTCATCCAAAGTCATTCTGCAATTATATTACAGTTTAAACACAGAACTTCTAACATTGCATACTGGTATTTTAGGAGATTGATTTAGAGGTACACTGATATATCAACAAATCTATGAAAATAGATACATAGCTCAGAAATCCAATGTTATGAATGGACTTGGCTTTCTTTGTCTTATTTCTTCCTTTAGATTTTAGATTTCTACTTAAAAGGATGTGAGTTCATGGACAAAACTTTCCATAGCTGACAGTGCTGTTTCTTAATGTTATTTTTTTAAATCAAGAATAATTTTGTGTCAAGTTACATCATCTGGTGAATTATTGATTAGGCAGTTAAAGCTGTGAACAATATACCCACTTCTATTTAAAGCTGTGCTGAGCAGAATAGAGTCATAAGAAGTGTACTTGAGAATGTCAGGCAGGACAGAGGCAAGGGCTTGATGCCGTGCCTGATATCTTTAATACTCTTTTCTTTGCAAGACATGACATATCACTCATTTATTCATGCATTTGATAAACATCATCAGTATTTTTATTTGCGAAGTAATCTTCTAGAAGTTGTGAAGGACAAAAAAAAAAATAGATTAGAGTCAAATTCTATCCTCAGAGAAATTAAAATCTAGTAGGAAGAATAAAGATGTTTTATAAATAACTAAATACAAGTTAGGATGTGAGAAGGAGAAATGAAAGATCATAAAAATTTAGAACAGTGGTTCTAAACATGGAGTGCATACTGAAATTTTAGAAATTTCTTAAGTGTACTCCTGCCCCAAACCAATTTAATCAATTTCTAGAGAAATTGATTAAGTATTCTCTTTGGAGAATGAAAATAAGTATTTTTTTTAGCTCCCAGATGATTCTCATGTCCTGAGGTTTCAAAGCTACCAGTTTAGAGAAGGAGGATGGACAGTTACTTTTAACTAGGAAAAATTCAAGAACAACTGATGTTTGATTCAAACAAGTTGTGCCTGAATGGATCATGCGGCACATTGTATCCGGTGCTTCTCCCAGCCTCGGCTCTGACTCCTGGCTGTAGGCAGCTGACAACATGTCCTGGACCATCTTACAGCTAGTGTCTGGGATGCACACCTGGCTCTGCTAACTGAAGACACGTGTGTAAAATGCAAGAGGGAAGCGACATGGAAGACATGCTCCTGCTGCTGTTCATGCTGCCAGGCTGGGGCATCAAGATGTGAATGCTTTCTGTGATTTCAAAATGCCTGGAATCAGGTCCTGGCTGTGGGAGACAGCTGTGGAAGTGGTACTGGTGCCAGCAGCAGGTTTCTGGCCTCTGGGTCACAAAGAACAGTCTCTACCACTCTTGGAGTCATAGTAAAAGTACTGACAGTAATATCTGATGCCCCTGTGTGTTTCTGGAGTGCCAGGTAGTGTGTTAACCACTTCATTTTGTTTCTCTCTTTAAATCATCGCAACGACCCTCTAGGAGGGGGTCTATTATTATTATCCTCATGAATAATATTATCTCCATGATGAAGAAACCAAAGCTTAGGAAGGCCAAGATTACTTGGCTGATAAAAATTCTGGATCTAGGATTCAAACCTACACTTGTCAGAAACCGAAGCCTAGATTCTTAGCCTATATAAATCTCCCCTTTCCTGGAGATGTGGAGAGGGGCAATTAAGATAGAACAACAAAATTAGGGAAGAAATCTATTTATGTTTGGATGCATGAGACATGCATGGAAAACAGCAGGTGATTTATTCAAAGTGGCTTGCACGGCACGAGAAGGTAAATATTGGTGGACAAGTTTGGAAAGGTAGACTGGGCAAGATCTTCAGTGGCTTAAGTTTGCAGCTAGACCTGACCTATTTTTTTTTTGTAGAAGTGATGTAACCATTGATGACTGAGAATTAAAAAATGAAATATTTTGAGCTGAGATTTATGAAAATGAATTTAGAAATAGCAACAGAAGGGACTGGAAGGTAGAGATACCACAGACAGGGAAATCAATCAACAGTCCATTTTTCAATATTCTATTTAGTCAACAAATGTAATTTTTCTTCATATGTAAAAAGTGTTATTTTGTGTGTTTTAGAGGAAATGTGAAGGAGAATTATTGTTGAAGAAATACCAACCAGTCTTCTAAAACTGATAAAATACATCATGGTACCAATTTAAAAAACAATAAAAGCAGAAACTATGAACCCCAACCAGATGACAAACACACACCTAGGCAGTTCTGGGTCAAACTACTAAAAATTGAAGACAAACCACATCTAGAAAATAGGGTAAAAACATTACTTTTAATGTAACAACAAACTGAGAAATTACCTACTACCCAATGCAAAAAATATGGAGAGCAGACATTGAAAAGACAAGGTAAAATTGCTAAAAGAAATTAGGTGCCAACTAGAAGTCTATACTCAGATAAAATATCTTGTGATAATGAAGATTAAAAAAAAGACATTTTCACACAATCAGAAACTGAATATATCAAAGACATACCATATTTGAATAAGTACCAAAGAAATGATCTTCAGGCTAAAGGACATTGATCTCAGATTGAAAATCAGAGAAGGAAGGAGTGAAAAACAACAAAAATCATAAATATGCAGATGAATCTAAATTGATATCGACTTTAGCTAAAGACTTAGAAAATTAGATAAAATGGGAAACTCCTAATATAAATAAAACATTAGAACTGGCACCAGAAATATAAAATTTGAACTAGTGAAAAACTATTAGAGGAACTGAATTTGTAATTACAAGCCTATGTACAAAGTAAAAGGCAAGCCCAACTTACTTCACCAGTGAATTTTCCAAGTCTTAAGGAGTAACATCAATCTTAGCAAACTATGCCAAGTATTATACATAGGAAACATGATTTTTTAACCCATTAAAACTTTGATACCAAAATCTGAAAACATTAGGAGAAAAAATTTATAGGCTGATCATACTCATAATAAAAAACAAAGTTTGCAGTAAATGCAAAAATCTTACCCCAAGTAGTAACTAATTGAATTCAGTGATATGTAAAAGGTTAATAATATCATAATAAGTTGAGTTTATCCCTGGAATGCAATTTTAGTTTAAAATTAAATAGACAATCACTGTATTTCACCACATTTACCAAATAAAAGAGAAAGCCATTAAGAGGTTGTGGAAAAGGCATTTGATGAAATTTGATTTCAATTCATGATTAAAAACTTAGCAAACTAAGAATAAAAGAATGTTTTTATGTTTAATGTAAAATATAGCAAACATTATATTTAATGGTGAACACTGATACCTTTTACTCTGAGATCAGAAACAGGAGAAGAATATACATGATTGCCACCACTTTTATTTAGTTTTAAACTAAAAATCATAGACTATGCACTAAAATGAGAAAAAGAAAAGTACAAGAACTGAAGGGAAACATATAAACTATCGTTATTTGCTGATGACTGAGATTGAGTGGAGAAAACCCAACTGGTTCTATAATAAATTATTAGGATTTATATGTGAGTTATCAAAGTTCCTAGATAAAATGTCTATATATAAAATATTATATATTTCATTGTAGTCTTATATAACAGCAACAAACAAAATGAAATTTAAAAATATGTCATTTATGATATCATCATCAACCTTAAAATACCTTGTAATAAATCTAATAAGAATGTGTGAAACTGCTATGTAGAACACTTTGAAGGAATGTAAAGAATGCCCAAATAAATAAGTGGAAAGATATATTATGTTCATAGACTTGGAGAGTCCCTATTGTGAAGGTACTATCTCTCCTTTAACCATTTTTGAATATATGAATATATGAAATGTAGATGCAAATAATGCCATAACCACTACTTTTGCCCATATGTAAAAGTGCACTGTTCTTCAAGTCAGAGTCTGCTAGGCTTTCTGCCTTCATTTTCATCTTGTTGTTCAAAGTAGCTTCATTCAACCTGTATAAATACATTTGTGCTCATTTGGGAGTGCTGCATGCCTACTTCAATTGCCCATTCAGGTCTTTTCTTTAGGCAAGAACTTGGAAGAACTTAAATCTAAATGGTGTAAGGAATATAAAATGTTGAAGTCTTTGAAAATTGTGTGATTGATACACCACACTTGGGCAGAAACAGAAACTGAAGAATCTTAATTCAAACTGTACTTCACCGAATTTACCTGTGGTCATTTTCCCATTTAGGATTTTAATTTGAACTGCTGCTCTGATGCCAGTCAAGAGCGTTTGTAAGCCTCCTTGAGCAAGGTATCTTTCTCGATGCTTGTTAAATAGTTATAGAAACAATGAACAGTGCATCGTTATGCAATCCCCCTAGTCTCCAAAGGCAACTGTTCCAATTACTGTCCTCTTCTCCCTCCCTGCCTGCACAATCTACACATGTTTGTTGGGTACCAGATTTCATTGATTCCACTTCAGAAGCAGCCTTTAGCGTAGGTCCTCCCATGTTTCTAATGGACCCTACTGGCTTGCATTAAGCTAAAGATATTATTAAAGATTTCTTACTCTGTTGAGTGGAACCAAGTGCATTTCTACTACATGACTTTTGTTCTCTAATGAGAAGTTAATTTCCCCAGGGAGTTTCAGAACCTCCTCCACAATGCTCAAGAAAAATCTTTGTCAGACTTACCTGATCATCTCCCTTCCCAGTGAAAAAAACATCTCCAACAGCTCTTCTTTAACTGTAAAATCAAGTCTAAACTCCATTACTTAGCACAGAGACCCTTTACTACCTTGTCTATTTTCCCCAGTCTCTCTCCTGCCCTTTCCAACCCTGCATTGTCCAACACACACACACACACACACACACACACACACACACACACACACACACACACACACACACACCTCTCTGTTCTTCAAAAATATCATGCCCTTCTATGCCTTTGAGCCTTTATGGGTGACTTCTCTTTTATCTCTAATGCCCTCCACCTGTCACCCACTGACCATGTCCACCTGATGATTCTCCTCACTGATCAAGGTCCATCAAAAGTCCTTCTTTTGGTAGCATTATACTGTCTCTCAGGAAGAATAGTTCATTCATTAGTTCATACATTATGTCTATTTTTCTTTTGCCACATTGTACAACTGGTCTTTTGTCCTGTGGGTGCCTCTTTTACTTGTTTGCTTCTTGAGAATCAGGATGTTGCTTGCTTCATCTGTGTACCTCAGTCCGAGCAGAGCAGGACCTCAGAACATGTTTACAACCAAAGAAATGGATGAGAGGAACACTACCTGCTCTCTACAGGCATGGAGTCCAAGACTAGTACTAATGAAAACGTATATGCAAAGAGATTCTCTCAACAGAATAGAGGATAAAGGCTCATGGGTGAAAGTTGAGCATTTGTATGCTCTATGTTCATTGAGTAGTGAATTAATTTGTATCTATTATATCCATGGCAAGTATGTCAAAAGACAGAGAATAAAGCTTAGGGGCCTGTCCATGGAGAAGAGAATTCTTTCATTTTTCTGTAAAGGCAGTTGAAGAAGATACCTGGAGTGCTCTTAGAATACCAGTGGGGGAGGATATCAAAGAAACAGTGGGTTAGGGGGCTATTAAAGGGTTTTTATCTGAACGAAAGGCGCCAGTAAGCTTCCATGAACAGTTTTTGAACTGTTTGATTAGCTACTTCAGTCCTCTTCTGGAAGCTACACTAGCCTTTCTGGGTCTGTGCACATGACATCTTGAGACAAATCATGACTTTACAAAGATTGCAAGGTCTTTCCCTTCTGAGATCTATGGCGTGGCTGAACTGTTGTTTGACTGAAGTCTTGTTTGATTGAGATTGAATCTGACAAAATTTGGGGAGTTAAATGAGATACGTGAAGAAATAAATCCTCCATCGGTGTGAAAGACAACAGATGGAGCAAGTAAGTATACGCTCTACAGCAGAAAACATTTAAATTCACATATTAAAAAAATGTGAAGGGGTTAGAATAACCAATAAGCAGTTGTACTTTTAGGTTTTTCTTTCATTTCTTTTCTTGGTTCCGAGGGTGGAGTTGAGCAGACCTGTGTGTTGTTCCTTACCTGTTTTTGCTTGCAACCAAGACATAACAGACAGGACAGTATAGGGGTTGAAATTGGAAGTTGTAGATTGTTGCGCTGGCTGCTTTAGCACTAGCATGCAACTTACCCACTGCTATGGAAACCACTGAATCTTTCTGGCCGTTATTTGCCTTAACTATAAGATGAGAACAGTACCAGCTCTGTGACAAGGTTCAGGTGAGCTGCAAGAATGGGAAGAGCATGGGTTAAGTCAGTTGTAGGTCTACTTGACTTGATGGAAAATGTGCAATTATAACTCTCGTTCCCATTTTGAAGGAGGAGGTTATTTTCTTCCCCACTCAAGCACTGCTTTATAAAAACTCAACAAACAATTTTAAAAATAACTCAGGCCATAACTTCAGGCCATCAATCAAAAATAACCTAAAACAGGCCTCATAGAATTGTGGTGGAATGTTTGATATTAGTCTCTAGGGACATATCTGCAAGCCCAGTTTGTTGGAAGCTGAATGTCTTGTGTGGGGAGGTCAAATATGAATTCTCCTGAGAGTTGACTGACTACTCTCCCATGAAACAGAACAGCTGACTAGACCTTTCCATTCGGTTAATTTTTTCTGTAGATACTAACAAAAAAGAAATGCTTTGTATGATTTTATTGGAGTACTTCCATTCGGAATCATGTAATTATGGTATCTCTTACTGAACTACAGGTAAAATGTAGTTCATGGTCATGTGTCAATACAACCATATTTTGTCAAACGTTAGAGTCTTTACAAAATAAAAAAGTAAGACTCCTGAAAAACGCAGGTTTAATACCATCCTTGATTTTTTCCTCACTGGGGTGGAAGAAAAATTTTAAGATAAAAAGAGTGCTTCCTTTTAAGATAAAAATGGGTTATCTCAGTCTCTCTCTATTCAATGCCAATTTTCTGCTTTTAAATCCACTATCAGGCTTGCCTCTACAGTTTTGATGCCAAAGCAACCATAGTCATTTCAGTAGGTATAAGTCGAGTCTTCCCTTCTACTCCCTGCAAACTTGATATTATTTCTGTAAAAAGTGTTCTGGAAGAGCAAATCTAGTTCCTAGGTTGCCTCAGTGAGGGCTTCCCAATGTCTTGTTTGAGGTTCTGCTTTTGTCAGGACTGGACTGTATATAAAAGTATATATATGCTGGACTGAACAAAAAAAATTTGTCTCAAAGTATTTAGCATAAGGTCAGTACATGGTGGGGCAGGGTGTTTCTTGCATATGAATCCCCCATATCAACTCCATTTCTTACAGATGGAGTCTTTGAGGACATTGCAGATCTAATATCAACAACAGAAAGTATCCTCTGCCTCCTTTTTATGCTTTTGGGAAAAATCCAATAAGTACTCTCTGAGTCCTCAAGGACAGTTATTGTGTCCATTTTTTGTTTTATTTTGTTTTGTTGTTCTTCCCTCCTATGTGAAGATCATCTTTCTCTTGCTCATTAACTATCAGCCATATCTGAACACTGGCAGCTGTTTCCTGAGCAGTGGGGAGGGAGTTTCTTTGATTTATCTATTTGATACAGTTTGTACCTGCTTCCCATTGCATCTAATGACGAACGCAACCTTGTTCGGCAAAGCGACATGATCCACCATTTGTAAAAACTAAGTGTGCTGAGGAAGGACTGAATCCGTAACTTCAGTCACATCTCTAATACATACTAATCTGCCAAATAACCCCCACAGGGCCAGGTATTTGAGTGCATAAGATCACACACAATTTGCTATGGTCTAGAGGAATATATTTCATCAGAGAGGGAAATACAATGTCTTTTGTACCTTACTCTCACCCATTTTTGAAATTCATTTTGAAATCTCTTTTGAGTTCAATATCCTGTGCTTAAAGATTGTGAGTTTATCACTGTAAAGCCAAGATGTGTATTTTAGTTTCCTGGATATTTTTAAATAAACCCTAATTTCCTTCCATAGTTGTTGGTGAGAGAACTCAATCCTTACTCAATTAATTCACCTTAAAAGGATGAAAAATATATTCAACTGAAACAATGGCTTGAGAGCAGGTTAGGTTAATGACCATTGATCCAGGGATTTGAGAGGCGCTGTGCGAGTGTCCCGGTCTCTACAGGACGCCCATTCATCGGACCCTACATAATCTCGGAAACCTAAAAGCACATGCTCCTCATAATTTAGAAGAACCAACAAAAATGACTCTCTGATTTTCTTGTAAACACATATATGTTTAAATATAAGAAACCAACAATTTCTAATCTGATAAAATATAGATAGCATTAGGAACTGTCCAATAAAGAGTGTGCTTTATTTGGAAGGTGGCCAAAATATAATGATACATGTAGTTTCTTTTTCTAAGAGAGCCTATATAAAGTAGTTTTTAAAATCCATGACTTACCTAAATAACAACTCCTGTTAAACAAATTAGTTAGGAAAAATGTTCAGCCATTCAACTAAGGGCAATACATAAGATTTCACAATCAACTGCCTAATTCTTTCCTGAGAATAAGCCAAGTCTAACCTTAAAATATATTGGCTTTCATATATCCTGGCATTAATGCATATTATACATTCTTCTGGTTTATGATCTTAATAGTCAAAAAGCACAATGATGAAAGAAGAGCTCATATCTGGGTCTTCTGAAATAAGGAGAGAACCTGTCAGCAAGTCCTAGTTCACCTCTGACTTAAAGCTGTAGACATTCTTGAATTTTGAGGTATATGAGGGCACATGTAGAAGTTGTATTATGGTATGTTTGATGAAAACCTTTTGCGTTTCTCTGAGATAGTGTTTATAGTCTCTGTTGCATTACAAATGTTTTGATGGTCTGTTGGATTCATTATAATCCATGACGTAAGCTCACAGAGAGCAACCGTGGTCTCTTACTTCTGTCCTCTGACACTTACTGGGTGACCTTTAAAAATCTCTTGGATAAAACTGCTGGCACCTTTTGAAGGATTTCTACTACATTGAAAGTGATTATGGCTCAAGACCAGGAGAATCACCTGTAGCACCTCTGGTCTTGGGATCTTCTGTTGGGAGGCATCAATGTGATTCCCTAGTGACAAGAAGTACTCTGCACACACTCTTGCCTGATTTCTGGGGAGGAGGCCCCAGACACACTTTCCCCTGAATGGGAAGTCACATCAGAGGGTAACAAGGGTCCTGTCTCTGCAAGTCTATCAGCAGTTTTGCAGAGGAGTGTAGGAGCACAGTGGGTATTTGCTGTCTCTTTGAGTCTTTCTATTCTGTTTTCAGAAATGGTGGCTATGCAGCCTTTGGGTTCCTGCTGAGCCTGTAGAGGGCTGGGGAGGGGAGGATTAGACCTCTTACAGGAGGTGCGTGCTCTGGCCCTTCACAGATGTGGAAAGGACCCAACCCCAGGCCCTTCTGTGAAGCCCAGCAGCCTGCCAGTAAGGGCTTGTCATAAGGCGAATGTGCCTTCTGCCATGTGCATAAAAGTTCCGATCTATCGCCAAATTCTTAACTCTCAGTTGATCTTCTTGGTTTATTGGAGCAGGTCACAGTGACACTTTATGAAACCACTCAGTCACCAGCTTCCCATTAGACATTTGGCAACATCTCAATACATGTATGGTAGAAAAGAACATGTCATTTATATTCTGCCTTGCAAGTGGAATATTGTAAATGATATCCCGTAAATGGTGCCCTAGAGCAAATGATATAATACATATCAAAATACCTTAAAATGATTATGACATACAGATATAAACATACAGGAATTCAAGAAATTGTGGATGGAAAGTGACAGAAGTTTAAGAATATCTACAATGTGTTATCCTAAGAGTGCTACAGCATTTGATACTGATTAAAACCAAACTGGCTTCTCATCAACCAACATTTAACTTAAAAATACCTCAAGTCGCTCTTAAAGAAACCACAAGCAGAAGGGTGTTGAAGAGACAGGGAAAGCAACCAGGTTGTCTTATTGTACAGGCTTCTGTGTCTTTTGCATTTGGGACCAATGAGTGACCTATTTTAAAAATTGAGAGGGGGCGGAAGATGGCGGCGTGAGTAGAGCAGCGGAAATCTCCTCCCAAAACCACATATATCTCTGAAAATATAACAAAGACAACCCTTCCTAGAATAAAGACCAGAGGACACAGGACAATATCCAGACCACATCCGCACCTGAGAGAACCCAGCGCCTCGCGAAGGGGGTAAGATACAAGCCCCGGCCCCGCGGGAGCCGAGCGCCCCTCCCCCCAGCTCCCGGCGGGAGAAGAGCAGGCAGAGCGGGAGGGAGACGGAGCCCAGGACTGCCGAACACCCAGCCCCAGCCATCCGGGCCAGAGCGCAGGGCCCTCGATACTGGGAAAACAGGGCAGCAAGAACAGTGAGCGGGCACTGGAGGCTGGGCGACAGAGGACATAAGAAAAGCGCGCGACCATTTTTTTTTTTTTTTTTTTTTTTTTTGCTTTTTTGCTGCTTTGTTTTGGCGAGCGCTTTTTGGAAGTCTTAAAGGGACAGGGACCCCAATATTAGGGAAACAGGGCAGAAAGACCGGTGAGCAGAGGCCTGAGGCTGGCACCGGAGAATAAAGAAAAACGAACGACCACCTTTTTTTTTTTTTAATTAAAAAAATTTTTTTTTTTTTTTTAATTAAAAAAAATTTTTTTTCTTGTTTTTTTTGTGGTCGTTGTTTTGTTTTGGCGGGTGCTTTTTGGAAGTCTTAAAGGGGAAGGGCGGGTCACTTAATCCAGAGGTAGGGAATCCGGGGATCTCTGGGCAACCTGACCCCTGGGCTGCAGGGAGCAGGGAGGCCCCTTACGGAGATAAATAGCCTCCCAGCCACTCCTGCTCCAACGCGACTCCACCACTTTGGAGCAGCTGCCCGCGCCAGGCCACGCCCACAGCAACAGCGGAGATTAACTCCATAGCAGCCGGGCAGGAAGCAGAAGCCCTGTCTGCGCGCAGCTGCGCAGCACAAGCCACTAGAGGCCGCTGTTCTCCCAGGAGAGGAGGGCCACAAACCAACAAGAAGGGAAGTCCTTCCAGCCGTCACTCGTCCCAGCTCTGCAGACTATTCCTATCACCATGAAAAGGCAAAGCTACAGGCAGACAAAGATCACAGAGACAACACCAGAGAAGGAGACAGACCTAACCAGTCTTCCTGACAAAGAATTCAAAATAAGAATCATAAACATGCTGACAGAGATGCAGAGAAATACGCAAGAAAAATGGGATGAAGTCCGGAAAGAGATCACAGATGCCAGAAAGGAGATCGCAGAAATGAAACAAACTCTGGAAGGGTTTATAAGCAGAATGGATAGAATGCAAGAGGCCATTGATGGAATTGAAATCAGAGAACAGGAACGCATAGAAGCTGACATAGAGAGAGACAAAAGGATCTCCAGGAATGAAACAATATTAAGAGAACTGTGTGACCAATCTAAAAGGAGCAATATCCGTATTATAGGGGTCCCAGAAGAAGAAGAGAGAGGCAAAGAAATGGAAAGTATCTTAGAAGAAATAATTGCTGAAAACTTCCCCACACTGGGGGAGGAAGTAATCCAACAGACCACGGAAATACACAGAACCCCCAACAGAAAGGATCCAAGGAGGACAACACCAAGACACATAATAATTAAAATGGCAAAGATCAAGGACAAGGAAAGAGTGTTAAAGGCAGCTAGAGAGAAAAAGGTCACCTATAAAGGGAAACCCATCAGGCTAACGTCAGATTTCTCAACAGAAACCCTACAGGCCAGAAGAGAATGGCATGATATATTCAATACAATGAAACAGAAGGGCCTTGAACCAAGGATACTGTATCCAGCACGACTATCATTCAAATATGACGGTGGGATTAAACAATTCCCAGACAAACAAAAGCTGAGGGAATTTGCTTTCCACAAACCACCTCTACAGAACATCTTACAGGGACTGCTCTACATGGGAGCACTCCTAGAAAGAGCACAGCACAAAACACCCAACATATGAAGAATCGAGGAGGAGGAACAAGAAGGGAGAGAAGAAAAGAATCTCCAGACAGTGTATATAACAGCTCAATAAGCGAGCTAAGTTAGGCAGTAAGATACTAAAGAGGCTAACCTTGAACCTTTGGTAACCACGAATTTAAAGCCTGCAATGGCAATAAGTACATATCTTTCAATAGTCACCCTAAATGTTAATGGGTTGAATGCACCAATCAAAAGACACAGAGTAACAGAATGGATAAAAAAGCAAGACCCATCTATATGCTGCTTACAAGAAACTCACCTCAAACCCAAAGACATGTACAGACTAAAAGTCAAGGGATGGAAAAACATATTTCAAGCAAACAACAGTGAGAAGAAAGCAGGGGTTGCAGTACTAATATCAGACAAAATAGACTTCAAAACAAAGAAAGTAACAAGAGATAAAGAAGGACACTACATAATGATAAAGGGCTCAGTCAAACAAGAGGATATAACCATTCTAAATATATATGCACCCAACACAGGAGCACCAGCATATGTGAAACAAATACTAACAGAACTAAAGGGGGATATAGACTGCAATGCATTCATTCTAGGAGACTTCAACACACCACTCACTCCAAAGGATAGATCCACTGGGCAGAAAATAAGTAAGGACACGGAAGCACTGAACAACACAGTAGAACAGATGGACCTAATAGACATCTATAGAACTCTACATCCAAAAGCAGCGGGATATACATTCTTCTCAAGTGCACATGGAACATTCTCCAGAATAGACCACATACTAGGCCACAAAAAGAGCCTCAGAAAATTCCAAAAGATTGAAATCCTACCAACCAACTTTTCAGACCACAAAGGCATAAAACTAGAAATAAACTGTACAAAGAAAGCAAAGAGGCTCACGAACACATGGAGGCTTAACAACACGCTCCTAAATAATCAATGGATCAATGACCAAATCAAAATGGAGATCCAGCAATATATGGAAACAAATGACAACAACAACACTAAGCCCCAACTTCTGTGGGACGCAGCAAAAGCAGTCTTAAGAGGAAAGTATATAGCAATCCAAGCATATTTAAATAAGGAAGAACAATCCCAAATGAATGGTCTAATGTCACAATTATCGAAATTGGAAAAAGAAGAACAGATGAGGCCTAAGGTCAGCAGAAGGAGGGACATAATAAAGATCAGAGAAGAAATAAATAAAATTGAGAAGAATAAAACAATAGCAAAAATCAATGAAACCAAGAGCTGGTTCTTCGAGAAAATAAACAAAATAGATAAGCCTCTAGCCAGACTTATTAAGAAGAAAACAGAGTCAACACAAATCAACAGTATCAGAAACGAGAAAGGAAAAATCACGACGGACCCCACGGAAATGCAAAGAATTATTGGAGAATACTATGAAAACCTATATGCTAACAAGCTGGGAAACCTAGGAGAAATGGACAACTTCCTAGAAAAATATAACCTTCCAAGATTGACCCAGGAAGAAACAGAAAATCTAAACAGACCAATTACCAGCAACGAAATTGAAGAGGTAATCAAAAAACTACCAAAGAACAAAACCCCCGGGCCAGATGGATTTACCTCGGAATTTTATCAGACATACAGGGAAGACATAATACCCATTCTCCTTAAAGTTTTCCAAAAAATAGAGGAGGAGGGGACACTCCCAAACTCATTCTATGAAGCTAACATCACGCTAATACCAAAACCAGGCAAAGACCCCACCAAAAAAGAAACTACAGACCAATATCCCTGATGAACGTAGATGCAAAAATACTCAACAAAATATTAGCAAACCGAATTCAAAAATACATCAAAAGGATCATACACCATGACCAAGTGGGATTCATTCCAGGGATGCAAGGATGGTACAACATTCGAAAGTCCATCAACATCATCCACCACATCAACAAAAAGAAAGACAAAAACCACATGATCATCTCCATAGATGCTGAAAAAGCATTTGACAAAGTTCAACATCCATTCATGTTAAAAACTCTCAGCAAAATGGGAATAGAGGGCAAGTACCTCAACATAATAAAGGCCATCTATGATAAACCCACAGCCAACATTATATTGAACAGCGAGAAGCTGAAAGCATTTCCTCTGAGATCGGGAACTAGACAGGGATGCCCACTCTCTCCACTGTTATTTAACATAGTACTGGAGGTCCTAGCCACGGCAATCAGACAAAATAAAGAAATACAAGGAATCCAGATTGGTAAAGAAGAAGTCAAACTGTCACTATTTGCAGATGACATGATACTGTACATAAAAAACCCTAAAGACTCCACCCCAGAACTACTAGAACTGATATCGGAATACAGCAAAGTTGCAGGATACAAAATCAACACACAGAAATCTGTGGCTTTCCTATATACTAACAATGAACCAACAGAGAGAGAAATCAGGAAAACAACTCCATTCACAATTGCATCAAAAAAAATAAAATACCTAGGAATAAACCTAACCAAAGAAGTGAAAGACTTATACTCTGAAAACTACAAGTCACTCTTAAGAGAAATTAAAGGGGACACTAACAGATGGAAACTCATCCCATGCTCGTGGCTAGGAAGAATTAATATCGTTAAAATGGCCATCCTGCCCAAAGCAATATACAGATTTGATGCAATCCCTATGAAACTACCAGCAACATTCTTCAATGAACTGGAACAAATAATTCAAAAATTCATATGGAAACACCAAAGACCCCGAATAGCCAAAGCAATCCTGAGAAAGAAGAATAAAGTAGGGGGGATCTCACTCCCCAACTTCAAGCTCTACTATAAAGCCATAGTAATCAAGACAATTTGGTACTGGCACAAGAGCAGAGCCACAGACCAATGGAACAGACTAGAGAATCCAGACATTAACCCAGACATATATGGTCAATTAATATTTGATAAAGGAGCCATGGACATACAATGGCGAAATGACAGTCTCTTCAACAGGTGGTGCTGGCAAAACTGGACAGCTACATGTAGGAGAATGAAACTGGACCATTGTCTAACCCCATATACAAAAGTAAACTCAAAATGGATCAAAGACCTGAATGTAAGCCATGAAACCATTAAACTCTTGGAAGAAAACATAGGCGAAAACCTCTTAGACATAAACATGAGTGACCTCTTCTTGAACATATCTCCCCGGGCAAGGAAAACAACAGCAAAAATGAGTAAGTGGGACTATATTAAGCTGAAAAGCTTCTGTACAGCAAAAGACACCATCAATAGAACAAGAAGGATCCCTACAGTATGGGAGAATATATTTGAAAATGACACATCCGATAAAGGCTTGACGTCCAGAATATATAAGGAGCTCTCACGCCTCAACAAACAAAAAACAAATAACCCAATTAAAAAATGGGCAGAGGAACTGAACAGACAGTTCTCCAAAAAAGAAATACAGATGGCCAACAGACACATGAAAAGATGCTCCACATCGCTAATTATCAGAGAAATGCAAATTAAAACAACAATGAGGTATCACCTCACACCAGTAAGGATGGCTGCCATCCAAAAGACAAACAACAACAAATGTTGGCGAGGCTGTGGAGAAAGGGGAACCCTCCTACACTGCTGGTGGGAATGTAAGTTAGTTCAACCATTGTGGAAAGCAGTATGGAGGTACATCAAAATGCTCAAAACAGACTTACCATTTGACCCAGGAATTGCACTCCTAGGAATTTACCCTAAGAATGCAGCAATCAAGTTTGAGAAAGACAGATGCACCCCTATGTTTATTGCAGCACTATTTACAATAGCCAAGAATTGGAAGCAACCTAAATGTCCATCAATAGATGAATGGATAAAGAAGATGTGGTACATATACACAATGGAATACTACTCAGCTATAAGAAAAGGGCAAATCCAATCATTTGCAGCAACATGGATGGAGCTGGAGGGTATTATGCTCAGTGAAACAAGCCAAGCGGAGAAAGAGAAATACCAAATGATTTCACTTATCTGTGGAATATAAGAACAAAGGAAAAACTGAAGGAACAAAACAGCAGCAGAATCACAGAACTCAAGAATGGACTAACAGGTACCAAAGGGAAAGGGACTGGGGAGGATGGGTGGGTAGGGAGGGATAAGGGGGGGAGAAGTAGGGGGGTATTAAGATTAACATGCATGGGGGGGTAGGAGAAAAGGGAGGGCTGTACAACACAGAGAAGGCAAGTAGTGATTCTACAACATTTTGCTATGCTGATGGACAGTGACTGTAAAGGGGTTTATAGGGGAGACCTGGTATAGGGGAGAGCCTAGTAAACATAATATTTGTCATGTAAGTGTAGATTAGTGATAGCAAAAAAAAAAAAAAAGGGCAGTTCCTGTGTGGTAACCTCCAACGAGTTCTACACAAGGGTATAAAGGGCATATAAAAGTGTAGGCAAAGGGTCTGTTTGTGTTTATACAGAGGATCAAAGCCTAATTGGGCTACCCCGAAAATGAACTAAGATACGATATGAAAAAGAACTTCCAACATCTGCACTCTCTGGAAGACTCATGCCAGAAGATGATCATCAAAAAACCCCAACAAAGATCCACGCACTGCTACAGCTGTAGATGCACTCATCCCACCAGTTCCTGGACCTGCCATGGGAATGAGGAAGGAGATATCTAAGCTGGCCTGTGCATACAGTAAAACAACAAAATTGGACTGGATCTATACTGTTGGAACTCAACCAAGAATTTGGAGAAGTGCAAATTGTAGCGCTCCAAAGTGTTACAACTACAAACTATTTATTGTTAAAAGAACATATGGCATGTGAACAGTCCCCAGGAATGGGTTGTTTTAATTTGTCTGATTTCTCTCAGACTGTTCAAGTTCATTTGGACAATATCCACCATATCATAGATAAGTTTTCACAAATGCCTAAGGTGCCTAACTGGTTTTCTTGGTTTCACTGCAGATGGCTGGTAATTACAGATATGCTTTGGTTATGTAACTATACTCCTATTATGTTAATGTGTGTGTGCAATTTAAGTAGTAGCTTAAAACCTATACATGCTGAAGTTACTCTACAAGAAGATATATCAAAGAAATAATCAATCTTCCCATGTTTTCTTCCGCCTGCTACTTCTATAGCTTTTCTTCTTCCTTCCTAATTACAACCCTTAAATAGAATTCGTGCCTCATATCAAATTTACCGAGTATCATAATTCTTCCAAGTGGTAAAGATACCTCAAGACAAATGCTGGGCATAGAAGCCACAGGGCATAAATATGCAAAGAAGTAAAAAGTTAACTTTTTCAAACAATAAGGCTTCTCTCTCACTTACCAACTTCACATTTCCCTGTATGGCCCCGGAAGATGACTGGTTAGCCAGAGACAGGTAAGATTCCTCAAGGGAGGAACAACCTAAGACAGGCACAGTCGCAGGGGGGCCATCAGGTGAGAAATTGGGGATCAACAGAGGTGAGGCTTAGAACCTCACCCCCCCGTTCTGAGAGAAATCTTCTGCATACGTGGATGTTTTACTGCCCTGGTCTAGCTTGGATTAACACATAGTCTACAGGCACACACCTGATCATCTACATGTGCTCTCTTACAACACTAAACTATGTTTTCTACCTTTATCTTGTATCTACCTACCACTTCAGCATTTTATTAAAAATAATAATAATAAAGAGAGAAATGTGGTATCCACATATAAATCAAGTATAAAAACCAAATGAGTATTCATATTTGAACTGACTGTTTATAGTTCATAATGCATGAGCAAAACCGAAAGTTTCTGTGATGACTGCCCTTGTACTGTTCACTATGTAACTTATTTATTATGTAAGAATTTGTTCTACATGTAAAAACTTGTTTGTTATGCCTCAGAAGATTGGAGACTGACAAAAATTAGGCTTGGGGTGGAATAATGATTGTGCATTGAGCATTGACTCCCCTATACAGAATTTTATTGTCGTTAACAACCATTTGATCAATAAATATGAGAGATGCCCTCACAAAAAAAAAAAAAAAAAAAAAAGGACAGACTTCCAATGGTAAAATACATTAGTAACCGGGATGTAATGTATAGCATAAGGAATATAGTCAAGATATTGTAACAGCCTGGTAGGGCGATAGCTGGAACCTAGAATTATGTATATAAATGTTCTACCACTGTGTTGTACACTTGAAACTCATGTAATGTAATAGTGTGTGTCAACTACCCTTCAATAAAAAATAATTATTAAAAAAAAAAAAAAAAAATTGAATGAAATCTTAACACAAATCAAAAGACTGGCTTATTTTCCTTGAAGCTCTTGTCCTTGATCATGGAATATAAGAACTGGAAGAGACAGGTTAGTCTCAACCCATTTCACAGATATGGAAGCTAAATTCTGACGAGGGTATTCATATCTTCCAAATAAAATTTTCTAATGACTTAATACAAAGCATCCACATATTGTTAATTTACATGAAAAGTTTTTTTATATCACACACTTTTTTTTTTTACCACATTTGTCATTTTATGACTTTCAACAAGCTTCTTTTTAGACTAGGGTACTGGTTTGTAATGCGTGACCTATTTAGGACCAGGTTGTTAAATAGAAATGAGAGATTTTCTTTAACATCAGCCAAAATTGAATTCAAGTCGAGTGACCCATTTCAAGAATCTTACATGTACCACCATTTTAGTAATTTTGAACCTTTTTTTACCCTCAGCTTTGCTCTGTGGGACTTTGTTTTCTCGAGTAAAAGAGCAGAATTAGCATCCACTCTCTAATATAGTAGTTGCACAACCAGTCTTTTCTGCCATAGTTCAGTAAAAAATTAAACCTTAGCCATTAGAATTAGGAGGATAAGGAGAGGGAGGGAAAGATAAGGAGGAAGAGGAAGGAAGGGGAAGCCCAGAAGAGAAATGTGAAATTTAGGAAAAGGAATGCCCTGTCAATATAGTAAGATATTTAGAGATAAAACCTCTTAGTGCCACAAGAATCATTTGGGTATTTTCCTTCCCTGCGAAAGCATGCTTCCGATTCAAGCCCATTTTCTCAGAACCATTAAATGAGGAACTGGGAGGAATTTTTGTTCCTCTCATCAAAAAAGTAAGAAAAACTAAAGTTCAGAAGGTGAATTGACTTTAAAAAAAAAAAAAAAGGAAAAGATGAAACCCCTCTCCTTGTTTGTATCCAGCACTCCAGGTTTTAAGTGCTGACCAGTGACAGTGTCCTGTGCATGAACAGGGGCGTTCATTCCAGGCCTAAGGCGAAGCAAGTACATCTCGCCTCCAACATCCAAGGCAACTCCATTTCTACTCGTGTTTGTTCATTATAGTTATTAGTGCTTCACTGTGGAGTTGGGAAGAAAGCCCGAAACCACATTTGGCTTTATTTTCTGGACCCTCACCTAGAAAATGAGGTGGTGATGTGCATGTGTGGTGGGTGTGTATGTGAGGTGTGCGTTTGTGGAGGGGCTGTTTGGGTCAGAGGTGGGATGGAATGATGTTTCCAGTATTTGTGCATGAGCCAAATAACCTTCTTCCTACCAGGGATTTAAAAAGATACCAGACAGAACCATACACTGTACCTTGGTGATAACACTAACATTAATCAATAATGAAAAGCTATGCTCTTGACACTTCAAAATTGGTTGGTGATGGAGGGGATGACCATTTAAACAGTTAAATGTGGTGATACTTAAAACCAGCTTTAATTTTTATCTTTTCTCAGTTTTAGAGATTTGGACAAAGTTGGTCCTCAGCGTCCATCAACGGAAAATGATTGAAGCCAAAGTACTCAGAAGCCTTCGCTCAGCGGTCATGGATAGACAGCTTTGGGAATGCAATGTGTTGATCTCAGGTTGTTTATACTAATTCTGTGTATAAAGTAAAGGGAAAATCTGTTATCACTTCCTTGGAAATGGAATGTTCACAAGATTAGCTGACAAAGTGTGTTTGCAATTTTGTGTCATTCTCATTTTCACCCAAAGCATCACTCCATGTGTGCATTTTTAAGGCCTGCCAATGAGTCACACAAAAGGGAGCAGAGACCTCTGCTGCCTTATTCAGGGCTGTCCCCCGTCTCTGGGATCCAACACACAAATATGTGTTGAATGCCTGAAGGAAGAAAAAAGTCAGATGTCAGCACTGCAGGAGTCCCAGTTAATTAAAATGTAGCATTTTATTACATTAATACTGATATTAAAATAGCTAAAATTTAATATTTTACTACTGATTTATGGCTTGTAAAGTGCTTTCATGTATGTTATCTATGACAGTGATTCTTGAAACATTTTTAGTTTAACAATTTATTTAGCATCTAATGAAAGATGTTTACTTCTTAAAAACATATTCACAGGCATGTGTTCAGAGAAGTTCTTGGAACCAGGCGCTAGCGCAGAGGTTGCCGACTACAGCTCAAGGGCCCAAATCTACCACTGCCTGCTTATGGGACCTGACACCTAAGCATAGGTTTCACATTTTTGAATGATTCAAAAGAAGAACAAAATTTTTTTGACATTGTGTGAAATTGTATGAAATTCACATTTTAGTGCCCACAAATAAAGTTTTATTGGAAGAACACAGACATACTCTTTCATTTATGTACCTGTGGCTGCTTTTGATCTACTATAACAGAGTTGAGTAATTTTGAAGCCTTAAATATTTACTATCTGGCTCTTTACATAAATCTTTTACTGACCCCTAAACTTTCAAATATATTTGGTGTTTTTTTTTAAGTTATATTTTGCTAAGAGTTTGTTAAAGTAAGCTTAAGTTTCACTAGGACTTGAAAGGACTTCTACATACTGTTGAATAGTATATAAAATTTACTAAATGACTTTTAAAATGATACTAGACATTAACATGGTGTTTGGAGAAGTATTTAATGACATGGCAAAGTGCTTCTGATTGCTTCACGTGAAACAAGAAGTATGAATTGAATAATCAGTGCGATCTCAACAACATCAATATTTTTAAAGAGTAGAACATAAGTTTAGAAGAAAATATGCTCAAATGTCACATATGCTCTCGATTGAAGTTATGGATTTGTAACATTTTTACTGTTCAGTGCTTTCTACATTGTACAATGTACATCACTTTGGAAATTAGGAAAATAAAGAAAATATTGAACAAAATTAGAGTGCAATTGTTGTAAAAACTCAAAGATTAGACTCTTGTGTTATTACTGTAAAAATGTTCAAGAGAACAAATTAATAAGTGCATGTAATTACAAGACCAGAAATCATTTTGAAAAATGAAAATGTTACTTCATTTAGGTAGCATGATGGCTTTTTAGATGGGTGTACATGCTCTTCTTTCCCTGCATGCAAATTATAGCCATGAATCTGCTAAAGAAGTGTTGATCTTTATGTGAGGAAAATACTTTACACAGAATCAAAGTGTAGTAAATTCTATACTTAGAGGCATTTGGTCAAAGTTCATGATAGACAACTCTTTGTTTCATAGGAGACTCCTGAAATGGTAATCAGCACAATGTAGAGATTCATGATATAGATAGAGAAAACTGAACAGCGTGACCAGTTTAAATCGAAATACAATACTGGCTTGGCCTACTTGATGATGAATGCGTGAATGCGTGAATGAATTAGTTACCTATATGTATGGCTTTTTGTCAAAAAAGGTGATAAGTAGTTTGACACCTTGATTAGGAGTTACATGACTATGACATGTTACTTAAATTGTCTTATGAACAGTTGTAAAGAATCATTAGAGAACAGAATCAAGCTAGAAACCAGAACCTCAGAAGTCCATTTCCCCCCATCTTTAGTGTTATAATTGCAATTGACTTGAAAGTAAAACCCAAAACTGTGTTCTTAAGTAATGTAAGCACACAAAAAGTATATTCTTAGATAAATAAATAATCTGGTACATCAAAATGATTTACCAAAAAATAAAATTTAGGATTAATTCATTTGTTAAGTCCTGCTCTGGCAGAATAAATAAGCAAAATAATACCTCAACATTTGGCTAACAATCAAGTGAGATGGGGTTAAGGTCCAGTATAGCAACAGAACTATAACAGAACAACTTGAGAAGAAATAAAAATAAAAATACAGAAGTATTAGAGTAATAATAAAAGCAGTCATTTTATTCCTTCTTTAAGGGAGGGATGCAAACTAATTTGCCTGAGTTTATTAAAGACTCAAGTGGACCAGACTTCAAAGCCCTGATGCTCTTCTCCATGTTATACTATTGCTCTTGCATTGCCTTTCTAGCCTTGTTTATTTATTAAATAATGAATTTAAAACTTTTCCTTTCTAGTGGATTACCAATCTAATCCAGAAACAGCACTTGGAGAGAAGTTCATTCTATTGTATCCAATATTTCCCTTTTCTCAAACTAGGCATTAAAGTTTTCTGTCTCCATTTCTCATTTTACAGGTCTTTGGAAAGGTGTCTATAAAATGCATTCATTCTTTTCTGACTACCTGCAACCTGCAAAGAGTGCCTGGCCCTGTTGCAAGTAATTTCATCTTAACACAGTTATTTCTCATAGCAAACTTAAGAAAAAGTATATCATCGTGATCTCCACTTTATATACAAGGAATGAGAGACACAGGGGCTTAGTGACTCCCTCAGGTCCCAGAACTAGGGAGTGACACAAGTTGAGCTCCAACCCATCTGGGATGAAAGTATGGTGCATGCACCATTATTATCAGCCTCATCCAGGAACTTGAGAGAAATGCAAAAACCAACCCAGGTGCAGAATCAGAATCTACATTTTAGCAAAGACTCAGAAGTGGTTCCTGACTTGAGGAGACCTGTAATCCACTATAATGCTTCTATCTAACCCTGAGAAGAAATCTGGGCATTATCCCAAGGCCAGTAGAGAATCAGGGAAAAGTTTGAAATAAGAGGCAGGCAAAATCAAATTTGTTTTTAGAGCAAGTGTTTTAGGTGAGTCACTCTGGCTTCATGTGGACGGTGCAGTAGAAGAGGGCAGGTCTGGAGGCAGGGAGACCAGTGAGGAGGCTACTGTGAACCAAGGAAGAGACGACAGCCTACAGTAGGGAGGTGGTGCTGACAGAGGACAGAAGCAGGTGGAGGTACAGGATAGCGTAGACAGAACTTGGCGACTCTTTGGACACATGAATGAGGAGGAGTTAGTTCGCTCAGGTTCCAGCTTGAGCAACTGGTTACATCATGGTGTCAGTTATTACATAGGAGCATACTTGAGGGAAGTAGGGTGGCAGGCAGGAGAGGGAACTGATGAATTTGCTTGTAGATTACAGTGAGATTGGAGAGGACTTTGGGACAACCAAGTGGCACTGTTCAGTTAGGGCCATAGAGTTGGGCCAGGGAAAATACATAAATTACTTGAATGGAGGGGGTATTAGGGCCAATTCTATGCAAAAATATTTACCTGGCTTGCCTGATATCCTTCCCTACTCACTGGGGTCCAAGCCTGCTCTGGGCAGTCCTCTGTCCAGCAAACAGTGGGACATACAGGTTTATAGCTCAGAAAAGTTATCTTAGCTAGAGACACAGATTTTGAATTTGTAAGCAGATAGAATAGATGATAACTGAAGCCATGAAATTGCCCAGAAAGAGAAAAGGAGTCCAAGATATCGGGGAGAGGAAGAGGAGTCTGGGAAGAGTGGTCTTCGAAGCGGGAGGAAAATGAGTTTGATCTGGAAGGTCTGGAAGGGTGTTTCAAGATGGGGGAAGTGGAGAGTAGACGGAGAATGAGAAATGTGCACTGGTTTTAGTAACACACTAGTGACCGATAACCTCAGTGAGAGCTGGGGAGCCCTGAGGGCAAGCGCCAGACCACACTGGGGTGCCAAGTGGGGGCTGAGACGGTGGGTATGCTTAGCAGAGTGCAGACAGCTCTTTGCAGAGACTCCTCTAGGACGCTAACGGGAGGAGCAGAGTAAGGTAAGAGAAGCCTTGCAGGATGAGACATTTGATCCCGCTTAAATGGTGGTGGAGGAGCCAATCAAGAGGGGAAGATTGAAGGCTGGGGTCCCTGACGCAGAGGCAGCCAGGGCCCTAGCTTAGAGCGTCTCTGCTATGTTCCAGTGCACCGTTGGGGCCCCGGGGATTCCCGAGGACGGCCAGAGAAACCGGAGGACCTGCTGTAGTCGCCTCTTCCACATTCTGGGGCCTCTAGAGGCTTGACCACACCACCCTTTCATTCTAAACCCTGATGTGCCCAGACAGGACTGTCCTTCTACTTAACTCTCTTTCATTTCCATGATACGCTGCCCAGAACAAATGAACTAAACAGCTGCTTTGAAAGTTCACCCTTAAACTTCATCTTCAGCTAAGACATTACCTGTCCTCAGGTGAGGGTGGCGTACAGAGACATTGTAGGCATATTTCCACCCTATGCCTTTGAAATTCTCAGGGAACCCACTGGCCCCAGTGTGTGTGTGGAGCTGAGGTCCACAGTTTCATGGAGAATAGTGGTTCATAATCAGGACCCCAGACGACACTCAAGGACAGATTTCAGGAGTCTGCCAGCCCCAGAAATGTCACTGAATAATCAATTTGCAGGCGGCTTTTTTTTCTGAGAAGAAGGTCTATTGGTTCTACCAGATCCTTAAGGGGATCTGGGATCCCAAAGTGGTCTGATGTGGAGATAGATAAATGCTCAAGCTGATCATTTTGGAAGGACTGGAGGTGTTGTGGCAGGAAGGTCCCTATTTTGCTCCACTTCCTAGTCCCCTTCCAGGATACCCAAGGAAACTAAGAAAAATAATAACAACCAGAAGGAAAAGCACAATTACAAGAAATGGAAATGCAAGTTTAACTGACATCTGACTCAGAACTTCCCTTGTGAAGTCATGTATTTGATTTTCAATTCTAGAGAGATCATGCTTCCTAGATCGAAAACATAAAAACAAATCAAATCTTCTCTAGTATGTTCTAGATAAACATTTACCATCTTCAGTATTACAGTAGAAAGTTACTAGGTTTGCCTAAGAAACCCAAATTAATGCAACCTCACTCAAAATGTTGTTAGCAAGTATAATAAAGATAAGAGGTAAACTTGTCAGTGAGGTGACATTATGTTAACACAGATTTGCTCTCTTGTCTAGGTAGACTAGTCCCAGAATTGGCAGCTAATAACAACATGTGGGAATAAATAGAGCAAGTGTAGAAAACAGACATCAGAGTTTACCTTTAGTTCCAAGCAATTTGGATTATGGCTCTAGGCATATATCATAACAAATATGTTACGGAATATCGTGTATAATATGTATGTTTGCAATATTTGTGTTATATTTTAATCCATTTACTTTGCTAATAAAAATGCTGGAATTTATACATGATGGTGGTGGATGTGAAATGACAGCTAAAATGGCTTGAGGGAATTTCTTGCATTTTGTTTTTAAGACTCACACATTTTATTAATGATTCTTTTTGGTTCCCACATTTCTGAAACCCAGACTGACAGCTGGCGAGCTGCATTTGGTTTTCAAATGGTTGACAGACACCAGTGAGGGTCTGACTGAAACAGTTTGGAAGAAAGCATGAACACATATGCGATGCGTGCTTTTGTGTAAGTAATGCTAGTTTAGTTTCAAGAAGCAATGCTTTAGGTTCATGTAGCGTGTTTTGTCTGTGTGAGCCAGACACGTAGACAACTTAATACAATCTTAGAAAACCTAAGATCAGGAATTCTCTTTATGCCTACTTTGGAAAAGAAGGCAGATTTTTTTTTTTTTCTAAAAAAAGAGCAGGAATCTCACCAACTCACTTAAAGTCTGTAAATGACTCCAACTGTGCTCTGGATAGACGAAGTCAACTATAAAACACCCTCTGTGGTAGAGTTAGTCATTCAAATAAATTAAGCCAAAAAAGACCCCAGCATCCCACTTCCCTTGTTTATGATCACGAAGTTCTGCCCCTGTGTATAAAGACCATTTTCAGAACTCAGGGGCTAACTCCAGGGTTATCTGGCTATTATTATGTTGCCTCCACAAGCATATCATCAAAATGAAAAACCTGAAAAGCTGAGACTATAAAATTTGTTCACTGTTGGCTCAAATGGCTTTAAAAAATGTTTCGAAGAAACTTCAAGATACATACTTACTTGTCAAGGGCAAGTTTTCTCTTAAGCGGTCCACTGGAGTTTATAAGAATCTCTTATACTTAAGCAAAATTAAAGAAGGCAAAATACCACACAAAAAGGAAGCATTAAAAAAAAAAAGAAACTTACTTTTTCTTAAAGTTGCTTCTTCGTGTGATTTAAACAGTTAAGAAAGGAGAATATATGATTCCTTCCCCTCCAACACATTCATATGTGAACTCCAAAAAGAACAGCGTGAGCCCCCAGCTGTCTGACAGCCCCGCCCAACTGCGGCGCTCTCAGCTTCGTGGGAGAAAAGAGGAGGGTGACTGGGTGTCCTCCAGGCCTTGTGGCATGCGCATAGCTGACTCCTGCTGGGCTGGGAAAGCACTCGTTGTCAATTTTTACTTAAAATTATGAATAACGTATTCTTTGCCCTACTTCCTTAAAGGGAAATCCTGCCTTAGGATTAGTACTTGAAGTATTTGGAAAAGCTGCAAAAAGTTTACAATACAAAGTGCACGTACAGACGCTCACATACACACTTGAGAAGTGTCCAGCGCCCAGGTGGAATTAAGGGCCTGTTCTAAAACACTCAGAAAGATGATATATTTTCTCTTTTCTTGGTTAATCTGGGTTTTTGGTTTGTTTTATTTTGTTTTCTGGTGACTATCAGAACTCTTTTAGGTAAGAAATGGCCGAACTACAGAGCTCTTTTGTTGCATTGTCTGGAAAGAAATGAGACCCCATGTTCTCACCTGCAGGATTTTTGGCAGCTTGAGAGATGAACCCTGGATTGTAGCCTTTGCCACAGCTTTTCTGGGAAATTCAGGAAGCTTGAGCCTTGGATCTGATGAGAATAATAACTCAAGGTGGTTACCTGCTTCCTCCGCCTGCCTGTGGACTTAGGAGGAAATGATTGTTATGTCATGTCTGTAGCTATGTGACTTCATTTAAGCACTGCTGGTCTTTTGAAAATCTCCAATTCAAAACATGAAAAGTGGCTAGAGATTTTAAGAGTTGGATCTGAAGAAGTATTTGCATACTGAGTTAATCCACAACAGGAATTCTCAGTAGGTTAAAGTGATTCATAATGTGAGTGACATTTATTTCTAGAATCTCCATTTGAGGACATCTCTCTCTTTGGTTTGTAAGGTGGTGTGAGAGAAGGAATGCTCTGCCAACAACTCCACTTATTCCCAGACCACAGTTGAACTGTTCTTGTTCTTAGTGCTAAAGGAATGACATACTAATATTTTCTGAGGTCAAACTCAGGTATATACAATCAAAAACTGGAGCCAGGAATATGCAAAGACAATCAACTCAGTGCTTTGTTATTCAGTTGACTTTGATGACGAAGATATGAAAATGAAAACGTGATTAGCAGAAACAAATTGATTCAGTGGAAGGACACAAGTTCATTCAATTAGTAATAGACTTTAATCCTCATGACACCACTGCTAGACGGGCATTGTTTTTCTCTTTTTATAGGCGAGAAGTGAAATCCTGGAGAGAATAAATTGCGTGCGCTTCCACCTAGTTATGGGTCACCCTCTCTGTTTATACCCATGCTTCCTGAGAGGGTAACTGCATTCTCTGATCCCTGCTCCTTCCTCAAACTATCGCGATCTGTCTTCCACTTGAATCACTCCACCAAAAAGCTTTATTAAGCTCATAAAAGATCTTAATTAGCACCCCAAAGCACACTTTCTTTAATCTTACCTGAAATTTCTCACCTCTGGCTATGTCTATTTCTTTTTTTTTTTTTTTTGAAATTCTCTTCCCTCAGTTACACTAAATAACACGCTAATTTCTTTCTTGTTCTTAGCATCTCAACTTTGTCTCCGTTTATTCACCTCACCCTTCCCTGTAGCTTCATCCTCAGTTCAAAATGCTCCTCTGCACACTCTCCACGGGGCTTATGAAGACAACACTTGGGCCTCCCAAACCTCTTCTCTCAACTGTCATCAGTCTCTCAGGTTCCAGACACGTATCCTGTGGTCTGCTGGTCATCTTTGTCTTGAGGTTCCCAGGCATCTTCAATTCAACAGTCCCAGATACACCTCCTGGTCTTCTCCCCACTCCTAACCTGCTAGTCTGCTGTGTTTCCTGCCTCAGGGCATGGCACTGGGGTCCAACTGGTCATCTTAGAGCCCTCCCTTTCCTCACTTATTCTCCAGCATCCCCAGCATTTATCCCCATCTCCGACTTCGGGTGGTTCTGCTTTGTTATCTCTCAAATTTGCTTTCCTCTCTGGATTCTGAGTCTCACATTCTCACTGGGATTATTTTATTAGTCATACAATACTTGGCCCCCGCCTCAGTCTGCTCCCCTTCTATCATCTCTCTACACCACTGTGCAGTAATATATATTTTTAAATGTTTATTGAATAATAAAATGCAGTTGACCCTTGATCAGCATGTTTGAATGGCACAGGTCCACTGCCATGTGAATTTTTTTTTCAACAACTATAGGGGAAAATTTTTTGGAGATTTGCAATTTGAAAAACCATTTTCTTTTCTCTACCTTAGTTTATTGTAAGAAGGCAGAATATAATACATATATAAAATGTGTTAATTGTTTATGCTACCGGGAAGGCCCTGGCCAACAGTAGGCTTTTAGTTAAGCTTTGGGAGAGTCAAAAGTTATCCATTGATTTTCCACTATCCAGGGGTCAATTCCCTAATGCCTGTGCTGTCAGCTATATACATGCTTCCTGCAGAAAATCTGGAATAAGAATTGAAAAAGTATATTGTAACATCTTGTATGGTGACAGATGGTAACTACATTTATGGTGGGCATTCAATAATATATATAACTGATGAATCATAAAGTTGTTCATCTGAAACCAGTATTGTATATAAAGTATATTTCAATAAAAAAAATTGAAAAGAATAAAATTTAAAATGACTTGCAACCCAGGGGACAGCCACAGCCCAAATCTTCACCTAAATCCCTTTAGAATATTATGTATGCATGCACATAACTACAATAAAATGTTTATGGAAATATTTTAGGCAAATGTTTATATAATTCTAGTTAGACAATAAATTTAATTAGAAAATGAAGACCACATCATATGAAGTTCTGTATCTTTTTTTTACTTAATATACTGTGAATAATTTTGTTGAAATTTTGTGAAGTCAAGTATGTTGAAAGTGACTGTGAATAATGGCTGCAACTTAATGAAATATACTATGGAATAGGGTTCCTTTCTCATTTTCTTTCACATCAAAGCTCATCCTGAGCATTTACAAAGTATGAATCACAGAGACTTAGATTTAGGTATGAAAGAGAGAAGCAGAAAAATATAGAGCACTTACTTTAAGTTCACTTACATTTATTAGATACTATTCAAACAACTGAACATTCTATATTAACCCTGTGTTATGCCTTCAAGCAATTATCCAACCTGTAAGTCTACACAATAAAGTTGAGGCTACCTTTTAAGTCAGTAAAGACAAGCTCAGTATGCAAACAATTTGCTAAATTATTTTTTCTTCTTTTCATTGAATAACAAGAAATATAAAAGGAAACCTTTGGGACATTTGTCTGTACTCATGACTAGTCGAAAAAGGGTGTTTCTTTGGTAGACAAGCATCTGAATAAACAAAAATACTTCAAAGCCAGGAAGATCGTCTTCCTATGCAAGACATGCTATTCCTGTTCCTTTTCTAGCAGAGGCTGGGAAAAAGACGTGCACATTTTTCAGTCCACATACCTCAGAAACGGGAAATACTGATTTCACAAATAATACACATATTTGAAAGGATTTTGGTGAATTGTCCAACTGCCTTTCAGAATGATCTTTCTAAAAGGCAAATCTTAATCACCTATTTTCTGGTCAGTCTTTCAAAGGCTCCCCTTGTTTTTAGCATAATGGTTGAACTAAACTTTTTATCTTAGAGTGTAGGGCATTTCAGCATCTCCGTCTCCTCTCTCCAGCTTCAGCTTACCCTACTTGCCCGGACCACTTTTACTTCTCAGTTTGGGGTTCCCCAAATGTCTCGTTATTTCATACTAGCTTTATGTCTTAGTACTGCTGAATCTCCTCTCTGCCCAGAAATGCCTGCCACTCCTTCCCTGTTTTCACGGAGCTGGTCCTTCCTTTCTCTCAGGACTCAGTTCAGGTCAGCTGTTCAATTCCTTTCTCCGCTGTGCAAGTCTGACTTCCACTTCTTCTCTGCAGCATCCTCTTCTTGTTTCAAAACACTATATTGAACAAAATTATTGACTTTTTGTCACGTCTTTGGAAACAAGGCATATTTTTTAACATTTATTCTTGCATTCCTAGTACTTGACTGTCATACAGGATCCAGGAGATTGGTTATCCAAGGGTTTAAGTTCACCACGTCCGTCCTTTCTTCTAGTACACACTGTAACCCTCTCCTTCCTGCTCTGCACACACACATCCAGTTTGTCTCACTACTAATCACTGGAGAGAAGGAGAGTACTGTAAGCAGAGGCAAGCCTGGTTAAACAAATAATAAAACACAACACTGGGAACTTACCAACATTTATTATAGCAGTTTAAAGTAGTTATACCTTCTTTGTGATGTAAGTGGAATAAACAGTTTCTGAAAGCCTGGAAGGTTCTTAGATGGTTTGGAAGAAGTCTCTCCTGGGATCCGTTTATTCCTTTATTTGCTTAGTGTGGCCCTCAAGGCAGAGCAGCTTGTGTGACTCTGTAGGCCATTTGAATAGCCACTTTAAGTGTCCCCAGATTTCTGTGGAAAATGTACATCCCAGAGCAGTTTATACGTTTTATTTCATCTCCCAAATACACTGGGGAAAAGGCTTCTTTGGTATGAAACAATTCAGCCCTTCCACTTCCTCCTCCCCTCCCCAACTCCCAAAGTTAATTCTTGATAGAAAAACAATCCCACCTGGCCCTGGGTTGAGTAACATTTCTAAGGAAGGACGGAATTACTCCTTTTCAATCCAGGGGCTGCGCTATACTTCAGATCGCTATTGCACTTTGCACCATTGGTGCTTTGATGATTAAAATACATTCTCTAGAAAGTTCAAGATGTTTCTACAACCAGGTTAAGCAACTTCTACATACATGGTTCTAATTTAGCATCAGGGATTTTCTGAAAATACACTGTGACTTTGGTAAGATAATGGTGCTCTTCACTGAATCTTCCTGACAGCCAGCAGTGGGTTTTCCCTGCTCTTCAAAACCACATGGAATGGAGATGGACACCTGAACCCGAATAGCCGAGGACGTGACCCTAATATCTCTACGTCACCTGCAGGGGGAAGAAGTAGTGGATATAAGAAAATAGCTGCACATTTGCTGAAACCAGCTAACTGAAAATGATTTTCTGAGGTGAAATGGATCACGAATGGCAATCCACCTAGGAATGAAAGACACTAAGACTATGCTACTATTTCTGTGTAAGAAAATATAATAAAATACTTTTAAAATGTTCAGAATAAGAATTAAGAAATCTAAATACATTATATATAATATATGCATAGATTAATCCTTGGAGCAATTAAAATAATGGAAGCTCTAAAGTACCATAAAATAGAAATAATAGGCAACTTTATTTTAAATAACATTCTTAAATCTGCCCATTAAGATCATAGTAAAGATTTAACAATTCTTATTTTATTAATGAAATTAGATCTTTACATACAAAATGAACTCCATAATTTTATTTACAAAAACAATATGACTTAGACACTGTGGAAAAATAAGAACCATTTTGATCAATGAAAAAATTAAATGCAAACAAAATAAGACAGAATACTTTCTTTTTATTAGTGTTGCTTTTTTATTTTTATTTTCACAAATTAAGAAAGAACGATTTTATTTGCTTTACTATCTATAATCTAGTTCTATACAAATGTGGATTACCTTGGTATCTGCTGAGCCATAAATGATAAGGTCCTTAAACAAAGACAGAATAAAAATACAAGCTTGGGTGTTCAATGTTTTGGAAGCTGAATAAACAAATAAAACTAACTGGATTTTGTGGTCACAGAAGATTTGTCATTTTTCTTCTTTTTCTCATATGTAAATAAATTAATAGAAAATTACGAATGAAAAAACATACATTTTTTAATTTGTTATATTCCTACCAACTTTAATAATAATGCTTAATTAGCAACACTTTGTCTAGAATTAATACTTGTCTATAATTAGAGGTAGACTGATCTTTGTATTCAAACATTTGAAAACAGAGAGTTTTAAATGTCATATAAGGAATTATATAAAATAGTATTTTTTTAATATCTGAAATTTAATTTGCTATTATATTCAAAATAAATCACTTTTTGATATATAATAAATTGTTGCTTAAACCCCACTGGTTGAAATGACTACTCCAAGGACTATTTTAGTTTTAAGTACTAATCATCTTTAGAAAACAAGAATATCTATCTTCTTTTTTGAGTTTCTATTTTTGAAAAAATAAAAAACAGTTCAATGACTTACATGCACTTATAGATTCCCTTACAACAAAGAACTAGGTGCTAAAGTGACTATAGACATAAAAAGTGAAGTTTAGAAATGCATACTGTGTTAAAGAAAAATATTTGTATTAAATTTTTACTTATTTTAATGACAAATGCAACTTATATGTCTTTGAAGTAAATTTCATTTGTCCTCTCACTCTTGCTAGCATCTTGGTCTAGAAGAGCAGTGCATGGGCCCCTCTGGCATTCTTTTGCACCTGTGCAGGCCTCCCTGAAGCCCTGAACCACAAAAAGTTTCCATTCCTGTGGGGGAGACGGGAGGCCCCCTAACTGCCAGAAATGAGAGCAAGGGCTTAGTAATAAAATATTTTGCAAATCTCTGTACTTTAGGTTTGAAGTCTTCTCTTATTAATTGTAAGATAAAATAAATGATTTTCATTACCAAAGGGATATTATTTTTTTAAAAAACATGACATTTTAAGTTTCTGCCTTATGATGTTACCAGAAATCTAATAATAAATGGTTCCTTTCCTAGAGATGAAAGATACCACAAAACTTACTCTTTGTTCAGGATTTAGAAAGAAAATAAACCTAAAATGTATAATTTTTAGAATTGTAATGTGAAAAAGAATCTTCCACGGTGAACCTAATTTACAAAAATTCATGTTTTTATAATATTTACATGAGTACATTACTATTTTAACTGACTTGTGTGTTGAAGAGGGTTATTAGGGGAGATCAGGGATTGTACAGTGAGTGGTTTTTTGTTAACCATTCACCTTTAACTTTTGGGAAAAGTGTTTACTAGATGACAAAAGTAAATTAAGATCATTACTCTTCTGTCACAGATGATTTCCTAGATTTGAGAACAAGGTCTTTAATGGATGAAGAAAGTTCCTGAAGCTCTTTACGAGTAGCACTGGTGATATCTTCTTGTTCTTTGTCTAATTCCTCACTTAGGCGATCATCTCCCTGCCCAGTCTTCTTATTTTGATTAACTAAATGCTTTACAACCAAACCTTGGTATTTTATCAAAAGAGTATGCTGATCCTGTGAAATGGGAAAGGAGAAGAGAAGTTAATGAACGTGATTTAATTTTTTGTGGACAAAGCATCTGTTCAACGAGTGCGCATTGAAGGTCCTCATCTTTACGTATCCCTGGTCATGTAGTAGAGAGCTGAATCTAGCCAGGTCCTTGCTGTCAAGGAGATTACAGTTCAGGAGGTGATGAAACATGAATACAGGCCACTTCGATGTAAGTTAACTTAACTAGGTTCTATCACCAAAGATACCGTCAAAGTGATATGGAAATTCAAAGAAGTCAAACTACTTTTAGCTGAGGAGTTTCTCAGAAAAATTTATTCAAGATGGGACTTTTTGAGTTGGTCCCTGAAGGACAGGTTAAAATGAGACTGGATGTTATTATATCTTTTCTAAGTGCTTAATATCCAAATTCAGAATATTCTTTACCAGGGATCCTACGGGATCCTTTAAGACTCTTGAGTATGCTGAACTTAAAAAAATCAATCTCTTAATTCACTGTTCTCATTCTTGGAAGCGGAATGATGTTAGTATACTCTGTGACTTATGTTCACAATGATTCACATCTATCTAATCAAAACATTCCATTCAGAATCTAGAAGCTTTAAAAGTTTCAAGCACACTGAAAATATAATACCTCTGGAATTTTACTATTAAGGAAAGTAATGATCTGTGGGACACATCTTCCGGGTGCGTGGAGCATGCTGTGGGTTGAGAACTGAAACAGCAGGACCGATGTGAGGTGCAGGGTAAGAGCAGGGTCTTCTGTGACTTTGAGCTGCTCAGCCAGTGCCTGTCGATGCTGGAACAGTATCTGCCTAAACAAGAACACAGTCACACAAACACACTGTCATATTTAACAAGTTCTCATGAATTTCATTTCTTGCCTTCTGTCACCATTTTTAGATGGATCCATAAACATTTTAAGGGACCTATTAAATATGGGCTACAGACACACATAATATTAAATGGCCTGGATAAGCTAAGACACTAGAAAATAATAGCAAAAACTATATAACAGCATCCTCAAAGTATGCTTTTTGTTTTGAGTTATTTGGGATCAAATACAAGTGCACTGATTTAAATAAGGTTTCCTACAAGATCTCAAAGCTAATAAAAAGTTCTCAGGCTTGATCAGCTAAAGGATTAAGGAACTCTGCTACCTTATCAATAGGGGTCAGAGAGGGAGACAAGTGTATTAAGACTGCATATGCTTGAAGTCTGCAGCTATTTAGACACAACACTTCTCCACGCAAGGTTCAGATAGTCAAATTCCAATTTCCAAAACGAAATATCACACCCCTAGGAATTTATTAATAATACATGCGAACGCAATGTTACCTCTCCCTTTTCTTATCTCCTCTTTTCACCATAATATCACAAGCTTCTGCTGCAGAATCCAGACAAGAAAGGAAGTCTTCTACACTCTGAAAAGGTATTCAGCACTGTGACTTACTTCTATAATTAGGTTGGCTAAAGAAATACAGCCATTTGGTACTGTTCCATAATTTTACACTCTAAATATAACTTTTAAAAATGTCATTTTGCCATTAAATTTGAAATTGTGATTTAGGTCTAAAGAAGGTAAAACACCCCCAGCATGGTCCCCCCGTTCAGCTCCCGAAGAGGTATCTGAATGCAGAAGACTAGTTTCAGATACAGTTTACAATTATTCTAATAAAAGTGTCCTCAAAGATCACAAATTCTAGCTCCCAAATCTAAACTGAATCAAACTTTCCTTACCTTTTCATTCAGAGAGCTATGAAGTTTTGTGAGGGCTACTTTAGTTTCTTCTGGTAATTTACTTAAAATTTTTTTTCTTACCTATGGGGGAAAAAAATTCTTTTGGGATTGTGCCTTTGACATTTGATGCATATAAGATCAAACAAAACAAAAAGAGAAAAAGCATATTTTTTGCTGCAACAGAATGGTGAATGGAGTTCATCTTGTTCTTGATTTTTAGGTTTCAAACTAGGGATAAAAACACGCCAAAAACCTTCTAAAACCAGAATGCTGGCCAATAGGCTCCAGCTGTGTAAGAGGAAGATGAGAGGATGCGAGAGAAAGGGAGAGACAGAGACAGAGACAGAGAGGGGGAGGGAGGGGCAGGGAGGGCTTGTGTCAGAGCAAGAATGGCAGGGGTGAGCGCACCACTCACATGTGGGGAAGAGAGACTCTGGGGTCAGAGGTCACCCCCTGTTTCCCATTGGGGTGGACAGTGTTCCCCTGACCCGGTGAGGGAGGCCCTACTCACAGAGACCAAGGATGCCTCTAAGCCCGGGTACGGGCTCCGCGGACGGGTGCTCGTGGTGCTACCTGGCGTGTGGAACCTTTCCAGCACCTCTCTCTACACAGATGTGACTCGTGAGGTTTGATGCCTTCTTGACCAGAGTCTGAGGGCTCCTTCTAGTGCGAAATCTCTAGAGGAGGCCTACTGGGATGGCTTGGCCAGTAGGCCCTGAAGGTCACAGTGTGTCTTAGAAGCCTGAGGCCACCACACCAATCCTTTTGTGGCCCTTGAAAGGCGTGGGACAGGTTCCCCTGTATTTCCCACCGAAGAGGCTGGTGCAGGGTGGGATGCACGGAGCTGTCCAGGCAGCGGGGAGTGTCTGCTCAGGCTGAGGAAGGGAAGAGGAACAGCACCTTGCTGGGGTTGGACGGAGAAAGAAATGTCCTGTGTTTGGAGATTGAGGGGGAGGAGGGCCTTGCTACGGGAGGGAGTCACAGGATGTTGAAACATCCCCCCAGACTGCCACCCATGTGGGAACAGCTGTATCACGAGGGGCCACAAGCGCTACACTGATTTGGTTTGGCCTAAATCAAAGCGAGTAATATAGACACACATGAGGGCACTTTGCCTCCTTCATTTTTTTAAAATCTCCAACTTCAAGTGGCTCTAGAAGGATGAGGAAGAGGAGGAGGTGGAGTCCTAGGGACAGACCACACCTTTGCTCCTCTAGGCAACCTGGAGCAATAGCTCTATGTTATGCTGCCAAGGGAAGGGATGAGTTTTGAATTCAATTTGAGATTAGAATTTTTAACCATGAACTAGAATTGGTCTAAATATTGAAATGAGATGGTGTTACTGAATGCTGTGACTGTAAAGCTATGGTATCTGGCAGAACGTTGTTGAGAGACTGGCAACTCAGCATAAAGAAGGAACCTGATACAATGATACTTAGGAAAAAATAAAACTTGATTCCAAAGTAATCGAGCATCGTTTAACAGACTGGTTATATTACCAATCCTGCTAGCAACTATATAAATGCACACTGTACTAAACCTGAACTAAAAATCTTACAGGTGTTTTTCTAAAAACTCTTTCCTATATTTTATTTTCCTTTTAGCCTATATCAGACGAGAGAAAATAAAACATGAGCAGATTTCAAAACAAAACACACCAAGAATGGCAAGAAAACCACTCACGTACTTCACTTGTAATGGTTGCAGGATCATCAACTGACATCATTAAGTCTGAAGCTAAGAAGTTGAAAATGAGGTTGGTGATATCGGTACACACTGTCTTCAGCAAGTGTTTGGTAAGAGTGACCTGTGTATCATCTGGAAAAAGAAAATGGCCTTATTAAGATGAATATCCAAGAACAATTATGAAAATTAACATAAAAATAGTATCGAGTATACCTGTAAAGAACTTTATCCCTTTTTCAAATAACCGAATATTATTGTATAGGTTTGAAACCTCTTCTTGCAAGTCCTTGATTGTGCGCTTTCTGCCGGTTCCAGAGGCAGAAGGAGTTGAAGACATGAATACGGAACGAACCACCTCAAGGTAAGTTTTATTAAGAGGTCTGTGGACAAGATAAATATATTTAGTTTATTAAAATGCACTAACCTTATGTAGATGAGAAATTTTGCTTCTATGGAAACTAGGCTTAAGAAAAGCTTTTTTTTTTTAACAGATTAATTGGGAGAAGAGTTCACAAGAATTTGTCATCTAATTGCAGGAATTATAACTTAAATGCCTTACTTTTCTCAGTTCTAAAGTACTCATAGTTATAGCACTAAAGGATAACAACAAAGAACCTTAATTCAAAGCAGCTTTTTAAGATTAATTTGTAGAATAGACCAAAAATCTGTTCCCCTTCCTTAGGAATAATAAATTCTCAGTTTCTGAAGTATTATAAAAGATACTGTATTTAAACAAACTTCTGTATGGTCAACAACCCAGAATAGATTATTTTAAAAAGTAATGGGAAATGATTAGTAGGAATTATTTTATCTTGTTACATATGAAAAACAGGATTATGTAATATATTCATGCACAATACATAGACACTTATATTTTTAAAAACTCTCACTACAAGAGCTGTATTTCTAAACTCAAAAACGCAGATGCCCTGGGCTTCTGGATTGCATTTATAGAAGCTTGCCCACCGGGACTAACTTGAAGGAAGATCATGTTAGTGAGAGTCACATTATACACAATTTCTTTTACTTCTGTATAAAAACGAATTTAGCCTGGCTCATTTACAAGGTGCTGCCTCATTTCATTCTCTCTGAGGGCAGTGTGTTATGCTCCCTGAAAGTGTACAGTTTATTCTCTGTCAGGTCCAGACAGAAAATGACCTCTTCCTTTTAGATGTTAACCGTCCATGCCCTGGAAGAGGCCGGCCAGTGATCAGTGCGGGTGTTTTTCTCCCAGCGAGCACTGGGAGATCAGTGAACAAAGACGCCTCCACACTTTTGCCTTTTATTTCTCATACTGCCTTGCCTGAAGCACATAAATGTTTGTTGAATTGAACTGCCTCTGCAGGTAAATGAAACCTGGAATTTGGTAACCAGATTAAATTCTAAACTTTGAAAAGAAAATACCTAAGATACATATTTTCTATGATCTTGGTTAAATTGTACTTAATAACTCACTGAATTTCTATCATAAAATAGAAAAAAATGCATTTTGATACTTGCTTTATTAAGTACTCAGCAAGTTCAGAAATAAACTCCTCAGGAGCATCTTGCACATGTTTTCTTAAAAAATCTTCAATCTCATCCTGGAACATAAAAGTGATCTCTGGCTTCTTCTTTACTGTAACAGAAATAAGCAATGGGGAAAAAAACAAACAAATAAGCAACTGAAATTAAATAAGGTTCCATTAACATATTTAGTAAGATGGTAACTTATTGATTTGCCTATCATAAAGATTTTGATATTAACTTTTATGTTACCAAAATTACCACTGTTGAATAGCAGTAACTAATGAAAACAATTTTAGAAATAGATTATATAGTGGCCTATCTTCCGAGTAATAATTTTCTAATTTTATTTAATGACTGTTTTCTATAGTCAATCAGAAAAGAATCAAAGATGATTTTCCACCTCGTCTAACTTGGATGGTGCAAATAGATCCAAATCAAAACAGTCAAGTGGATGGAAACAAATCTTTTAGGTAAGGACAATTCTCTTTGTTAAATAATGGACACTGAGCAGAATATCTTTCTTTATAAAAATGAGTATTTACTAAAAATCAAACCATACTTAAAATTTACATAAGATCTTCAGGAAGTCTTTATAATCATGTGAGCTACAACTTCAGCAGACTAAGCTAAAAAGTATTGTTTTGGAAAGTCAGAGATTTTAAAAAGCCCTTAATTTTATACCCATAATTAATTAATTTTTGCTCTCACAGAAGTAATTCTGTACCCATGAAAATCTGTATGCAGCTACTATAATGAAAATAATTCTTAATTGTGGAAATGTCATGCCTACTGACTAACTTGGAAAAATATGGGCTACAGATAAAGCTAACAGTATTTCCATTCTTAATTATAAAAGTATAAAAGTGATTACTTACAGCTAAATTAGGTTACTGACTCTAAAACTGAAACTTTAGAAATAAAAATTAAACAGTTCAAAAATCAACTTTCACTATGCCTCAAGATCTAAGTAGTTGAGATGACAGTTTTAGAATAGACAAGTTCTATCCTTTCTTTTAAGATCTGCTATCCATTCCTGATCTTTTACACCAAATATTTTGATTTGTTTAGTTTCTGCATTCATTTTCCAAGTTACTAAATTGTATTTTCTTTTAGTAATCTTTCACACTGAGTAGATTTTGCATTTTAGCTGAGAATCAATTACATCCACCACTTCAGAGATTACAACACAGCCCTTTGTCAGAAGCACTGAAATTACATTTTTTTTTTAGGTAGAATGGTTTTACTACTTTTAGAACCCCTTTCCATAATCTGTGCACAAAAGGAGTATCACATGCCTCATTTAACAATTCCTTAAGGCTACAGATATTTAAAGAAGTATTTTTGTTAAATGCCCCTTCACTCCCACTCCTAGTATATCTGGGGAATAGGAAAATCCATTTGTCAGTGGCAAATTAAAACCCACATTAGATAGTCTTACTAATATTGAAGATAAGGGTAGGGCAAGCAGTGTCTATGAAGGTACTTTTCCTTTGACTAATATTGTTTTATGCACAATGAGAACAATAGTTATTTTTACCTATCTTACAATACTTTAAAGACAGATCTTAATTATGCTGTTACAGGAAGTAGTACAATAGCCAAAGTCACGTCATTTGATATCTACATCTTCCAGCTCTAGCTCCTGCACAATGAACTGTGCGGAAGAGTAGAGTAAAAAATCTGCATTTATCATCTCGAGTTTTTTTTTTCTTTTTACTGGGGAAGAGGAGGTAGAAAGTATTCGTTTCCATAATTTTTAAAAACAGGAACAAAAAAAATCTTAATTGAAAAATAAAGTAAGATGTCTCTTGCTAACTTAACCATACCAAACACTAACAAGTCTAGAAAAAGTGATAAACTCAATTCTCCCTCTTAGAACCAATTAGACATTACCATAAAAATTAAACGTGCCTAAAATCAATGTTTCTTACTTATATGGCAGCAATCTACTTTTCATAGAATATTGTAACTTGTTTTGCATGGCACTGGGAGACCATAAAAATGACTGTGCAAGCTGAAACTATGCCCAGTGTTCTTAATAAACAATGGGAAGACTTACGATTTCTCTGTGACCTCTTAATCTTGGTTATAAATGTATAGGGAAATGAAAACTAAAACTAATATTTGTAAGTGAGAACACTGTCATTTAGCTCATCAGAAACACTGAGGATGAAATGTTTTCTTTCTTTGTAAAACACGACTCAAGCACAGCTTGGCAGTGCTTGCCCTCCCATCTTCCCTGTGCTTTGGCTAGCTGTCACACTCCTTTTACTTTGGACCCACTTCCAACATTTTACCCTTTGCCCTTTCAACACCGTGAACCATGCCTGAGAATTCCTCAAATGAAGTGTTTTCTGCCAACTTCATATCCTCTAAGACACTTCCACCCTTTTCACCACAACCACTTTCCTCATTTACGTCAGTAAGTGCGCCTTTACCACGTCCCTCTGGCTTCCCAGCTACAAGAGTCCCTTCAACAGCGGCAAGGTCAACATTCCACAGCAGCCATTTTTTTCTAGAATCCCATTTATTCTTGATTCACGTTTTATTTCCAGCGTCATCACTTGTGATTTCTTTGCTGCGCTTTCATCTTTGCTGACCAGTTCCCTTCTGATTATCTACTTTGTAAAATGGCACACGGAATCAAGAAGGCAACACAACTACACACTGTTGTCTGTGCATAAAGTGAGTAAGAGATGCACAATGATCCGTCACTGAAAAACTTTTGAAGTAAGTGATGCCATTGTCATAAATCATGATGCACATCTGCTAATTATGTGCTGATTTGCAGACCGAGGAGCTAGCAGGCAAGTCTTTACTTTATGAATTGCTCACAGTCCATATACCCTGGTAACTGAAATATGAACTTTATTGTTGGGGGACTGATGTCATTTAACTAAACCTGTATCCACTGAAACTGTGCAAAGCAAGGACTTCCTGTGTAAGCATATGTACCTAACTGCATGTATCTTAAGAAAATACGTTTAAAAAGTCATGCACATACAAAGGGAGAGTAAAATAAAGCTACACACCAGTGAGAGGCGACTCCTCATCACTATCATCGTCTTTTCTTCCTTTCTTCTTGGTTTTTTTGATTTTGTACTCCCTGGCGTTGCCACCGCCTCCTCCTCTCACACTTCCACTGCCCTCTGGTGGAAAACGCCATCAGTTAGGCTTGCCTGACTAAGTTACTAGGGTTAGAAAACAATGGCACTATGTTGCTATATTTAACTTCACAGCAGGAAAATAAAAACCAAATAATTAAACTTTCAGCTGCTTTTTAAAGTTCTAATTTCTCTATTAAAACAAAAGCTTTATAACTTCACAAATTTAATAAGTAATAAAATAGGAAATTTCAGCAGATCAGTCAGAAAGCCTACCTGCTCTAAATGCAGCCTCTTCCTTCTTTTCTAATGACACTTTTCTATAGCTTTGTCGGACTTTTTCTTGGCCAAAAACATGTTTTTAACCTTCTTTCCTACCTTTCCCAAACTGAAATGTGGCTTCATTTGCCCATCTCTGTTACCACAGCCTCTTTAATAACCCCTATTATGGTATTTCATAGGTTTTATTACACTTGGTTTTATTACTTCTTGGTTGAAAAGCTATTACCCGTTCATAGGAGACATGCTTAGTCTCCCATCACCCAACAAGGTAATGGGCTTCTTGAGAGCAGGGAGCATGTCTTGGTAACATTTGTATCCTTGGGGCTAAAATGGTGCTTGACACAGGTGCTCAATAAATGCTGACCACGAATATTAAGTTGGTTAAGTAGAGATATACAGTTAGCAATCCCCTACTGGCTAAATGGAGACTAAAACAAATATATAAATTATGAAATAATTAAAACATGTTATTAATTAAAAAATGTTATTGAGGCATTTTTCTGCTCTTAGATATTTACATTTAACGTAGCTATTGAACAAATTTGAATATCTGATAATGGGATTGAAAGACTGAAAATGTATTTCTTCATAAAAGATTCATTTTTGTCAAGAAAACAAAATGACATATAAAGATCTTTTTCTAAATTCTAAGTAGAATTCTCTTAGATTTCATATCCTGTAAGTTTCAAATTCATTTCCCTTTACTTTTATGATAGAAAAATACAATTTTCAAAAGCACAAGTCTAAACTGAATGTATTTTTTACATTTGGCAACAAGTTTCCTATGGCAAAGGCTTTCCTGTGTAACACTATTCCATGCACTATACTTAAACTATCACAGTGAAATAGTACTATTGATGAGAACAAAACACCAGGCAACCCTGAATTTTTAGAAGGACATAAAACAGACTATTTATACTGGCATAAGTGCAACCAATTGTGATTAATGTGAATTTATAACTATATCTTCAAATAATATTTTAAAATATGCACAGCTCACAGTATACTACTGTGAGTTACTGGAGTAATTTGCTCTATTGTTTCCCAGAAGAACAGAGAGAAATTTCAAAAGGCCAGTACTGAAAGATTTTGTATATAAACATTTTTGAAGAGGAAAGAAACAATGTCAAAGAAATAGGTGTCAATTCCCACAGCAAAAAAATTAATTTTCAGAAACATGGTCAATATAGTTGTATTTATTAATGAAAATATGTTGGATAACCCTGATAAACTACTAGTAAAACTGTTTCTACTATAAAAAGTATGGAAAATACATGTTAATTTCTAAATGCAAGTTACTATTAAACCAGTGCTACCTAGAAAAATTTCCACTGACTCTAAATGGAGAAAATAGATTAAAACAAAGAGTATCTCCTTGGGAAATTCATTTGTTAGTTAGCATTTAGAGAGTTCCTAACATATGTGAAGGAATGCTCTAATTACTAAGGAAACAACAATAAATGAGACGGACAAGGTTCCCACACAATAAGACACATCACAGTGATAAAAGCAATGCAAAAAACTGGGAGGGATAAACGATGGCAAGTGGTTATGTCTCTCTGAGGCCTCTCTGAGACACTGACATTTAAAGCTGAGCTCTGAGTGACAAGAAAGAGCCAATTACTCAAAGTTCAGGAAAGAACACTCCAGAACAGCTAGTGCAAAGGTCCTGAGGTGAATACAAATTTGAGAATTAAAAAAAGGCTACTGAGCTGAACACTGTGAGAGGGAGAATGAAGGAGGTGGGTGAGGTCACGAAATTATCTTAGTTTTCACAAAGTAACACAGAATAAGTAATCACTAATATTTCTATTTTCATAATCAAATTTAATTCACTAGTAAAAGATTTGATTAATATTAGCAGTTAAGGGTGAATCAACCAAGTAAAAGGTCTTTCCAAGAGCTTAAATGCAAAGTTCACTGCAGCTAGAAAAACGCTCATCTTTGAGTCTTTGTTAATAGTACTTAGTACCTGTTGCTTTCCTCCTTCGCTCATCTTTTTTATCCTTTTTACTTGTATTAACACCTTCTAAAACGGAGACTTGTTTCAGATCTTCTTCAGTGATTAAGTGAACAAGATTATTTTTCATTTCCTGAAATAAAACATGCTTTTCTTGGTAGGCAAAATATCCAGCATTACAAAAAGCTTAAAACGCAAGTTATTTATATACTCACCTTCTAATTATTCTTTTTCTGGTTTCATTGCTGAGAACTATAGAGCTTTGTCTCACAGTTGACACCATGAAATTATTTCTCCTTACCAAAAAATCAGTTTCTTCCCTTGCTATTCTTGGCTAAAAGCCATCAGAAATCCTATCTGGTCACTGGACAACCGATCACACAGCACTGGAGGCAGTGCCCTTCGGCTGTCACTGGCTGGTGTCAAGGGCTGGTGGCCCTTCCTCCCTTTCTGCTCCCAAGTCCAGTGCCACGTGGATACATGAGATTACAAGAAAGACAATGAAATCTGCACCTCCCACCTCACCATAATGCCTGTATGTGAGCTGCACACTTAGTCACATCAACTTTTCTTTTCCTTCTGGACTCATTCTTGATCTCTGCTTTGTAAAAACATATGCTAAGAACAATGCACTATTTCCAGTTCAGAAACTTGTTATTTATCATGGGAAAAGGTTCTACATCTATAGTGACAAAAGTATATTTTCATGTTAAAAATGGTATTTTCTTTTTGGTCTTCCAAAGAAAAATGTTTAGAATGTTGATGGTTCAAACAGCAGAATCTTTTTTTTTCTGAATTTATTTTTGTGGTTGGAGGGAGAGTACAAGGTAAAAAAAATTGGTGACCATGTTAAGTTTTTATTTTAGTAAAAAGTCACAAATAAAAATAATAATGCAGCCATTTAGTAACTGGTAGCTAACACGTACTAGACATTTTATATATGTCCCTCCTGTATTTGCATTTGTCTTTTTGAGAGTAACGTTGTTATCCTTGCTCTGAGGACTCTGGGGTCTGTTTGTCCAAAGTCAAACAGAGTAAACAAGTTGCAACTGGAACTCAGGTTTATTGTTATCAATCCTGTGCACTTTTTACTCCTTCCTGCTACTTAGCAGGCCAAATGTAGAGAACTATCTTATTTTTTTAGACTATTAAAGAGTTTAAAGGGAATATAGATAATTACAACTTATTTACATACTTAGTAAGCCCTCAGGAATTTATTAACAGTCTAATAACTAAGGTAAATGGCATTGTTCTACCTGTTTGTGAGCAGGCTTTATAAGTAGATTGTGCTGCTAACTGAAAACATAAATTGAACACTCATTAAACAGACCTGGCATGACCTCTACGTCTATCTGAGGAACTAATCAATTTTGATAGTAACAAACAAGTTCTTTCCTCGGTAACTTATCCTATTTGTACACTTCAGATAACTAAAATTGAGGCTGTGCTAGATTTAGTAAATATACTGTGTACTGATTGATAAGTATACTGTATATTTTTGCATATAATCCACAGATACTGCTTTTGTGGATTTTAATGTTGGATTAATATCCTTGGGTGACTTAATTGTGAAGTGTGTAATTCCATTTATATGATTTCAATTTATAAAATCAGTAACATAAGTTCTACCTTACATGTCCTGATGGGGATGAAGATGGGGAACAACAAATCCAGGAGAGGAAATTAAGCAGTAATGATGCATTGAAGGAAAATGATGCATGAAACACAGTATTCATTTTTGGGTGTACTGCTTACCCCATCTTCAGACGACATCTGATGATTCTAATGTGAAAATACTGTTAACATTAGTGGGTGAACGGAAGTGCGGCATACCTTTCCAGCTTTTTGGTGCATCAGTTCACTGAACAGTTCTGTGCAGTCATTTATAAACTTTTCACTGACTACAGCAGTGTCACTGAAGACCACAGCTGAAGCCTGCTTGCTGAATGCTCTCATCACCTGTTGGAGCAGCATTGCAGCATCTTCCACGGATAAAGAACTGGGCAGCAGAGGCTAGAATTACCAACAAGATGAAAATAAAGTATAAATGCAGTTATAATACAGATAAATTATGTTATATAAATGCTCTCCCTCAGGGATCTCATGAAGTCCCATGGCTTCCGGAACTCTCTGTATGCTGATAACCTCCCAGACTGTATTTCTGCCTTTGTCACTCTAAGCTCTGGAACCACATATCCTACTACTTCCCTAACAGCCCCACTTATGTGCCTAATAGACATCTCAAATTTAACATGTCCAAAAAGACACCAATTGCAGCCGCCTTCCCCCACACTCCCAGCATCCATCCACTCTTCCCCATTGCTCCCCCTTATCAGCTAATGGTACCAAGTGGATCAGGCCCCCAGAGCTACAAGTCACACTCAGTTCCTCTCACAAACTCAAACAGTCCACTGTCAAGTCCTGGTGATTCTACTTCCAAAATATATTTCTGCATAGTTCTTTCTACTCTCTGAAATTAACATTTTCATTAACTATCTGCCCCACAATGAGAGTAGGAAACTTGTCTGGACCCCACATTCCCAGCAAGTAAAATGGGGCCTGGTACACAAAAGGTACTTTAATAAAGTTTCTTGAATAAATAAATAAACACTTATATATCTGGCATCCCTGTGTACCTAAAAAAGGCATTTTCTGCTTTGTGAAGAGAGTCTGAGCCCTTACTAATAAGTAATGGATTGGCCTTTTGTTTCTTTCTCTTCATCTACACTTATCTTTTTGGAATAAAGGCAGGTCAGTACTGACGAGTGAAGTGAACACTATCAGTTTGAAAGCAGCCTGTGTTAATATATTAGCAGAGGTTAATGGATAAGGGATAAACAAATGCTACATAGCATCTGATGCCACTTATCTGCAAACACTTGGATAAGGCTGTGAGGGGGCTCATCAATTTACATATGGCAGGACTGATATGAATATTATATTGTTTGCTTATTTTGAGGTTTATAGAAATCTGGATTGTGACCACCCGTATATGAAAGGTCACTCACTCTACTTCAAGAACCAGAAAGTCTTTAAGTGTAAAACAAGTAAGGTTGTTTTTCTTATTATAATAACTGCTAGAATTTGGCTCTAACAGCTAAGACTGCTTTTATGTATTGTAGTTCTTAAAATGGCTATAGACTAGTGAGGTATCAGAAAAATGAAGACAAAAAGATAAAACATACTGCAATGTCAACCCACGTCCCGGAGCTGAAGGCTTCCTCTACTGATGCTTCCACCCGATCCACAAGTCCCTGACCAACACAAGCTGCCTTCAGGAACAAGAGTGGGGGAGCCTTGTATCTTTTCTTTATATAGCTCACAGCATCTGGGATTCCAAGTCTGGACAAAGCATCAAATTCTAGAAATGGCATCACCAAATTAGAAAGAATTATCAATCATTCACACATTTTAGAAATCTCAGAAAATGCTGTTTTGCCAAAACCTATTTGTGAATCCACTGCATTCTAATTTTTTTACAGAATAAAGCATAGAAATGTACAACAGCCTATTCCCTGGTTATGTGAACTTCCTGAATTTTTATTACTAAGCACATTGGTAGAAAAATTGGATCAAGTACTTCTTCAATCTCAGATGTGTCACTCCCTCTTCAATTGAAAGGTCAAAGGAAAACATGAGAACTATGAAGCAATAAAAGTAGAAATGCAGGTAAAACGAGAGTGGAATAATTTAAGAAACAAAAACTGGAATTTATTTTGACTACAGTTAACTAAAGGAATGGAATTTATTTTTCAAATGTTTCATCAGAAAGTTTAGGACTAATTCTCCAGCATAATTTAAACTAGTAAAATTTAGCATGTACAACAAAAGTAAATGATTAAAACTTGTTTGTAGCCATTAAAGTTATTGGAGATGTCTACTGTTCTTTCTCTGTCCCAATCATATTAAATAAATTAATGATAATGAAGTTCTAATACAAGTACATAGCTGAAGAAATTGAAAAGTACTTTATGGAAACTCAAGAAAACATAAGCAGAGCCCATTATTCTAGCACACATTTAAACTGTCTGAACACCAATGAGGTTTATTACTGAGAAAGGAACTAAACCACTTAGTGTTCTGAGTTGGGCTATGAAATTGATCAAACCAAGTGTGCTCCATATATACTTGCTGATTGTAATGACTAAATTCAGTCAATCTACTTTATCCAAATAAGAACTTCAGAGAAGGAATTCAGAATCACATCATGTTTCTGAAGTATTGGATAACTAATAAAAATGAACACTGTGAAGTTGATTGCCAATAAAATATTTCTAAGATTATATAACTGAAAAACTGGGCAACTCATAAAATGTAAGACATAATATTATGTTCTTTACATTCATAAAAAGTACTTGAAGTTGTAGTATCATATCTCTGGAAGGCTGGTAACAATCAGTAAGAGCTTGTGGGCTTCCTACATTAAAACTGTTCAATAACTATGGAATTAAACTCAGTGCTGAGACACACAAAAACCTGCAGGGTGATGACTTTCATACCTGAAGAGAACTGCTGTACTTTGCTGGCCAACAGTGAAGTACATGTGTATCCCCAGTGGTAATACAATACTTTGTAAGAATGTGGTTAATACTAGAAAGAAAGTCTAGTTTTAAAGAAAAAAAAAAATTACCTAAATAGCCATTCTGCCTGAAAAAGGAATCCACCCATGAACTCTGTGTTTTGGAGTAAATGTCAGGGACAAACACTGCCTTGTCCTGTCTGCCACCGACCACAGTGCCTCGTACGCGCCCACTATTAACAAGTTCCTCAAGCAGAGCTTGAAACAAAACCAGACAAATAGAAATACATCAGAGCAGATATAAACCTCAAAAAGTGAACTTCTTTACTATTTCACAATTTAGTTATTCTTACCCTTTAAAAAATTCAATTTAATGAAGATACTATATTTTAGACGAAACATTATTGCCATTTATGAGAATACACAGGTCGTAAGTTCAGGAAATTTTGGTGACTAGCTAAAGGTGCCAAATTTGTAATCCAAACTAGTTTATATTAACATTTAGTTTTTTAGTTTGAGTAATTTTGAGTATTTATCTCAAGGTGCGTTGAAAAGTGGATGTCTAAATACTTTGAGAATAGTTAATACGCAATCGCTAGTTTTACCAAGTTCAATTTCCTCATATTTAGGAAAATTAAGACACCTTGATCACATTAGAATCAACAGTGTGAAATTAAGCCATGGACGTTTATATGTTATTACATCTCTGCTGTTTAAATTAAAGCAACACACTTGACGCTTACCTAGGAGAGAAGTATAATGCCACGGTTAGGAGGATGGGTCTGCGCTGGGACAGCCCAAGTCCAGACCTCAATTCTGCCACCTTGCTAACAAATAGCGGGCAAGTTATTTTACTTATGCCTCCATTTTCTCATCCATGACGTGGAGATCATAATAATAATACCTATCTCACCGGATTGTTGTATTCAAGGAAAGTGCTTAGAATGGTGGCTGGCATATAAGCATTCAATAAATGTTACTAAATATCATCACCACCACCCCACCACCATCATCATCATCAGACTGATGCTGGTCTGAGAACTGGACAGTGCTGTGCTCTTAATACCAAATTTATGCTTTTTATTTAAACCATAACATTTACCTAAACATTTTGTTGTTTTGAATATAAAAATCCCCTAAAAAAAAGACAAAGCAGAGAGGAAGGAGTTATTTCTAAGTGAATCAGCAAACACATTCAGAAGATGCTTGGCACAAAGAAAGGCTTATGAACATTACCCTTTAATGGAAATTAAAATTAGTTTACATGTGAATTTCACAACTTCAATGCTGATTAAATTAGAATACGTCAGAAGAGTCTAGACTTCTCAATAGACTGCAACGCATTATTTAAAATTTTCTGTATAACATGAATCCATGCTAAATTCAGATCAGTTATCAAGCTACCAATTATTACTTGAAGAACTTTACATTATAATGAAATCCCACCAACCCCAAATTATGTAGATTCCAAAATATGTCACATTTTACTTTTAAATTTTGTCTTGCAACATTTAAATTTAGCTCCATATACTGAAAATATAGTGAATTTAAGTTAATTTTTGGTTCTGTATTTGAATTTCTTTTCTATTCTTTGTTTTAATTCTTTTATTTGTACAGATATCTGAGTGGAAAGATCAGTCATGGCTTTTAAAAACTATTCCAGCAAAGCTTTAAAAAAACTTTCAAAACCTCGTAAGAGCTTCATGAACACATACACTAAATAAGATTATTTTGGAGATATTAGCATCCTGTTTGAGTGGTTAAGAATACATTTTTATTTCTATAAGCTCTGTGTAAAATTTTTTTAGACAAAAGCTATTTACTTTCATATTAGAAAATGTAGTAAAAGTCCATAAGAAACAAAGTGAAATTATTCTTAATCCTACAGTTTTAAATCTATGTATGTATATGTGTAATGGAACACACACACACACACACACACACACACACACAATGTTTTTTCATTCCACTCCTCTGGGGGTAGCCAACGCAAAATGTTCGGTGGGTATAACAGAGAGACACATGTGAAAATTGGTACAGAAAAAATTTTCAACCAGAAATATTTTTATTACATGAGTTTTGAGATTAAAAGAGGTAAAAAAACATTAATTTAGTAAATTTTACAATAATAGTCTATTCAGTAGCTAATTAAGTGACATGTAATTTAAACCAAACTCACAGTAAAGAAGCTGCTCCTGAAATCCATATTTTGAAATCAAAGAATTCACTGCTGTAGGCCTTTATGGAAAGCAAAAAAAAAAAACAAACAAAAAAACCAGAAATATCTTATTAAAGAGTTACACATATTTATGAATTAAAAAATAACTCGGTTTATGAAAAGCACCAAATAATTTAAAAGAAAAAAATGAAGGCAAAAATTGCACCAAATTTTAAGTTAATCAGAAGAAATGTTAGGAGAATTGATCTGGGTTCTCAATGCAGGATCAATTTACTTTCCCACCAAACTTGCACCTCGGATAGATCTGACTATCTGCCTGGCCCTTTACTCTGTTTATTTTTCTTCATTTTATTCTTTCTATCTGGGAGGCTCTTTCCCCACCTGGGAACAGTCAAGTCAATCTATATGATTCTGTTTTTGAAGAAAAATGAGATCATATAAACACCAAAAGACCTCTGAAATGATATACTCTCAGATTAGGTGGATGACCAGGAGGGATCCACTTAAAATGCTCTTTTCTGATTATTAGTGTTTTTGGTAATGACTACGCTTTTCTTTTTTTTTTTCTTTTTGGCACCTTTAAAGAAGTACACTTTACACACCATAAATCCAACCAATTTTAAGTATAAATTCAATGATCTTAATAAATTTATAGAGTTGAACAACAATCACTACAATTCAGTTTTAGAATGTTTCCATCACCCGGAAGTTTCCTTCATAGAGGTTTACAGTTCATTCCTGCTGCCACTCCTAGACCTAGAGAACCACTGATCTCCTCTTTGCCTTTACAAATGAGATTTCATATAAATAGAATCAATATGTGGTCTCTTGTGTCCAACTTTTTTCACTTAGCATGTTTTTGAGGTTCATGCACAATGAAGCATCATCAGTATTCATTCTTTTTTGTTGCTGAATAGCATTCCATTGTATTGATATACCACATTTGTTTACTCATTCATCAGTTGATAGACATTTGGACTGTTTCCAGTTTAGGGCTACTATAATCAATGTTGCTATGAACACTGTGTTCATGTCTTTGTATGGACATATGTTTTCATTTCTTTTAGGTAGTTCCTTGTTAGTGCTGTTTTTTATAATAATTAAAAAAATTTTTTTAAAGTAAAGGAAACTAGACTTTTTTTCTGACCATAATTTTTTTTTACCCTATTCATTTCAAGCCAGTTGCCTGTTCTCTGGTTTGGGATTGGGCTGTGTTCTTATCTTTTATACATATATTCAAAAGATTTTTAAGTTACTCTACCTAATTGATCTTTTATTGTTGACTATTTAAGATGTTATAAATTTTCTCTATGACACACTTTAGAGAGCAGAAACAGTGTCTGGATATGAACTGACACAATTTCTGTGGTTGGGATTTTTGACTAAATTATAATTTTTAACAAATTCTTGTATGGATCAACTTTTTTTCATTAAATTGTTTTACTCAGAATTTTTAGCCAAATTATCACAAGCCTCCAAAACAATTACGTGCAGTTTGCTCTCTTCTGTTTATCTTGAAATTATTACAACCTTCTCCTGTTTTGTTTTTTGTGTGTTTTCTGTTCCCTTCTACCTGAACACATTCCTACTAAAATGTAGAGGGCTTCCTGAAGGACTTTTTTTCTTTTCTTTTTTCTAAGAACATAAATTTATCTTTCTTTTTCTAACTGAAGTATTGATAGACAATCTTATACTCATTTCAAGTATACAACATATTGGCTCAACAATTACCCATATTATTAAATCATCACCACCACTAGTACAGTTACTATCTGTCAACACAGGAAGATGTTGCAGAATCACTGACTATATTTTCCATGCTGTACTACTATCCCTGTGACCAACTTCTATTATAATTGAGTATTTTTGTGCCCCTTTATCCCCCTCACCCTTCTCACCCACCCACTCCAACTTCTCCCCCATGGTATCCACTAGTCACTTATCAGTGTCTATGAGTCTACAGATGTTTGTTCATTCTGTTTTGTTTTTCAGATTCCACAAATAAGTAAAATCATATGGTATTTATCTTTCTCCACCTGGGTTATTTCAATGAGCATAATAACCTTCAGGTCCATCCATGTTGTCACAAATGGCAGGATTTCTTTTTCTATGACTGAATAATATTCCATTGTGTATATGAACCACATCTTTATACATTCATCTACTGATGGACACTTAGGCTGATTCTGTAACTTGGCTACTGTAAATAAAGCAGTGAAAAACAGGGGTGCATGTATCTTTTCGAATCAGGGATTTTGTTTTCTTTGTGTAAATGCCTACAAGTGGAGTTATGGGGTCATATGTTATTTCTATCTTTAGTTTTTTGAGGAACATCCATACTGCTTTCCATAGTGGCTGCACCAACTTACATTCCCACCAACAGTGTAGCAGCATTCCCATTTCTCCACAGTCTTGCCAATACTTGTTATTTCTTATCTTTTGGATAATGACCATTCTAACTGGTATGAGTTATCTCCTTGTGGTTTTAATTTACATTTCCCTGATGACCATCGGTGTGGAACATCTTTTCATGTGACTGTTGGCCATCTGTATTTCTTTTTGGAGAGATGTCTGTTCAGGTCCTCCACCCACATTTTAATCAGATTGTTTTTTGGTGTTGAAGCATATGAGTTCTTTATATATTTTGGATGTTAACTCCTTAACACATAAATCATTTATAAGTATATTCTCCCATACTATAGGTTGCCTTTTTGTTCTGCTGATGGTGTCCTTTGCTGTACCGAAGCTTTTTAGTTTGATGTAGTCCTACTGCTCATTTTGTTTCCATTGCCCAAGGAAATGTGTCCAGGAAAAAATTGCTCATGGTTATGTTCAGGAGATTTTTGCCTATATTTTCTTCTAAAAGAGTTTTATGGTTTCATGTCTTATATCCATTTTGAGCTTACTTTTGTGTATGGTGTTAGACAATAACCCAGTTTCATTCTTTTGCATGCAGCTGTCCAGTTTCCCCAGCATCAGCTATCAAAGAGGCTGTCTTTTCCCCACTGTATATTCATGACTCCTTTATCATGTATTAACTGACCATATATGCATGGGTTTACACCTGGGCCCTTTATTATGTTCCATTGATCTACAGGTCTATTTTTGTCCCAGTACCAAACTGTTTTGATTACTGTAGTTTTTAATATAGCTTGAAGTCAGAGAGCATAATATCCCCAGTTTTGTTCTTTCTTGGGATTGCTTTGGCTATTCAGGGTCTTTTGTGGTTCCATATGAATTTTAGTATTATTTGTTCTAGTTCATTCAAAAATGCTGTTGGTATTTTCATTGGGATTGCACTGAATCAGTAAATTGCTTTGTGCAGGATCGCCATTTTGACAATACTAATTCTTCCAATCCATGAGCATGGGATATATTTCCATTTATTTGTGTCCTCTTTACTTTTTCTCAAGTTTCTTACAGTTTTCAGAGTACAGGTCTTTCACCTCCTTGGTTAGGTTTATTCCTAGGTGTTTTATTATTTTTCATGCAATTGTAAAAGGAATTGTTTTCCTGATTTCTCTTTCTGCTAGTCTGTTGTTAGCATATAGGAATGCAATAGATTTCTGTTTATTCATTTAGTATCCTGCAACTTTTCTGAATTCAGTTATTAGTTCTAATAGATTTTGGTGGAGTCCTTAGGGTTTTCTACATATAATATCATGTCACCTATAAATATTGACAATTTAACTTCCTCCTTACCTATTTGGAAGCCTTTTATCTTATCTTGTCTGATTGCTATGGCTAGGACCTTCAGTACTGTGTTGAATAAAAGTGATGAGTGGACATCCTTGCCTCATTCCTGATCTTAGAGGAAAAGCTTTCAGCTTTTCACCACTAAGTATGATGTTAGTTGTGGGTATGTTGCACATGGAATTTATCATGTTGAAGTATGTACCCTCTATAGTGATTCTGTTGAGAGTTTTTATCATGAATGTATGTTGAATTTTGTCAAATGCTTTTTCAGCATCTATTGAGATGATCTTGTGATTTTTATCTTTTTTTTGGTTAATGTGGTTTATGATGTTGATTTATGAATATTATACCATCTTTTCATCCCTGCAATAAATCCTGCTTGGTCATGATGGATGATCCTTTTGATGTACTTTTTAATTCAGTTTGCTAATATTTAGTTGAGGATTTTTGCATCTATGTTCATCAGGGATATAGGTCTGTAACTTTCTTTTTTGCAGTGTCTTTATCTGGTTTTGGTTTTAAGAGTGATCCTGGCCTTACAGAGTGAGTTTTTAAGTATTCCCTCCTCTTCAATCTTTTGGAATACTTTTAAGGATGGGTGTTATTCTTCTTTAAATGTTTGGTAAAATTAGGCTGTGAAGGCATCTGGTATTGGACTTTTGTTTGTTGGGAGTTTTTGATTACTAATTCATTTTCATTGTTGGTAATCAGTCTATTTAGATTTTCTGTTTCTTCCTGTGTCACTCATGGAAGGTTGACTTTTTCTAAGAATTTATCCATTTCTTCTAGATTATCCACTTATTGGCATATAATTTTTCTTAAATTCTCTAATAATTCTTTGTATTGCTGTGGTATCCATTGTGTTTTCTTCATTTCTGATTTTGTTTGTGTACTCTTTGTCTTGGTAAGTCTGGCTAGGGATTTGTCTATTTTGTTTATTTTCTCAAAGAATCAACTCTTGGTTTCATTGTTTTTTTCTGTTGTTTAAAACTTCTCTATTTTATTTAGCTCTGCTCTGATCTTTATTATGTCCTTCCGTCTACTAATAACTTTGTGTTTCATTTGTTCTTCTTTTTCTAGTTTTTTCAGTTGTGAGTTTAGACTCTTTATTTGGGATTGTTCCTGTTTCTTGAAGGAGGCCTGTATCACTATGTACTCTTATAACTGCTTTTTTACAGCATCCCACAAATTTTGGACTGTTCAATTTTTGTTTTCATTTGTCTCCACACATTACTTGATTTGTTTCAATTTGTTCATTTACCCACTGATTATTGACAAGCATGTTGTTTAGCCTCCATGTGTTGTGGGCTTTTCTGTCTTCTTTGTGAATTTATTGAGGTTCTTTTTGTGGCCTAGTACGTGACCTAATCTGGTAAATGTTCCATGTACACTTGAGAAAAATGTGTATCCTGCTGCTTTTGGGTGGAATGTTCTGTAGATATCTGTTAAGTTCATCTCATCTAATGTGTTGTTCAGTGCCGCTATTTTCTTATTTATTTTCTGTTTGGTTGATCTATTGATGTGTGGTATGGTAAAGTCTCCTAATATAAGTGAGTTGTAGTCTATTTCCCTCTTTAATTCTGTTAGTATTTGTTTACATATTTAGGTGCTCCTACGTTGGGTGCAGAGATTTTTATAATGATTATATCCTTTTGTTGGACTGACCCCTTTATCATTATGTAATGTCCTTCTTGTCTCTTGATACTTTCTTCGTTTTGAAGTATTTTGTCTAAGTACTGCTACTCCTTTTTCTTCCTGCTATATCTTTTTCCATCCCTTATCTTTCAGTCTGTATATATCTTTGGGTCTGAAATGAGTCTCTTATGGGCAGCATATAGATGGGTCTTGCTTCTTTATCCATTCTGCCACTCTATGTCTTTTGACTGGTGCATTCAGTCCATTTACATTTAAGATAATTATTGATGGGTATGTACGTACTGCCATTTTATTAACTGTTTTCTGGTTATTTATAGGTCCTCTCTATTCCTTTCTCCCTCTCTTATTCTCATCTCTTGTTATTTGATGGTTTTCTTTAGCATTGTGATTGGATTCCTCTTTTTGAATTTTTTCTGTATCTATTATAGGCTTTAGGTTTGCAGTTACCATAAGGTTCAAGGGAAAGCTTTCTAACTATATAACAGTCTATATGAAACTGATGATTGCTCTATTTCAAAGACAATCTAAAAGTACTTTTTTTCTTCTTTTTCCTCCTCACTTTATGTATTAGATGTTACAATCTGCATTTCTGAGTATCCCTTAACTGATTTTGTGCATAGTTGGTTTTAGTACTTTTGTTTTAATTTCATACTTGCTTGGTAACGAATTGGTATCCTGCCTTTACTGTAGGTTTATTTTTGCTGGTGTAGGCTTAGGAACATTTCCATCTATAGAAGTCCCTTTAACATATCCTGTAGTGACAGTTTAGTGGTTATGAATTCCTTCAGCCTTCATTTATATGGGAAATGTTTAATCTCTCTTGAAGGACTTAAGAGTTCTGGGTACATAACTTAGCTGCTGAACTTTGATTTCAATTAGGAACACACTGCAGTTTAGTGTTCCTATAGTGTACCTCCCTCTTCCCATTAATTACTTCCTGCTCTTCTTTCTGACTACCTCTCATGTCATTAAACTCTCTCTGAATCAGAGATACAGTGTTTTCTCTGAACTGAGACCAGAAGAATGGGGTGGTTCCTGATAAAACATGTAAATACGAAGAACTGTACATTAAATGGAACTATTTGGAAGCCACACAGCCTAGCCACATCTTTTAAGGCTCAGAATTTGTTCTGCCCTCATGGTTTGATAAGACCTCCATGTAGAGAAACTCAGGGCTACTTTGAGTCTGAAAAAACATTATTTGCTGAACGGGATAACTATACTCACCACAATAATTACTCAAAGAAAAAAGATAAATATTTGTAGGAAAAAAATACATTTTTAGTTTTAATATTTTGACTAAGTAATATATGCACAGGGTACAAAAAATATACAAAATAGTATTTCCTACATTTCCATCACTCAGCTATCCAGTTACTCTCCCAGAAACAACCACCATTACCAGTTTCTTGGGTTAGGAGGGTGATCTGGTGCAAGCTGTCAGAGCGCATGTGGAGCAAAGAAAATTGTTGCGTTAAGTTGCAAGCTTTCCCTTCTAACCTCCTAGCCTTTTGTACCACTAGTGCCTTGCATGTGTTAGGTGCTTGATAAATGCTTTTGATTTGTTAAGAGACAAAAAGAAATCACTGTAGCTGCCATGTAAAAAAGTCCAAGAAGGTAATATGAGTAGAAGGGGGCTGGTTAGAAAGCTACCAGAATAGTCTAAGTCAAAAAATGCACTGAAGTGATGGGAATGGTGATGTCAGAAAAGTAAAGACTCTGTAACTATTTAGAATACAGAAATCAAAAGCCTTTGTGTTTGGGAACGGAAGGTGAAAGAGAGGGTGCTGTAAGGATGACTTGCAGGTTTTTGGCAAACTCAGCCAGATATGACATTTACTGGTAATGGAAACACAAGTGGAAGGAAAAATTCAGGTGGAGTACTGGGGTGGGATAGCTCAAGAACAGTGAGTTTTTGTAAATACGGTGAATTTGAAGCACTTGTAAAATGTCTCACTAAAGATGCTGTGTAAGTACTATGAGTCTAAAATAAAGGAAAGGTTAAATCACCTAGGAAGACAGTGCAGGCCTGAGGGAAAAAAGATGGCCTGAAACAGAACTTTAAAGGCTAAAGAAGAAAGAGCCAAAAAAGGGAACTTACAAGGCACAGCCAAAAGAGGAAAAAGGAACTTGTAAAGTGTGGTGTCAAAACAAAGGGACGAGAACACTTTAAGAAGGAAGACATAACTGGAGTTAAATGCTGCTGCAAAGTCAAGTGTACAAGGACAGAAGGCAGCCATATGCTTTAATGATACTGACATCATTGCTCCGTAAGCAGCTGAGGCCAGATGGGTGAGTTTAGAAGCGACAGACGGTAAGAACACTGAGACAGTAAACGTAGCCATCAACTCCTCAGAAGGGTAAGAACACTGAGACAGTAAACGTAGCCATCAACTCCTGAGAAGGTTCACTTCAAGTTTCCTTGAACAACATGGTAGATGGAGTGGAATTTGGGGTTGTTTTGACTATTTTAAAACGGGAGAAATCTGGACATACTTAAATGCTGAGGGGACCCAAAACCCACTGAGATAAAAGTTAACGACACAGGAGAAAGAAGACAATTGAAAAATGTAGGTTTTCTTAATTGCACACTAAAGTTTGTTACACTGACCCCAAACATTTCGGAGATTCTTGTTTTAGAAAAGTTAAAGTGATTTTGCAAGTAACATTGTTATTCATTAGAATTATAGACTGGTATTTAGTGAAAAAGGATTTTAAAATCATCTAGCCCTATCTGAGGCCAAAGAAGTTAAGTGACTGACTTATCTGCTCAAGGTCACATAGCTCCTAAGTAATAGAGCTATGACCCAAGGACTTCTTGACTTTAAGCTGCACACTCTGTCCACAGTTACAGGGTGACTTTATATACTGACGTGGGTGTTCTGCAGAAGAGCATCTTTTGGTCAAGAGGGTGGAGAGGGTTGGGGAGAGGAGATGTAGGTTGGAGTTTGGCTACAGTCTAGGGCTCTAGAACCCCCACTCACGATTCACAGAAGCTCCTTTTCTATCTGTTTAAAAACTAGAATTCTGAAGGAGATTTTGCTAAAAAAATATGCAAGCCATGATCAAAGAAATGTACAAATACACATATTTTAAAACATGCTTACCGGGTAATAGCACTAAACAGTCCACGGATGCGTGCTTTATGTCGAGCTACAAAAGCTTCAGTAAATATTACTCCTCTGTTATCAAGATCAATGTGTCCATTAATAATTCTACCTAGCCGCTGAGTTAGTGCCTGGGGGCAAAGATGCAAGTTTTTATTAATTTGAAAGAACAAAATTACATATATACGTTTGTATAGTCTTACAAAATTATGCTGCATGTTGATGTTACATTAATCATATGATTGAGAAATTTCAAAAGCATAAAGTCACATGACATATAAGCTAAAAATCAAGATTTTGGACCTAGGAAACTTCATAATCTCACAGCACAGCCAAGAACTAAGTAAGTCAAATTGCTGATATCTTAAAAGGCTTAACTACTTGGGGCTATTTCCAATGTAAAATAAAAATGACTGATGAACCATTTCTGGACAAGGCAGCTTCTGGATGTATATCTAAAAATAGACTTCACTTTTTCATTATTTGTTCCAGTCAGTACAAAACAAAACCTTCATTTACTGAGTGCCTCCACTGTGCCAGATACTTCACTAGATAACACTATGTATATAACCTCAATGAAGATTATGAAAAAGACACTTATTCCCATCGGACAGATATGCAACTTGAAGCATAAAAGAGATGAAATAATTTTTCTAACACAGAATAAGCACTGGAAGAGACAGAATTCAAATCAAGGACTGTTTAACTCCAAAGAACATACACTTTCCACTGTACATAATGGACGTCTCTACTGCTAAAGTCTAAAACTATTTTAAAAAAAAGAAAGAAAACAAACAAGGGACTAGCCTCTACTGTTAGGTAGTATTATGATTATACTACAAATCAAGATATTTGGGTATTGAGATAAGTACCTAAAATTGAAAGACTATAAGAGATGCCTCGGTTCTCCCTATCATACCCACACTTTAGAAGAGAAAAAATGGTGCCATCACCAGATGTTGTACTATTGACACTGTGGAAAAGGCAATTCTTTGTTGCAGGGGGAGGTATGTCCTGTGCATTACTGTAGCATGCTTAGCAGCATCCCTGACCTTTACCCCATAAAATGCCAGTAACACCCCTCCAAATGACAATCTTCCTTAGTTATTTGAAATATAACTGGGCATCAGAACTACAGATGTCCTGGCTCAAGTTTGTTTAGCTGACATCAGAAGCATTAAATAAAACTATGAACTTGGTATACTTGCTACTACACCAAAGCAGGCCTAGAACCTAGTCTATTCATTTTTTTTAGGGTATCTCTGGGCTCAGAAAAATCATGATAATTTCTAAATGGTTTCATCAGAGCCATCAGTGTACAAGAAGTATCCCCAAAGTGTATTGCTACATCAATAGCCAACTGCTTGCAAAAACAATCAATTGTAAAAAAGTCTAATTTTACTTTTCCCATTAAAATTCTTTATTCTTTATTCATCTGAAAAGATACATTATACTATTAAGAAAAATACCTGCGTCAGAAAGTTTCCAGGAAGATCATAAGCTTTACACAGTTCTGATATGGTTACCTGACCACTTTCTTGCAATTTATCATTTACCTCTTCTGCTAACCGATCCAAATAGCTCCTAATGTTAAGAAAAAAGAAAAAAGAAGAAAGAAAAACAAATTAGGAATAATTTTCCTCTATCCCTCATGTGTAATTTCTGTGGCAATAAGATATGCCCCAAAGTAATGAATAGGGTCTGTCTACAAAAATATTACACATTACTCATATTCTGAAAGTTATTTTTTCTTATCAAACAACTAAATATAAGGTTAACCAAATGATAAATGCTGAGTCTTTTCAATAATGTAAAGTCTGAAGGCATTTTTCATGAATATTTTTTGAACAAATTTGCTCTGAGAATAAAGATCACATAAAAAAGAGTAAAAATTATATTTTGTGTTGCTTTAATAGAAAAAAAATCAAAGCTTATATTATTTCTAAGTGCTCTACACAATTAAGCATTTAATTTTTAAGTACATCCCTATAATGAAAATCAGCACTATAAGAATTCTAAACAAAATGCAGAACTGGCTACAGGTCTTCTAATTTAAACATAAACCTTATTAAAAAAAGCACAACAAAACACTCTTAAATATTGTACTTACTCATCTATCAGTTGTCCCAACACTAGCTGAACATGCTTTTCTGATTTAACAATGTCCCCAATTCTATTTTCAATATGAGTCAGATCCACATTAATTGCCTGGAAAATAAATACAAATTCCATTAGTGATAAGTTCATATTTGTTTCTTAAGTTTGAAATGATCTATTTAGCACCATCTTTTTAAAAAACTGACTTTAGGGTGCCTTTCAAATTGACTTGAAAAACTATAAAACGCCTCAAGTCAAATAAAAAAGTAGGGCTTATTACTTATTTATTTTCATTGCTGAACAATTACAATTTTACTTGCTCAGAAAGTTTGTATTAAGAAGTTACATATTCATATGACAAACAGATACAATATCACCCAAGATTCGCTAGCTACTTGTATATGGTATGCCATGGTGACCTATACACTTGTACTTTCTAAAAATACTTCTACTTTCTTTATATTTCTCTATTCCTTCCACATACTAAAAACAAGTAAACATCAAACTATTGATTTTTCTCCCCAAATTACATAAACCCTGTAATTACATAAAATGACAACTCTGAGTTTATTTGGTAAATAAAGAATAAGTCAACTGAGAACTTTTTAAATCAATTCAATATGACAACTTACTAAACTGATTAAACGTATCAGTTACGTATTTCTTCACAAACATTATACAAAATATGATTATCAGTATTGGTGAATACGTAAGGCATTGAAAATATTCAGTGTCAAGAAATTGAAAAATCAAGGGAAAAAATTTTTATAAATTTAAAATTTACCTGTTGCAGATCAACAATGTTTACTCGACCTTTAAAGAAAAGACATTCATTTAAAATTATGTTTAAATACACACCAGCCCCAAACTGTAAATTCCAACTGATTTACATTTTGGACAGAAGTTCTCCTTCTACAAAGGACACAGAACCACAATAATTAATGTCTTCAAATATCAAACAAACCATTAACTGAATAAGTCTTCATGGCTTAAGGCATAGGCAACAATTTATTCTCAAAGTATCATTTGTCACATCAGGTCAACTATGAGCATCAACAGATAGGCAAATTGGCCAGACTTATAGAGGGTATTTCTCTCCACAATTAATTGATTGTGACCAAAAAGAAGTTAAAATTTAATTTAGATAAATTTTTTCAATTATTTGAAAACGTTGAATTTCCACTTATTAGCAAAAGAAAATCTCTTCAGTATACTAAATTATAGTTAATATTCCATTAGCACTACAGAGTTGTTTCTACTTTAATCAAATAGTGTTAGATTTGCTCAATTTTAAAAAGACAAAACAAAACCTTTATGTACTTGTAATAGAATTTCCTACAATAAAATAGGTGTAGCACCATATTGTTTCCTAATTTGCAAATACATAAAGGTTAAAAAAAAAAAAAGCACAGTAGTGCAAAAGCCTGTAATCTTTTAAAATCTCTGTTCCCCTTTCTTACCACCTGACAACAGGCAGCTAAGTATCCTCCCCTGAATCATTCAATATATTCATGAACTTTTAAAATAAGTTAATTCACATATACAAAACATAACTAAAAAAATTTTTAAAAACTGCTATTTTGTAGTAATAATACTTGACTTTATTTAAATTATATAATTATGTTTACCCAAACCTATTAAAAATATTAAGGCTGGTTACCATACTAACAATAAAGAAGGGTGTCCAATAACCTCCAATACTTTATTATTTAAAGGTTTTAAGTTTTTTTCTCCTTCCAAAGAACTAGAAGAAAAAAAAACTAAGGAATTACTTACCACCTCGGACATGTAGCTCATCTCTCATTTCTTTACTAATTTGGGCCGGGGTAATATATTCCTTCCCATCAAGTGTGTGAACTACTTCTAGCTGTTTCTGAGCAATCAATTTATTCACAATCTCAATGCAGTTCCGCTCTGACAACCTGAAGGAAACAAGACAAATTAAGTTATAAAAATGCACTTGATGCATTTGGTGCTCAATAAGATTAACAGAAGGTATGAAAATGGGCTTTTTGAGTAAGTCTGGGTAAAGAGTCACTGGGATCTATATTACAAAATCTGTACCTTTTATTAGTTCAACAATACTGATTCAATACATTAAAAAAATAAACTCTCGGAAGTAAGCAGGTTTACATGCACTTTAAATCACGTGCTTCCCACACAAATCATTTTAGGGACTTCCAGTTTGCTTTCTCTTCTAAAGCAACTTCTAATCTTCAAATCTGAATAGAAAAGTGAGGCTACATAACTAAGGTAGGGAAAAAAAAACAAAGAACAAAAGACACCCCTACTTTTACTTTAATTTGCAATCTGAATTCAGTTTTAAAAAATTCTTTTAAATTAAACGTATGATTGTTTCACTCATACAACTGGTCTGAAAACTGGAGATCTGGCCTGGGAAAACCATAACCTTAACAGCAAAGACACTTCAGTATGGGCCTTAGTTTGCTCTGCCCGCTACAAAATAGCATCAAGGGATTAAGGTCCTCAGCGCCAGAAAGAACACATCAAGGTAGGAAATCGTCGAAGGATAAAAAAGGATTCTATCAGCATAAGTGTGCTGTAACATGGAGAAACAGACTTGGGGTGCTCCGGACACATCCCCCAAACGTTAGTGGATCTGTAGGAAATGTCAGTGTCTGGGAGTCTCTAAAAGTGACAGATGGGACCATGGGTCTGGCCTGTCACAAGTTTCGGTGGAGAAAAAGGGCAAAATGTTTATAGTCAACTGTATTTTGGGGTAAGCCTCTCCTTTCAAGCTCATTCTCGATCAGGCAGTGCATAAGGGGCCCTGATGCTAGTGGCCTGATGACGGGAAGGATCGAGAGGGGCGCTGGGAGTCGGCGGCGGCGCCATCGTGGGGGGTGCGGCGGGGTGCTCCGGAGCGCAGCAGGTTGCGGGAATCCCCGCCAAAGTGGCCCTCAGACCCACAGTCCCAACTCAGGGAGGAGGGACAGGCCGGGAAGGCCCGGGGTTTAGGCCGGGGATCTCGGCCTCCGATCGTGGCGCGGCCGCCCAGGGGCTACTTCGGACCCCAGCGAGGAGAGGGAGGGTCGGGCACCTCTGCGTGGCCTCGGCGAACTGCGCCCGCTGGAAGTCGGCCGCCAGCCGCCTGATCTCCTCCCAGGCGTCCGCCATGGCGGCCCTGCTTGCCGGGACGCCGGGGAACCGCAGACACGTCAGCCCGTAGGCAGCAGGCGCCGAGGCGGGACGGGCCGCGCGGAGGGACAAGACTCCTCCCCCGACGCAGGCACCGGCCGCGCGCGCCCCGCGCCGGAGATGGGGTGTGGAGGCCGGGGGTGGGGCCGGAAGCGCCGTAGCCCCGCCCACCCCGCGCGGAGGTGTCCTCTCCGCTCCCCGAGACCTCCGGGTTTGCTGGGAGCGCGGCCCCGAGGTCCCCGCGAGGCTGCGGGTGGGTTGCAGAAGGGGCTACGTTAGTAGGGTGATACTTTAGATCTTTGTGTGCATTACCCCTCATGCATCAGCGCAGCGATGATCAAATTAACCACTTTTTCTTTTGCCCAGCATTTGTATTTTTGAAGGGTCGGGGACACGTGCTTGTGCCTGCAGTTAGCAGCACCTCTTGGCTGGCAGTTAACACGGAGCGTTGCTTGGTATCGGGAATCCTGTTGTTTTTTGGGCTCAGAGTGATGTACCTTTTGGGAGACACTATTGAAGGGAAATTACTTGGTATTCTTTTGCACAAAGACGACAAATTCGGAAACTGTAAAGACTCTCATGTATTTAAAGCCCCTGCTATTTCTCTTACGGGTAAGAGTAGTTCCATCAAATAATGAAGAAATAAAAACGTAAGTTGCTAAGGGCATATAGCTAGGGATGAAATGGAGGAAGCGAGTAGCACACTTACTTTGCTTTCCCCTACATTAAATCACTAAAAAATAGATATTTAGTCTATAGTACCTTTCTTGTGCCTTTTTACTCTTACCCTTCACAATTAAAAAGCCTTTAAACTGCACCACCTCAGTATCTTATTCTGGGACACTCAAATTCAGTGCCACGAATGAACTTGTCTGTTAAATTCCCAGCTTTATTTAAAATGTAGAGAACACAGTCATAAAATCTGCCACTAAGTATTGCCACCAGACAGCCACACTGCCTGGCAATGTGGTAGCCAATCAAGATGTGGAACCCCAGAAGTCAAAGAGGTAACTTGAAAGAGGTAGGTGGTATGGTCCCAAAGGGCATCTAGCTTCAGAACAAGCAGAAACATTCATTCATATAAAGTTAAAAAGAAAACCACAGGCCCAAAGAGGGAGTCACTCGTGTTAATGGCCCTATATCAGCAAACTAAGGCTTTCTATCTAACCTAACTATAATTTTACCTTTGGAATTTCCTGTTCAGCACCATGAAATTTACTGGTAGACCCGCTTCTGTTGCAGGGTGACCTCGCCTAAAACGATGGATTCTTTGATAGTAATTTCCTATTTACTGCTTTCTCTCTACGCTTAAAAACCTTTCCTTTTCTATAGCTCAATGGAGCTCCCCTCGACTTGCTAGAAGGGATGCTGCCTGATTCATGAATCAATCAACAAAGCCAATTAGGTCTTTTAAAATCAACTTAGTTGAAATTTTCTTATTTAACCTAAATACTTACCGTTCTCTACAGATGCCATAGAGTACATTGATGGATAAAGCAGACATGATCTTGCCATAAACAATTAAAAAATCTAATGAAGCAGATTTTTTTAAAAGTACTTAATATAAAGCATAAAAATTGTAATAGTAGGGGAAGTATAGTGTATGATGTGACCCCTTGACATCTAAACTTCTTGCTTACTATCTAAGACTCTTGGGTTCAGCCTAGAATCTACTTTCTAGCAGCCTCTGCTGCACACCACATGTAGAGTAGCTTGTTGTATCCTGGACTCACCAAGCCCTGTTAGGATCCCATGTCTTTTCTGAAATGCCTGTCCTCCTCTTCACTTCACTCTTCCCCCATTTATTTTGTAACTTACTCTTTTATGATATCCCAGCTTAAATAAAATTCTTTAACGACACCTTTTTAAGTCCTACAATTATTCTATGTGCCCGTAATTCTTCGTTCAGATATCTCTAATAGCAAGCAAGATTATATTGTAATTCTTACTTACTACATATTTCAATAGTCTGAACTCTTAAAGGATCTCCTAAATGCTCCTGAGAATTTAGTATGACAGCTGGTAAATAGTGTCTGGTATATTCCATAAATATTAAATGAATAAGTCACTGTGAATGTTTTGGTGCAGCATTATTCCTCAGTACAGTAAAAACATTTACATTCATTCTTAAAAAATTTACAATCATTCCTAAAGTGGATTAATTCTATAATTTAAATATTAAATTTAAGTTTAAAACAATTTTAATAATTTTATTCTAAAATAATTTTCTAGAGACTAGACTTACGCTGTCCAAAACAGTAGCTACTAGCTAAATAAAGCTATTTAAATTTAAATTAGTTAAAATTAGACAAAATTATGCCAGAAGTGAAGAAGAGGAATTTGAAATAGAAAATATCATTTACATTTTTTCCCTCTGTGGTTGCAGTAGAAGTCAGCCTAGAGGACACCTCATGTGCAGATGAGAAAAATGGGAGCAAGAACAAAGAAGGGGCCTGATTGTGTATTAAATGATAAGATAAATCAGTAAAAGGAGAGATTATGATGATTGTGAAGAGGTAGTCCACAAATCACCCAGGGATCACAGAATCACAGAATATTGGGGCAGGAAAGACTGTTCAGATCATCTCTGCTAATATCTATCCACAGTAATGATTTCTCTGTTAGGGGCCCTGCAGACTATCTACTTTTTGCTTGAACAATTGAAAGTGATGAAGTGTTCCCTTCTTTGCAAAATAGATTAATCAGTTTTGACAGATCTGTTAGAAATTCCTTCCTTATAATAAAGTAAGATCTGTTTCCCTGTAGCTTCCATATTCTTTCCTTGGGTGATGCACAGAATGATTCTAATGTATCTTTCCCGTGACAACTCTCCAAATATTCAAAGCATGTCTCCCCTACATTCCTTTTCCAAGTGAAACATCTCAGATCCTTCCATTCTATCTCCTGACAAGGCTTCCAGACCTCTAAATATCCCGGCCACCCTCTCTTGTTAAACCTTGGTTTGCCAATGTCAGCCTTAGAAAGTGACACCCAGAAGGAGTTTAGTATTTTACACATAGTCTGATTAGAGCAGATGTCACTGAGATTAATGTCCCGAGATACTATACTTTCGCTAATTGAACTCAGCTTAAATTGAGCTGGTAATGAACTGTAGCTGCCTGGTATTTATCTAAATTGCCCTCAAACCAGGCTTTGTCTATTCTGTACCTGAACAAATTAATTTTATTTGATGCATTTCACCTTGCTAGTTTTGACCCATTAATTCATTTATTCATTTATTCTTTCAACACATAGTGTTTGAGGTCAACTATACACCAAGCTTTAAAGTATCTCCTAGGGACACTAAGAAGAACAAACTGTTCTAACTGGTTGAGATGATTTCAAAAATTAAATGTGTCATTCAATATAGTTATTTCTGCCACCACTTGTCATCTATAAATGTGACAAATATGATTAGGTTTTTATTCAAGTTAATGACAAAATTGATTGAGAATCAAGCGTGTATTCCCACAATAAGATGGTGACATTGATACATTAGGATCTGAGATTTAAAAAATTTCAGAGCTAGAGGGTAATTTAGGGACATCTAATACTTTGACCCACTTATTTTACAAAATAGAATTAATATGTACCTCTAAGTATGATTATCTTTAATGCTATATTTCCCCTTTTATTTAAGGGGAAGATCAAGGAATGCTACCTTGTTTAGGACTCCAGAAGTCAAATTTATAAATCAATCTTAAAAGGAGTAAACTTTTCAAGACTTATTTTTAAGGGACTCATGCTGTTTCCTTATAATCACCATTTTCTTCACCTAATACCTATGAAGTCATCCATTTAGTGATTTATTTTAGGATATTTGCCTGCATTCCTATGTTTTGCTTTTTTCTCCTTATTCCAAAATGAGGTTTAAAATTCCCTTTTAATATCTGTGGTTTTTGCTGGGGAGTGAGGGGGCAAGTTTCTGCTCATCATGACCTCTAACCTTCCTTAGTGACACCATAGCTGCCATCCCCTCTGGTTCACCTGTCTTTGTCATTAGTACATAATGTTTGTAATCGGACCTGTGGAGCCAAATGCCAGTAAATACTTCGTAAACTGTAAAATTTTCTGTATGTTTATGTCCCCCCATTTATTCCTCCCAAGTGTTGTGATCATATTGTCAGAATTTCATTTTAGAGCCACATTTTTGCTGAAAATCGTGGTACAAATATATATATTTATTTCAAACACACTAAGTATTGCTTTGTTTCCAAGGGAACAAATTCTATTTTAGTCTTCTTTGGTTATGCTCCCCCTGCCCCCGCCCCTGCCCCCCACGGCCAGTGCCTTCACAGTGCTGTATTTAGAACAAATTTATTAGCCCCAGGCATTGTTTCCTTCCTGTGTACACTTCTCCATAGGATAACTAACTCCCAGGCAAAGTGACAGAAAGGTAAATCGGCAAAGGAACATGTTAGTGTTCTTGTCAGCGCTTGGGCCTTGTTCTCGAAGGGGCTGAAAATTCTTCTATTTCCTCAACAAAAATGTGATTTCAAGGAATATGTTGCCAATATGTACCACTGCTGAGGCACTGGTGTGTGGAGTTAATAGTCATAACAACAAGGTTGAGAATACATAGCTGCAGTATTTTTCTGCCAGGCAAGGAAAAAGTCAGCCCTCTCTCTCTCTCTCCCTTTTTTTTTTTTTTTTTGGTACTTTTTGACTATTTTGCCTTCCTCCAACCCCTCACCTCTTTACCTGTGGCCATCACCAGTCTGTTCTTTGTATTTATGAGTTTTTTTTTAATTCCACATATAAGTGATATCATATAGCATTTGTCTTTTTCTGTGTGGTATTTTTCCTCTTTATCTCTTGCTTCTTCTCCTCTTTCAGTTTTCCCTCCTTTTCTTCTACCTCCATGTATAAATTATTTAAAAAGCACCAATATGATGATATGTTGAAAAGAAGTTGAGTACTTGCAGCTGATGCCACACTGTAGCAACACCAGTGACAGCACCTGGAAGTTTCCAAGAACCACAGCCGGCATCTTTAAAATTCACCTTCTTAAATCCCGTTCTGAGGAGATTGTTTCTGAAAGTAAGCTCTTGTCAAGCTCCTAAAAGTGCCAGAATCCAGGACAGCTGGCATCCTAGTTCACGCGAAAAGTAAGTTGTCTTCAGATAAACAGGTGCTCAGTCTATGTTATTATAAAGCTTCAAGGTAATTCTTATGTTCTTTTTCAATCAATGTGTTTCTTTGATCTTAAACGTCTTTGCTTATATTGTAAGAGGATAGAGTTTGTTTATGAGGAAGATATTATTGCTGATACCTGTTATTATCCACCATAGGTACTAAATTTTTGTGTAATTTTTACATGGATTAAACATTTATTGTCTTGTTCTACATCTGTTTGATGATAGTGATTCCAATTGATTTCACAGGGCCAGCAAATACACAGCACATAAGCTAACACTTTTCCTACTGGCACCCAGGGTAGACCACTAATCAATTATGGCATTTGTCTTGCTAAGTCTGGAAATGCCTCAGAATCCTTTTCAAACAATGTTCCAGCCAACCTCTAACAATATATTAGAGTTGGCACTTTCTATGAAATTTCTTTGTCATTCCAGAGCAAGACCATACCTTTGAGAAAAAAAAACCTCATATTAAAAAGACCTTTCGGCAGTGACATCAGAAATACAAGGGTTGCCAATGGAATTGTGTCAGAAATCTCTCTGACTGGGGAATTGTGCAAAGAGAATCAGACAGAGATCCTAATTTTTTAGGAGCTAGGAATTGAGAGGTGACAATTCTGGTTTGGACTTGGAGTAAATGTAGGATGGAAGTGAAAAGAGAAAACATCCTTTGGGCTGTATCTATACATCTATATATCATCTATCTGTGGGGCCATCACTCAGATTCCTCTTGTTCTGCTATGTGTATTTTTGTGTTCCAAGATAGTGCCTAATTTGTGACATTGTGAGTGTTTCCTGGGAATAGTGGCCCAAAGGAGTAGTAAAAAGGGGACGCATTCATTTTTGGTTTTATTTTCCCACAACACAGAAGGGGGAGCTCTTTCTTTCAACCTAGAGGTTCTCACTTTTTGTTCTCAGGACACTTGTGATCTTAAAATTTTGAGGATCTTCAAAGAGCTTTTGTATATGGGTGATATCTATCAGTATTTACCATGTTAAAAATTAAAACTGGAGGTGGGGCGGAAGATGGCGGCGTGAGTAGAGCAGCGGAAATCTCCTCCCAAAACAACATATATCTATGAAAATATAACAAAGACAACCCTTCCTAGAATAAAGACCAGAGGACACAGGACAATATCCAGACCACATCCGGACCTGAGAGAACCCAGCGCCTCGCGAAGGGGGTAAGATACAAGCCCCGGCCCGGCGAGAGCCGAGCGCCCCTCCCCCCAGCTCCCGGCGGGAGAAGAGCAGGCAGAGCGGGAGGGAGACGGAGCCCAGGACTGACGAGCACCCAGCCCCAGCCATCCGGGCCAGAGTGCAGGGCACTCGATACTAGGAAAACAGGGCAGCAAGAACAGTGAGCGGGCACTGGAGGCTGGGCGACAGAGGACATAAGAAAAGCGCGCGACCATTTTTTTTTTTGCTTTTTTGCTGCTTTGTTTTGGCAAGCGCTTTTTGGAAGTCTTAAAGGGACAGGGACCCCAATATTAGGGAAACAGGGCAGAAAGACCGGTGAGCAGAGGCCTGAGGCTGGCACCGGAGAATAAAGAAAAACGAACGACCACCTTTTTTTTTTTAATTAAAAATTTTTTTTTTTTTTTATTAAAAAAATTTTTTTTTCTTGTTTTTTTTTGTGGTCGTTGTTTTGTTTTGGCGGGTGCTTTTTGGAAGTCTTAAAGGGGCAGGGCGGGCCACTTAATCCAGAGGTAGGGAATCCGGGATCTCTGGGCACCCTAACCCCTGGGCTGCAGGGAGCAGGGAGGCCCCTTACGGAGATAAATAGCCTCCCAGCAGCTCCTGCTCCAACGCGACTCCACCATTTTGGAGTAGCTGCCCGAGCCAGGCCACGCCCACAGCAACAGCGGAGATTAACTCCATAGCAGCCGGGCAGGAAGCAGAAACCCTGTCTGCGCGCAGCTGCGCAGCACAAGCCACTAGAGGCCGCTGTTCTCCCAGGAGAGGAGGGCCACAAACCAACAAGAAAGGAAGTCCTTCCAGCCGTCACTCGTCCCAGTTCTGCAGACTATTCCTATCACCATGAAAAGGCAAAGCTACAGGCAGACAAAGATCACAGAGACAACACCAGAGAAGGAGACAGACCTAACCAGTCTTCCTGACAAAGAATTCAAAATAAGAATCATAAACATGCTGACAGAGATGCAGAGAAACACGCAAGAAAAATGGGATGAAGTCCGGAAAGAGATCACAGATGCCAGAAAGGAGATCGCAGAAATGAAACAAACTCTGGAAGGGTTTATAAGCAGAATGGATAGAATGCAAGAGGCCATTGATGGAATTGAAATCAGAGAACAGGAACGCATAGAAGCTGACATAGAGAGAGACAAAAGGATCTCCAGGAATGAAACAATATTAAGAGAACTGTGTGACCAATCTAAAAGGAGCAATATCCGTATTATAGGGGTCCCAGAAGAAGAAGAGAGAGGCAAAGAGATGGAAAGTATCTTAGAAGAAATAATTGCTGAAAACTTCCCCACACTGGGGGAGGAAGTAATCAAACAGACCACGGAAATACACAGAACCCCCAACAGAAAGGATCCAAGAAGGGCAACACCAAGACACATAATAATTAAAATGGCAAAGATCAAGGACAAGGAAAGAGTGTTAAAGGCAGCTAGAGAGAAAAAGGTCACCTATAAAGGGAAACCCATCAGGCTAACGTCAGATTTCTCAACAGAAACCCTACAGGCCAGAAGAGAATGGCATGATATATTTAATACAATGAAACAGAAGGGCCTTGAACCAAGGATACTGTATCCAGCACGACTATCATTCAAATATGACGGTGGGATTAAACAATTCCCAGACAAACAAAAGCTGAGGGAATTTGCTTTCCACAAACCACCTCTACAGAACATCTTACAGGGACTGCTCTAGATGGGAGCACTCCTAGAAAGAGCACAGCACAAAACACCCAACATATGAAGAATCGAGGAGGAGGAACAAGAAGGGAGAGAAGATAAGAATCTCCAGACAGTGTATATAACAGCTCAATAAGCGAGCTAAGTTAGGCAGTAAGATACTAAAGAGGCTAACCTTGAACCTTTGGTAACCACGAATTTAAAGCCTGCAATGGCAATAAGTACATATCTTTCAATAGTCACCCTAAATGTTAATGGGTTGAATGCACCAATCAAAAGACACAGAGTAACAGAATGGATAAAAAAGCAAGACCCATCTATATGCTGCTTACAAGAAACTCACCTCAAACCCAAAGACATGTACAGACTAAAAGTCAAGGGATGGAAAAACATATTTCAAGCAAACAACAGTGAGAAGAAAGCAGGGGTTGCAGTACTAATATCAGACAAAATAGACTTCAAAACAAAGAAAGTAACAAGAGATAAAGAAGGACACTACATAATGATAAAGGGCTCAGTCAAACAAGAGGATATAATCATTCTAAATATATATGCACCCAACACAGGAGCACCAGCATATGTGAAACAAATACTAACAGAACTAAAGGGGGATATAGACTGCAATGCATTCATTCTAGGAGACTTCAACACACCACTCACCCCAAAGGATAGATCCACTGGGCAGAAAATAAGTAAGGACACGGAAGCACTGAACAACACAGTAGAGCAGATGGACCTAATAGACATCTATAGAACTCTACATCCAAAAGCAGCGGGATATACATTCTTCTCAAGTGCACATGGAACATTCTCCAGAATAGACCACATACTAGGCCACAAAAAGAGCCTCAGAAAATTCCAAAAGATTGAAATCCTACCAACCAACTTTTCAGACCACAAAGGCATAAAGCTAGAAATAAACTGTACAAAGAAAGCAAAGAGGCTCACGAACACATGGAGGCTTAACAACACGCTCCTAAATAATCAATGGATCAATGACCAAATCAAAATGGAGATCCAGCAATATATGGAAACAAATGACAACAACAACACTAAGCCCCAACTTCTGTGGGACACAGCAAAAGCAGTCTTAAGAGGAAAGTATATAGCAATCCAAGCATATTTAAAAAAGGAAGAGCAATCCCAAATGAATGGTCTAATGTCACAATTATCGAAATTGGAAAAAGAAGAACAGATGAGGCCTAAGGTCAGCAGAAGGAGGGACATAATAAAGATCAGAGAAGAAATAAATAAAATTGAGAAGAATAAAACAATAGCAAAAATCAATGAAACCAAGAGCTGGTTCTTCGAGAAAATAAACAAAATAGATAAGCCTCTAGCCAGACTTATTAAGAAGAAAAGAGAGTCAACACAAATCAACAGTATCAGAAACGAGAAAGGAAAAATCACGACGGACCCCACGGAAATGCAAAGAATTATTGGAGAATACTATGAAAACCTATATGCTAACAAGCTGGGAAACCTAGGAGAAATGGACAACTTCCTAGAAAAATATAACCTTCCAAGATTGACCCAGGAAGAAACAGAAAATCTAAACAGACCAATTACCAGCAACGAAATTGAAGAGGTAATCAAAAAACTACCAAAGAACAAAACCCCCGGGCCAGATGGATTTACCTCGGAATTTTATCAGACATACAGGGAAGACATAATACCCATTCTCCTTAAAGTTTTCCAAAAAATAGAGGAGGAGGGGATACTCCCAAACTCATTCTATGAAGCTAACATCACCCTAATACCAAAACCAGGCAAAGACCCCACCAAAAAAAGAAAACTACAGACCAATATCCCTGATGAACGTAGATGCAAAAATACTCAACAAAATATTAGCAAACCGAATTCAAAAATACATCAAAAGGATCATACACCATGACCAAGTGGGATTCATTCCAGGGATGCAAGGATGGTACAACATTCGAAAGTCCATCAACATCATCCACCACATCAACAAAAAGAAAGACAAAAACCACATGATCATCTCCATAGATGCTGAAAAAGCATTTGACAAAGTTCAACATCCATTCATGTTAAAAACTCTCAGCAAAATGGGAATAGAGGGCAAGTACCTCAACATAATAAAGGCCATCTATGATAAACCCACAGCCAACATTATATTGAACAGCAAGAAGCTGAAAGCATTTCCTCTGAGATCGGGAACTAGACAGGGATGCCCACTCTCTCCACTGTTATTTAACATAGTACTGGAGGTCCTAGCCACGGCAATCAGACAAAATAAAGAAATACAAGGAATCCAGATTGGTAAAGAAGAAGTTAAACTGTCACTATTTGCAGATGACATGATACTGTACATAAAAAACCCTAAAGACTCCACCCCAAAACTACTAGAACTGATATCGGAATACAGCAAAGTTGCAGGATACAAAATCAACACACAGAAATCTGTGGCTTTCCTATATACTAACAATGAACCAACAGAAAGAGAAATCAGGAAAACAACTCCATTCACAATTGCATCAAAAAAAATAAAATACCTAGGAATAAACCTAACCAAAGAAGTGAAAGACTTATACTCTGAAAACTACAAGTCACTCTTAAGAGAAATTAAAGGGGACACTAACAGATGGAAACTCATCCCATGCTCGTGGCTAGGAAGAATTAATATCGTTAAAATGGCCATCCTGCCCAAAGCAATATACAGATTTGATGCAATCCCTATGAAACTACCAGCAACATTCTTCAATGAACTGGAACAAATAATTCAAAAATTCATATGGAAACACCAAAGACCCCGAATAGCCAAAGCAATCCTGAGAAAGAAGAATAAAGTAGGGGGGATCTCACTCCCCAACTTCAAGCTCTACTATAAAGCCATAGTAATCAAGACAATTTGGTACTGGCACAAGAGCAGAGCCACAGACCAATGGAACAGACTAGAGAATCCAGACATTAACCCAGACATATATGGTCAATTAATATTTGATAAAGGAGCCATGGACATACAATGGCGAAATGACAGTCTCTTCAACAGGTGGTGCTGGCAAAACTGGACAGCTACATGTAGGAGAATGAAACTGGACCATTGTCTAACCCCATATACAAAAGTAAACTCAAAATGGATCAAAGACCTGAATGTAAGCCATGAAACCATTAAACTCTTGGAAGAAAACATAGGCGAAAACCTCTTAGACATAAACATGAGTGACCTCTTCTTGAACATATCTCCCCGGGCAAGGAAAACAACAGCAAAAATGAGTAAGTGGGACTATATTAAGCTGAAAAGCTTCTGTACAGCAAAAGACACCATCAATAGAACAAGAAGGATCCCTACAGTATGGGAGAATATATTTGAAAATGACACATCCGATAAAGGCTTGACGTCCAGAATATATAAGGAGCTCTCACGCCTCAACAAACAAAAAACAAATAACCCAATTAAAAAATGGGCAGAGGAACTGAACAGACAGTTCTCCAAAAAAGAAATACAGATGGCCAACAGACACATGAAAAGATGCTCCACATCGCTAATTATCAGAGAAATGCAAATTAAAACAACAATGAGGTATCACCTCACACCAGTAAGGATGGCTGCCATCCAAAAGACAAACAACAACAAATGTTGGCGAGGCTGTGGAGAAAGGGGAACCCTCCTACACTGCTGGTGGGAATGTAAGTTAGTTCAACCATTGTGGAAAGCAGTATGGAGGTACATCAAAATGCTCAAAACAGACTTACCATTTGACCCAGGAATTCCACTCCTAGGAATTTACCCTAAGAATGCAGCAATCAAGTTTGAGAAAGACAGATGCACCCCTATGTTTATTGCAGCACTATTTACAATAGCCAAGAATTGGAAGCAACCTAAATGTCCATCAATAGATGAATGGATAAAGAAGATGTGGTACATATACACAATGGAATACTACTCAGCTATAAGAAAAGGGCAAATCCAATCATTTGCAGCAACATGGATGGAGCTGGAGGGTATTATGCTCAGTGAAACAAGCCAAGCGGAGAAAGAGAAATACCAAATGATTTCACTTATCTGTGGAATATAAGAACAAAGGAAAAACTGAAGGAACAAAACAGCAGCAGAATCACAGAACTCAAGAATGGACTAACAGGTACCAAAGGGAAAGGGACTGGGGAGGATGGGTGGGTAGTTAGGGATAAGGGGGGGAGAAGTAGGGGGGTATTAAGATTAACATGCATGGGGGGGTAGGAGAAAAGGGAGGGCTGTACAACACAGAGAAGGCAAGTAGTGATTCTACAACATTTTGCTATGCTGATGGACAGTGACTGTAAAGGGGTTTATAGGGGAGACCTGGTATAGGGGAGAGCCTAGTAAACATAATATTCGTCATGTAAGTGTAGATTAGTGATAGCAAAAAAAAAAAAAAAAAAAAAGGGCAGTTCCTGTGTGGTAACCTCCAACGAGTTCTACACAAGGGTATAAAGGGCTTATAAAAGTGTAGGCAAAGGGTCTGTTTGTGTTTATACAGAGGATCAAAGCCTAATTGGGCTACCCCGAAAATGAACTAAGATACGATATGAAAAAGAACTTCCAACATCTGCACCCTCTGGAAGACTCATGCCAGAAGATGATCATCAAAAAACCCCAACAAAGATCCACGCACTGCTACAGCTGTAGATGCACTCATCCCACCAGTTCCTGGACCTGCCATGGGAATGAGGAAGGAGATATCTAAGCTGGCCTGTGCATACAGTAAAACAACAAAATTGGACTGGATCTATACTGTTGGAACTCAACCAAGAATTTGGAGAAGTGCAAATTGTAGCGCTCCAAAGTCTTACAACTACAAACTATTTATTGTTAAAAGAACATATGGCATGTGAACAGTCCCCAGGAATGGGTTGTTTTAATTTGTCTGATTTCTCTCAGACTGTTCAAGTTCATTTGGACAATATCCACCATATCATAGATAAGTTTTCACAAATGCCTAAGGTGCCTAACTGGTTTTCTTGGTTTCACTGCAGATGGCTGGTAATTACAGATATGCTTTGGTTATGTAACTATACTCCTATTATGTTAATGTGTGTGTGCAATTTAAGTAGTAGCTTAAAACCTATACATGCTGAAGTTACTCTACAAGAAGATATATCAAAGAAATAATCAATCTTCCCATGTTTTCTTCCGCCTGCTACTTCTATAGCTTTTCTTCTTCCTTCCTAATTACAACCCTTAAATGGAATTCGTGCCTCATATCAAATTTACCGAGTATCATAATTCTTCCAAGTGGTAAAGATACCTCAAGACAAATGCTGGGCATAGAAGCCACAGGGCATAAATATGCAAAGAAGTAAAAAGCTAACTTTTTCAAACAATAAGGCTTCTCTCTCACTTACCAACTTCACATTTCCCTGTATGGCCCCGGAAGATGACTGGTTAGCCAGAGACGGGTAAGATTCCTCAAGGGAGGAACAACCTAAGACAGGCACAGTTGCAGGGGGGCCATCAGGTGAGAAATTGGGGATCAACAGAGGTGAGGCTTAGAACCTCACCCCCCCGTTCTGAGAGAAATCTTCTGCATACGTGGATGTTTTATTGCCCTGGTCTAGCTTGGATTAACACATAGTCTACAGGCACACACCTGATCATCTACATTTGCTCTCTTACAACACTAAACTATGTTTTCTACCTTTATCTTGTATCTACCTACCACTTCAGCATTTTATTAAAAATAATAATAATAAAGAGAGAAATGTGGTATCCACATATAAATCAAGTATAAAAACCAAATGAGTATTCATATTTGAACTGACTGTTTATAGTTCATAATGCATGAGCAAAACCGAAAGTTTCTGTGATGACTGCCCTTGTACTGTTCACTATGTAACTTATTCATTATGTAAGAATTTGTTCTACATGTAAAAACTTGTTTGTTATGCCTCAGAAGATTGGAGACTGACAAAAATTAGGCTTGGGGTGGAATAATGATTGTGCATTGAGCATTGACTCCCCTATACAGAATTTTATTGTCGTTAACAACCATTTGATCAATAAATATGAGAGATGCCCTCACAAAAAAAAAAAAAAAGGACAGACTTCCAATGGTAAAATAAATTAGTAACTGGGATGTAAGGTATAGCATAAGGAATATAGTCAAGATATTGTAACAGCCTGGTAGGGTGATAGCTGGAACCTAGAATTATGTATATAAATGTTCTACCACTGTGTTGTACACTTGAAACTCATGTAATGTAATACTGTGTGTCAACTACCCTTCAATAAAAAATAATGAAAAAAAAAAAAATTAAAACTAAAATAAAATGTTGTTGAAAATGACTGTAGTAAATGCCTGTTAACACAAATAACACATCTTTTGTAAAATTATCTGCTCTGGTAGAACAAAACATTTAGTGAGGAGAGCGGCATAGTTTTGTTTTTGCAAGTCTTTTTTTGTTTCAGTTTTTTGAAAATTGAAGTAGCATTCATATACAATCTTATATTGGTTTCAAATGTACAACACAGTAGTTCAACAGTTACCCATATTATTACATCCTCACCCCCATAGTGTAGTTACTGTCTGTCAACATAGGAAGATGTTATAGGATCATTGACTGTATTCTTCATGCTGTATTACCATCCGTGTGATGAGCTTAAATTGTGATTGTGAAATATTGTGCCCCTTTCTCCCCCCTCCCTCCCCAATATTTTTAACATTGAGCTTGTCAAAAGAAAATTCAGAGAACTTTACTTGATAGAAGTATTTTATTGATCAAGAAACAAACTGTTTACTAACAGGAAGACTTCAAAACTAAAAATAGTAGAAACTTGGCTTCGGCAGGTACAGCTCTGTTTATAAAGCATGAATGAGGAAATACCTTGTTTTCTATTGTGATTAGTTACTAGAAACTTAATCATTTTAGGGTAGTAGCATTGTATAAGCTTATTTGTTGGTCCATATGCTTACTTCATTGACTAGGAAGCTGCAAGGTCATCCTGATGTGAAGACAGTTTAGGTTTTCTTTAAGGTCAAAGCCAAAATTTCAGGGAAGTCAGGAGTATTTTAAATTTTGGTAACATGACTGTAAGTATTTGGTCTAGGGGTATGTTCAATCTCTGCTTTCCATTTGGTTTGAACAGGCTTTGCAGAAGATAGCTAGCTTCTTAATTTGTTATGGTATCACACACATCATATAGTCTCTGAAAAACTTCACTACATGTTCATAGAAAACAAGTGTGAAATAAACAATGTCTTTTTACTATTTTGAAAATAGTTTTGATCTCACAGACCCCCTGGAAGATTTTAGCAACACCAGAAGTTGCTGACTGATACTTTTATAACTGCTGCCTTATCCCATTCTGTCATGACTACTGACTTGATTTTAAATGAATGCAGAAAAAGGACATTTCATCATTAAAAACTATCCAGCTTGTGATATATATCAACTGTGATAATTCATTCAATTAAATGTTTATGACATATATTTTCATTACTTTTGCACTATATACATTCATAATTTAGAGAAAGTATACCCCCAAACTACAGAAATAATTAGTCCATCAAAGATAAATGGAAAACAACCAGGTGTAGAGAAATACAAGTTAAAAATAGAAAGTCAAGATCAGGGGAAAAAAATACAATGGAAATATCCAGGTCTTATAGCCCCATAAAGTTGACTCATTCATTTATTATTGACCAAAAGGTGAGAAGGAAACTTCAGGGGAAGCAAAGATTTTTGGAGATGTGCAAATAGTTTTCCTACAGTAAATATCATAATGCACTTTAGAAAGCTGTTTTTTGTAGCCTCCATTGGTGAAAGCTGAGGACATGAGAACAAAATGCAAGTGGGAATATCACAGAAACTTCTTTTTGTGAAACAAACATTATAATCCATTTCTCACCAGTCTTATAAGGTTGTGACTCTAAGATGAAATTACTTTCCTTTTTATAATCCAATTTCATAGTATAACTCCTTATTGGTCAATTACAACGGTAATGCTGTCTACCTAAGAGTAGTCCTAGGGCTCGTCCTTGTAACAAGAGGATTGGAAATGTGGAGGGACGCATGGTATCTGACGGGAAGTGAATGCCTGATACAGCTGGTACTCTGAGGGAGTGCTTCTTTAGATACAGTTGTTTTCTTTTTTTTTCCAGAATGGGAAGGAATGATCTGTGTTATGGAGTGAATCATGTCCCTCCCAAACTCATATGTGGAAGTCCTAACCCCCAATACCTCAGAGTGTGACTGCATCCAGAGACAGTCTTCAGAGAGATAATAAAGTTAAAGTGAGGTCATTTTTGTGGCTCTTAATCCAATATGACTGGAAGTTAGGGCACGTAAACGTACATGGGAAAGACCATGTGAGGACAGGGAGAAAGCAGCCATCTATGAGCCAAGGAGAGAGGCCTCAAAAGAAACCAAGATCTCAGACTTCTTCCCTCTGGAACTGTGAGAAAATAAGTTTCTGTTGTTTGAGCCACTTAATCTGTGCTACTTGGTCATGGCAGGCCTAGCAAACAATGCAGTGTGATTATATCATGAGGGGAAGGAACCACTGAAGGGGGAGCCATCAAAAATATGAGGGAAAGGGGGAGAAGAGGTGGGAATTGGAGGAAGGAGATCTCAGAAGTGGCAGAAAAGTCTGAGATAAAATCACAGAGAGAATGTGTGTGATTAGCCGAAAAGTAGTGCCAACAGATGTCATGTCGATGCCCTGGAACTTGTGGATATTACTTTATATGACAAAAGGTGTGGTTAATTTATGGTTCTTGGGAGGAGAAGCTTATTTTTGAGTTATCTGGGTGGGTCCTAACCACAGTTACATGTGTCCTTATAAAGGAGAGATGGAGAGAATTCTGAGATAGACCCACAGTAGAGGAGAAGTTAAGGCGATGCAATCTCAAGCCCAGGAATTCCTGGAACTACCAGAAGCTGGAGGGGACAAGGAGAAAACAAATGTCTATTTTTTTAAGCCACCGTATTTGTGGCAGTTTGTTACAGTAGCCACAGAGAACTAATAAGGGTCAACTAAGCCTCAATATCAGAGGGGAAATTCCTTTCTTTTAGACATAAGATACAAAAGTAATAATATTTATGTGTTGATTTTCTTGGAAGTGGTGGTCATGTGTTATTATAAACTATCCATTTTGTACATAATGATACCTCCAGAACTTTTCTGATTTTATGTGGTAGAGAACCCAGAATTTAGACTGAGCACCAAATATGAGAGTACTGAGTTTCTTAAAAAAATTTTTAACCTTTTACACCAACAAACAATAACTCTTTTTATTTTGCTTCTAGTAGTATTTAGTTATAAATAAAAAACTAGACAGTAAACAAAGAGTCAGTAATGAAATACCCAACTCCTCAAGGTGTGCATAGCGTTTCATAAGTTCCGTTAGAAATTTCCAATTGCTTTTCCTGAAATTGAAACAGCTTTCATAATAAGATTGCTTCTTTGAAGATATTCTAGATTGTGATACACTGCAATATATTTTTAAGAAAGAATATTGCACTATCATTTACAGCTTAACAAAAGCAAGACTAGAATTGTTCTAAAAAAATAAAGCCTAATGGATTTTCCTCATAAAAATCTATTATAATTTGGCTGTGTTTGAACACAGCTCCAGAATTTGGTGAATAGATTGCTTTTTTAAAATCTTGTATTTGTTACCCTACTTATTCTGGCAGGTGGGGGGAAATGTGGGTGAATCTTTGTTGTTAACAGAAAGATGAATTAGTTTTGTAGCATGAGTTGGCATTCCATGAAATCCATTCACCAAATAATTGCTTACTGGAATTTTTCATCATTATAGCTGAGAAAGAGAGGCACATCTGTGCTCCTTGCAATATGAGGCATTCATCTTTCAAGCAAATGATACACACTAGAATAGATGGAGACATAGGAGAAAAAAGATTCAGTAGTTTTACTTAAAACCGTGATTCCAACACCAGAGGCAGAATTGAGATTGAACTCCGTAACTATATCATGAGAAGCCACAATAACTATAATGAGGCTTCACACATTTTACCTCTGTCTATATCTTTCTTTTGGGTAATTTGGTAAAGAAAAAAGAGCATGAAAAATAAACATATTTAGAAGTCCTTAAAATATTACTAATTATTCCTGCATGTAACAGTTTACCTTTCTGAAATGCCCTTTATCCTTTTCTTCATCCCTGGAAAATAAGTTTCTCCCTTCTTTCTATTCTAATAGCCTTTATCTACTCTCCTCTTGAATAACATAAAGACCTTAGAAAATTTTCATTTTTTCCATTTATATGATTTTTAGACTTTATTCCACTGTTTTTATTCTCCAAATTAGTCAAAGGTTAACATTTTCTTTCCTCTGAGATTCATCTTTCATGTACTTGTTTCGTGGCTCAAAGTCCTTCATTATGAAATAGATCTTGGCAATTCTTTTTGCAAAGAGATATTAATAATAAAATTATCATACTCTTTTTTTGTCCATCAGAAAATCCCATTAAATCCTCAAAATATCTGCAGAATCCAGCCACTTTTCACACCTATTACCTCTTCAAAATGGTGACAGGAATAGCTTGATAAACTGATCATCTTGCTTCTATTAGTAAATACTGACAATTACCTCCCAAAGATCCATTCTCTCCTTTTTTGTTAAAAATTATATCAGTTACAGTTGACCCTTAAACAATGTGGGGAGTAGGGGCACCAACTCCATATGCAGTTGAAAATCTACTAATAACTTCTGATTCTCCCAAAATTTAAATACTAATAGCCTACTATTAATCAACTTTGATAACATAAACAGTCAATTAACACATATTTTTTGTGTTATATGTATTATGTACTATATTATTGCAATAAAGTAAGCTAGAGAAAGGGAGATGTCTTTTCAAGTTGTCATAAATCTCCAAAAATTTTCCAATATATTTATTGGAAAAAAATCTGTGTATAAGTGGTCCCAAGTAGTTCAACCCTGTGTTGTTCAAAGGGCAACTGTTTATTAGAGGGACAAAATTAACTAAATTAAAATTGTAATTTCCCACCTCTCTGCAAATGAATTTGGTTGAGATGTCCTAGTTGTCTTTGGGTAAAGCTTTAGGGAAAGCTGTTTAAAGGAGTGGATAAATGTGGGACAAACACTCTTTCACTTACCTCTTCCTGCATTTTAATAATGCCTGTGGTGTGGATCTGGCAGCAAGAATTTCAACAGCCACCGGGTCCACAGAGTAAATCTAGGAGAATTACTGAGACTCTGGCACTGGTATCTTTGAGCAATGGAATCTATACTAGTAATCTCCTGATTGACAGAGTTTACCTAAGACAACTGCTCACATAGCAGCTAGAGAAATCTTTTGAAATGTTGTTTTGTACGAAAAAACATAAAAGAATTGTTTTGCATCTTTGGAGGAGGCAAAGTTCTTTATACATTACCCTCCAAAATACTAAGCAAAAAGGAAAAAAATGACAAATTGAAGTACATTTAAATTAAGAAATTTTATCAAAAGATAACATTAGCTATTGAAAAAGCAAGACACAGAGTGAGAGAAAATGTTTTCCATACGTATATCTGACAAAAGATTTACACGCAAAGAATATAAAGAATGAGTACAGATCAGTAAGAAAAGCATAACCCCGTAAGAAAAGAAAGAATAGACACTTCACAAAAGAGAATATCTAAGTGACCATGAAATGTATGAAGTGGGCTCAATCTCATTAGTTATCAGGTAAATATAAATGAAAACTAAATGTGGTGAAAACTAAAAGAATGAAATAACAATATGCATCCACCGGAATAGCTAAACTTAAGAAGACAGACAGTAGTATCAAGCATTGATGAGTATGTGAAACACCGGTCACAGCACTACAAGTAGACACATCACTTTAGAAACACTATTTGGCAATACCTACTAATGCTGAACATAATGAGTATCTTACACCCCAACAATTTCACTTCAAGGTAAAATCCACTAAAATTGCCTACATGTTGTGGTAGGCTGTATAAGTGACCCCCAAAAGATCTCCACATCCTAATCCTCAGGACCTGTGAGTGTTACCTTATATGACAAAAGGAACTTCTTTTTTGTCATTAAGTCCCTCAGGTTAATGGTATTGAGATGGGAAGACTATCCTTGATTGTCCAGGTGGGTTTGATGTAATCACAAGGGTCTTTATAAAAGGGATGCTGGAGGGGTCAAAAGTCAGAGGGAAAGCAGTGTGATGACGGACGCAAGGTGCAGTTGTATGGCCACAAGCCAGTGAACGTCAGCAGCCTCTGAGAGCCAGAGGGGCAAAACCTTGGAGACTCCGGAAGGAACCAGCCCTGCCAAACCCTTATTGTTGCCCTAAGAACTTCATTTCAGGCTTCTGACCTCAGAAATGTGAGAGTGAGAATTTTGTTTTTTCATTGATACTGTGTCCCTATATCCAGACAATGTTAAGTGCTCAATAACAATTGTTGGAAAAAAATGTGTGAAGAAATGAATGCATCGGTCTTTATTGCACACTTATTTTGATGGGTACATTGTCATGGTATAGAATTCTAGGTTGACAGTTTTCTTTCATCACTTTAAAGAGATGTCTGGTTTCTCTCTTATCTCTTAATTCTTTTTGTAACTTACTGGATGCAATAGCCACTGTGCCTCTAAACTTCTTCATCATGTCTACCTCTTTATTATGGTGCTGTCTGGATATTTATGTCAAATCTATAATAAGTTCATTAATCCTCTCTGGTTAACTCATGCATGTAAAGTGCACAAATCATAAGGCTAAATCTTATGAGACATTGCAAAGTAAGCATACCCTCTAACCATAACTGAGATTAATAAATAGGATTTTCCAGCACCTGGAAGCCCCCTCATGCCCCGTTGCAATCAGTATGACTTTCTTCATACCTAGAGATAACCATTATTCCTTTAATATTTCCATTAGTAGAATCTATTACCACCACCAGAGGTTCTACTGACAACAGATTCTCTTGTTTTAGTCTGTGAATATCCTAATTCTTCAAAGACATTTTCATTGATTATAGAATTTTAGGTTGACAGTTATTTTCTTTTGGTACTTTGAAATATAATTCATTATCTGCTGGCTTCTATTATTTTTATTGAAAAGTCAATAATAAGTGCTATAGATCCCATCAAACTAGTCTGTTTGCTTTCCCTGTAACTAGTTTTATGATTTTGTTATTTTTCTTTTCTCATTGTCTTCACTGTGGTGTACCTCTGTGTGGGTTTCTTTGTATTTATCTTCTTTGGGTTTCATATTGCTAACTGAATCTGTGGTTTGATCTCTTTGGTCAGTTTTGAAAAATATATAGCCGTACTCTCTTCTGCCCCATTTTTCTCTTCTCTTCTTCTGAGACTTCCATTACATGTCTGTTTGAAGTTTTGGTTGTCTCCCCTTTGAATCTCTTACGTAATTTTCTCCAATTTTTCTTATTTTTGTTTCTCTGTACTTTATTCTGTACATTTTCTTCTGATCTGTTTTCCAGGTGACTTATTCCTCTTTTATCTGTGACTAACTTAATATGAACCCATATACTGAGCTTTTAATATTCAGTCATTACAAGTTTTCATACCTAGAATTTTCATTTGATGCTTATTTACAATTTTTAGTTGTCTGCCAATATTTTAAATTTTATCCCTTATTTCCTTGAAAGTATCAAAATGTTTCTAAATACTCTATTAGATTTCCTGTTTGTTTCTGTTATCTGTTCTTCCCTTGGTTGTCAGCATGTTGTCCTGTCTCCCTGTAATGTTTTAATGTAAATTGCATATTTAACACAAAGCAATATAGTTTAGGGAGTCTAATGATGTTATTTTCCACCGAAGAGTATTTATATTTTCTTCTGGTAGATGGCTAGAAATTCTAGATCATTTTAATTCAATCAAAGTTTGAGATGCTTCTTACCTGGGCTTCTTATAAAAGCTGGTCTTTTATGATAGACCCTCACTCCTAGAGTGTATTTCTTTGTGGACCCAAACCCAAGTCCCAGGTGTTTACCATGATCCCTGTCTTGGGAAGGCAGTGAATGCCAATATTTGTTCCCTTGGCACCATTAATCTGTTCAAAGTTCTGCTAAGTTCTTTATTCTCTTACCTGTTTTTTCTTGTATGAACATGCACTTCGAGGAAAAGTGGCCCCAAATGAAAACTTCTGTCTTCTGTATTTTATCCCTTAGATCTTGGTCTTTTAATTCATCTCTGCCTCCTTAGTCTTCAAATGGAATCAAGAAGATTTTAAAAAATATTTTGCCAGTTCTAATAGCGCTTAGCATGAGGGATGATTTGATTTATTTTGTGTGCATTTACTAGAGATAGAAATTAGGAGCAATTGTTAAGTTCTCTCATTTATATCAGTTTTATTTTATTCTTTTCAAAACTTGCCTGTCTTTTTCTATAGAGTCTTTTCCTTTTAGTATATCTTAAATTCCTTTTATATAAAAGGTATATACCTTTTATTTTTATTCTAAAGATAGTTATGATATTGTGATATAAAGTGTTATAAGAAATATATGTTTGGTCATTCCTATAACCAAAATATATTTCTCAGATATGTTTGGTTTTCATTTATAGTTCCTCAAAATGCTCCAGAGCCTTAAAGGGGAAATGGATGCCTTGTCATGTTAATGAGACACTCTTGGACACCACCCAAGGCCAGGGTTGGAGGCTGAATCAGCCAATGGCCAATGATTTAGTCAATTATGACTATGCAATGAAGCCCTCACAAAAACACAAGAGAGGAGCATTTTGCCCTCTTTTTTTGCATCCTGCTTCCCTGATCTGAACGAGCTTCCATACTAGGGGAACCAGAATGCTTCCACTTGCAACCCAGCCAAGCCCCAAGCTCATGAGGATAGGAGCTCCTTTATTTGAGACCTTGCCCTGTGGATCTCTTCATTTGGCTATTACTTGTATTCCTCACTAAACTGGAGCACTTAAGTGTTTTCTGAGCTCTGGTGAGCTACTCTAGCAAGTTAATCAAACCCAAGGGGAAAGTCTTTAGAACCTCCAATCTGTAGCCTGTTGGTCAGAAGCACAGGTAATACAGCCTGGGGCTTGTGACTGATGTCTGGAGTTGGGAATAGAGGGCAATCCTGTTGGACAGAGCCCTTAACCTGGGGAATCTGGTGCTGTCTCTGGGCAGACAGAGACAAAATTGATACTCTGCTGGTTTTTCAAGAATTGCCTGGTATATATAAGAAACCCTCTTCCATACACACACTCATTGGAAATGGGTCTGGGAAATGAAAGGAAGTATCTACTCAATAACTACATTATTAGAAATTCTTGCAGGATACAATCCTATTGGTTATTGTGGGTTTTTAAAACGAGAGCTCTGGGATTATATACTAGATTTAACCTTTACTTGTTGTGTGACCTTAAGCAGTTTGCTTAAATTTTTAAAGCTTAATTCTCTCCATCTTTTTGAAATGGAAATGTATTAAGTATAATTTCCATAGTTACCTGTGGGATGTAGATTTTTATTTTTACCTATTATGTTACATAAAGGTGAGGAAACTTGTATGAGTTTTTGTTTTCTACCAGAAAATAAGTTCTAATATAAATGTTTTGTTTTGTTGGTATATAAAACTTGGTATTTTGGAGCTTCCTGTCATCGCAATGATTCAGTCTGACATTACCTTGACAGATAAGACTCCAATCTTCACTGCTAGGGAAACTTGGTCCTTTTCGTTTCCAGCAATATGCAGGGCTAGGTCACCTACTACAAAATATGCTGGATATAATGCAACAATTTTTAAAATTTCACAAGGGAACTCCTCACTGTCCAAAAATAAAGAAAAAGCAGGAATCTCGTATGGTAAGCCAACATCGGACTTGTGGCTGCATAAAGGTATTTTCTGATACGAGGAGACTTGTGTTTTCAATAGTCAATAATACTTTGTGCCATGCAAAGTAATTCCTATAGTCAGTTCCTTCAAAGGGACATTTTCTCAGTGAAAAGATAAGCTAAGAAAAATAAAATGTCTTCTCACCAGCAATTAGTACATGAAAAGCTCACTTGTCCATTCTTGGCTCTGGCCCTACTTTGGACAAAAATAATGTGTTTCTTAAGAGTTCCTAAATATAACCCTGACCTCATGTGTAATTGGTATTTAGATTTATATAATCCCAATCCTGGAAATTAACATAATGTGGCCACAGGTATCTGGCTGAAGCAAATAAAATCACCCTCTAGAAAAATCTACATTGAATTCAGATCCCCTCATTATAACCATAGGTTTAGATTAGCTGAGCTCAAAATTCAAATTATAAACGAGTCAAGAAACAAGCCATCCTGAGTGAAAATCAGTATGAACAGTAAGTAATAGAATTTGAAATGTGGTACAACATCAATGGGAGTTTTTATTTTGTTTTGTTTTTTGTTTTCAAGATGGAATAGACTTAAGCAGATTTCTCAACAGGAAAAAAAGAGATCTAAGACAAAAGAGGCAGGGAAATAACTGAAGGGAGAGGGCCCCACTCCCTCCTGAACTAGGAATGGGCAAGACCTTGACAGATTCATGACTTAATTTTCTCAATGAAATAGCACAACTGAAGGAGGTGTGGAACTGGAAGCTTGAGGGTGTGGGTAAAAGTTTAGGTTCTGCATGGAAAAGAGGAAGATGGACCAGGAAACGAGAAGGACTGATGATCAGGGTTGAGAGCCTGTATATGGATATGAGAATTGAAACTATATTCATTTTGTGAAGTTGTGGCACTTTCCGTCAGCCTTAGAAAGATGGAGAAGCTGCAAAAACCACCATTATGACTAAAGGTACAGTTAGAGCAAGGACAAATGAGTAACTGGAATTTTTGCATCAAGAAAAATGATGAAATTTTATTCAATATACAGAATTTAAGAAAGAGAGAGATGCTACCTAAAATTTTTGAAAGCTTCTGTTGAAATTTGAAATGAACCATTTTAAAGTTCTTCTGCTAGAAATAGGAAACATGAGCCCTCCAGAATATTTACTTTCATGTACAAATCCTAGACAAATGAACTCTTCATGAATTTCTTTACTTTTTACCTGATTACACTGATTACCAGAGAATTTTAATTGTCTTTTTTTTCCCTCTAAATGTGTACAGCAAAGCATGGAGCAAATAAATCAACCTTAACACCCTTGCAAACAACATATTCAGAAAGCGGTTAGGGACTATGCAGGTTAAGGGTGCAAGCTTGACAGCTGAAGAACAAGTCCATATACAAATTCGAAGTGGTTTCTTGTATGATCATCTCAGTGCCCCTGGAATCATTCACTGTGTTCCCTGTTCTAATCATTTATTGATCTTCTAGTAAGTAGTATGGCATCTGCAACAGAAGCCCCATCATATTTCTGTCCAGAATTGCTGCTGCACCACGGCACCTGCTGTGCAGATAATTAAGTATAGATGAGACATCCTTGTTGATTTCCCTCCCAGCAGGTTCCACATGAAAACAAACAAACAAACAAATACTGTGGTTCAGGAGATCCTGAAATAAGAGAGAAAATAAGGAGGAATGAAGGGGATCTGACATAATACAAGTTAAATTGAGTTGAAAAAAGTAAACAAGTTAAGATATTGTTTGAAAAATTGTGAAATTTAGAGACCGTAAGAAGCATGAGAATCTCCAGAAACAGTTTGGGGAGGGAGTTCCACCTGGGAAACGCCAACTCAGAGGAAGCAGGGGGTCGATGTGGTTCCAGTGCTCTTGGCATCTCACCCAGCTCTTTGGCAAGCAAGTCTCCTCTGGAGGCTGCTAACTGCTTAGCACCCCTTAGGGGGAGTTTATGAAGAACACTGGGTAATGCAGAGCCTTGTTTAACTTAGTTGCTACATTCAGATTTGGTACTAAGGATTTCATAAGTTGCCAATATTTTCTTTTTGTTTGTTAACATGGTAGTGATGTTTGCTTTGAAAAGACAATGAAAATTAGAATGAGGTATGTTTTAGGCCTGACTAAAATATTATCAAGCCCAGGAAACTTCTCACCGAAGGCCTCATAGATTCATCTGACTCAACCTAGGAAGCTCAGGGGAAGCACTATTTCCTAGCCACCCAGTTGTCATGTGCTGCTCCCTGGGCAGCACACTGCTTCAGTTTGTCTCTCGCCTGCTTCTGTTTCTGTCTTGGGAAATGGAAGCATCTAAATGCAGGTCAATGAACATCCATAGAAACACAGACATTGAAGATATGCTTAAAGGAAGTAATTTTTTAAAAATTTATGAATGTGGCAAAGGTTACGGCTTCTTACAAATATAGCAGTAAAAATAAGAGAAACTGAAGAGAAAGGAAAATAAGCATCTCAGTATTTAAACTTCATATCATAAAGTCCATATGGGTTATTTTATAGGAAATCCCCTCAGGTCCTCATTGAAAGGCTGCTTACTGTATTTCATATAACTTTCCTAGAATTTCTTTAGATTTCTTGTGCCTAGAATATGCTTAGCCCCAGTAGCAGCACAAAAAAATATTTATTTGGATAAATGAATGAATGAAAATTAATTAGGATGACCAGAAAATCTAGATCTTTCCTATGAACCAGATGTGTGATATATCCTGAGACCTAAAAATTCTCAGTTTTGATGTTCACAGTGTTGCCTTTTAGATGTAATTGGAATGGAAAATATTTCAGTTTCTTTTCTGAGGTCTGTTTGCTCTATCTTGAATGACCTATGCTGCGAAGTTTATAACTGAGAATATGGCAAGTACTTAGATCAAAAACGAACTCAGCAATTATGGAAATAGTGACCTTCAAGTAAAAAACTGATAATCCATTTATTAGCTTCCTAAACGAGGCTTATTTTTAATGTGTTCTGCCCGTTTAAAACAGTCCTTGTCAAACTTAACTCTAATTTATGCTGCATATGGACTAAATATTATCTCAACCAAGAAATTTTTGATCAAAGAGGTAACAATCTACCTCTTGGCTTAGTTTAACATAGAAGCTGGTCTTTCTGAACTCGGATGCTATTCCACTAATAGTGACAGTCCTTAAGTAGTGTAGATTCCTTCTGCTTCATTTTCTTAGGAAAGATAATGGATATCGAGACAACTGAGAGCAACAAAAACTATGCCCTTAAAATATGGTTTAAAGTGAAGTTGAAAACACATCAGAATATTATCACTTGCTTTTATATAATCACGGATGTGCCAGGGCCTAGAATGAGGAGGCTAATTGTAAAGTATATTGATTAAGAGCCAGACTGAGGTACTGAAATCCTGACTCTGCCACTTAGCTACTGTATGACTTTAGTAATACTTAACCTTGCTGAGCTTTAGATTCCTCATCTGTAAAATGGGGGTTATAATATTACCTCTTTATAGGGTTTTTGGGACAATCAAATAAGTTAATGTGAAGTTCATAGAAAGTGCCTAGAATGTGGCCTCCTATCCTTTCAAATAAAGTAACAGAACTTTAATCATCCTTTGGAGAAACTTATATGAAAAAGAAGAATGGCATGTATTCATATCAATGTTAATCCCATCAATACTTGTCCATATTCTCTGTGCAATCAGGCAATTATTTAATTACTGGGCTACTACCAAGATGACTTCATTTTAGTGGAGCTGAAGGAGTGGATTCTCTGGAAATCAAACTCCTTGGTTAGACTCTCTCTTGGTTAGACTAATATACTCAATTTGAGCAGTCAGCCTTCAAATAGAGAATTCAGATGTCCATCTCCAACTACTCTCCTGTTTTTCCTCTTAGGCGATAATTTTGGACAGGACAGGACTTAAGACAACTTCCAAGCTTATTTTCTCTAATATGTGATCACATATATTCACAGAAAATAGATGCATTTTTATGCAAGCTAACACTAAAACCATAGCATCTCTCTGGCATGCTACTGGCATGCTCTTGACCTCCAGAGATCATGCGCATGAGTTAATCAACAATCCGTGGGACTCCCCTAACTTGGGGCACATATCAAGTTCTCTGAGTGTTTGAAGACCCACTGTATCCCTCTTGGCCCACCGCATCCCAGCAACTCTTTCCAAAGAAAGCCTTCTCCCAAATCCTTTCTCTGACTCCACTGTTAACCCATTAATACCCTCCATAGGGGTTTTAAAGTCTCTAATTCTTGGCCATGCCATTTTGAAATGCTTAAGTTCTCCTGAATGTTGTTTATTAACTGTCTTAATGTCTAGTGTTCATCCTAACTTTGTGCCTCCTTGGTATGATATAAAATTTCCTATTTTATATCACTATAGAAGCAAAACTTAGTTCTGCAAGGACATTAATAAAAAATAATAAATTTTTTAAAAAAGTTTATACTTAGAATTTCTGTTTCCTTCAACTCCCTTATTGCAAGGTGTGTTTTTCTCTGCCCTTCATCCTGTAAACTTTTCCCCAGAAATCTAATAGTCCCTGGCTGTCTGCTCACATTTCAGAATAGGACACTAAAAGCTGAGAGGAAGCTCTCCTCTGCATGTGCGTAGATTGGATTATCAACTGGTAGGCTTCTCTGTAACATAATCTGCCTGGGAAGTTTCACTACAGAGTACAGGTAATAAAGGATTTGTTACGTCTTTCCTCTAGGGTCATCCAAGAAAGGAATCCTCCAATCTTCTGCTTTTGAGGTATGGTGGTGGTGGTGGATTGAGTTCAATTGCCAGTTTTCTCCAATAAAAGGAGGAGAAAGGTACTAGGGTTTCACCCTTCATAAGGTCATACTTGCTTAAAATAATCTCTGGAATCAGCTCTACTGTATTTGTGGAAGTGACGTTTAGGTGAAACCTGAGATGATCCATATAGGGAGTGGGAGAGACAGTGTTCTAGTAGAGGGAAGAGCATATTTGAAATCACTGAGCAGGTATATTGTTTGCTCAATTCAAGGATTTGAGTTGCTATCAAAGCCCAATGGGCAATAGGAGGGCAGGTAATATGTGTGGGGGAAAGACAGAAAGGGCAGATTATAGAAATTGTTAAAGAATTCTGGATATTTGAGGTGTAAAGAGAAGCCATACACGGGTGTTAAGGAAAGTGTCATGATTGAAACTGGGTTCCTAATAAAATAACTGGATGCTGTAATGAGACCATATTTGAACAGGGCAAAATTGTGAGTCAAAAGAGGGGTTAAAGGCTTTGGGAACTAGTTAAAAGCTCTTTCTGTAATTCAGAGTCATGCCCTGAAAGTGAATGTGAAGAATGGAATTCTAATCCCTTAATTGCAGAGAATTAGGCTGACCCTTCCACAGGTAGCAGTTATACTGCATGCACATGTGTGTGTTTATATATAATTTGAAGGCATTGAATAATGGCCAGAAGCAGACCGAATTTAGAGAAGGTTTAACCCTTAAAAGTAGACAACAATATGATGCACTAGGTGAGATTCCAATTTATATGACTTTTTAAAATAAAAATACACAAGTCCCTCTGCCATCTGCATAACATAGAACATCTGGACTTATGAAAAAGCCAGAATCCTGTTGGCTTGAGAGCTCAAGGATGCCAGAGTGATTAAAAATGTAGTATATACCCTATGTCCTTCTAAATTCAAAGAGAGGGAGAATCCATGTAGAGAAAGACTCAAAATATGAAGATGAAGCCTCTTCAAATCTTTGGCTGACTTCTGAACTATTCATGCCTGGGGGAGATGCCAAGAAGTCCATTGAAAAGTAATAGCTGAAAGAACAAAAAACTGAATGGAGATTTTGTATTCTTATCAAGGGAGAGAAGACAGAGCTTATACTTTGAGGCCTTTCGAATTTGTTTACCAAGTGGTAAACACAGTATCTGATATACAATAGAAGTTTCTACACTTGCAAAGAAGCAAAAGATGTTGCCCCTAATCAAGACAAAAAAGCAGATGAAACAGATGTGAAAATTATCCTACAAGGAACTTTAAACTTGATTTTATAAATATGTGAAATGTCTAAGAGAAACAATGGTTATAAAGAGTGAACAGATAGGGAATCTCAGTAAATGTTGGTTTTCAACCTAGGGAGCTCCTGGGGTGAAAGTCAAAACTGGTTCCCACATGTGAAAGCCAAGGCAAGACCAAAGAAAGAGGCAGACCACTCCAGATTGGTAGGTGGCAGTTTTAATAAGCAAGGGAACTTTCAGACAAGGCTTGTCTTGGGTGCCTGCAAGATGAGTAGATATCCATAACAACCACATAGAATCTCAGAAGTATATATGGAAGTGTTAACGGGGTTCAGTCAAGTACACAGTCCAGACAGTCTCAGTAACCCAATACTCTCTCAAGTCTGCATCCTTGAAATGACTCCTAGTGTGGGAACAGTGGGCAGAATGTATATTCCAAGGACAGGGGAGCTGGTGAGGATATCTGATTGCCCGGTCCAACTTGCAGATCAGTCAATGGTCATGTTCTCTGGATGATCTCCTCTAATATTAAAGAAAGAAAATCTATGAAAAGATAAAATTTTCATATAGAAAAGTACATTTTCTGAAATGATAACAGTCACTGAATCAGCTTCTTAGCATATTAGATAAAGCAGAAAAAAAAGTCAGCAACTGGAAGACAGGTCAATAAAAATCATCCAATATGGGGAAGAGAAGGAAAACCATGGTTGGAAAGAAATTAACACAACTTCAATGGCCTATAGGATGATATCAAGTGATTTAATAAATGTCTAAGTTGAATTCCAGAAAAAGAGAAGATAAGATGGAGAAGAAAAATATTTGAAGAAACAATGACCCAAATACGTGAAAAACATCAACATACAGATCTAGGAAGCTCAGCATAGTCCAAACAGGAGAGAGTATGACAACTTAAGCATGTTATAGTCAAAGTGTTGGAAAGGAAACATAAGTTTAAATTTTCAAAGTGGTCAGAGAAACAAGGTACATACACGGAACAATGATATGAATGGAAACTGTTTTCAGAAACATTGGAGGACTGAAGACAATAGAATGGCATCTTCAAAGTATGGGAAGAAAAATAAAATAATCGTAAATCTAGGATTCTATATCCAGTGAAAATAGTCTTTTAAAAAGAGGATGAAAAAAGATGTTTTCAGATAAATGAAAGCTGGGAGAATTAGTTATCATCAGGTCTATGCTTTCAAGAAATACAGAAAGACGTTCTTCAGGACAGAAAGCAAAAGCACCTAATGAAAACTGGATTTTCAGCAGAAGAAGAGCACAAGAAATGACAAATATGTAGGTAAATAGAAAAGGTTAGTATTTTTCTTTATAAGGTGACTGAGGTTCATAAAACATGTATAAGTCAACTTAAATATATGAAAACAATAGCAAAAGGATAGGAGGAGCTTAAATGGAATTTTACTCTTGCAAGATTCTTAAATTTCCATGAGTTAATGCACTATTAAATCTAAATAGACTGTGATAAATTAATCCTTAGGAATGACCACCTAAACAAGACGAACAGGTATAGCTAAAAAGTCAAAATATGAATTAAAAGGAAATAATAGAAATTATTTGATTCCCCCCTTTCACTCTTTCCAACAAAGGCTGGAAGGGAGGAATGGAGATTCAATAAACAAAACAAACAGAAACCAAGTGGTAAAGTGGTATATTTAAATCAGTCATATTAATAATTGCATTACATTTAAATGGTCTTGCAGACCAATCAAGGGGCAGAGTTGACAGTGGAGGTCGGATCTAAAGGAAAAAACAGAGGTGTACTGGATTCTGGCTACTGTTCAGTACAAGGTATATATTGTGAAAATTATCTGAATATAATGTGATATGCTCTGTTGTATATGTTAGAATTTTCACAGATTTATCAGACATAACTTTAGAACCACAAATAAAACTTACTATCCTTAATGGATTATTCCATTTCCTGCATCCACTGGAGACTAAAGCACCCATCCAGGACTAAATTAAATCTTTCTTTGGATATTTACAGTATAGAAGGCACTGAAGTATCTAAACAATAGTAAAACAGGAGAACGGGGGCTGATACACCCTTGGTTATTTCTTTACTGAGTTATTACTTTCCTTTTTATTATCAGCCAATAGACTATGTATCTATTTTTAATGACACCCAGGGGATAAGATTCTTCTTGGCAACTTAGAGCAATGCTTAGCAGCTTTCTCTGGAAAGCAATGCTTTATTGGTAACGTGAATCCCTTGTGTTGCTCTTTGAGTTTATTTGAATAAATTAAGAATTCATTGAACACCTGCTATGTGCAGTGTACTGAGGAAGGACAATTAAAGGCAAAAGCAATATTAAAAAAGTGTCTCTATCCTTATTAAATTTAAATATATGTGGAAAGAGAGATATAAATATTCAAGTAGTTAATTAAACATACAAGGAATATGGTAAATATTAATTGTTAGCAAAGACAATAAATGCAATTCAAGTTCCTAGGAAGTATAGACAGCTGTGAGTTAGGCTGATTAAGGAAAGCTTCAACATTAGACTTCCCCTGACCCTGAAAATAGGGGTAAGGTTCCGACTGGTACAGAAAAGACTGAGAGCTTATTCTAAGGGGAAGAAAATCAGGGAGTAAGGCTGTGTCATAGTGAATCCACACATTGTGCTCAACAAGCCAAAATAGAGCAGAAAGGGCATAAGACAGGAAGGGCAGGTTGGGCAAAGCTTATGGGAGGTAGTGGATGTAGTGTTTCAACTATCATCAGGAAGGCATGGATATGGTTGAGGATACAAGGAATATGGTGGAAATAATTTATGAAAATTAATCTTGTTGTGAAGAGTTGCCTGGACTAGAGGGAAGCAGATTCCTCTTATTTTGTCTTTAGTATAGTCAGACACAGATGTGAGTAAAGCAGTTGCATGTGAGAAAGGTTAAATCCATACACTACAGGCTGCTTTTATAAAGCAGATAGGGAAATGCTAATATTAACTGTGGCACGGTTTCAGTGAGAACATTACACATTGTTGAGTATCAGTGAACGTTTGCTCAAGAAAATTTATATGACCTTAGTTATGGTCATTTAGTAATCATACAGTTAATTCTTCTAATAGTATAGAGCTTAATTTGGATGAACAGCACCAGGTCCCCAGGAAAAGGGGCTCAGAAGTTAAAAATCTGTCATTGTGTGACTTTATTAACTCTCTTTTGTTCACGGCTGATAGAAGCCTTCTATAAAAGCTTAAGTTTTATTTAATAAATGAATTAATAATGCTTCCGTGGTGGTTTTCATTTTGCATTTCATTTGGCTTTGGGCTCATTTCATCCTTCTTTGTGATAAAATGGAAGCACATTTTTATCTTTACTTATTCACTAAGAAAGATTTATGTAACTCAGGTACCAAAATACCAGGAGCACCTGCATGAATCTGGAAATTTTAGAGCGCTAATTGGCAATATGGTTAACCACCAGGTAAGCACATCAGATGGAACTTTTAGAAAGAAATACTGAAAGCTCTTCTCCTCTACTTTTCTTAATGACAGCTTTATTTGTTTTGAATAAATAGATTAAAGGCTGGGGATAGTTTAGGGGCTGAATTGGGAGGAAATTGGAGAAGATATTTTTAAGTGGAAAAAAGTTTAGAGAAAAATTTACTTTTTTGAGCTTGCCTTGTGATATTGTATTGTATCATCTGCACCCACCATGCTAGTGGGCATCATAACCGATAAAATGTTTTATGAATTCTACTCTGCCTTGCTTATGTTGCTCTAGTATCTCATGGCAGCTTTATCTATCAAAGGGTGACCTGGGAGCAGTATGGAATAGGGCTTTACAGCTTGGTGACATAGTGGCATTACATGTTAGCTCATTTCAGGGAAAACTTTTGTAATAATTAAGCTGGATGTGATTTATTATACTATTATGGATGAGAATGATAGGAAACTGCTGAATTCTAATTTCTTTCCATTTTTAGCATTTACACATAGTTTTGAATCACATGTGTGATTCCTCCCATGGATATCCATTCCTCCCATGGATAAGTTCTAGGATAATTATTCTCTAATAAGCTTTAAAGAGTGTGTAGAGAGTAGCCACTCAGAGATGGAAAAGGTTTTATTCTGTCCTCCATCCTCTTCTTGTTTTGAAATTTAACATGAGTGAATTTTTAATTTATATGAAATGGAAGCTTCCCATTTATTATAAATATGAGAGACAAATATGCAAGTATTTACATATTGGCTTCTATTTGCATCTCTCAATGGTTTAAAGACATCTCCCTTTGTCATGACTCTATCTGATCATTGGCATTTGCATTTGCGAGTGTGTGTAAGCGTGTGTGTGTGTGTGTGTGTGTGTGTGTATGTGTGTATGTGTGTGTTGGGCTTTTGATGTCAGGAATGCTTGCTATCTTTTTCCCTTTTTGTGATATCACATGGCTTATGAATCCTTTCCTAATATGTTTTGTCTACCTTTTGAAATAGAATATTAATAGAAGGCATTTTTAAAAGCATTACTTATAAAATATATTATAAAATAACTTTGAATACCCAATTCAGTATTGGGTCTGCAGAAGAACTTGAACCTGATCTGTATTCGCTTCCAAAGAGTGGGTTGGTCTTGAGTTTGACGGTAGCAGAACAAAACCATGAAAAGAGGAAGAAAAAAATTAAAGGAACTTCTCACCACTTACATTTTTCTTGTCCCCGATCCAGCCTTCCAGAACAAATGTGATATGGTATTATCTTATTGCAATGCCTGCTCCTAATGGGAATCTATAATTTTATTGTGGTTGCATTTAGACACATGTAATCAAATCCCACCCTATTGTGAATTTTGAGATACAAGTTCATATTTCACCTCTGAATGCAGTACGTACTATATGAGCAGTCAGCCACTAATTAGGGGGGTTGTGGTGTTCTTGCCATTTCTTGAGGATCCTTGAGAAATTGGATTGCCACTTGGCCCAGTGATAATGAAAGGCATGCTAACTCTTATTCTGTTCAGGTTTACAAGTATTTATTGGGCTGTAGCTAGAACATTGTTTGGGAGTTAAAATTATTTGTATTTTTTCCTAAACTGTGATACTTTTCTATCAAATGACCTAAAACTATTTCTGATATCTCCATGACTGTTTTATTCCATTCTCACTGTAGGCTGTACAGTTGCAGGTGACTGTGGAATGATTCTGTTCCTAGAGTTTGTAGATGAATGCAGAGTGGACTAGAGGCATAGGGAGGGGCTAATGGTGAAAACTATAAAAAAAATTAAGTTTGCTTAACAAGAATCAAAGACAATAATAGTTTATAAAAGCAACATGGCAGCAAGAGAGATTTGAAGGCTGGAGGAGGCACTGGCCACATAGTGATGGAAAATGTGAACAACTTTGATATATTTATGGTTTGACTTTTTCCTGGTGCATAAGAGATAATAAGGGATAGTATTAGCAAAGCAGTCTTTCTTGTGGGTTGGAAATAACAATTTTCTTTGATTTTCTTCTGATCCTCTTGACATGTCTAACTATAACCAAAGAACTTAACTAGTGGTTTATGTCCTATTCTCCACTGTGTAATTTCAATTTCAGAACATTAAAAATGGTCTACCCAAAGGCGTATGGGCAGAGAGAGGCTTGTAGAGAGATGCAGAAGCCTGTAGATGAGAGTCTAGGTAACACGCTGTACATATATCATCCAGTCCTTGTTAGCTGAAGAAGTACATGGCTTATCAGGCACAGCAGGGGAGACTTTGACACCAGGCATGGGTGGCAGGCCAGAAGGCAAGATGCTCTAACTCCTATATTATTCCCATTCTGTTCTGAGGGAGGGATTGTTCCAGTCATACAAACAAAAGTAGCACACAGCCTGTGATAGCCAACTGGTTTAAAAATATTAATTATGAAGAATGCTATTTATTTCTACTTTGAATCACTTTCATTTTTTGCTTGATCTTACTTATGTTATAGCAATAGGTAATTGCAATACAATGAATCATAAATACATATTTGATCATTAATATGTCCAAATATATATTTCCCAGGTATATTTGGTCTTCATCCACAGCTCCTGAAAATACTGCAGAGTCTTAAAGGTGAAATGGGTGTCTTGTCGTGTTAATAAGAGACTTCTGGACACCCCCCACTTTCCCCCCTAAGAGCAGGGGCTGGAGGTTGAATCAGCCAATGGCCAATAATTTAGTCAGTTATGACTGTGCAATGAAGCCCTCACAGAAACCCCTGGGAGCTTATTGCTCTCTGCTCTCTTGCATCTGGCTTCTTGTCAGAGTGAGCTTCCACACTTGGGGAACCAGAATGCCCCCATGTAGCCCCCAAGCTCTACAGAGGTTAGAAGTGCCTTTATCTGGGACTCTGCCCTGTGTATCTCTTCATCTGGCTGTTAACTTGTATCCTTCAGGGTGTCCTTTATTAAATTGCTAAATGTTAAGTGTTTCCCTGAGTTCTGTGAGTCACTCTAGCAAATTAATCGAACCTAAGGGGGAGGTCGTGGGAACCTCCAGTGTGTAGCTGGTAGATCAGAAGCACAGAGACCTGCCTGGGGCTTGTGACCAGCGTGGAGTGGTGGGTGGAGGGCAGTTTTGTATGATGGAGCCCTTAACCTGGGGAATCTGGTGCTGTCTCTGTGCAGGTAGCATCAGAATGCAGCTGAGTTCTCCAACACCCTGCTGGGGTTCAAGAATCGCTTGTAGTGTGTGTGGGAAGACCCCTCTCCAGCACACACACCCTGGAACTGGGTCCGGGAACCTGCAAGGAGCTAAACTCACCCATCACAGTAAATAACCAATTTACATTTTATCATTTTTAAGTAACATTTAGAATGCACGTCCAAGCCTTTCATCATTACTGCAGTGGATATCTCTCTGCAATAGTTGTCTCTAGGTGGCAGCATTTCAGGCCTTTATCATACATATTTAAAAATATTCACAATGAGGTATTCCTGAATGTAGCTAGTGAGGACTTGGGGGGAGCTTGGTAAGACTGCCTAATTGGCTGAGAAAAATCAAGGACTTGTTGAATTTTCAGGGCATATTTGGAATTAACTGAAAACAAACTGGCAGGAAAAATAACTGTCCATGAAATAAAATAAGACTGTTTTTGTTCACAGCTGGGCTTTCCAAGGATCATCAGTGGGACTCTATGCACCACACCCTGGAGAGCTCTGGTGGAAAGGAAACCCTTTCCAGCCGTCCTTCAGGGTGTGTGAATGCGAAGACCATTCTCTGCTGCAGCGTCTGTGGGGTCCCCAGTCTAGGTTAGCAAAGGGGCAGAATGAGGACTTGGCTCTGGGTAGCATGACCCAGACAACACCAGATTGGATACTTATCACTACAACTAACACTTATGGACTACTTCTATGTGCCAGCTTCTATCTATTTACTTTACAGATGCCTATGGATTAATTTCTCACAATAACCCTAACAGGAAGGCCCTGCTGTTCTCCATTTTGCAAATGAAATACTAAGGCACAGAGAAGGTAAGTGATCTTGTCAAGGTAACACAGCTAGAAAAGTGGCAGAACTGGGATTTGAACTCAGCCATTGAGCTCCAGAAATTTTGCATTTGTTGTCTATCATGCTGTACTGTATGGTCCTGGCCAGGAAAAAGGCCTGGAGAGAGTGAGAAAGGTACAGCAGTAGGTATGGCATAGCTTTATTGGGCTTAGGGAAGAAATACCACTTCTTATGCTCAAGCCTCTTTAGAATATTCTTTCTGAAGGTCTTGAACCTACTTTCTGGCTTGGTACTTAAATTCAGTTCTGCGTACATTTATCAAGTGCCTCTTAGGATCTAGGAATCATCTGAAGCACTAGGGACATAAAGACAGGTAAGACACAGATGAGACTCTACACCAAATCTTAGAAAGATGTACTTTATTTTATAAACACCCTAAGATGGCAATTCTTTGCTTATGTCCCTGAAGTAGCAGAATGACACAGTGAGAATGCAAAACTCCAAATGCATGCTTGTTTTTTTTTTTTTTATCAGGAGGCAGCCTCCCTTTGTGTTCACGATGTCTGTATCAGGTGAATCTGACTCATAGAGCCCTCTGTAGCTATCAGGAGAAAGCCATCACTGCTTAAGGTGCTTATTAACCTGCTGGCTTACTGATGAACTTCTCATGTAATAACCTTAATGAAAGAAAAAAGCCAACTTTCTTCTTCCATTCCTGGACTGCAGATCATTGTTGCTTCACTCCTGACTTCACTTGGTCTCAAACATAGCAAGTAGCATACAGAAAAAGCTATCCTAAATAGTCATGCAAAACAAGACACGACAATACTGCCTCCATAGTAATGAAGGAACCATCTGAAGGAATATTTACTACCATCAAATTCTCTAAATTGCATAATATAAATAAATGGAAACCTTATCCTTTAGCTGTTAAGCAGCAACTGCAATTTCTTGTTTTTATGATTAGTTTTTACAAGTGACTTGGAGCAATTAACTGGGAATTGGAAAATTTGAAAAGAAAGATGCTTGATCTTAACAAATAATATGTTCACATGAAGTGACATTATTTCCATGTCACTGAAATCTATGGAGTAAGTGGCAATCTTTATAAGTAAAGATAATTGGAGACTGTATACTTGGCCACACCCAAGAATTTCATGATAGTAGAAATAACCAACTTTTACTGAGTCAGGTCCTATGCTAAGTATTTAACAGGCATCATCCACTTGACCCTCCAAAACACCTCTTTTTCATACAAAACACCAGGATCTATGTTACTTGTCCAAGGCCACATAGCTACTTGTGGCAGAGCGGGGCTCCGACTTGGGGAGGTTAGTCTAACAAGCCAAGTATCATGGCTACCTTCCCATACTCTCTAACAAAGTCATTTTACTTACTGACTAGTTTGTGCCCTCTCATTCAGCCTATCACAGCTGTAAATCCTGCCTGAATTCTTCTGGATTTATTGTGAGAAATAAATAAATCCCCTAATTATACACTCTCACTGCTCCAGACACCTTTTCACTTTACAACTTGTCATAGTCATTCATTTCGCATTCATTTGTGTTGGGATTTCATTAGTGTCAGCCTTAGTTACCTATTGATGTAACAAATTACCCCAACATTTTGTGGCTTGAAGCAACAATCATCACTTGTTATCGCTCATGGTTTCTGTGGGCCAAGGATTCAGAGGGATCACTTGTTTCTGCTCCATAATATCTGAAGCCTCAGCTAGGGCTGGAATCATCTGGAGACTTGCTCAGACTCTGGTATCTGGCAGTTGATGCTGGCTGTTAGCTGAGGGACTAGCTGGGGTTTTAGGTAGAACATCTGTATGTAGTCTCTCCAGCAGTCCTGGGCTTTCTCACAACATGATGGCCAGTTGCAATGGCATACATCCCAAGAGGAAGACCATCAATGCAGAAGCTGCATTGCTGTGTGTGTGTGTATATGTGCATATGCACGCATGTGTGTGTGTGTGTGTGCGTGCACACGTGCACACAGCTTTACTAAGGTATAATTCATATAACATACAATTCAATCATTGCAAGTGTATTGAATATTTTTCAAAATCTGTATGCCATTGGCATTCATGTGAGTAATGCATAGTTAAATAAATTATATACTAATGCTGGGGTTATGATAAAGTGAATATAGTCAGGTGTTCTTGAGCTATTCCCTATGTCATCTCAATATTGCTCACTGTGGTGACTTATTAAAAAATGGAATCTTTGGTTCTACAACATTTTGCTATGCTGATGGACAGTGACTGTAATGGGGTTTGTGGGGGGGACTTGGTGTAGGGGAGAGCCTAGTAAACATAATATTCTTCATGTAATTGTAGATTAATGATAACAAAAAAGAAAGAAAGAAAGAAAAGGGGGATTACTCCCTGATAGGATAAAACTAACTGCAAATCAACGATTAATGCATGCTTTACATATCCTTAATTTTGATCTTTTAAAGGGTGTCAGATGATCAGCTATGGAAGTACATTTTTCTGGTAATACTCCTTTCTCTTAAAAAAAAAAAAGCAGTTCCTGTGTGGTGATCTCCAATCAGTTCTTCACAATGGTATAAGGGTCATATCAAAGTGTGGGCAAAGGGTTTGTTTGTGTTTATGCAGAGGATCAAAGCCTAATTTGGCTACCCAGAAAATGAACTAAGATATGATATGAAGAAGAACTTCCAACATCAGCACTCTCTGGAAGAGTCACACCAGAAGATGATCATCAAAAAACCTCAACAAAGATCCAGGCGGTGCTGCAGTTGTAGCTGCATTCATCCCACCGGTTCCTGGACTTGCCATTGGAATGAAGAAGGAGATATCTAAGCTGGCCTGTGCATACAGTAAAACAACAAATTTGACTGGATCTACACTGTTGGAACTCAACCAAGAATTAGGAGAAGTGCAAGTTGTAGCGCTCCAAAATCTTACAACTACAGACTATCTACTGTTAAAAGAACATATGGGATGTGAACAGTTCCCAGGATGGGTTGTTTTAATTTGTCTGATTTCTCTCAGACTGTTCAAGTTCAGTTGGACAATATCCACCATATCATAGATAAGTTTTCACAAATGCCTAGGATGCCTAACTGGTTTTCTTGGTTTCACAGGAGATGGCTGGTAATTATAGGTCTGCTTGGTTATGTAACTGTATTCCTATTATGTTAATATGTGTACGCAATTTAATTAGTAGTTTAAAACCTATACATGCTGAAGTTACTCTACAAGAAGATATGTCAAAGAAATAATCAATCTTCCCATGTTTTCTTCCGCCTGCTATTTCTATAGCTTTTCTTCTTCCTTCCTAATTACAACCCTTAAATAGAATTCGTGCCTCATATCAAATTTACCGAGTATCATAATTCTTCCAAGTGGTAAAGATACCTCAAGACAAATACTGGGCATAAAAGCCACAGGGCATAAATCTGCAAAGAAGTAAAAAGCTAACCTTTTCAAACAATATTGCCTCTCTCTCACTTACCAACTTTACATTTCCCTGTATGGCCCCGGAAGATGACTGGTTAGCCAGAGACGGGTAAGATTCCTCAAGGGAGGAACAACCTAAGACAGGCACAGTTGCAGGGGGGCCATCAGGTGAGAAATTGGGGATCAACAGAGGTGAGGCTTAGAACCTCACCCCCCCTGTTTTGAGAGAAATCTTCCGCATCCGTGGATGTTTTGTTGCCCTTGTCTAGCTTGGATTAATACTTAGTCTATAGGCACAGACCTTATCATCTACATTTGCCCTCTTACAGCACTAAATTATGTTTTCTACCTTATCTCGCATCTACCTACCATGTCAGCATTTTATTTAAAAAATAATAATAATAATAAGGGAGAAATGTGGGATTCACATATAAATCAAGTATAAAAATCAAACGAATAATCATATCTGACTTGATTGTTTATAGTTCATGATGCATGATCAAAACTGAAAGTTTCTGTGATATGACTGCCCTTGCACTGTTCACCATGTAAGAACTTATTCACTATGTAAGAACTTTCTCCATGTAAGAACTTGTTCGTTATGCTTCAGAAGATTGGAGACTGTTGAGAATTAGGCTTGGGGTGGATTAATGATTGTGCATTGACTCCCCTATACAGAATTTCATTGTTGTTAACAACCATTTGATCAATAAATATGAGAGATGCCCTCTCAAAAAAAAACAATATGGAGAAATCGCAGCTAAAAAGCATAGGTAAGGCTCATTAAAAGAGTTTCTATCCAAAAAAAAAAATGGAATCCTTGGTTGGAGTTGAGCGCCTGAGCATCACCCACCTGACACATTTGTGTGTTTGTTGGAAGCTTTCATACATACATGACTACCTTAAGAGTAGTCACTTCAAATAACAGATAAATGTGACATCTCTTGTGGTAAAGCAAGAAGTTCCAACTATAGCCAGTACTGATGCCCTGTCCTATATTCCTCTCGCTTTTTTGCACACAGAATTCTCATTTTGTTCAAGTATATGACTGAAATGTGAGCACAGAATGTGGAATTCCACTTATTTCTTGTAGCTCCAGGGAATAAACCACTCTTCCTTCATGCCTTGGGAGATGTGGTGTGAGGACAAGAGGCTTGGAGGCCCTGCAGTCATTTTGTGACCATGAAGGAAAAGCCAACAAAGTAGCAAGGAAACCAATCCAGTCCCTTGACATTTCTGAGCAGTTAAAGTCAACAAGTTGAAAAAACTTCTACTTCAAAGAGTCTTGATAAGTAAAAAACTAAAATGCTATTAATGTTCAAGCCACTCTAATTTTCATATTTTGTTACTTGAAGACCTCCTCCTAAGTGACAAATTCCCTTGAAAAGAACAAATCATTTTTATCTCTGTTGGCAACAGAATAAAAGTATACAACTACTTGCTGTCATTAACAGTATTGCTATAAACTGTGGATTAATATTTAGATTATAATAATTTATAACTTTATTTTGGAAAGTCAGCATCAGAAACAGTGTTTGGACATTGGAGTTACTTGAAGGCATAATGACTATGTATTTAAGATATATCAAGTTAAGATTAGGCTAAAAATGGTTTATCCAAGTTTTAAACTTTGTGCTTTATGGTACTAGAGGACATAAGGAGAAAGTTCTGAAAATTTGAGCAAATGGTTTACAGAGTAAAAAGCTAGGAACTGGAGACATAAAATATTTCTATGGAAGGAGCATAGACTGCTAGGCTAGTGATGATTTTTGTGCTACCAAATTGCTTGTAGAACTCCACTGGCCTCAGAGTCATACACATATGTTGATGTCAGCATCCTTCCTTGAAACCATAAGCAAGGAAAGATGAGAACTGTACACCAGCCTTCAGGGAGATAACATGGTTCATGGAAATGAATGTGATTGAGATTCTAATATTGCTGGATAAATTAACAAGAAAGAGACACTCTCTTTTTTCAAATTTGGAACAGTTTTTTTTTTTTAAAGCCCTGGGAACTTCTTCAAATATTATTTTTTTCCAGGCGGTTGAGTAATTTAATGAGGAATAGTCGCTCTTTGAAAAAATGTTGTATAAGGTTCGGCTTTTTTCTTTTCAATAATCTTAGAAAAAAATTCCTTTCCTTTTAGGTCTAAACTTAACCTGTAGGTAAGAGGTAAACTTCTGTGCACTCATGTTTCTGGAGTAAGTGGTCTTAGTTTACCATGCCTGACATCAACACTCAACTGAATCTACATGACTGTTAGGGCGTGAGGAAGGGAGGGTGGACAATGTGAAGTCCCTGAAAACCATTTTTCAAAGTATTTTGTCATGGAGGTTCAAGAGCAAAATTAAAAATCATCTAAGTCCTGATATGCTTAAATAATTTAAGCAGAAGTTGGGATTCATTTAAAAAATATGCTTTAATTGAAGAGTCAGTACATAGAATCTTGCTTGAAGTCAGTGATAATTAGAAACCTTTCTCATCAGTTCTAATTATGGAGGGAATGCCTTTTTTTTACATCTTGGATTTTAATCTTTAGCTATGAAAATTTTCATAGGCTTTATGAGGCCAATTCTGCGTCTTGTAAGTTCTCACACATGGGGAAAAGTGGTTATTGTATTTTTGTTGCCATTTCTGTCTTGTGGGAGACATTTCATCATTTTTATTAGAATTATATCACTCTGTAGTATTTATTAACTTGGTATCAGAGATCTACACTCTGCATCATTTTAGAGTTCTGGCTATATGAAGTCTAGGGCAATTTTAATAAAAATTACAGTATTGATCTGTTTATTGAATGATCGAAGTTTTTTGTTTGTTTGTTTCTGTGAGAATCCTAAGAGGTTCTTAATGGATAAGAACAAAGTTGTACACAGTTTAGTATTTGTAGACAGAGCCTTCAATAAATTTGCAAAGTGTGATATTTATGGTATTGTGTATATTCAGCCCTCTTATACTCAGGGGACTAGAGGAACCCTTAAAGATGTCCATTAGATTTCAGACACCGTACAGTGGGTTAGTGAAATAGGAGACAGCCCACAGTTTCTGACCCACATCTTCTGACATCTTTCAGAGGTCTTCAGACCATGTCATAATATCAATTTCAAATAGCACCAAATTTCCCTAATCATCTACTGGGATCTCTCATTTTATTTCTGAACCATTATTTTTCAATGACATTTGGAGGGTTACAGATTAAATTAAATTAAGGTATCAGTACACAGAATTAGCATTCATTATTTTGTCTGAGAATAATCTCTTGATTGTTCCTTTCATCCAGGGTATTTTTATCTCTCATGAAATATACTGAGTTTGTTATTATTTCTAGTCTTAAATTAAGGATTTCTGTGATTTAGGGAGGGAATTTAACTCATTTACATTTATTGCTTTACAAATAGACTTGATCTTTCTGTTTTATTGGCCTTGCCTGTGAGTCCTATTACTGGCCATGAGATGGCTATGAGAAATCTCATTCGTGAATAGAAACTGGTGAATAAATTTCATCCCTTTTGTATTATTATGCTGATGTTGCCCCTTGAGGGTATTTGAACATAAAAAAAGAAATTAGTCACTGTCTTTATTAGAAGAAAGTTGATTAATTTAATAAAACAGAGAATACCACAAAATACCACTTTATGAGGTTTAAGAGCAGACTGAGTCTCGGTCTTCCACAAAAAAGCCTGCTTGAAGAGCTGTCTCCACTATTGACTACAGCCTTTCCTCCAAAGACTTCTGGTATATGGAAGGCAGTGGCTTATTTTAGCTGTTTTCTCCAATTAATGTCAAGACTTCCAACTTTCTACTTCTTGGACCCAATGAGTAAAGAGATTTTTTAAAAATAAGATTTTAATTTGGATTAATTTTAGATTTATAGAGAAATTACATAAAAATATAATGGAGAGCATTCCTTACCCAGTATCCCCTAAAGTTGACAACTTACACTACGAGATACATTCATCAAAAATCTAATGGTACTTCAATTTAATAGAATTCTAGACTTCAGTTGTATTTCACCAGATTTTCCACTAATGTCCTATTTATGTTTCGAGATCTAGTCCAGAATACTAGTTTGCATTTGGGCATCACAAATTGGTTTTAAAAACTAATATAGATGAAGACATATTTGACAATTTAGAGCAAACTGTAGCTGTGTCTAGGATATTTGAGTTCAAAGCTATGATTCTTAAGGACTACTGATTTTGCCTTCAGTGGAGAGCTTTACTACTGGGGCCACAGACAATATCACATGTAAGGAAGCATTTTCTGTTCATCACTTGACACTGTGGAGTGCAGTGAAAATGGAGAAATGTAAAGACATCAAGAACTGGTGTCCTGTTTCGTTGTGTCTTCCTGGGGATAAGGATTTGTTAACTAGTACAGAAAGGAGGTATCAGGAATGCAGGACAGGTCAAGATGACCCAAAGGACAATCTCAAGATGGATGACAGATCATTCAACCTCCTGGGGAGCTATGCTCTGTAAGCTGGTTTCCCTGGTTGCTGAAGACTCCCTAATCAATGGAGTTGAGTGATCAGCTGCTGGATGTTTGAATAAGTGGACAGGGAATGTGCTCTGCATTAATATTGGGAGTGCATAGTTACTAAAAAGGCAATTCTCTTCAAAGGCCTCTAGGTAAGTGAAAGAAGATATTCTTCACAAAGGTACAGCCTGATTTAATCAGGAAAATCTTACATTTGTACACTTTTGAGCCTCTTGTGCCCTTATTAGTTAGCTAGGAGGGTGGAACTTTTGAATATTAAATGTTCTTTCTCTGAGCCAACCAAATGCTCACAGGATTCAGAGGAATGCACTAAGTAACACCGCAGTCTTGAGTCAGATGCTTCAACCTACACAGAATCCAGTGGGATTTAATAATGGCTTGTCTACACTACTCATGCCCCCAGCTCTTCAGGCCCAGTGCTTGAGCTGCTTTGTGAGGATTCCCCACTCACAGTTACTAGGAAATTCAAAACCTCCGCTTCTTTTGACCTTCTCTGCTTTCATCCACACCTCCGGGCTACCATGGGCTCCAGTTTTCTCCTTAGTCCCGGGAACTGTTCCCCAGTTCCATCTGTTCCTATTTTAGAAGGGGTTGGAATAGCGTGGGGGCGGCTGCACTTTGCATTGTGTGGGAGGGAAGGCTGCAGGCAATCCGACACATTACTCAGACCTATTACAGTGCATGCGCCGTGTGAGCTATTTTGCTAGGAGCGCCCTGGTTTCTTTCTCTAGCTTTAGTGACAATACCAAATGTCCACTTTTCTTCTTGCTTGCATGTGTAACAGGAAGTCAGAAGGGAGTTGACATTTCCTATGAGTCAGGAATGGAAAAATGGGGGAACTAGGAGGAGGATGAGGAAAGACCTGGTTCTGTTATTTATTTATTTTTTAGGCTTTTGCATTCTTCAGGCCCGCCAGCTTCTTTTCTTTTCCCTGTGTTCCTCTTTGGACTCAGTGTGTTGGCTTGTTTTTCTCCTCTGGTGAATAGGGAAGCTTACATTCTATTTTTATTGTACTAGTATTTATTTTTTACTTTTTATATCACTTTTGAAGCTCTTTCTGTGTGGATCAATGTCGAAGATGAGTGAATGTTTATTATAGAGCTGAAATTCAAACCTAAGCAGTTTCATTCCAGCATTATTGTCCTTAAGTATTGTGCTGTTAAACCTACACAATGAAGTTTCAATCATCTTTTCATTTAGCCTTTCTTTTTAGCATTATTTCCTTGCCTTTTTAATAAAAATTGTTTAGAGCAAGATTTGTTGAACTGAGGTTACTGATTCCTAGGGCTTTTGCTGGCACGCCATTTATCTAAAGGTGGGATTATTGAATCTTTGTTATCATACTCATTTACAAGGAACCAGCAGACTTCCTGTTTCATATGTATTAGTATAGATTTTTTGTGTGTGTGGGCATGTGAGAGAAAGATGGAGAAAGGAGAAAGAGATTAGCTGGAAAAAATACAATATGCAAAGAGTGTATGGAAAATTTGGTATTTTATGCATTCCGGAAATCACCTGCTATTAGATTAATTTGGTACATGAACAAAGTGGGGTTTGCCAGGGTATTAAAAACATATATTCATGTCTTCCACCCCCCTCCCATGACTTCTGTGTCCATAGACAGAAAAGCAGGGCTGTGTGATAGTTTATTAAGTCTCTGAGGATCCATATAGTGTTTTTTAAATAGAAGTTACCACTTTATAAAACATTGCTTCATTTCTGAACTTCAGTTACCAACCAACCAACCTCAGCTCCATCCGTTGAATTAATTCAAATTTGTGTTGAGATTGTGCTTTATTAAATGTTATTTTATAAGCATACAACTTCACTTCCTTCCATTTCCAACTAAAGTGAATCCCCTTTTCACAGAAATGTTCTCAATTGTTACATTTGATTATTTTACTTATCCTCCTCTACCTTATTTAAATGTCCTCATTTACCTTTTTAAAAATTAAAAAAATTTATTTTCTGTTTTTGGAACCTGGATCTGTGAAACACAATTGTGAACAGAGTGGAGGTACAAAGCATGATAAGAAAACTGAGAACAATATGAAATCATCATAGATTGAGGTAGATGAAAGTATTATCCCCAAGCTTCCCACAATGAACTTCACAACAGATGACAGCTCTTCCCAGCCATGACTCCCAAATTGGTACCAAGCAGTAAACAATCTAAAGAAATGCTCGGGGCACTCAGATGCCAAGTTAAAAGTATAGGCCTTTATTATTGCAGAGATGCAAATGAACCTACATTTTGGTGTCTTTTATGTAAGAAAACAATGAATAATAACTTCATGAAATCGTCATTCTTCCCATACTATTTACAAAGAACTGCATTCACTCTCTTTGTGTATGTGAAATTTTTCTCTTTTCTTTTTTTCCTATCTCCACATTCAGACATTTCATCAGAATATATCTAAATATACATGTTCTCATTAATGATTCCTGGAACTCTGAGCTTTTCAGTCGTTTGATTTGCAGACTCAGGTTTTTCTCCAGTTAAGAAGAGCTTTCTTTGATTAGCTTTTAACTTTTTAACTGTTTCTTCTCTTCTATTCATCTTATCTTGGAATTCCTCTTACGTGTAGGTTGAATATTTCCTATTCACCATTTAAGGATCATCATTTGCATCTCTTAAACTTCTCTACCTCTTCTGGTGGTTTACCTAACTTTTGTCTCCTATGTAACATATTTAGGTCTTCTTAGAGAATGATTTATGTTACTCTTGGGGCTCCAAAACAAGTTTTTTTTTCTGTATTACCTTCTAATAATATGCTATTTGAAAGAGTTTGAGCTAGAGTTATTTGGACAGCTGAAGAACAACTAAACAGAGTTTTGGAACAAACAGAAGAGCTGTGAATATGAACTAAAAATCTGATTGAGGCCCTGCAGAGCCTTCTTGGCAGAAAGAACTTACAAGACTAAGGCTCAACAAGAAAGGAAGATGAGGGAGGTGGGTATCATACGGTCCTGTATTTTTTCCTCAGTGCACTTGCCAGTGTCAAAGCAGTGACTGAGAACCTGGGAGGCTATGCAGGCCTTCTAGCATCTCACAGCGTTAGCAGGAAAACCACTGAAACTGGGGCAAAAAGGAAGTGTACCAGTAAACCAGGCTTTCCGATGGAACCCTGAAGGTCTACACCTTAGGAGTAAGCATGAAAACAGACTAGCTCTTGCAAGACTTGATTCTAGCTTCAAATCATTTCTTTCTGTGCTTGGATTGAAGGATATGCTTTGACACTTATTCCTGCAGAGGCAAAGCAAATCCATTTTGGCTGAAGAAAAAAATGATTATATCTTCCAATGATCTCTAGATATTTCTATATACAATTTTCAATATTGAATAAAGAATAAAACATGAAAGTAGACACAACTGATTAAAAACCAAGAAATAAACTAAACATATCCAAAAGAAATGCAGACGTTAAGGACAACAGACCCAAATTTTAAAATTATGGATAATATTTTAAGACATTCAATTACAACTTGACATGTTTAACTACAGGGATGGAACTTGTAGAACAAAGTGAAGGAAAAATGTAAACTAAATGTAAAGTAAATAAAGTTAAGTATATATAATGTTGGCCTCTAATAGCAGATTAGTTACGGGATGCAATTCTAAAAAAAAAAAGTTAGTTAGCTGGAAGATAGGTCGGAATAAATATCCAATCTGAAGCAAAGAGAGACAAAGTGGAAATGATGCATATAATGGAAAAAAGCTTACAATGCATATGACATGCAGTTAAAATGTCTGTAATTTGAGTTCTTGGAGAAGAGGACAGAGAGAATGGAGCAGAAGCAACTTGGAAGAGACATGGATGAAAATCTTCCAAAACTGATAAAATACATCAAACCATAGATGTAAAAGTAGACATCCCTCTGATTGGGTAAATATAAAGAAAATTCCACATAGTGAAACTATTGAAAACAAAGATAAGGATGAACTCTTAGGTGAGACCAGAGAAAAAGATGCATTACTTTAAAGGAATCACACTGAACTGACAACTGACTCTTCAGAAGATAAGGAAATAACACTCTCACGTTGGTTCAGTGTGTATCCTGCGCTTTGAAAGGCAGCACAGCACACAAGCTGGAATCTCAGCTGCACTCTTAAGGGGCCGTTGCAATGCTAAATTACGGAAGCAGCTTTTGAGCGATGAAGCGTGTGGTGGGACCAGGGGTGTCTGTGTGTGTTTGTCCACCAGTGCCCCACCTTCCCTGGGCAGGGGGCCCCTTGACCTGTAGTGATGTGGTGAGAGATCCCACGACAGTAAAGCAGACCCTCTGTGACCCCTATAGAGTAGTGCTGGCCAAGGACTACATGCCAGGAGAGGAGACCTAGGCACAGAATATGTGCCATTACTGGTTAGATGAAGTGCTGCTCTTCTGGGGTAGAAAAAGATCTGAAATGACCAATCGGCTATCCAAGGGGTGATTGTTCTCCTAGGGGGGGTCTATCCTACTGAAGACTTAATGTCAGTCCCTGAGCCAGTCAGCTAGACTTAGAGCAGTGATTGGAGCTACGTCAGTGGAGGCGAGAGGGAGCGTCTGCTTTCAGACCCACACACTGCTTCTGCTACAGATCAGGGTTCAATCAGCCTTCCTAGGTTGATCAGATGTGAGACAGTAACTTTCTTTTCATCCCACAAGCTCAGATTGAATTCTACTCTCCCTTTTAACTGAATATTAATCCTAGTATTCCTCTCAAATTCATACTTTCGGTATTTATTTGAAATGAATACATTTCAGTCTTGGCTATACTGCTTGCTCTATGTTTTGTATTTTTAGGTGACCTGTTTTCAGTCAATATTTGGCTTACTTGTTGATTATAAAATCTGAGAGAAAACACTTCTTTCTTAGTAATTCTCTTTGATATATGCACTAAATACACCGCATTATAATATTACTGATAATAACTATTATGACTGAACAGTGGCAGGCAATATTCTTGACATGTAAGCTTCATAAGGACAGGGATTTCTGCTGTATTTATAATGTAATTCAAGAACTGAGAAAAATGCTGAGCACAAAGTACACATTAAGAGACCTTTATGGACTAGCAGATTTTCCATAATACACTTGTAGGACATTACTATTCTTATCTTATTGATGAAAAGTCAAGACTCAAAGTGGTTAAGTGACTTTCTAAAGGTAACACAGCCAACATGTGGCAGAAAGACATTTTGAAACTAATTGAAGCTGACTTCACATGTGCCATTGTTCCACCACTCAGTGGGGATTATAGGGTGACCCTGACTGCCAGACAATTCTTTATTTGTGTTTCTCAATATACGGAAAAGTCAATGGGAGCAGGAAACTTATCAGACAAAATTTTCAGGTTCAGTCACAAAGGACTCAATAATGTGGCCTCAGTAATAAAAGAAAGGGAGACTTATTTAGCTACTAATCTTGGCAATTAGTAAGTTTTGGGGAGAGAAAAAGATAGGCTCACAATCTTCTCTCAACATTATCAAACCTTTTCAGAGGGCATGACTTTTCATTTTTAGAGAATTCACGGGCGTATGTTTGTTTTTAAGTATGACAATAACAAAAATGCAGAAAGAGAAAAAAATTAACAAACTGGAGTATTTATGGGACCGATCAAGAAAAGTAAGAAGGGGTGGTTCGAATCATAAGAGTAAAAAGGAATTAAGGAAAATCATCAATCAGTTTCATGTTTTGAATCAATAATTCAACATAAACCTATATTTTCCCTAATAAAAATATAGCCCCAAATACTTCATCCATCAACAAAAAGACTCTTAATATAATTACAAATGTAAGGACTGAAACAGTCAGGAGCAGCTTTTACTAGTAGCAGTCAGACTAGTCTGACAGATAGACAGCCTTGGAATTCTGCCCTGGCACTGCGACAGCTGGCATTTAAAAACATCTTGCTCATATACCAGAAAAGAGGCAGGGAGAAATTTATCTTATTTATTTTACCTTGGAATTTTGACTGTTAAAATGAGGATAAGTGTGAAAAACATCACCAGGGAACTGAGACAGTTTTAGAAATGTAAAATCTCTAAAGTTAGAAATTTTAGTTTCTAAGAATAAAAGAAGAAAATTTAGTTTCATTGACATTCAGTCCTCTGATTTTATACTTGAGAATAGATCATTTTAATACATATTTTAATATTCTGTCAGATCTGGATGGTTGCTCGGGGTGTGTGTGTGTGTGTGTGTGTGTGTGTGTAGTGGGTATATTGCTTATTAAATCTATTATACATTACTTCTGCTAGAATAAACTTTTGATAGACTCAGCCTGAAGAATATCACTACCTATCATCTTCTTTTTAACAGTAGGAGCCAACATATGAATGCATAACTTTAGATTGTATCCCAGTGGGAAAGAACTAAGACATGTTTCCAAATAGGAAATATTCTGTAAGCAGAATAGGGGGGGTTGCACCATTTTGCTGTAATTAATACTTTTCTTGGTCTTTGGATAAAGAGGCATTTATTGCCCTCTGCTTTAAGTTGGCATCTTCTATGATGAATTCACTTAGAACTCCAGAACAAAGAGATTTTTCAAAGTATAGATGATAAAGAGATGATAGGTTCTAAGAGGGTGACCAGCATGATGGAAGAAATATTTCCATTCATCATGTAGGTTTACATTTTACTCTGTGGGATTAAAAAAGAGAAAGGCACTCTTTTCACACAGTGAGATAAATCTCAGTAATACATGCAAAGTTGAATTTTATAGTTTCAAATTAATTGATACTGATAATAATAGAAGTAGCTCAAAAATCAACATCGATCAAATATTTAAAGTAATTGAAAGCCCCGAGTAACATCAATACCATCATATGGATATGGAAATTGCCAGAATTATAGCAGAAGCTCTGTTGAACCAGGTAATGAGTGGATCCAGGAATCCACGAGGTGTTTGTAAGAGATTACGTCCCATAGTCATCAAGGTCAAGTGCCCCTCATGACGGGTTCCTCCGTGTGATGGTTTTATCTATAGTCAGTTCCAGTATCTCTACTTGTTGACACTGGAGGGATCCTTTTAATTTGGAACTTTTAGAGAGGCACTGAGTTCACAATATGACATTACGATATGTATGACATAACACCGAGTCCACAATATGACATACAGAGCAACCATCCAGATGACATGAACCCTATATATGAGTTCATGAAAGTTAAATAAAACTTAAGACACCAGTATTGTCAAGTTTAAGCTAGAAAACCTTTCTCCTATTGATGTCATGAGGCACAAAAATTCTGAAATCATGAAATGGAGGGAAGATGGAGAAACCAGGTAGTGAATCAGAGACAGTATTTGAGACCTAGGGTATGCGTTTGTGGAAAGTATCCAGGACTGAATGCCAGGACTGAATGTTTAGTGGAGGGCTGAGCCAGGCAGTGTTGAAGATATTGCCAAAACAGAGACCTGGAAAGCAGGTGAGATAGCAGGACATAGAGACACTGGGTCACCTAAGTCAATTAGGTAAACGGCATCTCTTCCTGCCTGGGGCTCTTTATTATAGGCTGGCTGGATGTGTGGCACAGGAAAGTGCTGACTAGTACCTGAATAACAGATTACTGCTGAGACCACAAATAAGCTTCGTCCAGAAGTGGCTCTGAGGCAATTCTTTCTGCCCTTATCGTCTGGTTTATTTTGTTCTCTGCTCAGTGCCGAAGGTCCATATGCCATGCTCATCTTGCTCCCTGATACCTGCATGAATTTATGGATATATATACATACACACACACATGTATGTTTTTATAAAGTAGGGAATTTGAGGTTGACTTTTTGAGAATAGGCAAATTTTAAAGGGAGTGGAAATTAAGTGGAACTCAAGTGAAAACACCCAGATTATGGGGCCCTGTTATTAAGTGTCTTGTGGGCACAGCAGCCGACTGGTTCAGGGAGGGCATAAAATCTGAGATCCTGAGAGCTGGGTGAGGTCAGCACCAAGGCCAGCTCCCTGTCCCTTAGTTTTCCTTAGGACATCACTGTTCCACAGCCTTCATTTCAAATCACGTGGTAGACAGTGAAAAATATATCAAGGATGGATTGTACTCCAGAAATGTTTCCCATTGCTGGAGTTTGAAAGTCTGTCATTTTGGGCTAGGAAATTAGCAAATTAGAGGAGGGGGTGGGGGAGAGAGAGAAAGAAATATGACTTTAGAGATGACGGCTCACCATTTAGAGCCCAGGCTCACCACTGGGTCAGAAGGCTGCTTGGCCAGAGCACATACATGTACATCCCCGTGAGCAGAAAGGAGAAGGGACAGGACGGACACTCCCACGTGCAGACGCGACCGCCACGACCTTCCACCAGCCAGGACCAAGCTACTGGCCATTTTCAGCTCCATGAAAGGTGGGGATATGTTGTCTTGATTCTAGAATGACATGCCTCTCTTAAATCCAGGGGCTCCATTACTGAAGAAGTGGAGGAGAAAGCAAATTGGGTGAGGAGTTGAGAGAGAGACGGGTTGTTTCTGTCACAGGGGGAGTCTATGCTTCTCTGGGACGTGTACACTTCTGATATGTTCCTTTTCCTTCCTTCTTTTAAACCTTTACTCTTGTACATATAGCTATTTATTCCTGCTTTCCATCTTTCCACTTTAGATATGAATCGAGTTCTTTCATCAGTTTCAGATTTGGGGAAAAGGATGTTTTAATCCTGCAGAAGTTAGAATGATAAAACAATTCTAGTGCTATCTATCTATCTCTACATCTGTCTGAATGTGCACATGTTTTCAGGACAAAGTTTTGCTTTTCTTAAATATAGTTATTTGCTGATATATGTTATGTATGTGAATATATAAGGAAATTCCCATTTTTTAAAAGGATGCTTCTAATGGCCCGCTTTCTCAGAGTTGATGAGTTATGCTAAGTCAGAGAATGATTCCAGAACCTTTAGGGAAATAACAAATTTACATGATAATATCAATGACTTATTTTAGACAGCTTTAAATAATTCGCTCCTCATTTTTTCCAACTTCATATTTCCTGACATTTGAACCAGACAATGGCTGAATGCAAATGTTTCATGTACTCTTTAGCACAGACACCTACTCTAAAATGGTTATTGCAAAGCCTGTGAATCACCGCTTCTCTAAAACATTCAGTTCTTTCAGCTGATTGCTATTAGCTGTTCAGATTATTTTAATTAGGAGAAAACATGGCTGCTGAAAATCAGCCGAAGTTTCTATAAATAAAAAAGTATCCATCCTGCAGAGTCAAATTTTAATTAACCTTTTTAGTGTGCCAACCTTTCGACTAGAATTTTTCAGGGCTTGCAGCCATTCATTTTGTTCCAAAGCCATATGGGCTATTCTTCATCTGTATGTAACCCACACCTACAAATGAGTGCTCCGAGAATACAAAGGCACTGTTCATCAGCTCTCACTGAAGGATGTTTATCTAACGAAGACACCCAAATGTGATATGGTGTGGTATGGAGGAGGGGAAAATACACAAGGTGGCATAAAATAACTCTCTCTTCTTTCCCCCATTTATCTCCTTATTTGAGCCACAGTTTGTGCCCTGAACTGCCTAGGACATGTAAGGTTTCCTAACCATAGACCAGTTACTGCTGATGAAAGTGACACCAGACTGTAATTACTGGGGGTCAGCCAGCCCACCTTTCACTTCTAGTCATTATCCACAGGAAAGGTGTTTTCATAAGCTATTTGTTGGAAAATACATTTTTGACATACATAAGCATTTTCAGCTCACTGATTTTGTGTGTTACTGTGACCATGCCTGTAGAAGAAATGCCAGGTCAAAGTACAAAAGGACCGGAATTCACTTCAGTCCCTGGTTACCAGGAAAATCCGTTTTTGGGAACATGTTTCTAATTGTTATGCAGTCAATGAAAGCCCTCAAACACAACCATAGCAACCACTGGTCAGAACATGACCTTAGGCAGAGAGGCATGATATTAATTCAGTTTCTATGGTTATATTAAAAATAAGTGTGGTATTTTCCACTTAAAATGTACAACTCTCACAGCTCTCTCTGTTTACTATAGTAATCAAACATCAACTATATCAAATTTACTAACCTTACAAAAAAACATGAAACAAATGGTAAAACTCTGCAGTTTGCAACTAATACCCTAGATCTACAGTGGTGGTATGGTGAATCTCATTTTAAGGAAAACACAAAGCTGACCACTGGGTGCTCGGAACTACTCTTTGCTACGATCCTGCACTATCGGGGTGTTCTACTGCTCTGACCACTGCTCTTCTACCTTTAGGTTATATATTTTCTGAAACTCAGTTCCTTATAGGGGAATGTTCTGTAATCTGTGCATACATCAATACATAGGTGTCAGTTATCGCTGTGAGTCAGGATAGAAAACTAGACAATCAAACAAATGGTTTAAAGCCAAAGATTCAGTGAGTATAGAACCTTGTGGAAGAACAAAGTAAGAGTCGAGGGTGTTGGCTCAAAGGAGACAGAAAAGGACAGATGTGAATCTGGAGTGGGTGAGCCATAGAGCCAGGGTGGCAGGCTGCGCTGACGTAGCTCGGAACCTTCTGCCCTCTCCCCCGACATCTGCATGTACTTCCCCTCCCTTCCTTCTAGGTGCGCTTGGCACGCAGTCTGTGAAACGGCCCCCAGTGATCCTCACCTCTTGGTACTCACACCCTTGGATAACCCCTTCTCCTTGAATAGATCTAATGATTTGCATCTGATCAGATGAGCACAGCAAAATTAATTGGATAGATATCACTTCTGTGATTTGATTACAAAAGACTGAATTCCAACTTGCTGGCGCTCCTTGCTTAATAGCTTGCCTACTTCCATGGAGCAAGCTGCAGTGCTGTGAGATGCTTCAGGCAGAGGTCCAGGTGGTACGAACCAGGGGAGGTCTTCTGGCCAACCGTGCACAAGGAGCTGACGCCTCAGTCAAGCAGCTCTGAAGAACTGAATGTTACCGACATGAACTTTACAACGGATTCTTCCCAGTTGAGCCTGGGAGTTAAGCTAGGCCTAGACTCCCGACCCGCAGAAACTGTGTGATAGTTGCTATTGTTATTTAAGCCACAAAGTTTGATAATAATAATTTGTAACAATGATCCCAAATTTGGTGGCTGCAGTTTGGATGGATAAATAATATAGCCAGACTCTGAAAGAGCTATACAATCCAGCTATGCAGATTGGGCAAGGCGGAAGGGCTGGAGGGTGGAAAGGAAGGGTCCTCTCAGCACAGAGGCAGGGAGCATCTGGAAAGACAGATCAGGAAGATCAGAAGGGAAAAGGATGGGGGAAAGAAAAAGAAAGAGAGAAACATACAGCATAATCTCACTCAGAGGTTTAGTCTTTAACCTGAAAATAGCACAAGGGTAATGTGAGCACAATCTAAAAACAGGCAGAAGGGATGTACCACAGCACAATCAGAGAAAAATGTGGCCCACTGCGCCATCCCATGCTCCTCCTCACGGATTACTGCAGGCCAAGGAATGACCATTAGAGACAACTAGTCCATTGTATTTGTGATAGCTCTCTCCACAAGATTCTCAGTTTAGAAACTTGCAATATTTATACTTTTGCAGGACAAATGGAACTCAGACTTATGAATCACAAATTAAAAGCCTCATATTTCATGCCCTCTCATGTTTTACGTTTCATATTTGATTGCAGAGTTGCCTTTTTCTCTCTGATTCATGCAGGTATCCTAGGATGACGTGGGTGGGGTGTGTGTGTACTATCATCTGAAGACAGTGCACTGGGATATGCTATCCGAAGCCGCCTATGAAGCCATCCCCGCTGAGATGCCTCTCGCTCACAAAGCCTGCTGTTGGCAGGGAATGTCACTCAGACCAGCAGTGTGTGTTTTTGCAGACATCTGTGGCTTGGCTGATAATAGCAAGGAGCTTTCTGCAGTTGTCATCCTGCTTGGGGTCTAGAGAATTTGCACAGTTCTTTTAGGGACTGTTGAGAAAACTATTTCAGGAACATGGTGAGTGATAAATCTTAGATTTCAGATACAAAATTTCCCTTTCGGTCTTTTGAACTGGAGGTTTTTCCAGGGAGACTTTAGCAGTTTGTGCCTACATCCACTGAGTGAGTAGCTTCATCTAACTGACTAGTAGGGTCTCAACACAGCCCATTTCTTCTGTCTCTCAGATTTTCCTAAAGAGATTTGGCTGTAGTGTGGGTGGAAATGACACCTATAATTAGGATCAGAGTCTCTGCTCCCCTCTGTACCAGCTACTGATCTGTGCTCCCTGAAGAGAGGGATGGCTAAGATGTCCACACTGACACTCCGTGGGGCCTACCCAGGGGTCAGATCTGAACCGTACTTGGTGGCTTATGCTCTCAGCACTTAGTGTCATATGCTCTATGTGTTAGCATTTTCTTCCTATTTACTCTAGTTGTTCTGCTTGAACACAATCTCTACAGCCAGTAGGGAAACTGTATTCCCCTCCACATCCTGCTTGAGATGGATTCACCAGTGTTGGCAATCAGGGATGCTAGCGACCCATTTCAATAGCAGGCTGCTGCTGCCCCTGGACCCACAACTTGCTCCCAGTATATAAGTCATGGGCCTGAATGGCCACCCTCTGACAACTCAATTAAAAAAATCTCCCTTGATCTGCTTGTTTTCTGTTAGAACTTAGCTTCCATGGGAAGGTGGAGAATGGGCAGTTTCTTCAAGTATGTCATTTTAGATCCAATCTCCAATTAGGGAGATATGAAGATATGTTTCTAAAACTATTTTTGAGAGTCAATCTCAAACATTATGTATGAGTTTCCTCTGGTAGATGAAAATTTATCTCACTTATGCCACCCTCCTTTACTTTTCCTTTCAATGTGATTTTATCACTTTTTATTTTTCTATATTGGTTACCTGGTGTTTTAAATAATATACTTAATATTTTTCTTGATTCTTCACTAATAGATAGTCCCTCTCCATTACTTATACAATAGTAGATGAGCTAGTATTCAAGTAATAAGGAAACAGTTTATTTGACAAACTCTGGCACTAATGCCTGGGTAATATATATTTTTTCCATTTTGACTCCTTTCTAACAGCTGCCTAAGAAAAAAAGGAAGCTTTGTGAATCTCTGCATGTCTGAAAATATCTTTATTCTACTCTTATCCTTGAATGAAAAAATTCTACATTTTTAATGATTGTCTTTCTGAACCATCACATGCTGTTATAGAAACGCTTGATGTACTTTTGATTCTCCTTCGGATATGACCTCTAATTATTATTATAAACTGTTTAGGATCGTCTCTTTAACATGGTATTCTGAAATGCCAGGACAACATGCTTTGCTTTAATTTAAAAAAATTAATTGTGCTGGTACTTTGTGATTCTTTCAATCTGGAAATGTACACTCTTTTGGAAAAGTCTCTTTTAAAATTATTTCTATCCCCATGATTTTCCTTCTGTTCTCTTCATGAAACATATTATTGGTTATTTGATCTCTTTATTTGATTCTCTTAGTTCTTAGCTTTCCTCTCACATTTTCCATCTTCTTGACATACACTTTGCTACTTCTAGGCTTCAATAGAAACTTTTTTTTTCAACCATGTCATTTTAGTTCTTCTCTCTAAATATCATCCATTTGTATTGATGGAAAACCTTTGATCCCCCTGGTGTATTCATTTTGCATTTAGTTTTAATTTTGAATTTTCTTGTATTGCCTGCATTACCTTTCTTCTGAATTTCTGTTCTTGGTTTGCTTGCTTGGACTCTTATATTGTGAAGGCTTCTGCATATTTCTTGACTCTTGGTGACCTTTCTTACTTAACAACATGACCCTCAAATTTTGGTTGGAAGCTCTGATTTCTGGTGCTTGCAATGAGTACTTACCATTCTGATGAAATTGGTCCAGATGATGGCTAGTCACTCAGGCCCCCAAATACCCATGCAGGGAGGCCCTCTCTAGATTCTTTTAATTTGTCCAGAAAAAAAAAAATTAACCAACTTCTACCTGGAGCCTGGTCGCTGGTTTCTAGTAACTTGTATAGGGTGGGGCAGATTTCTTGGGATCATCTATTATGCACACAGGAGGTCAACAATCACACTTATTTTCAGTTACACACCTGATCCTTGCTCTACTGTGTGCCTCACAGTCCAGTGTTTTTATCTTCATCTATTCATTATTACTGGTAATTAAACCTACAGTTTCTGGTTCCTGGGGAGGGGGCACCTGATCACTTCTATTCAGCATGCGAAAGTGGAGGAGGAAAATTGAATGTGCTAAACAGAGACCTACCCTTACCTTCCAGCGCCCTCCTTCACTTTCCCCACACCTGTTTTTTCACCTCTGTAATTTTCTGCCCTCTGCTGTAATTTTCTGCTTCCAAATCCTGTGCTTTGCTGGGATTCTGAAGGGGCTGCTGGTGGAAACCGGCTCATTTTTCATCAACATCCCCTTCTGCATGCCACTAGACTGAAGTTCTACCTACCAATATGTCTTTGCTGCTTTATCAGATATAATTTTTCTGAGATCTCTCGTTTCTTAATCTCAGAGCTAATAAACATGCATTCAGCATAGTATTCTTAACTTGAAGTTGTCTAATATAAAATTATATATATGGATACATTTATTGTTCACTTGCATATTCCAGACATTTTACTAAGCCCTCTATATGTTATGTCACTGAATATTCATAATTTCGATTTTACATATGAGGAAACAGGATTAGAGAGATAATAAAGATAATGTAATTATAAGAAATCCAATACAAATTCAATGAGCATTAACTACTTTACTTTAATTTTAAGCAACAATGAGAAAATAGACTTATATTAGGTATCGTGTTTTCCATTCCACCAGATATTAGCCTGAGCTAATGGCAAAAATATGTGTATGTCTTCTGATGATAAGTTTCTACATTAGGCATTTTATATCTGGTTGAATAACAGGAAATGGTACTTCAAGTAAATATTGCAAATTTGGAAAATAATGCAAAATTTATTATTATGGATTTTCCCAAGAATTACTATGCTGCTCTGGGACGGGGGGTTCCCTGCTCCTGGCAAGTTCAGTGTGAATTTGGTGAGACCTGATAACGACAGTGGAACACTGGGGGTAAACAGGGGCTCATACCAAGCTTTATTCTCATAGTGGCCACTTGGCTGTCCACAAGGGGCACACCTGCTCCAGCCTCTGCCCCAGGCACTACCTCTGCTCTGGGGGACGACTTCACTCCCTCCTGTTTCCCCAGCACATATTCTGGCTCTGCTCTTTGGCACCAGGCAGAACTCTCTGCTCAGGTCTCTACAGTGACTGGTGGACGCAGGGACCAGTTACTACCAGGCGCTTGTTTGTTTCCTGTCCACTGGTCCCCCGGGTCGATACTTCTGTGACTGACAGTTTGCTCTCAGCGGAGCTCTTCTTAAAGCGACGTCAGAGGTAAACAGCTTACTGTCAAAAGGTATGCAAGCAGGTGCCTGCAGTATTTACCTCGTCACACATATACAATGACTAGAATCAGGTAAGAATCCTGGCCATGAAGTTTCCATTTTCCCTAAGTACTGTAAGATACATATCTTACAGATAAGTATCTGTAACCTTCCCAGTGTGACTTTGGCATAAATATTACCTTCAAGGGTTGAATTCTAATCAGGGTTTGTTAGTTAGTGAAAAATATGCTGTGATATATCACATAAAGTCTATGGACCACACGATTTCAATGAATAGAAGAAAAAACAGTCTAGCAAGGAAAAGGATGCAAGTGTCCTGGGATTCCACTACCAGCAAACTCAGTCTTTTTTCTTTTCAAACAGAAAGAATCTTGAGCTTTCAAAACAGCATGCTTAAGCCTCATGCAGTTAATGATAGGCAGGCTGCCAACTGCTGTGTGACTTTTGAGTCTTTAGAATAGCTGTAGGCTTACAAATATCCAGCTACTTCAAAAAAAAGTTTTCTTTATCATTCATAAAAAATGCATCAAAAATCTTTCACCAACAATAAAAGACCTTTTCCTAAGGCAAAAGAATAATTACCCTAATTCTTGCTTCCTTACTACCGTTCTTTTAATCAAACAAGATAGAACCAGACATGAGATGAAAGCATGTGTTCCCTTTGGGACTTTTCCTAGTAGAGTGAAAGAGGAGCTTTTTTCCATCGTATGTTTAGGAACTGTTGTCCAAAGACCCTGGAGGTAGAAACCCTGGAATTTTGTACTCTTCTTTTTTTGACTCACTGATCTCCTGTGTAAAGGTTTTCTTTTTTGAGAGGTGAAAGAGAGTCTGAGTTTTATTTATTTATTTGTAACTTTTTATTTGGAGATGCTTTCAAGCTTACAGAAATGTTTCAGGTCTAAAGGACGGCTAAAATTCCTTTCACTATGAGGAACTAAAAATACCCACCACCTATATGCATATTCAGTTATTTACATTTTGTCCCATTTGTTTCTTCTCTATATGCTTGTATATTATTTTTTATCAGTCATTTGAAGTAAATATGAGAGATCATGAGTTTTTACACCTAAATATTCACTGTGTGGCTCCTAAGACCATGTTCATTCTCTTAACTATTGACAACGTGGTTATCAAAATGGGGACATTGCCTTATTTTTTCCCTATGTAAGACCCAGTCCATGAACATGGGTTGCATTTATTTCTATGGCTCTTTGGTATCTTTAATTTGGAATAGATCATCAGCTATGTTTAGTAAGCCTTAGATTTTGAAGGATACAGATTCTGCTATTTCATACAGAATAGACTCTGATGAGGGAGCAAGATCACAGCCATGATGGGGAGGAGCTCTAAGTAGGAAGTCAGCATTTTAAATGGATTTTAAATGGCTATTTACAATAGCCAAGAAATGGAAGCAACCTAAGTGTCCATCAGTAGATGAATGGATGAAGAAGAGGTGATACACATGGACAACGGAATGTTATTCAGTCATAAGAAGAAAACAAATCTTACCATTTGCAACAACATGGATGGAGCTAGAGGGTATTATGCTCAGTGAAATAAGCCAGGTGGAGAAAGACAAGTACCAAATGATCTCACTCATATGTGGAGTATAAGAACAAAGGAAAACTGAATCACAGAACCCAAGAATGGACTAACAGTTACCAAGGGAAAAGGGACTAGGGAGGATGGGTGGGAAGGGAGGGATAAGGGGGAAAATGGGGCATTACAGTTCGCACACATTGTGTGTGTGGGACAAGGGAAAGGCTGTATAACACAGAGAAGACAAGTAGTGATTCTATAGCACCTTACTACACTGATGGACTGTGACTGTAATGGGGTATGTGGGGGGGACTTGATAATGGGGGGAGTCTAGTAACCATAATGTTGTTCAAGTAATTGTACATTAACTATATCGAAATTTAAAAAAAAAAGAAAAGTTCCCCAGGTGATGTGAACATATAGCCAAGGTGAAGTACCTACGTGCTAACCTGTGGCCTCAGGGTCTGCCCTTCTACCTTAAATTGTTTTACCCCAAAGGGATTATGGTGCCATGTCTTTAAAATAAAGGAAAAGAAAATCATCTTCCATTTGAACTTTGTAAATAAAGGCTATTTTTTAAAAAGCTATTAATAATAGATTATTACAGAAACTAGCTGTCCTAGAAGAAAAAACAATCTTCTGCTTAAACATTTAATTGTTTAAGAATCACTCATTGACCAAATATACCATATTTTGTCACATAATATATTTTCTGGGAATTTTTACTTTTCTGATACATTGAGAGGAGGAATAATGCTGGTGAATGTCCTGAGAAGGTGAAAGCCATAAGCTTGGGGTCAGCTGTATCTCCAGCTGAGACGAAATTACACTCCTCTCTACTTTCACCCAAGTCTTTAGTAATTGATTTGACCTCTGAGAGAGGTATTACGAGGGCTTATAATAAGTGGTTCTGTTTTATTTTAGTTTCTCAACACCTCCTCACTTTCACTTGCCAGTCTTCTGGATGATTCTTTAGCTACTGACAATTACAGAAGACTGCCTTGGAGAAGTTGCATAGAGAATAAAAATATATTTCCTCCTCAACTCTGGAAGTGGAGTGGGGAGGTGACTTATGTGATATATATGTGTGTATGTGTATGTGTGTGTATACATATATATATATATATATATATTTGAACATTAAAAGCATATTTTTGTAAAGTACAATAAAATAAAGGAATAAGAGTGAATTCGTGTTATAAAAGGCATACAAAGTATACTAACTGGTAATAAATAAAAGTGAAATAAACACATATAATTTGAATAACCTGAAAAGTTTAACAAGATATGCCTTTTACATTTTATATTCAGAATTTTACCTGAAGGAAAAATTCAAATGAAAATTAAGCATTTCAGTTATGTCTGTGCTACTCAAGTTAGCATTCCAGTGCTGTGCTGCATGTCGGGGGTGAGGACCAGAATCCACTGTTTTCTTCAGTGTTTTGATTCTCACTGCGAGGCAGCTAGTCACCCAATTTCCACTCACATTTTTTTGACTGCAAGAAAGCTGGATTAATTAGGAACTGCTCATGAAGCTTCCACTAAAAACTGTATTTTCTAGCAATGGCTAAGAATGTCTGTTTCCACAGACGAAGACACATATTGGAATGCTTTGCACTTTAGGGATGGGCTGTAAGAATTCTTTTTGGGAAGATCTGGCTCCTCTTTGTATCAACTCACCTCTAGGCACTTCTTACATGTCCACTAAAATAGCTGGCCAAGTAGTTTCTTAAAAGAACTTCAATCAGCAGGTGCTTAGTTAAAAACGGAATATTTGTATAGTTCTCATTTCTAAGTTTCTATTCACCATCAAGAATACACTTGATCAGCCCTGGCATATCAGAAAGAAAATGTAATGAAGAAATAGGGAGATGTTCAGGAAAGGTCATCACTGCCAGAGTTACACACATTTTCCCTGGTTTCCAGAATTTATTAATTTGGAGCAAAAAGTCTACCATGCTTTCTCTCCCTTGACTACATCATCGGAACAGAGAGCTCGCAGCCTCTTCAGTCCAGGGTGGGACCCAGAGGAGGGGGAGGGCAGGGTAAAAAGCACCCCTGGGTAGTGAGGCTCTGGAAACCGTCCAGGCAAAGCAAAGCTAGAGGAGGGTTTCTCAAGGGCCGCTTTGGCGCTTGCGAGGCAGCCCTTTCCCTTTAAGGCAGCAGGTGAAAGGCAGTGTGGCACCAGTCGGTTGCTTTGCTCCAGCTGCCAGGTGAAGAGCGCCGTTGCCGGGCAACCAAGTCTCCGGCTCTCTCTGCGCCTGCGTCAGGCTGGGACAAGAGGAGGTTTGCAAAGCGCTGACCATTGCAGGCAACTTGCACTGAAATGGCTTCACAGTTTTTTTTTAGGACTGTTTTTATTTTAATTGGGGTTGTTTTTTAATTCCTTACAGTAAAACGACATGTTCCTTCCTAATTTCGTCTCTTCTGTAGAAGAGCCTCTTTAGAGCGTATATGGTTATATTTCCAGAGTAAAAAAAGCAAGACCTTGACTTCAAAATCACAAGTGCTTTACATTTTGTAAAAAGAGCAAATGAGCTTCACAGCTGCTTTTCTTATGTTCCCTTCCTGTCAGCTTAATTTCTTTCATTTTCTTCTTGCCTTTTGCTTTGCAAATCTTTATTTGCTTTCCTCTCTCTTTTTCTTTATTCTATTCCACTTCAATGCAGGTTTTAAAAAAAGTCTCTTTCTTACTGAGTGACATGGACTCTGTGTTATTTATGCATTTCATCATTAATCAAAGAATTTGGAGTGAGTCAGGTTTTTCTATACCATTTCACTGATTTATATTTTCTTCTTACATTGAACTCCATTTCGTTTTCATTTTCTAACCTGTGGCGAGGGAGGGTTATGGGAAATAACTGACAAAAGATTCCCAGGTATTATTTGGACTTGTCTGGTTCCTGACATTGAAACCTACACCCTCTCAGCCTCCCAGAGCGGCCTCTGCTTGTATAGTAACCCTCCTGGCACAGTCCATAGCCTTGATCCCAGAGTTCTCCAAGGTATTCCGGTCATACGTTAAAGTAGGACATTCTCTTGCATGCTTAACATTATGCAGATATTCCATCGAGGACCGTTCAATTCAAAAGACGTGAAAAGGACATGTTTCTTTTGTTCTTTTTCTCTCAGTCTGGCAATGACTCAAAATAAATGAGACCAAGTTGGTCCAGCTATGCTCTTACTATTAGTGTTTGACTTTGGAGCTAAGGAAAAGGTCAAGATGTACTGAAGACAGCACTGCTTCTCAAACCTGGACACCTTCTCGTGTTCCCCATCCCCAGAAAACAAACAAAAACCTGGGTATTTATCATTGTGAGGTAACAAGTAGTATATGCATTTAGATTTATTTGCTCACTAAGGATTTGTTATAATATGGAAGCAGACCTCATCAACATGGTTACCTGAAACTCCACTGCTGCAGATCATCTGTTAAAAGTATTAAAATGAAAAAATGGGCTTAATTGTTATACTTACTGTTGCTATTTTGAGTAATCATGCAACAAATCACATATATTTCTGGAATTCATAAGTGAAGACCACTTTCCTTTTCTGACTCAGTATTGAGATCTTCCATTTTGCTATAAAAAACATAATAGGGGAATTATATTCTTTTCTGCATGATAAAATCAGGGTACTGCATTATAGTAGGCCAGAAAACAGGAGGTATGGGTTTTAATCTGAGTTCGATCCCTAGCTAGCTTTACAATTTTGGGCAATTCCCTTAATCTTGGTCTCAATTCCCTCCTCTGTAAAGTTGTGAGGTTACAGTAAATAGTCTCTGAGACACATTCTGCTATTAAAATTCTATTATTGAATTTGAAAACCACTAAACCTTTCAGTGAATCTGATTTATGACCAGGATGACATAACTTTTATTTTTAGCTGGTAAAGTTTTTAAGTGAAAAAAGTATTTAAACCTCCTTATATTTATTTTTAAAGCTATTTTTTACTTAGACATGAGAGTTCAAAATCTGTATCTGTTTTTGACTCTATAGTCAGTGGTTAAAAAGTGCAGTTTCTGGAGACTGCCTACACTTCAATCTACCTTCGTCAATTACTGGCTGGAATATGGGCTCCTTCATGTCTTTGTGTTCAGTTTACTCATCTGTCAATAGGGAATAAAAACAGTACCTACAGCTAGGGATATTGTGAGGATTAAGTGAGATGATTCACGTTAAGTCCTCAGCAAATGACTAGAGCATTGCATGTTCTTGATACATGTGAGCCTTTGTTAGCACTCTGTCGTCACCAGCTATCCCAGGTTATTATCACTCCATACTTTATTAGCATAATAAAATCCCCTAGGTTTAAAGTCTCTTTCTTTAAAATCTATATATTCCTCCCGATTTAGACTGCCTAAAACACAGTTCTCTTAATTTCCCTCCCCTGGTAGAAACTATAGAAACAGTTTTCCATGGACCCATACACGGTAGAATCAGCATTTAAGGCTCTCATTAATTGGTTCAATTTATCTTCCCTTTATTCGATCACTGCCTTATATGTAATGTTTTGCCTGAATGGGAGTCTGCACACGTCCCTGAGAACAAGTTCTCTGCTCGCCTGGGTTAAGCAATCACGGGCAAAGGCTGGTAAGTCTTTAGAGCCCGGTGTCAGTTTAAGACCTGACCTGCAATATTTGTTGACATGAACTGCCTCTGCTCCCAGAAGTCCTCTCATCTTATCTTTACCTATGTCATACCTATCCCTCAAGATCCCATTCAAATATTATGAGTTACCACTATTCGTAAGCTACCCTTCTTCCTCTTGTAGTACTATCATCTCTCTGTCTCGTAGTTTTTCTATTCTTCTGTGATTATAATTATTTTTGTCATTATCTTATGTCCTAATTTTTAAGTGGCATTGAGAGCAGTGTACTATGTCTTATTTAATTTTATTTCCTGGAATGCTTAACATTTTGTTTTGACTATGTTAACTGCCAGTGACTAGTTGTTGAGTGAATGACTATGCATAGTAGAATAATATTATCCATTGTTTAATCGTCATTTAAAAAAGAACTCCCCTATTTCCACAGAAGCAGATCTAAATCCCTTTCCAGCTTCTGAGTCTTTCTGCGTCTCATTACATTCTGTCTACCATGACTTTAGGTAGCTTCTGAAACCCTACTGGCTTTTCCAATATTCCATGGATGCCCCAATATTTATTCTCACCCCATCCCTTTGCTGATGTTTCCTTTGCCTGAGTGCAGTCCTGTCTTCTTTTCAGCAACCGAAACCTTACTTGAGGTCCCACCTTAGTGCCCAGATTCTCCATGGAGCACTCCATGATGACTTCGCCAATGTTTCTTCTCTTTCACTACTGCAGAGAGAAAGGAATGTGCTTAATTTAGCACTTAATCATATAAAGACCCCCGCTGCCCTCCAGAACAATGAAACTGGGAGAGAATTTAAAAGTGCAGTACTACAGAAATTCTCACATGGGAACTCAAGAGGAGCTATTTTCATAATAGTCCATGCTCTGAAATTCCTTTCTTCTGTGTCCTTGGCTTACCATTATATTATCAATACAGATGTCATTCTTGACTGCTTGTTTGTAAGACATTTAAGCAACTGAATCACCTCTAGCAAATAAGATAACTTTGCATACGGTTAAATGCTGAACATACTTCGATTTGACAGAAAACTATGGCTTAAATTTATATCTTAGTTTTTCCTGTGTTTTGGTCTTTTAACCCAATTAGATAGTGGGTCCTTGGGGTGGCAGAGGTCAAATTTGCAACTACCTTTGGATTTCCCACATTAGCAAGCCTAGTGCCAATCATGCTGGGGATTTTCAACACATGAACAATATTCACTGCTAGATGGGACTTACCTGCCAAAATGGCCTAGTGCTCCTTAAATTATTTCATAATATGTGACACTCTAATGTCATTCCATTTTTCCTGATCTACTGGTTCTAAGTTACTGTCATATTTATAGATTTTTCCTGGTCTATTGCCTTTTAATTGACTTTCATATTTCCTGGACTTCTCAGTAACTAAGGCAACTAAAGCTATATCTTTGGAGAAGACTTACACAGATACATCTTGGGGATAGGTACATAGGGTGGGATAGGATTTTCTCTCTTTGCTACATTTATAGAAAAGGTGTTTTCACCTTTCAACTGAAGGGGAAAATGGGATGTATAATTTATATTTGTTGAGTGGTCTATATAAAGTGCAGTGTGCTAGACCCTTTATATACACTGTCTAATTTTATCTTCTCAACAAGCCTATGTAGTTGGTGGTGCTAAGTGATATTTATAGACACGAAAACTAAAGCTAAGATAAAAGTAAATTACTCACATCTTTATTTTTAAACTTGGTCTCTGATTCCAAGTTCCCTGCGAACAGAAGGGGATACAGTAGGTCTCCAATTTAAGGAGCAGAAGAGTCATCTAAGGAACTTCTTAAAATACATATCACTGGGATCTACTCCAAGTATTCCAATTTTTTACTTTTGGTGTGAGGCCCAGGAGTCTATATTTTAACAGACACAAAAAAGGGCTCATTTGGAAAAATTTTGAGATGAAGAGCGAAGATACTAATAGTAATAACAACAACTATACAACACATGGATCAATACCACACTGTCTGCATTGACATCACTGCCTTACCATTGTGTTATTAAGCATTTATAAAATATTTTGTCATTTAATTCTCACAACCACCTTATGAAGTATATATTATCAGCATCTCCCTTTTACCCTATGAGGGTACTAGGGTCAGGGAGGTCCTGTGGTTGGTAAATGTTGGAAATGGTCTGACCCTGAAGTTCATGCCCAGAACTCTATGAGAGGCGCCAAGTGAGAAGGAGAGTCAAAGCAGCGACTGTCACAGAGCCCCAAGGACACGAGCACATGGAAGGCAAAGGATGTCAAGGCCACAGAGTTAAGCAGAAAGCTAGTGGGAAGTGGTCCCTGGATTTGTAAATGAGGAAGTCATTGCTGGTCTTAGCAAGGTCATCTAGAGTAAGAAGATGGCAGAATATGGAGAATTAGAGAGTGGAAGATTTAAAACAAGAGAGCTTAAATCCTCCTTTTATGATTTTTCCAATGAAAAAGTAAGGGGATAAGGAAAGGTTGTTTCAGGGGTTGATGATGCAAATTTGGTGAGCACTTTTAATAAGTTATGGGATAGTCATGGATTTAGTGAGGGCAAGGAGCAATGAAATAGGAGAAGTGGATAAGGATGCAAAAAAGATAAAATTAATGAGACCTAGCCTTGGAGAAGATGGGATAGATCTGTTAGCTTTGTACAAAAGCACTTATCTTTCTGGGATAGGAGGGAATAGGGAAAGGGTGAGCACAGCTGTGGGTCCTGGGATACTAGACAACCGGACATGGAATTCATGTGTAGGGAGATAGAAAGTTAAAGTCGCCTGTTGTGATGGATTTCATTTTTGGGGAAAATTAATAGGGCCTTCAAACACACTGATGAGAATTTAGAATAGCTGCTGTGAGGAATTAGAGGCAGAATTGAGTAGAAACATAGAAGGGTTGTTGTGAGGTTAAAAGCCCAGCTGAAGGAAAGTATATGTTATAGTCAGTATGCATGATGGTGTGGGTTTTGTGCGGTGGCGTTCAGTGGAAGCACAGAGGAGACACCAGGATTGGGTTCATCTTAGCTTCGGGGCTTAGTAAAAGAAGTGGAGTTGGGCAATGGTGGAATGTTCTGGCAGGTGTTGGCCACAGGCTTAGTGACATGAAGGGCTGCAGGATGGACGCTTAGGAGAGACAATGAAACTCGTAGAGGTTTATAGACATAGCAGAAAGGGTGACCAAAGAATTGACTTTGAAAGAGCTGGTAAAATGGTAGATGGTAAAAAAAAAAAAAGTGGAAGAACTGGAAGACCAGGCAGCTGTGGGCTGAAAATGGGAAATGAGTGGGACCTATTGGGTTTTCGTGAACATGAAGGCAACTTGAGAGCGATGCGAAGTTTTTTAGCCCCTATTATCCAACCTATCTTTTTCTTACCTTGGAGGATGTCTGACACTCTGACATCTAAGGAAGAGGCCTCATTTTGGCCTTGTGTGTTCCTCTCAGGCACTGTAAGCTTCCTGAGTACTTGGACCATTACTCCCTGTGTCTCCATCACTATCAATTACTCTTTGTTAAATTAGGACAGAGAAGTCTGTAGCTCTCTAATTTGTAGAATAATGATGGGAATATGTAGGGCCAGGCATCAGGATCACCTGGAGAGCATGTTAACAATTTAAATTTCTGGCCTTTCCTCCACACCTACTTAATCAGAATCTCTGTGGGGGTAGATCCCCAGTAATAAGTATTTTTAGTAAGTTCCACAGGGGATTCTGAGTCGCATGACTATTTTAGGCGCTGACAGTTTCAATAAGGCAGAGTTTATTAGATTTTTCTCTTTTAATTTACCATTTCATACTCTGTTCTTACTGTTAACTCCTGTTTGTGGCCAAAAGTGCTGCTGGTGGTGGGTCTTGAGGTTGGGGTGGAGAGGCGAGAAAGCAAGAATTCAATCTTGAAATTGGTGCATTTGCTAAATTTCTATCTTACACACAACTTCACTTACACATACACCATATCGCCATCCATTGTTAATGCTGATACCTAAGGCATTTAGAAAAACAAAACTAAAGGAGAGATCAAAATGGAAAAGATTTATAGGATTAAGAAACTTGACAGGAAATCCCTGTACAGGAGAGATGATTACAAGTAACATGTGTTTTCAAGACTGAAGTAGGTGTGGAGAACCGAGAGGGAGCAAGAGTTTCCATTCAGAGAAAGGTATGTTGGTGATGACTACTGATGAAATTCAGTTGAATTAGACATCTGGTAGATGCCCACATATTTGAAACCTATTTCCATGGTTACATTTTGCTTTTTTGGTAGTTCTGTGCTCAATTAACAATCAATTGTTTATCTTTCCCCTAAACTCTTATGCTGGTAGATCTCCCACACTGAAAAAGTTCTAGTTTAGGAACAATAAGAAATCATATTTTTGGTATCCTGGCATATAGAGGCAAGGAGAGCATGTATTATTTTCTTCAGTATCTGCTGACAGTTTTCAAGGAACAAAGACAGTGGCTGCGTCTAAACTCTTGCCTCAGAGACACAGAAGTCAGGCTTCTGTTTATTGGAGTTATGAATCATACAACAAATGAACACACTCAGGGATGAAAAAATTCATCACTTAATAACAGTCTGCATGGTGATATCCTAATCCACAAACAATGAAAAGATTTTAAAAGTATCCTCTTGAGAAGGAACTATGTCTTAGATACGTTTTCTTTATATTTGCAAATAGTGCTTTTATTGTATCTTTATTAATGAGTTTAACCTAATGCAAAGGCTGTCTTTCCCTCTCGTTGCCCCTCTTTCTCTCCTACACCACATCTCTATTTCTCTGTGTATGAAGGCTTATTGGTATATTTGTTCCTTCATGTTCGAAATCTTACTACGGAAAAAAGTTGTCAGAGTAAGAATGGAAAAACTTAAAATTGCATAATCTGAATAAGGTTTAGAATATGGAACATGTCTTTCTTTGATGAGGAATAAATGACTGGCTATCAAAGATCATTCTTCACCTGATAGGAGTTCATGAATTAAATTGCAATGTGGAAAGTCTCACCTCCCTGAAGCGAATCACCATTGTCTTGCCCCCTAAGGCTCAGGTGCGTGGACTGTACGTCAGGCTGTGCCGTGCGGCTACAGTAGCCAGGACCATTCCCAGCTTCTGCGAGCACCATGCTGAATTGTTAATAGTCCCCAATGAGAATACTTTCTCTTAGGTTGGGTTCAATATAGTCAACATTAGTTCATTTCATTCACATAATAATTTTGTTCAATAGTTGTTTTCTTTTAAATGAACATGTGGCCTCTCTCTTTTAAAATCCACAATCTAGATGCCCTATTCAGTTTGGACTCTGGCTAAATGATACTCATATCTTGCTCCTGAGCTGTATCTCTCTGATTTGCTCATACTTTAAGAATCATGCCCATTTCTGGAACAACTAACCTTTGCCCTTGACCTTGTTTCCATTTCCAGATTCTAGCCCTTAGCCCAATTTGATGTCCTTTCGTTACTTTGGTCCCAGTGTCCTCTGACCTGAATTCTGGGGCCATAAATGAAACCACACCCATGCTACTCTGTTCCAGTCCCAATACATCTGACTTGGCACTCCCTATGCAGTCCTTTGTCACACTACAGCCCTCTACCTTCATTTAGGTGTATCACCCGTACATTAATGATGGAAGCATTCTCCTAAATTGCCTCTATGATATTCCACCTCAAATCCATCATTTATATTATTAACATATTAATAGTCCTGAAAATGTTCTTTCACTGTCATACATTCCCTAGTGAAAAACTCCAATGTCTCTACAATGCTTACAAAGTCAAACTGACATACCTTAGTTCATCGTTTTATGACTTGTCCACAATCTGTTCTCCACCTATTTTTCCAGCCTTGAATCCGGTTATTTCCCTGCATGTAGCTTTTATTTTCACTTTATTGAGATTAATGGATTATATCTTTTACTTTTTTATTTATTATGTCCTTTGTCCTTGAAAGAATATCCTCCCTCTCTAGTTCAGTTATAAAAACCCTACTCATTTTCTAAAGTTCAATAAAATTTCTCTTGCTTCCATGAGGTTTTCCAGTCATTCTTGTAGGAAGTTTTCTCCTTTATCTGGATTCATATAGGTTTATGTTTTACTTATTTGGTACTTACAGATATTATTATAGCTATTTTTGGAACATAGCATATTTAGTTAACCAGAGAGCAAAAGAAACTATTTCTTACATATCTTTGTTTATCAAATGGAGGTTTGGGTATAATAGGTACACAGAAATTTCTTTTAATGAAAGATAATGGCTAATATAAGATACCTCCATGAGATAGTGAAATTAATTTTTAAGATAATGATAATCATCCTTAAAGCATGAAAGCTGAGATTTACTGGTCTAAAGACTATAACATGGTGCCCATGTAATCTCAATATGGTATATTTGGCTTTCAAAACTATTTCCCTCCAGAATACCGTAAGATTTAAATAGAATTCAAAAACGGGAGTAATTGCTTTCTTGATTTATACAGAAAGCAAAGGTAGAACACCTTAGAATTCACCACTTACTAAGTGTCAACCTTAGCGTTATTTTTTTTTTAAAAACAACAAACAAAAATATATAAAAACAAAAAATATGTCATTTGGCTCATGGATTCGTTTGTTCTTTCACTCATCAAAAAATATGTATTGAGCATTGACAATGTGAAAGCCACTGAACTTGGAACAAGAGATATAACGGTAAACTGTTTTCTAGCCCATTCTTAATTTGGGGAAGATTAAGATATTAATCTTAAATTATTATCATATGAATGGGAAAAGAACATTTGTATTGCAAAGATAGTCAAGAGAATGTGGGGTATTTTGGGAAGTGAATGATTTGTTATCAAATTTATGAGTTCCTCAAAAAAATTTAAATGTCCACTATGTGCATTGGCTGTGATGCACACTAAGTGTGGGGTGGCTGTTGTAGACTTTACTACTGTTCAATAATTTACCCCCCCTTTGTCCATATAGGCAGAATATACTTCCCCATTGCACTGATTTTGGGCTTGTCCATGTGATTGCTTTGACCAGGGAAAGAGACAGAAGAGACCAATGAAAGGCAGAAGGGACAGTGTGACCGACCGTTCCTAAGTGAGGTTCACAAACCATCACTAGCTTCCGTTTCCTCTTGCACTGTTACCCTTTGCCATAACACCATAGCCCATGTAGTCACTGTTTCTTCAGTCTTGGTTCCAGAATAAGAACTATGTGGAGCATATATGAACCCAACCAGTCGGGATTTATGCTTAACCAAGCCCAACTGGGTCAAGCTGTAGTCGATACAAAATCATGAAAAGACAAATTGTTGCTCTAAGCCTCTAAGTTTGGTTGCTTATTAATACAGCAAAAACTAAATAATGCAGCAGTGAATGAGAAAGTGTGCCTAGTGAATAAGAAAGACGTTATTAAAGAGGCAGTCATCGATATTCCTAGTGTTTTGAGGAAACTGAGTGTCTCTACAAGTATGTATAGCAGGTGGACTTTTATTATTCTGGGGGACTAGGAGAAACTTCTTGGGTGGTTACTATTTACATATGAGTCAATTTAATTTTGCTTCTAGTCATTATTTAGTATATCCCACACCTTCCATTAGGGAACATATGCACCTTTGGGAAACTATATACTAGGAAATTTAGACGCTATATTCACAACAGGAAGCAATTTTACCTCATGTAGTAGCTTTACATTATTTAAGAAAGGATTAAAGGGATCCAGTTTTGTATTTTCATTTGATATCAATACCCTTATAACTTCTACACAACAGGCAACCTCTATAGGCACAAGCTTATTTTATAGTAACAGAGATTATTTCTCTTAAGTTAAAATTAAGAGGCCATTTAGACTGGTAACCAAGCAACTGGGGTCTACAGAGGCAAAATTGCTCTCCTGAGGTCCATTTGGAGTTTGGGGAGGGTAAGATGTGGAGGTCTGGTGTCTTATATCTGGATCACAATGCCTATAACATTGGAAAAAATTTTTTTCCTCATGTAACTGGCTTTGGATGAACTTTAAAGACAGAGTTGATTAGATGTATAACATGTTCCTCTGGCAATTTAGAAGCCAGCAGTAAATTTTGGAGACTGAAAATTTTTATTAACAGTAGGGTAAAGGGATCATTAAGCTACCTACCACATTTTCCTGCTAACCCTGGTCATATTTTGCATTTTTATTTATTTTATTATTCATAGCTCATTGTTGCATAATTTTTTGTGTGATTACTCAATTCATGTATATCCTTTGTATAATTTTTCTTTTAGGCTCTAGTAAGGCACAGACATTGTATCCCCAGCAACTAACGTAGTATTTGACACATAAAGTACTCAATACATTTTTGTAGGATTAATGAGTAATCTTTCATCCATCCCAGACAAGTAGAATTATCATGCTTTATCATTTGGTGTGAAGTATGTACCATGCTAAATGATCTGTTGTCGTCAAATTGTCAGCAGAATATATCAGTTTTTCATGGAGTCCAAAGAAGTGGGTTAATGATTTACCTTCAGCAGATTTTTATTAACAGATCGCATACTAAATGTATCATTAAAATATTGTATTAATAATAACAAAATATAAACTGACACAAAATGAACATTAAAATTATTTCATTTAAGAAGAAAATAAGGGTGCACAGTGACTCATGAAATGAAGATTTATTCAAGTGGAATTAATAGAATTACTAATAAAAGACCTCAAAATTATTTGAATGACTAATGCTTAAGATACTGGGAACTAAAAAGACACCAGTGCCTCTAATTTACTATCTTGATGTTTAGGACTATCCATCTGTTAGATTAGGGTAGCCTCATTGTTCAACTCTTAAATTGTGCATTAATGAGTCATGTGAAAAAATGAAGTTTAAAGAGAATAATATGGGTCCCAGATACTTATTTTGTCCACATGTTTGGGACTCCAGGGCTTATAGGACAAGAGAAAAGGGAGCACCTACGTACAGCTCAATGACTGCGGTTACAGTCCTGATGTGCAAGAGTTGCCAGCTCTCCAATGCATCTCCACTCTGCTTTCTTTGTTCTTTGACCTGCTGTGTTCTCTGAGAGATCACTATGGACTGTTTAGGAATGGTGGGACACCCTTCGGCATCTGAAATTACGACAACATATAGCAAAACCCGAACCAACCAGAAAGCTTTATTATTAAGGAAAAGGAATATATGCACACTTATGATTGTAGAAGAACAATGTGTTGCTGGAATTTCTGAGGAGCCACCAGCCAATAACATCCCTTTTCCCCACACAGTTGCTCAGTGATTTGAGAAACAAAGCAACAGAATAAATATGTGAACCAAAATATACCTGTATCACTGCTAGTAGCGAGGAAACAGATTGTGGCTTTAGGTTCATTAGCCAGATGGGCTTCTTACCCGGATCCCAGGCTTATGGAGACTTTATCCATTTCCAGAAGGTACCGGACTTGGGGCAAGTCTCCCTTCAGCACCCCTGCCAGCTTTGACTTTTGCATGACTTCAGCCTAAAGGGACAAAGGAAGAAAAATGGTCTTTGCAGGAGGCTGACCTCAAGAGAAGATGGGAGGGTAGATGATGCCTCGTTATTCCTCCAACATTTCAGTCAGAAAAATGATCCCATCTCCCTAGGAAGAAAGTAAGTAACAACCCCGAAAGATTCCAAAGTACATTAATTGCACTCTAAACACAAGGAGAATAAAGAAGACAGGGAAGTTTGCCGAATTATATGTGATGGAAATGTCTTTAGTGTCAATATACTTAAGTTCCTGTCCCCAGAAAAGCAGGGACAAAATTGGATTGCACATTGTCTCCTTTCAAGAATGAAAAGTCATCAGTCAAAGTGAAAAGTAAGGACAATTTTTGGCAAGATATTTATTTTGATGTGAACAATAGGCCTAGTAATCTTTCTATAAAAGAACATTGAACTGCTGCAGATGAATTGTAGGTCATAAAAAAGCCAACTCGATTCACTTTTAGAAAGAAGGGGCACATTTAAAACATGCTCATCTAATTTTTAGAATTGTTACTTTATCATAAAATAATGACATGTAACAGAATAATGATTGCATATAGTAATAACTATATTACATATAACAATGTTACTTATCACAAATTACATGTAATTTATTTATTGTAAAAAAATTTAGAAAGTAGAAAACAGATGAAGGAAATATATCTTCTTTATTCACACTTCTCAGAAACAACTTCTTTTCCAATGTTCATGTGTTTCTTGACAAGCGTTTCTGTACATTTTCCCATTGGATCATGCAGATTATGCAGCTTTATGACATAAGAAGTTCACATGCATCTCAGCCTGGACATGGAATTTACTAAGAAGGTTTAGATGAAGACACTTTCATGAAGGGACTACAGACAGAAGCGTGGTTAGGGTTAAGGAGAAACAAAGGATGGCGGGGCATCAAGGGCTATGGATAATAGGAAGCTATGGGGCCCAAGGGGTAAATGAAAGACACCATGTTTTTCTGGACCTTAGTGGCAGCAGTGGTAGCAAGGAATCTGTGTGGTGCCATCTGCAGTAGTCAATCTCTCAGGGAAGGGAATGGAAAAAAAATGGATTTGGCTGGGTGAGGAAGGAACAAATGGAGAATAATGAGCACCACAGTTATTAAAAATTGCTTATTAATAAATTGTTTATGGTCATATAATATTCCAACACAACCATACCATCTAACCATGCTTGACACGCCTTCTGATTGACTATTTAGGTTCAGTCCAAGATTTTGCTACTATCAACATCACTGCAATGCATATATTCATTTCTCCAATTTTCTTAGAGTAAATTTTGGGAGTTGAATTATCACATTAAAAATAACAAATGTTCTTAGATCTCTTAAAACTTGCTGACCATGTTTTAAAGCTGTATGTATTATATTCCCTCCAGCACTACAAGGGTGTGCTTATTTTACAGCACACTGAGCATTGCGTAGTCTCATAAAAACGATTTCTTACATGGATGAGAATTTGTCCACAAAAATCGCATCTGCATATTTGTCAAAGAAATCTTTAAAACTGCAACTCTTTAAGTTTGTTACCACCATTTTCCATGCACTTTTGAAGTTTTCAAGTTACATCAGCGTCATGAGGTAATAGTATGTTGCAGCTCTTTGCTGTGGTTGGTATGCCAGCATCATTGATTTAATAATCTTGTCTCTTCAGTGTTGATTCGGGTTGCTTCTTAATTATTTAGTACGTCATTCCATACAGTGATGCATGTTTTCTGAGCTCTCTGGTTTATCATTTCATATTTCAGTCTCCTTTGTTGGAAAAAATAGAAATGAGCAGCTGGGTAGTGCCAATATTTGAAATATTTCGGCAATGGGAAGAAACAGAAGATAGGCTCTATGTTCCCTAATGTATTACGAGGTTCATCACCTCCTTCTTTACCTTTCAACCACTGCTGGTCAACTTTAATGATAATAAAATGAGAACAACACTCTTGTGTGCTTACCATGGACCAGGCATTATGAAGAAGCTACGATTCACCTCAAGCCACAACCACAACTCTCTTCTAAGCCAGGAGCTGATTTTTTGGGAGGCTTACATATTCTTCACGAAACATTGGTTCCGCTTTCTAGATACTTCTTAAACTTCTCCACTTCTTTCTGCTCTCACTGCCAATACCCTATTCATGAGGTCATCTCTGGTTGGACCAGCACAGAAGACATTTTTAGTTCTCAGCTGGTTTGATTGATCTCTTAGTGGCCTGGTGCTTAACTTCCCTATTATTTTTTTGTTTTGTTTTATTTCAGTGACTATTTTCAGGTCCAGGATCTCCATTGAATTCTTTTTCAAATACATATGAGCTTTTTTTTTCTCATAAAATCTTTGTTCTTCATGGATTCTTTTGATTCTTTGATCTCTCTGCATATTTTAAACATACTTATTTAAGACCTGTTTCTGATCGCTTTGATTTCTATTTCCTTAGTTGGATGATCCCATTTTGGCTTTTCCTGAGCTTGTCTCCTGTGAGGGTTTTTTCTCCAAAAGGTCTGGACATTCTTTGCATTTTGCAAGCCTCTAGGTGGCAGTTTCAATGTTACCAGGATTCTACTGTGTCACCAGTTTGGAATGATGTTTTATTCCTGTTTCTTTTTCAAGATTTCTGCACCCCATGAATGTTCTGAATTCGTTTCTCATTCCCATTCAGGAAAAAGGCTTTGGTTCCATTTTGCTGAGGATGATTCCTTCTACCTGTGACACAAGCAGGATGTCTATCTCCAAACAGCCTGCAGTTTTTGTAGTTCCTACATGGACTTAGTATTCAAATCAGTCGGGCAGGTAACTTAGAGAGTGATTACAGGATCATGTGATAAGATTCTGTCATCAGATTTGTATGAAACCTCCAAACTGTTTTCTTAAGTGGCTGTAGCATTTTGTTTTCCCACCAACAATGAATAAGAATTTCAGCTGTTCCACATCCTTGCCAATAATTGGTATTTGAATTTTTTTTGAATCTAGTCCCTCTAATAGTTTGCAGTGGCAACTCGTTTTAATTTACATTTCCTTAATGACCTATGATTTCAAGAATCTTTTCATATGTCTATTTGCCACCTGCATGTCTTCTTTGGTGAAGTGTCTGCTCATATCTTTGTCCTTTTAGAAACTGGGTTCTTTTCTTACTGTTGAGTTTTAAGAATCCTTTGTATAGATTGGACACAAGTCCTTTATCAGGTGTGTGTTTTGCAAATACTTTCTATGAGTCCGTGGTTTGTCTTTTTACCCTCATAATAATGTCTTTCACAGAAGTTTCTAACTATTAAATTATTTTCAATTGTGGTTAATTACATACAGTGTAAAATTAACCATTTCAACCATTTTTAAGCATGCAACTCAGTGGCCTTAAGTACATTCACATGGTTGGACAGCCATTAGCATCATTTGTCTCAGAGCTCTTTCACCCTGCAAAATGAAGTTCTGTTTCCATTAAACCATATTTCCTATTCCTCCCTTTCCCCAATGCTGCGAACTACTATTCTACATTTCGTGTTGATGAATTTGACTATTCTGTATACCACAATAAATGGACTCATGCATTTGCCCTTGTATCACTGGTTTATTTTATTTTGCTTAGCATAATGTCCTCACAACAAACTATGTTGTAGTTTGTGTCAAAATTTATTTCCTTTTTACTTCACTCCGAAACTACTAGAGCTAATATAGAATTCAGCAAAGTTGCAGGATACAAAATTAACACACAGAAATCTGTGGCTTTCCTATACACTAACAATAAACTAATAGAAAGAGAAATCAGGAAAACAATCCCATTCACAACAGCATCAAAAAGAATAAAATACCTAGGAATAAACCTAACCAAGGAAGTGAAAGACCTATACCCTGAAAACTATAAGACACTCTTAAGAGAAATTAAAGAGGTCACTAACAAATGGAAACTCATCCCATGCTCCTGGCTAGGAAGAATTAATATCGTCAAAATGGCCATCCTGCCCAAAGCAATATACAGATTAGATGCAATCCCTATCAAACTACCAACAGCATTCTTCAATGAACTGGAACAAATAATTCAAAAATTCATATGGAAACACCAAAGACCCCGAATAGCTAAAGCAATCCTGAGAAAGAAGAATAAAGTGGGGGGGATCTCACTCCCCAAATTCAAGCTCTACTACAAAGCCACAGTAATCAAGACAATTTGCTACTGGCACAAGAACAGAGCCACAGACCTATGGAACAGACTAGACAATCCAAACATTAACCCAAACATACATGGTCAACTAATATTCGATAAAGGAGCCATGGACATACAATGGGGAAATGACAGTCTCTTCAACAGATGGTGCTGGCAAAACTGGACAGCTACATGTAAGAGAATGAAACTGGATCACTGTCTAACCCCATACACAAAAGTAAATTAGAAATGGATCAAAGACTTGAATGTAAGTCATGAAACCATAAAACTCTTAGAAAAAAACATAGGCAAAAATCTCTTAGACATAAACATGAGTGACCTCTTCTTGAACATATCTCCCCGGGCAAGGGAAACAAGAGCAAAAATGAACAAATGGGACTATATCAAGCTGAAAAACTTCTGCACAGCAAAGGACACCAACAATAGAACAAAAAGGTACCCTACAGTATGGGAGAATATATTCGAAAATGACAGATCCGATAAGGGCTTGACATCCAAAATATATAAAGAGCTCACACACCTCAACAAACAAAAAGCAAATAATCCAATTAAAAATTGGACAGAGGAGCTAAACAGTTCTCCAAAGAAGAAATTAAGATGGCCAACAGATATATGAAAAGATGCTGCACATCGCTTGTCATCAGAGAAATGCAAATTAAAACCACAATGAGCTATCACCTCACACCAGTAAGGATGGCTACCATCCAGAAGACAAACAACAACAAATGTTGGCGAGGTTGTAGAGAAAGGGGAACCCTCCTACACTGCTGGTGGGAATGTAAATTAGTTCAACCATTGTGGAAAGAAGTATGGAGGTTCCTCAAAATGCTCAAAATAGAAATACCATTTGACCCAGGAATTCCACTTCTAGGAATTTACCCCAAGAATGCAGCAGCCCAGTTTGAAAAAGACAGATGCACCCCTATGTTTATCGCTGCACTATTTACAATAGCCAAGATATGGAAGCAACCTAAATGTCCATCAGTAGATGAATGGATAAAGAAGAAGTGGTACATATACACAATGGAATATTACTCAGCCATAAGAAAAAAACAAATCCTACCATTCGCAACAACATGGATGGAGCTAGAGGGTATTATGCTCAGTGAAATAAGCCAGGCAGAGAAAGACAAGTACCAAATGATTTCACTCATATGTGGAGTATAAGAACAAAAGAAAACTGAAGGAACAAAACAGCAGCAGAAGCACAGAACCCAAGAATGGACTAATAGTTACCAAAGGGAAAGGGACTGGGGAGGATGGGTGGGAAGGGAGGGATAAGGGCAGGAAAAAAAGAAAGGGGGCATTACGATTAGCATGTATAGTGTGTGTCGGGGGCATTTGGAGGGCTGTGCAACACAGAGAAGCCAAGTAGTGATTTTTACAGCATCTTACTATGTTGATGGACAGTGACTGTGAACGGGGATGTGGGGGGGACTTGGTGAAGGGGGAGCCTAGTAAACATAGTGTCCTTCATGTAATTGTAGATTAGTGATACCAAAATAAAATATATATATATTTATATCTATCTTTATACCATATTTTGTTTATTCATTCATCTGTTGGTGTACATTTGGGTTGCTTTCACGTTTTAGCTTCTGTGAATAATGTTGCTATAAATATGGGTATATAAATATCTCTTTGAGTCCCTGCTTCAAATTCTTTGGGGTATACCCAGAAGTAGAATTGTCAGATGATAGAGTAATTCTATTTTTCATTTTATAAGGAACCTCCATACTGTTTTCCATGCTGCTTTCCACCATTTTCCATTCCCATCAGTTGTGCACAAATGTTCCAATTTCTCCACATCCTTACTAACACTTGCTATTGTGCACTGTTGTTTTTGATAGCAGCCATCCCAATGGGTATATGGTGGTATCTCATTGTGGGTTTTTGATTTCCATTTCCCTAATCATGAGTGATGTTGCACATCTTTTCATGTGCTTATTGGCCACATGCATATCTTCTTTGCAGAATATCTATTCAAGGCATTCTTGCATTTTTTAATTGAGTTGTTTGTTTTTTGATTGTTGAATTGTAAGAATTCCTTATAGACTTTGACTGCTGTCCCCTAATCAAATATATAATTTTCAAATATTTTATTCCATTGCACAGGCTGCCTTTTTACTTTGTTGTTTGTGTTCTTCGATGCACAGAAATTTTTAATTTTATTAAGACCGATGTTTCAATATTTTTTCTTTCATGTATCATGCTTTTATTGTTGTACCTAAAAACTCATCATTAAACACAAGATCACATAGATATTCTCCTGTTTTCTTCAAGAATTTTTATAATCTTACATTTTACATTTATATCTTGAACCATTGTGGGCTAATTTTTGTAAAAGGTGAAAGGTCTGTGACTAGGTTCACTGTTTTGCATATGTACATCTAAATGTTCCAGCACTATTTGTCGAAAATACTATCCTTTTTCCATTGAATTGCCTTCACACCATTGCTGAAAATCAATGTACTATACTTAGAGATCTATTTCTTGTCTCTCTACTGTATTCCATTGATCTATGTGTCTATTCTTCAGCTAATACTATAATGTCTTGATTACTGTTGCTTATAGTAAATCTTGAAATGAGGAAGAGTGAGTTCTACAAATTTTTTCTGCATCAGTATTTTGTTAGCTATTCTATGTCTTTGCTTTTCTATATGGACCTTAGAATCAATTTGTCTAAGTTCCACACAATATCTTGCCAGGATTTTGATTGGGATTACATTTAATAAATAAATTAAATTGGGAAGAATGGACAGCTTAACAATATTGAGTCATCCAATCATGAACATCGAATATTTTTTCCATTTGCTAGTCCCTATGAAAGGATGGGAAGATTCTTATATAGCTCTAAGCACCTTTTTTTTTTCCTAGGAAGTCAAGTTCCACGTCCCTTCCTAGGCCTTAGCACAAGGCCTCAAATCTAGTCCATATGCTGTGTTGAAATCCACGCCTCTGAGGTATCTATCGTACTATCCACTTCTAAATCACAGTTTCCTTCAACTAGAACTTGATATATCTCTGAATGCTTTGGCAGATTGTATTTTACTTGATTTAAGATACTTTACAGACTTTTCCTATGGGCTTTAATAATGCTGATCCTTTTCCTGGATCTCTGGGAAAAATATCTTTTCCATCAAAACAGCAAATAAGGAAGCCCAAGCAGCCACATGGAGAGGCCACATGTACACGTTGTGACTGTGAGCTGAGGGAACGGCCAGCCCCCAGCCACTGCACCATCCTCAGTCACTGAGTCTTCCCTGACATCCTGTGAAGAAAAAAGCCATCCCTAAAGTTCCCTATCTGAACTCCTAGCTCATTGAGCATGTGAACATAAAGAAATGGTTATTGCTTTACACCACTAAGTTTAGGGTGGCTTGTTACATAGCAATAGTGACTGAAATAACAGACTTTCATATTTTCACCTGTATCTAAATTTCCAGTCTTATTATCTCCCCAACCTGCCTTCTAAGAAGCATGTCAGTCTGTCATCCATGTTCCCAAGTCATTTCATTTTCAAAGAAAATGTTCTATTTAAATACTCTTCAAAGAATACAGCATAGCACCATTTCCTGGTCCTTCAACAGCTGAAGGAATTAAAGAGAGGGTCACTTCTCTCAGACTGAGTTAATTAGATCATTCATCTGGGAATTTGGAATTGGGATGATGAGAGACTGAGTTAATTGGCAGTTTAATAGAAAATAAGAAATACATGGAAAAAGAGTTCATTTATAAATAACAGAGGCCCTGAAACTTCTCTAGTTGCCACCATTTTTGTGTTCTAGATGTTTAGGGTTTCCTTGGATTCAACAGCATATGTATAACTAAAATATTGTAATTCACTTGCTCTAACTTAAGAGACTTTCATTTCCTGGCTACTAACCATCCTTGACTTCACTCAGATCTTGTGCTTCAGTTGTTCAGAACCAATTTTATTTATACTGCTCTCTGTCTCTGCAGTGCACACTATAATGCTCAAAGCTTAGCTTCTTTTGTAAATATTGAGTTTCCAAGGCCCAATTTATGATTTCATCTCTAGTGATTCCACTGTACTCCACTCATGACTTTAGAGCCAAGTTCCCACTGGATTTTAATCATTTGTGTACATTTTTTCCCTCACTAAACACAGGCAGAATGAACATCACTGATAATCACACACCGTGGTATAGTATGAGAAAGTTATCTGTATCCTATGGCCTAGGAAGAGGCATACGATTTTTATAACTACAAAAAAGAGTCAGTCCTAGGATACAGGATGCACTTTAGTCTGCTCAGAATAGACAAGAAACATTCGTTAAGTTCTATCAGTTCCAGATACACTCAAAACCACCTCTGGTTCAAAAGGAGGCTGAGTGAAAGATAAGTCTATTTGAAGATCCCTGCCACCCCCACCCACCACTGCCCCACCTGTTTCAACAAAGGAAGCCCAAAGGGTGAGATAGTCACAGGAAGGCCATGCCTTCACCAAGTTCACCATTTTGAAGAAAAGGAATTAATTTACTTTCAATTGCAACATGTAATAGTGTAGAATCCCAATGTCTAAATTTGCAAAATGTGCACCACCATTTATTTCCAACAGCTAATTTATATATAAGTACTAATGTATATAAGTAACAACTATAATTTAAAAAGCACAGTCAGTTACAAAATGAAAGATGCTATAGTAATATTGAGAATTCTAAAGTGTCTTCCTGAAAAATGAAGCAGGCAAGATACAAATTCATAAAGTTCTGCAGATGACAGACACCTATCATCTATCCTTCACAAGGAAGGAATAAGTGAGTCCCATACAAATGAATGGCAAAGCTCATAAAGTGGGTAAGATGTAACGAAATCCCAAGAAAATGGAGAGTCAAACACCTGGGACGACAGAGAAATGTTTTAACATAAAATAGCAAAGGAAATTCCATTTTAGGGAGCATGGATATAAGCAAGGTTTCTAGTTAAGGGGAAATTAAGAGACGATGCACAATGCAAAATAGAAACAGACAGAAAAATGTAAGTTGGGGCAGGTTTTCTGAATCATCAAACTCTGAACTAGTTAGGTGACAAATTCTTTCAATTCTGCAGTGAAAATGACAGAGCAGGAGACAGGATGTTTTGGTTTTCTTAGAATTTTTGCCATTTAGAAATGAAATATGTGAGGAAATTTATTCTATTTAAAACAGAAATAGAATTTTAAATATGGCATCATGAAGCTAGATTTGAAATATTAATAACCTGATTTACATTCTATGTCTCTGGAAAAGTGCAAGCGACAGACTTTCCATGAAGCTCCAGGGGTCAAAATTAGCTTTGAAAGCTACTTGGGCATGACACATTGCTACCAAATCTTTGAAAACTGTAAGCACCAAGATGGGGAGGAGAATGCTGTCTGATCTAAAAGAGAATAATGAAAAGAAATAGGAAGAAATTGAACAAAGGAAACGATCTTACCATCCAAAAAATTGCTCAACAGTGACAGGAAAACAAGCCCAAAGAAGTGCTAAAAGCCTGATGACATGAATAATTTCAACCAGTCTACATCTCACTGAATAATCTCTTTAAAAGTCATGCAAACAATATTATCTAGGCTTGGTGGAAGACGCACCTGTGGGCAGCATTATTTTTCTCTCATCTGTAGCATCCATAATAGATCAGGTTCATGTATATTGTGCACTTATTATTATTGTATCTGGAAAATGTGAATGCATAGCACATGGAGAAGAGCAAAAGGGAAGCAATCGTTTAAACATTACAGAGCTAAAATCTAAAGACGATTTTATGACCTACCTTGCTTGTTTCAGATTAAACAACTAGCTGACCAGCCAATCAGCCAACCTATCAAAGAAACTAACAAACAAAAAAATCCCAAATCCTAATGCCTGAGAATAAATAGCTCATGGAAGGTCATATGATTAGACTGTGCAAAGCCAAGACTAGAACTCATGCTTCCTGACAGGGTTTACCTAGCAAGGCTGAGAAACAGAAGAGAAGCTACATGCCTACGGCAGAGTGAGCTGAGACAAGGGTAGTGAGAGACGAGGTCAGGGAGGTGCCTGGTAGGAGAAGGAAGATGTGGAGACTCATAGGGCCTTGTAAGAACTTTGCCTTTCATCTCGAATGAAATGAAAGCCACCATTGGGTTTTTGAGCAGAACAGTTGTATCATCGAAGGCATGATTTAAGAGGATCCCTCTGACTTTTCTCTTTTAGAATATACTGTAGGGTTTCACAGAGGTCATATAGAAGCCAGACAAGTAGTTTTCACCAGACAAGAAAGTAGAGAGAAAGAATTTAGGCCAGATTCAGGGTAAATTTTAAGGTAGACCAACAGAATGTTGATATATTGATGTAGAATAAAAGAGAAAGACTGGAGTCAGGAATGTACAACTTTTGCATGAGAAACCAGAAAGGGAAGACATCTGGAGGCACAGGCTTAGGGGCAGGGGGGTGACAGAGGGTCAGGGGACAAGCTTGAAGTGTGCTGAACATGAGAAGCCTTTGTAGGCACAGAATTGAACCTGCCAAATAGGCAATTCTGGGTGTAGGTGAGATTTCTCTGCTAGTCATATTCATTTGAGATTCATCTGCATGAGGTTGGCATTTCATTCCCTGAGGATGACAATGCCTGGAGATCAACAAGGGAGTGAGTATTGACAGAGAATCGGCTGCCACACACTATGCCCTGGGACTTCCGCATTGACAGGTGATGGTGCAGAGGTGACGCCAGCAAAGGAGACTAAGACAGGAAGGGATGCTGAAAACACATAAGTGATCAGTGATCTTTATTATCTTCATATGTGCTGCTATTTATTCCAACAGCTGTGGAAGTGGGGATGCTACTGTGGGGACCCTTCTAGGTGTTTTCCTGGTCTTCATGCTTGAAAGTCATGCTGGAGTGGGAATCCTACTATGCATTTCATGTCTCTACTTGTAAGACAGCTATAGAGTCTTTGCAAGTCTCTCTCTGTAGCTGGTCTCCCCCCGGTAGCCTCTGCACCTTCTCCTCTCTCACTGCGCACTGCTTGGATCAAGCCCCTGCCTCCAAGAGGCCATGACTACCAGTTCTGTACAGTGGTATTTCCCAAGCTGACACTTCTCAGTACTCTGTTCCATGAGATACTACTAAGCATGACTGTTCTGTACAAGAACAGTTCCATGCCCTTTGGCACCCTGTTCTCTTATTCACCCTGCAAGGTCCAATTCATAAGCCACGTCGAGCTGGGCATTTTTCCCTGACCCGGCTCTTCTGAAGCAGGAGGGAACCTCCGTCCCTCCACAGCCCATCATGGGCACTCAGTTTGGGAATGCTTTTAACTTTCATCTTGGGTTAGAATTGTGTGAGGAAATGTCTTACGTTTTCTCTTAGATTCTAGGTCTTTTGATGTTAGTGTCTAAATACCACGCACAACACAGAACATAGCCCTAATCTTAACTCTCAAATATAAATAACACAGAGTTATTTGAAAGCTAAAGATGAAAGTACAATAGTCTTCTAATCCTGTCCTGCTGTTATTTCCCTCTCCAGAACAAATCCAACCCTGAATGAAGTTATAAATGCCTCTTAGATCTGTGCGAATGCCTTTTAAAATTTACTATTACAGACTAGTTTGGGCATTGCAAATTTTATGCAATACTTTTATTGATTGATTCTAATTGACTCAAAAACTTGCTGCAATGTATAGTGAATATATGTTTTCCAATACACAAAACTAATGATTTAAAACAGATTTTCTTTCCTTAGAAACTACCCAGTGAAACACAAAAATGAAGTTATATAGAGATATAAAGCACTGAGGATGAAAATATTATAAACGAGGCATACCCTACCATTACTTTTCTATTAGCAAGGGTATGAGATAGTTCCATTTGTTTTAGAAAGATGTATTATATAAGGGAGTCAAATCTCAAAGACAGAAGGGAATGTACATTGATTTCTTTGAAAATGATTTATGATTTAGGCTCTGGTGGGAAATCATTTTTTTTCCCATTTCACATCTCACTTAAAGACATTCACCCAATTTTGTCCCCCAAAATTCTTTTACTCCTAAAAATGTCTGCTGTTAAATGAAAATTTCTATAAAATTTTTACATAAATCAGTTGCTTTACAGTTCAGAGTTTTAAAAAATAACATGAACCTTGAATCCTTGTGTAATTATACTAAGGACATAGATCAATTGTAGCTTAGTGACCTGGCTTGATAATAGTCTGTGTGATGGGGAGATGAATTTAGTTCAAATTGATTTTGCTTATGGAGAGAAAGCTGTTCTCAAGTAGTTCATTAAAAATCTAATTTCCCATATGGTTCATATGACAAAATATTTTATTTTATAGATTTTAATGATCCAATTTTCTTAAGAATGATCTGAACTTCTTTGCTAATGGCATATTTAATATTGTATCATTCTTACTGAAATAGTCCTGATATTTTGCATATCTGCTACTAAGAAGAAGATATTTGAAACTTACAAACTTATTTGAAAGTTTTAGGAAGCATGTATAATTTCACAGTATAAAGAGGGCATCAAACCTATGTAGGTCAATAAAGTAAAGTATTGGTAATTGAATGGACAATTTGATATGCATGTGGTAAATTTAGACATAAAAAAAGATCTACAACTCTGGCCTTGTTTAAAATATTAACATTAGGATTATTTCTGCTTATAGAAATGATGGATTGGGGGATTGACCTATGAAAGATTCACAGGCAAACATTGTGTAAGAATTTAGATAGCTTGATTTTTAGCAAAAAAATGGAACAATATTATAGAAGACGTTAGTGAACAAAATTTTCCTAGTCCTTCAAGTATGTAACTGTGGAACAAGTTAAGAAATTAGAATCAATTGCTCAGTTAAGGTTTTCTTAAAATAAAACTGAAATCGAGCCCTGAGAATTTTGTTCGAATAATCCTTTCTGCTTTTGGTAACATCAACTCCATATTAGACCATTCTAGACTAATATTTGTACAAAGAAACTTAACTTTTTCTAAGTCCTTCTCTGAATCTTCCTGTCTCCTCTGGATTTTCAACACTGCAAAATACCAGTGTTTTTCTCCATTACATTTAGAGAACAAATAGGCCAGCCTTTGTCAAAATTGTGTTGATTCTAGTTGGTGATGTCTTTATTTTTTGTGCTACTCTTAGGACTTCTGGCACTTTGTGAAAACTACCATGAGGAATAAGCTACATGAATAGTATTATTCATCACCTCCTTTCAAGTACCTCCTGAAGATATCCATTCAAGCCACTGTATAAGGTCATAGTTTTTCATGGCCAAGTCGTGAATGGAGTCACAGTAGTGTGCAATAAAGATAAGCTTTGCACAACTGTTTCTGGTTTACAATGGAAAAATGCTATTAATATATGTACAGCCAAAATAATGTGCCTAATATAATACAATTCAATATAAAATTTGGCTCTTTTAAACTTTTGTTTTTATTTAATGAATAGGAAGGAATCAGCAAGAAGACAGACATAAGTACTGACTTCATTTATGTACATTTCTACTAAGAAAAATGTTTACAGCGTTGAGATATTTTACAGAGAACAGCAGGAGTAAATTAGTATGCCATAAAGATGGGTTAAACTCTCAGCTCTACCACGAATGTATTTACAGGTGTGTTAAGGGAGGCATTTATCATACTGTTATGATTTAAAACTTTAAATTGTATATAATTACAGTAGGATAACAGCTCTAGAATTTCTCTTTGTTTCATCTGTCATGTTAACTGATATTTCAGCTTGAATGATAATTTCTTAGTGCTTAAAAGACAGCTTTATGAATGTCAGAGGTCAAAGGGAGAAAATGCAACATCAGTTTGATTAATATTTTGAGCTAATGGGAAAAAAATAATTGATTTTAATCTCCTCTGCTAAAATAATGGTGCTGGTACAATAATCTTCAGAATTACCAAGAAGAGAATTGATGTGATACTTGTAGAGGCATATTGCAAAGGTCAAGAGAACAGACTCTGTAATCTGACAGCTCATATTCTAATGCTAGCTTGACATTTATTTCATACCTCAGTTTCCATATGGGTTTATTAGGGATTAAGCAATGTTACCAACAAAGCATTTAACACAGCACATGGTACCCCAATGCAAACCCCCCAGAATGACTAAAATGAAAAGTTCAAATGATACTAACCTCAACAAATAAGTAAGTGGAATGTTAGAAGATCTGTTAGCATTCACAACCCATAAAGGGGTGTTGCTAATGTCAAGGCATGTCCAAATTCATATTAGAATAAATTATTTCCTCTTTGTCAGTGTTGGTGTTGGTGCCTAATCGAGACAGTATATCTCTTTATTGCTGGGAGATAACCTACTTCTAAGAAGTGTTTATTGCTTAGAATGAGTTTTGTATGTATGATAGGTAAAGAAATAAACATTTGGAGCAAGAAATATAGCTTCAATATTTTAGTAATCGAGAGATGGCATATGTCAACCAATGAAATGACATAAATTAGGAAAGCAGGAGTTGCATTCGAACCATACAATATTCAATATGACTTCTTTCCTTTAAAAACTGTTTCTCATATGAATGGTTTAACAACAATAAAAAGATTAGAAGACATCCTCTCTGTATATTTAAAAATTCAAAAACTCATTGAAAGGTAGTTTTCCTAATTCAAAAACTGCTTCAAATCTTTACTTTGTTTCCCTGTGTTGCTTATATACATACACATACATACACACATTGTGTGTATATATATGCATGTGTAATCTGAATTTAGATTATGTTTTCTGTTCTGTATTCTGATAACTAAAGTGTCAACATTCTCAGTATTTAAAATTTTTGTATAGCATTTCATTGATCTATTTCATGATTTACTTCCTTCTCTTTTTATGTTTAATGATTAGAAAGGGTTTTTTTTGATGTTTGAATGACATCAACTTAGAGTCATTTTTGTTTTTTTAATTATGATTATTTTTTAGAATTATTAGATCAACAAACAAACTAAAATGAACTAAGTGTTTCCTAGAGATAGGAGTCACCCCTGCTTTTACAGGCACCAAATACAATATGAATTTTATTTGAAATTGTGAAGCAAATGCTCCTTAGTGTTAAGGTTTATGTTTTTATTTTTACACTCATAATTCATACCAGTATAACCCAAAAGCCAGCTGTATTCATGACATTTTTTTGACAATTGAATACAAATTGACCTACAAATTAAATGCAAACCGATTTAAACTTTCTCATCACAAACATTATGAGGCTAGTGTTTTACCTGGAGTTCTGCAATTTCTCAAGATCTACCAAACTTCTGCTCGCACTGAATTCTCTATTTTACCATGTCTCTCCCGGAGCTCTTTTTCTTTCTCTGTTTCAGGAAAAAGACAGAAGCCACATAACCCCTCTATCTAATGATACCCAATTTGCCCAGAACTTTCATGTGTGCAACAAATTTCAGCATTTTTCTTAAAATTTCAGGGATTTTTTTTTTTTTTACTCAATAATAAGAGTATGTCTTGCTAAACAAAATAAATTAAAGTCAGTGTTACTGTTCTCCATCATCATTCTCACTTTTATCCATATTGTCCAATATCCTGATATGCTATTGGGCTCATTTCTTTCTTATCCACAGGTTCTACCGCCAATACCAAAGTTCTGTTAAATGGCTGCAGAGAGCAGGGTAGATATTTTTTCACTCCACTGTTTCCATAAAGATCCTACTCTCAGGCCTTGGTGTTTTACTCCTCAAAGTTCTAGAAAGGTATTTCCTAAGTAATGCACTTCCCTCTGGGCATCTGGAGTCAGCTGTTAAAATAGTAATTTATTTATCATTACCTCAATATAAACAATATAAACAACATACCTGTTTAGTCAAAATAAAACGATATTTTCTCTTTTTCCCTTTTGCCTATGGATGAGGAGAGCAATTAATTGTGTGAGATAAGCCAGGATTCTAACTTTGTAAGTTTATTTTTATTCCCTAGATGAGCAAATGAAGAGGATCCCGCCATTAGGTACCCTTACGAAAGACCGCGAGTTATTTTGTACTCAGGAGGTTATGCTCCTGTGGTAAGGTGAGTATCATGGCCTGGACTGAGGGAGTGTAGACTTAAGTTCTGTTTCCGGCGCTCCCAATCTCTGTGATTTTTGGGAAGGTCATTGAACACTGTCCGGTGTTAGCTTCCTCATTTGCAAAATGAAGCCGTTTGACTAGTCGATCTCTTTCTAAAGTTATCATTTTGGCCCAGTTAAAAGATCCTATTTTAAAACACATAGACTCATCTTTCCAAGCTTGTGACCTTTTTGACTTACCTAAAATAGTGTGCCTATCTACACATTCTTTAGTTTCTTGGCTGTTTTTAAAATAACATTTCATTTTTTAAATTATAGAACAGTCAGGGTGAGTGGGAGGAAAAACCCTTCTAACTATAGATATCAATATCTGCCACAAAGAACCTAATTGTGGAAAAACCAAATTTTCTTGGTTTATTTAGTTCACAGGTTAAATTCACGCAACTTAGAAAAAGCTGGAAAATGCCAAAGAAAAATGTATGCACTGGAAATTTTAGGTAACCCGCCGCAGAGAGATGACATTTTGTTCTGAAATACTTTTTGTAGGGCCTTGTTCACACGGCCCTCTGCTTTGTTTGTAATTAGAGTAAATGTGATGTTTAATACTTAAAGAAAGTTAATGGTCTGTCAGGATCTGTAAGTACTTTCATTATTGAATGATACTGTTCAAAGTCCTTTCATTTTAAAATGAAATTAGCTAAACACTTCATGCTTCAGGAAAAGGGATCTTTCTTTTTCAAGGACCTTTTTCAATTTTTTTCTGTATGACTAATAAGAATATTGAAAAGATATCAATACCCATGCCTGCTAATTCTGTGGGCTTGTGGGTGAGCCATCTTGGGTCAGGTGATAAGGTGAGAGGGAGACAGCTGTGGCCGATGGGTAGCACTTGGGGTTTGAAGTCAGAAGACCTGAGTTCTCTGAGAATTGTGCTGCACATTTCAGTCAGTTATCTTTAGAAAAAGATGAGATCCTTGCAAAGAACAATACGCTGTAAACATCGGGAACCAGCCCGAGTTGATGGCGGTAATGATTTTCATGAAACATTCTGTTCCTTAGGCCCTGGGTCACCACGTTTCTTCTGGGGCCTGTGTGCTTCCTGTGCTTGGAGCTGCATGGAGAGAAGAGGAAGCTGGTTCTGTTTTTCATTTGCATTATCATAAGCGCAAACACCAGTATATTCCCTGATTTCCCATTTGAGTGATCTACTTTAGGCACACATGGGTGATGAGACTCAGGTGTCTCCAAGAATTAAACACATGTAGACTGCTGCTGGCACACACAGGAGGCATGAAGATTGCCTCATGTCTGGAACTGGAAATCAAATCACCCTTTCAAGACTTTGCTGAGTTCTGTGGCGTAAAGTGGCGGTGGGAAGAGGTGAAGGGACTTTCATCATTAAGCCCCCTTGTGACTGATTCCGGCTTCTGAACAAAGTCCTTTGTCTTTGCCCTGGGGTTGACCCAAATGTGGCAGTCACCTCTACTACAAAATCATAAAACTCTAAAGCGCCCCTGAGAAAACGTCACAGGAAGAGCTTTTCCACTAGAGCCTGACCAAAGGGTTGGCTTGCTCACTCGCAATAATGTCAAGTCCCACGGTTCACTTCCCACTTGGACCCCACCGTGGTTACTCCTACCCCGGAAGCACCCCGGCTCACCGCCCGCTTCCCCGCCCTCCTCCTGACCTTCCTGTCGCTTCTCTTGCTATGAGGCCAACGTTTATCTCTAGCTCCTGGCCCAAACTTACAAATTACACCTGCAGAACTGCTCCAAGTACAACTGAATATCTCTGTTCCTCTGAAGGCACTTCTGTGTATATGGACTAGTTATTGCACTGGGTAGCATTTTATATCTGTAAACATTTCTGGAATATGGTGCCTTGGCTTATACAAAGCTGAGATATAAAGAACTATTGGGATCACCTCGCAAAACATAAGGGCATCCAGACTTTCTGTGAAAGTGACAGAGTGAGACTGTTCTCTGGCTGTGCCTTGAAGGGTCATTTGGAGGTTGTTGTTACTGGAAGTCTCTCCTCACATTCTGCTGGGGTTTCAGAGCCATGTTTTGTTTTTCCCAAGTGCTATGCCCTCACTCTGGATATTTATTCCTGTCAATTTGGTTGGTGACACAACTTGTAAATGCCATGCTATAGTTTTCCTTTCTTCTAGAACTGTTGATAGAAGTCTAATGAAATTCATTCCTTGTGCTGTTGACCTTTATTTTTAAAAGTACATTTTCATGTTAGAACAGCTAAGCCATTAACATTTTGCAAAAACATCTGTTGCAGCATTTGTGATTAGATTCTGAATGACTTTTTTTTTATTATCCTATGCCCAGATATCATAGTTGTTGCCAATCTATATATTGGTAACAGAAGGACTCACCTATTTCCATATCTGTGACACCACTGCACATCATGATGCTTTCTGAGCCGAGTAAAGACAGCCTAATCTTAGCAATATCCCTGAGTATATTTAAAGACTCTTTGAAACTGTCAGCTGAGAGCTTGAAGAGGTAGATAGCTGGAAAGGACATCGCTTCCACCCCTACAACAAGAAAAAAGCTGGAGAAACTACAAAGTGAAGACTTTTCAGAGCAAACAACTAACCTTAAAACTGTGAGAGACAGGGAAACACAGGACCCTGGAATTTGATACCTTGAATACATTCTGCCCAAAACTATATGAACCAGTAAGAAGATGTAGCTAAACATTTTTAAAGGAATTGCTAAAGGCCAAGTGTGATTGTGTGATGCCTATGGGAGTGACGACATAGGGGTTTGTTCCCCTTTGGAGGCTTTTCCTCCATGAAAGTCGTCAAATGCTCACAGGGAAGATTATGGAGAATCCTGAGCAAGGTTCCCTGAGGTTCTGGCTGGGCAAAGGGAGCAGCAGTGATGGCCAGAATGCCATCCAGACCCATGCTGTTCATCTCCTTGTGGAACAAAAGCTGTGGTACCCACAGGGAAGTTGTTGTGTTGGAGCACTGGTGGAAACTCCTTGCAGTTGAAGGAAGAGAATGAGGAGGCAGAAAGCATTCTACCTCTGAGAAAGCAGCAGGAATCTGTACTAGAACCAGAGTTACAGCTTGAGGAAGAGTAGGAACAATGGCTAAAGCCTCAACACCTAGGCACAGCTCCACATGGCCTGCCTAAGCATGACGTGTAATCGGAACACCAGAGAAGACCTTCTTTCCCAGGCCTTTCCAGGTGCATAAGCATAGACTTAAAAAACAAAAACAATGGAATACTTCTGAGACAGATTTTCTCTGGGGAACATTGCAAAGGGGAGACTCAAAGCCACGTGGGGAGCAAACACTGAGAAGAACCATCTACCAAACAGCCCACACCCTAGACACAAAGCAATAGCATAGGCATCCGGAGCCTTCGGGGCATTGTGGGTAATTAGCAGCAATAGATTTCAAACACAGCCCATCTCCTGACAGGATGAACAGACCTGTCGCTAAAGGCTGAGCAAGAAAGTGCTCATCTCCCAGCATGAAGGATATTACCTCAGTATCAACAGGCATGTGCATATACACAACTTCAACAAACATTATGCAGCATATGACAAGGCAAGAAAAAGCAGTCTGAGGCCACAAAACAGTCATGAGAATAAGACTCAGATATGATACAACTGTCAGAGGGGGAAAGTAATTATTCACATGCTAAAGGCTATAATACAGAATTTCTTTGAGAACATCAATAAAATTGATCAACCTCTAGGAAGACTAATAAGAAAGAGAGGAGACACACAGTAACATCAGGAATGAAAAATGGAACACTACAAATGTAGTTACTAAATGGGATTGCTGAAAACATCTGTATATCTATATATTCAACAACTAAGGTGAAGTAGACCAAGTCCTTCAAAGACACAAACTACTAAAACTCACTTCAGGAAGAAATGGAAAGCCTCAATTGTTCTGTATCTACAAAATAATTAAACCATGCTTAAAAAAATAAAAATCCAGGACCAGATGTTTCACTGGCAAATTCTACCAAATATTTAAGGAAGAAACAATACCAATTCTTTTCCAAATAATAGAAGAGGAGGAATCACTTCTCTACCCATTCTATGAAGTTAGCATTTCACTAATATCAAAACCTAAGAAGAACATTACATTAAAAAAAAAACTATAGACCCATATCCCTCATGAGCATAGATATAAATTGCTTCAACAAATATATGTAAATCAAGTTCTCAAGTATACATAAAAGAATAGCATAGAACAATCCAATGGGATCTAAAAAATCAAAAACTGCTTGAAAAATTTGAAAAACAAATGAAATTCACCATATTAACAGATGGAATAAGAAAACTATATGATACTATCAACAGATGCATAAAAATATTCAACAAAGCTCAATTTCCCTTTTTGATTAAAATAAACACTCGGAAAACTAACAATAAAGGAAATTTCTTTTACCTAATAAAGAACAGCTGCAGAAAACTTGCAGTAAACATTATGTTCAATGTTGACAGTCTGAATGTTTTTCTCATAAGGTGTGAACAAGGCAGTGATATTGCCTCTCACAAATCCTATTTAACAACGTACAGGAAGTCCTGGCCAGTGTGATAAGAAAAGAATAGGAGAAAAAAGTCATAAGGATTGGATGAGTAAAAATAAAATTATGTATATTTTCAGACAGCATGATTGTCTACCTAGAAATTCCCATGGACTGTACAAGAATTCCTAGAGTAAGTAAGTGAGGTTAGCAAGTCTGTAGACTACATAGTCCATATTCAAAAGCTCATCATTCTTAAATAACAATGAATGATTGGAATTTGAAATTAAAAATACTATGTATAATTGCTCAAAAAATGAAAAAGGTATGAATTAAACAAAAAATGTGCAAGCTTTGAATGCTAGAAACTACAAAACTCTGATAAAAGAAACCAAAGAATATCTGAAGTAAGTAAATACCACCTGTATTGATTAGAAGACTCAATACTGTTACAATGTCAATTATCTTCAATTTGATTGATAAATTTAGTGCAATCCCAATCAAATTCCCAGCGCACTAATATTTTTTCAGATATCAGTATGCTGGTTCTATAACTTATAATGAAAAACAAAGGAAATAGGATAGCCAAACCAATTTTGAAAAAGAAAAATAAATTTAGAAGATATACTATCTGATTTCAAGATTTACTACAAAGCCACAGTAATAATTCACTGTGGTATCAATGAAAGGTGAGATATGTAGATCAATGAAACTTAATAGCACAGAAATAGACTCACACAAATATAGACAACTGCGCTAGTCACGTCATTTTGAAAAAGGTGTAAAGGCAAATAAATGGAGAAGGGATAGTATTTTTAAATAATGGTTCTGGAACATTTGGACAATCATATGCAAAAAAAAAAACCAAAAAATAACTTCAGTGCACACCTCAAATCTTATATAAGAATTAACTAAAAATGGCTCATAGTTCTAAATATAAAATGCAAAGCTATGAAACTTCTAGAAGAGTACAGAGGAACAAATGAGTCAATTTGTGTTGACAGTGAGTTTTTAGGCATGACATGAGAAGCATGATTCATAATAGAATAATTGATAAATATTGTACTTTATAAAATTAAAATTTTATCCTGTAAATACAATGCTAAGAAAATACAAAGACAAACCACAGACTGTGAGAAAAATATCTGCAAATAAGTATCCAATAAAGGAGTTCTTTTCAGATTATATAAAGAACATAAAATTCAATACGAAAAAAATATAATAAAAAATGGGCAATGAATCTGAACAGATATATCACCAAAAGAGATATACAAATGGCAAATAAACATATAGGAGTATGGTCAACAACATAATTTATTAGGAAAGTACAAATATAAACCACAAAATGCTATCACTGCAGACCTATTAGAATGGCTAATATAAGAAAGCCTACCCATACCAAATACTAACCACTCTGGTTCATTCCTGGTGGTCATGCAAAATGATGAAGCCACTTTGAAAACAGTATGTCAGTTCTTTATAAAATTAAAAACAGCATAGGACCAAATGTTCTCAAACATCCATACTTCCCCAAGAGAACTGAAAACTTAGATTTACACAAAAATCTGTATGTGAATGTTTGTAATCTCTGAAAACTGTAAACAATGCAGATATTTCTCAACAGGTGGATGGGTAAACAAAATTACTGTACATCCATATGATGAAATATTAGTCAGCAATAAAAAGGAATGAACCATTGATTCTTGCAACAGCATGAATTAATCTCAAATGTACTTTTCTCAATGAAAGAAACCAGACTCAAAAGGCTACATTGTATATGATTTTTATTTATATGTTATCCTGATAAAATCATAGAGATAGAAATAGGTTAGTGTTGCCAGAAGTTGGGAATGAGGGTAAGGGTTGGCTACAAGGGGTTGCATAAGAGAATTATTACCTTGATTAAACTGTTCTGTGGTAGTGGTTACATGATTCTATTCATTTATCAAAACCTATAGAACTGTAAACCACAAAGAGTAACATTTACTATAAGCAAATTTAAAAATTAACTAAGGTTTAAGGGACCCCAGAATAGAATGCAGACCAGGACAAATAAGTTCTAAGTATGCTACAAGTGCCTGACATAACCTCACTAGAGGCAGTAGGGAAGAAAAACTGACTTTGTTTCATCCAGATGCTGTACAGGCAAAAGTATAAGTGGTCCACAAAACAAAGGTGTGGTTTTACTATCCTTAGATTACTTTACACGTAAAGTAGGATTGAACCAATGAATATACTGAGATCCAAGTTCTCACTGTCATAGAAAGAAGTTACAAATCAGCAAAGCAGAGGGAGGCTAGAATGGTGACAAATTAGAACTGGTGATATCAGCATAAACTCAAGCAAGAAATAATTTTTTAGTATAAGTATGCCCCATGCAGTATTTGGGGCATCCTTACACTAAAACCATCACCTTTTAAAATTTGAAATTTAAGTTTAACTGGGGAATCTTATATTTTATTTGACAACCCTAAATGATAAATATGTGTTCATACATGAATGAAGATACATACGGAAATTGCAGGCTCTGGGGATATGTCAGCACACAGTCAAGCCATCCATTGAAAGAGCTCCTAGCAGCCAAAGTTGCACAATTTGAGCAGCAAAATAAATAACAATAGTAATGGATTATAAACTGAAGAATAAAGTATCTTTGCATGCATATTGGCATAAATAAATGATCAAAAAATAATAAATAATTAAATATAGAAAACAACAAACATTCTTTACAGAAGAATTCCAATTAATAAATATAGAAAGAATGAGGGAAATAGAAAATGATGGTTAGGATATACCATAGCAGTCACTGCAGATGAAACACTGATGCATGCTAAAATTAGTGGTCAAATATTAACGAGTGACAGATTTGAGTAGCCTCCACTGTGGTGTTTGTAGCACATGTGCACAAATTCTTTGACAGGTGTCTTAGATTGTACAGGCTACTGTAACAGAGCCCCAGAATGGGTGGCTTATAAACACCAGAAATGTATTTCTTATGTTTCTGGAAGCTGGGAATTCCAAGGGGGATCAAGGCATCAGCTATCCGATGACGGCCTGTTTCCTGGTTGGCCATCTCCTTGCTGTGTTCTCAGATGGAAGAATGGAGCTCTCTGGGGTTTCCTTATAAGGGCACTAATTCCATTCGTGAAGGCTCTGCCCTCATGACCTAAGCACGTCCCCAAAGCCCCACCTCCTAATACCATCACACTGGGGATTAGGTTTCAATATCTGAATTTCAGGGGGACACAAACATTCAGCCTATGACAACAGTCTTCCCTCTAGAGTGTGTAGCTAAATTCCTCTCCCTTTGGGGGGCCAGGTTAAGTGATTGCTTCTTACCAAAAGTAATTTGGAAAGGAAAACAATGATGTTTACATTGCAGAGAATTGGCAGACACCCCCTTAGCCAATCAGCAAAGTTAGCATCACCAGCAGTATGCCACACTGATATCATGTACACCCAATATTTTAGACAACATAAGAAAAACTAAATTGAGGGACATTCTACAGAATGCCTCGCCAGTACTTTCCAGGACTTATGCATTCATGAGTTCTTGAAGACAAGAAAACAAGAAACTATCCACAGGCTGGAAGAAATGGAGGAGATTTGGTAATATGGTATTTTGGATTGGATCCTGAAACAGAAAAAGAGTATCAGTGCCAAAATTGGGGATATCTGAATAAAGTCTATTATTTAGTTTGGGGTGAGCCCAATCACCAATTTTTGTAAAAATTTTATTAGAACAGGGTCGTGTGCTTTTTATTTCAATTATCTATTTATATTGGCCGCTTTCACTCAACAATGGCAGAGTACAGTCATTAACACCGAGGCTACCTTGCTTCCAAAGCCTGAAATATTTACTCTCTGACCCTTTTCAGAAAAAATCTGTAGACCTCTGGTATATGGGAACACCTGTGAGCTATTTTTGGTAAGTCAACCATAAGCTAAAATAATTTCAATACAAAAATGTTAAGAAGTCATTTAATTTAAGTCATCAGTGCATTTTTAGCTACCATTGTTTGAGAGCTTACTATTTGTAAAACACTGTGCAAAGTGCTTTTCATGCACTACCCCAATTATTCCTCCCAGCAGCCCTTTATGGCTCATCCTATTATTATCCTCCTTTTACACTAAGGAAACTAAAGTTAGTTAAGTCAAGTGACTTGCTGAAAGACAGTGTTCACCTGGTTGAAGACGCAGGACTGGAGTTTAACCTAAGTCAACCTGAGACCAAAGTCTATATCCTCCTATTCTGTCATTCATATGCATGGGTCAACAGCAGACATCAGGGCCATTTCCATGTGAAGTTCAGAATTCTTTCATTCAATGTATTGAGCATCCACCATATACCAGCTCCTCTACATGTATGAGATCAATATGCCCAACACAACTTCCTGAGCTCCAGGGAGCGACCATTCCATCACCCCAGCACCTCCTGAACTTGCCCTTACTCCCTCTAAGCTCTGATTAGAGTTGTCATTATGTCTAAGCTCCCCCCAGCCCCGAGCTACATTATTCTTTTACCTTTGCAGTTACACTGCCTCGAATAATAAAATATATACCAAAGAATAAATTTACCTCTCCTTTCCCTGATCCTTGTCACATAGTTTTCTACTTCCTAGTGGCCTCTGTGTCTCTTCTTTGTTACCTGTAGTGTCAATAGCAGTTGGCTCCCATGGACTTAACACTCTTTTGTTAACAAATAAGCAGATATAACCAAGTCTTGAAACTTTATTTAGAGTCCAGTTTTCTTGTAAGTTCTTGAAATGACAGGTTAACTCTTTTTCAGACATTTGAAATTGTCTAAAACACTAGCTAACTAAGTTTGTTGGTTATTTGCTTTTCTAATAAATGGGAGTTTACTACACTTTTTGTTCTGATCATTAAATATTACACAAATTATAAATGCATCTTTTGAAAAACTAACCTTATAAAAAAATCTGTCTGATATTTACTCACACTGATGAGAATTACTGGGTACTGCAGTTTCCACTAGTTAAAAAAGGAAAGGAAAATAATCTCTCTGGTCTTTGTGGATACTTCCTAGATGGGAAAAAGGGGAACTTTTCCTCTGGAGGCTAATAATTCATTTTAGTAGAAGTTTACTTCTGGTTGACAGTATATTTCAATGAGAAGATAAATGCCTGACAAAACATTAAGTACCACTGAACACGGTTAGCAGTCTTGCTATCTGAGCCCTGTTTTGACAAAAGCAGAGAATGATTTTATTTGAGCCACACTTAGAATTCACGACAAGTTCATTTTCAAACACCAGCTCTCTGATGGCATTACTGCCTTTACATGATTCTTCAATTCCCTTTTAAAAGGATCCAATACCTGTCTAGGTTTGACAACTAAGGCTAAAGTTTTAATAGCTCCAAAGGTGTGCCATCTCTGAAAAGTACCTGTTGAGAGGTTTGAAATAATTATTTGAAAGGTGCCTTATTACTTTCATATCGGAGCACATTTAAATAAAAAAACAGACAATTTAATTACTGTCAAGAAGCCCATTTTTCAACTATACATTTCTATAGCAACATCTCTATCTACAGCAAGGCTTCATGGTTTAATTTGCGATACAGAGTACACGGGGAATACATTTCGTTTACTTATTCTGTAGGCAATTCCCAAACCTGCTTAGGAGTGATATCAACAGACAAAAGTTGTTAAGAAACTCAATGTGACATTTTGTTGGGTGGGGGAGAAATAACTGTGATTCCACAGCTATCGTTCCTGCTCTCACTCCCCTCACCAGGGTTTGACTCTTTTTCTTTGTTTTTCTTGTGGACTCACTTCTTGCAGCTGGGGAAAGACAATCCAGCTCTTTGGTTTCCTCACTGTTTTAGTCTTACATCTTGCCAGGTATTGGAGAGCTTAGCCATCTGTAATTTGAGAATTATCCCCACACATAAAGGTGGGGATGGTTGCAAAGGAAGGCAGGATGACCTAGAATGGATGGTGACATCTTGATATATTATAATGGAGGAGCCTCATATGTCACTCCATTAGAGCTCTGACAATTGATAGTGTGGGAGTGATGAGCAGAAAAAATAATGTGCAGAAAAATGGAATGGAATGGAATATGCATTGGTGTATATGTGCTCATGGAAATAATACAAACCAATGCTGAAGAATGACTTAATTTAAGAAATGGTAGAGGAAAAAATTATTTCCAGATGGACTGGAGAATTAAATAGAAAATATGAAGGAAAGTAACTTTGAATGTAGATTTTTTTCAAAAAATAATATTTAGCTATAAAAGTGAAATATATCATCTGAGGCTTGGATAAATGAGCCTCAGGAAATTTACCACACAAAAACCACTTTTGAAAGAACTCCAGCAAAGAGAGAAATGGATTTAGTAGAAAATAACACTATTAGTGAGTGTTATTATTGCCTTAATAAGCAACAATAATAAACAAACACACATATGAAAACTCTCCAATATAACCCAGAATTAAAATTCCAGGTGATAATAGTATAATTTTGGATATAAAGGATGTTGGAGATCAGTGGAAGCTGAGAATAGTTTAAGGAAAATACATAGATATCAACAAATTCAAGAATTTGATCATTAAAAATAAATGCAAATTTGGGCTTCCATTAGACACCACCACATAGGAACAAAAATACTTTGTTTGTTGTTTTATATAGAATCCAAGATGCCATTGATTGTAGAGTGCATTATTCTATGATTTACCACCATGAAAAAGTGTTACCCACTAGGAAAAGGGGCTGCCAATCAAGACACAATGCTTTCTGATAAGTTAGAATTTTTATTCATATTGAAAGAGGTCTTTTAGACATCATCACTCTTATTAAAATATAAAAAGAAAAGCCAACATAAAATCAGTTAACATATTCTCAAAATTTCATACTGAGACTAACTTTTCTAAATGACTTTTAAATGTAATAGCATTAATGTTTGTTTTTCTGCATAAAATGATACTTTGTTCCATAAAGAGTGATAATGCACTATTTTTAAAAGAATTTGTATAAGCGAAACTATAATGTATTGCAGGTAGAGCAGGCTTATTTTGGACTTGTGCTGAGGAATCCTGCTAAGTATGTCCAATTCACCTCCATCGACCTCTTTTCCCCTAACATTTGGTTAATATTTCCATAGAACTGCCCTTGATACTGCTAACACCGTTTTCAGGGGTTATGATGCTGGGGCATTTGATATTCTGGCATGCTCAGGAAATGACATCCCTCAACTACTACCTAACCAACAGAGATCGTAAAACACTAGTCTTCAGACCCAGCCTGATTACATTATAAAATACATGCATTTTGAAACCTTGAAGTATAAATTTCAACCAGCTAAAAAATTCCCTCCCTAATTAATATAAAGAAGGAAAGGAGAAAAAAAAATGGAAAAAAAATTTAAATATGGTGATATATAGAACACTAAACATTACATGTAAGAAAATCCCATTAGAAATGTAATTTCAATAAATGTGAGTTGAACTCTGTCTAAAGACAGAGACACATAGAATGAATTTAAATAAGGTTCAGCAGCATATTGTTGTATCAGTCAAGAGCCCAGCAAAGAAAAGCAAACTAAGTATTTCGAGGGGATTTAATACAGGGAATTGCTTATACAAATGTTGGACGAGCAAAATGTAGAAGTTGATCAGCAGAGGCAAAAAAGAAGCAGAGATACCCCAAGATCAGAAATCTGCTAAGACTTCTTTGCGGGAGTCCAAGAGTCTACAACTGCTTATGGAGATGTTGTCACACCCTATTCAGGAATCACCAGAGAGCTGCTCCCGCAGACAGGCTGGAACCGTGGCCCACACTGTGGCTACTACCAACGCCGTCCCATTTGGATGTGCTGTAGCCACTATTGCTGCCACAGCAAATGAAGCGGGAAGCAGGATGAGAGGAACTTCTCCTCTGTCACCTTGCAAATTCCTACTGGGACCTCCACCAGCAGAACTTGACAGGTAGCCAGTTGACAAGAGACCCTGGGAAAAGTCACTTGCAGACACCCAGCTCCCTCCAACACATAGCACAATACAGAAGGGGCTTCAGACGAACATGCAAATAACTGACACTGTTACCTGCAAGCCATGCATTTAAAACAAAAGGAGATGGGACTATTTATTTATTCATTCATTCAACAAGTATTTATGGAAAGCCTTCTAAGTGTCAGCTCTTCTTCCAGGTGCCCTGATTCAGTGCAGCTGCAAAACAGACCAAATATTTGCTCAGCATATTTTTGACCTTTTAACTCAGGGAAGACAGACAACAAACAAAATGAGTAGTTAATATATTATAGTTATACTACCTATATACTTACAGAGTATTGGAACTGCCAGTATATTGGAATGTGACAAGTGTTGTGCAAAAATTAAGGCAGAAGGAAGGGCTAGGGAGGACAGGGGTTTGAAATTTGTTAGAACAGAGGCCCGGGAAGGTCTTGTTGAAAAGGTGACATTTGAAGAAATACATGAAGGGGGAGAAGAAAGGCTTTTGAATGTCATGTGAACTATTTATTTTAATAATACACCAAGCAAGGATTAAGGTGAAAGTGTAATAGGCATAAAGAAGGATGTTATTTATTGGTAAAAGGAATCAAGATCAAGAAGATACAGTAATCATGTACCTAATTTGCAGAATATCAGGGCAGCCCCAACACACATATAACAACAATAGAATAAGGACAGATAGACAGTTATATCAAAGATTGGGGTTTAACTTGAGAGATCTAGCAGACAAAAATAATTAATGTAGTAGATTTGATAACACAATAAGAAAATACTAGTTCTGTGTAAAAATGTACACCCAACGGAAAACACAGATTCTTTTCATTCATTCATGGGAGACTCCATGTACAAGGCTGAAAAAGAAGTCCCAACATGTTCTGAAAATCAGCATTACAATAAGACTATGTTCTTTGGCCCAAATTCAATAAAGGGAGAAACCCAGAAGTAAGGGACAACTTTACAAACATCTCCTGTATTTGGAACCTAAAATAAATACTGCTTTTATTAAAGAGGGACTCATGAGAAATTATAAAATACTGGATGCAATAAAGCTTTAGAAACATCCCCTATATTTGGAGCCTAAAATAAATATTGCTTTTATTAAAGGGGACCTCATGAGAAATTATGAAATACTGAATGCAATAAAAATACTGCATATTGATATTTGTGAGGCTTAATCAAAGTAGAACTTAGAAATTTGTATCTTTGAGTGCATTTAACCAAACACAGAATTCTGAGAAAACATTTGGCTAACTCAAGAATATAGATAAAAAAGCAACATAGTAAGCACAAAAGCTTAAAAATAGAGGTAACAAATGAAAGAACAAATCTCTGTGAAACAGGAAACAGAAAAAAAAAGTGATTAACAAAATGGAATAGTAAAAAAAAGCAAAACATTCTTTGGTAAGATGAAAAAAAGGAACATACACATCAATATAGAATGAAAGAAGAGGAAATAATCATGAGAGCTTCTAAGACAGTAAAAGACATCACTAATGAACAAAAAAAATGAGCAAACCTACACTTTAGGCTGTTGTGCTGTACTTATCTCGTTCTCATAGAGTTTTAGCAGTGGCATTAAATGGAGTAATAGGTGCTGTACCTTTGGTGTAGGACATGGTAAGAGATTGTTACACCACTTTTTCTCCTGTTGCTGAGCTCATTCTCAGGTCCAGACTGTTTGGAGAAGTAAGAGTGATGTGCAAATAGCAGGTTGGCAACAAAGGGTTTCTTTCACTTGAGAACTGTCAGTGGGATACTGTTGCTCTCCACTCCCAAGCAAGTGGTGGGTTCTTTAAGACCCCCTGGGACTCTGTGTGTCTTTTGGAATCTGGGGGACATCGGGCTAGTGTTTCACGTTGTCCTGAAGAAGTATTTTAAAGATGAGAGACTGTGACGAGCACAGGCCTGCGGAGGCAGAGACAACATTACATAACAGTCTTTAGACTTTTAGGGACGCTGGGTGAGCACGTGTTTCCTCTAGGCTCCCTCATTCAAAGAGGAAACCTGAGGCGTGAGAGGACCCCACTGCTGGGGTTTGTGTGGGAAAGAGTGCTAACTTTCGGGCCAGGGACAGGGTGTCCCATACCAGGAACTGGGAACTCGAGGTGCTGGTGCCTCAGAAACGGACCCTTAGAAGTGGATCCTGAATGGGCCCCCTAAGTAAGTCCTCCACAACAGTCAACATCAGTCCCCGGCCACACTCAAAGGCGTCAATAGCAGGTTACAGCGATACTGGTCAAGGCAGGGTTTTTGCCTTCATTTCTCTATCTTTCTTCCTTCATCACTGGTGGGGTCAGAGTCTATAGTGATTACAGTAGGGAAAAATAGAAGAAAATGTTCTGAAAAAGAAAGAGAAGATGACGTCAGACCTGAGGTGAATAAGGGGGCAAGTTTCAAATGGAATAAAAATATTTGGGTAGATTTGACTGTAATTGTTAATGTGCATGGGGTGTGACAAGAAAAAACAAGACTTTAGAAGAGTGAGAAACCGTTCAGCAGTGTGTATTAAGGCAAGATAACTTTTCTGGAGGAGTGCTCGCCTTTCGGGGATTTCTGGGGAGAGCTCTAGGCATCAGAATTTCCTTTTCATCCAGTGACTGAAACTCAAGGACCAGGGTAGTCCCTCAAATATTTCTAAGAGCTGCCTGCCTGCGCTAACGCCCAGACTCTCCGCAGATTTAAAGAAAGGCATGAACTTTGTCACCAAAGGCAGGTACTTTCAAGGGATAAACAATACACATTCGCATGCATCTTAATGTAAAACCAAATCTTCAAGCGTTGGTGTGAATGGGGTAATGATCTGTTTTTCTATTCCAAGAAACAAAGAATGTTGACATTTACTCTTTAGATGTGAAAAATTTTCCACTTCGGGAAACATGGCCCAGGGCTTGACCAAGCTTCCCATTACATCGCTGTGTGTCCAACTGACTTTTACTAATTAGTCTTTTCCAACTAGCAAGCCACCAGAGCAAGGTCCTCAGACCCCCTGCTGCAGCTGATTGGGCCCCAGCAGATGGCCAGGTCCCAAGGTGATTATTTTTCTTGCCCAAATCCCAGATCCGCAAACCGCTGGTGCAGCAATTCAACTGTAGAAGACGTGTCCTCTAGTTCTTTGGAAGAACCTGCTCTTTGCTGTCTAACAACGTAAACTGTATTTTCCTATGTTATTAGGTTTTTTTTTGGTTGAATCAGGATTGTCAGAGGATTTTACTTTCACTGCAAGACCTCGTGTTTTCTGATCCAAGTTCCTCAGTGGACCATTTCAGCTTATGTGACCTGCTTTCCTTTATACTTCCATCTTTCTAATTTTGAATAACTCAACCCATTTCTTCCTTTCAGCTGCATGAGCAGCACTAGATAGAACAGGTTTCAATACATTTCCAAATTGTGTTCCGGGAGGCTATTCGACTGGATGTTTTAAAATTGCTTGTGAGCCAGAGCTTTTCTAGAATGCAGTAATTACTCATTCATCCTTGCTACATTCTTTATATTATCAGCAGTGACTGTAGAGAATGTCTAGTAGTGATATAATTCTTTATTGCCAGGAGCCTAACACCTGCTGGAAGTTGCAAATTCCCCCAAATATGTTCATTTACTTAATAGATATGCTGGCCCACAGATATATTCAGTAAATACCAGCTCTTTGATTGGTTGATTTTGATGATATTTGTGTGTATTCAAGTTTGCTCAAAAGCTCTTCAAATCAGTTTAGTCAGCCAATCAGGTCAGGTTAGGTCAAAGTACCAGCCTGATATGACTGCCTATTTTGACTGCCTATATTGTCCAATTCATGCCTTTAAAGCAAGAGGCCTGTTTTTCCTGGGGTGATGGGCTCTGCCATCCACACAGCTTCACACGTAAGCTGTGTGGCCAGAAGTCATCAGAGCTATCCAGCCTTCCTCAAATTGATTCTGAGCAATGGGAAGCCATCATTTTACTTAATTCTTAATCCTGTTGCCCAGTCATTTCACCATCCCCTGCTTCATCTATACTAGTTCCTTCTCAGTGCCACTGTTTGTGTGTCTGTTCTATGGTGTTCGCCGTGTCCACCGTCCGAGCTGGACCGTCCGCAGTCTGCCTGCAAGGACTTGGGGTCCGTAACCTTCATATGGCTCTTCACATTTATTTACAAACTAAAACCTTTTGTTATTGTGGTCGGATTTAACTACATCTAACACTCAGCCTCATCTTGATTTCTGCATTTAGCATCCTTTCCTCCTCCATTTCATTAAATTATTTGAATTCACTAATTCAGGTACAATATTTACAGCCTCATTCTTTGTGTCCACAGTCCTGTTAGATGTTGTGGGTAAAATTGTAATATTTCCAGAATAGCTCTCCTGGCTTTAGTGCACCTGAATATCATCATATGGTGTTCCTCAGGGGTGAAGAGAGGTTCATCTCCATATCAGTGGGTAATTGCCTGGGCAACAGAGGGTTTACCTGAACCTGAGAAGTTAGGGGGAGGGCTGGTTTTGCTTCTGCCAAAGCAGAAAAAGAGAGATGGCCCCAGACTACAGTTTATAAGCAATAAATGGGTTTTAAACTTTATTTCTCCTTTTGACTGATTTCAGTTTTAGAGGTATTGTCCCGGAGTTTTCTTTCCCCAGAGTTACAGATGTGTGATTAAAAAAAATGAAAAAGATAATTCCTATTCTTGAGAAGTTTATGCTCAAATTAGAGAAGTGAAAAAAATAATGAAACATATACAGGTCATTTCAACACAGAGCAGTAAGAACTATCTGAGCAGAATTCACAAAGGCAGGCAGAGGGGCAGTGTGACGTGGCTGGTGAGTCGCTGGCTTGTGCATCAGACTGCCTGTTCCTATACTGATCTCTTAGAAATCACGTCAAGCTCTGAATTTTCAGGCTTTTCTCAGCTGGGCTGTCTATCCCCATTTAACCATCATGGGCACACCATCCAGTCCCTCACCTTTGGATTCATCCTAACTAATGCCAAACACCTGTCTCCATTCATTCCAAAGCCTCAGAGAACCCCCTAGCTTTCTTCTCTCATCTGAAATGGGGCTATGGCTTTTTGCAGCTCATCAAGCGTCTGATAGGAAATATGAAGCCAGTCTCCCATTCGGGAAAATACTGCCCCAAATATCACAGCAGGACATTCTTAATCCCCTTGTTACCTGCACTGGGGAATGGGAATAAAGTGGGCAAGAAACACCAAGGCATTCTCTACTATGCGTTTCCTTCAAAGAACCTTCTCTCCTTAATAAATTCTCAGATGTGCGATGTGATCCTCTGAAGGTTTTTTGGGTATTTGTCACCTCTTACCAAGTCATCAACCTCATTAATTAAAATAATTTAATGTTATGATGTATTAGTATTTTTGCTGAAACTAAATTGCTATTAGCAATACAAATATGGTACTGATAAGTAAGACAAGAATTCTTTTGATTTCATCTTATCTCTACTGTATAATAACTCATTTCTTCCATTTTCTTTCTTTATTCAAACTGCTAGGCACATTGATGTTTTGGCCATTAGAGAAACTGACCCAAGAGTTCTCTTATTGGCTCAAGACTGTAGATTTTGACACTTACATGATTATAAACACTATTGTAATTTAAGATTTTCCACCACTTGACAATTATAAGGGGCTCATTCAACTGATTAAGAATCTCTTTGTTTTTTAAGATTATCACTGAATCACAGACCTGCAATATGTAGATGGACCCTAATTTGGAAAGTATGGACCAAATAATTTTGTGTTCTCTTCCAAATGTAGAATCCCTATGATTTCTATAGCAGGAAGCATTCCCTTGTAATTAGTCCTTTCTATGGATGGGAATCCTCTGGTGTTGTCAAAATCAAATTTGACCTTTATAAACACCTGACCTGTTTCCCTTTAACAGAAAGTCACCCTTCTCCAACATTTTTTTCTTAAAAAATGGTATAGAAACTTTGCCTGTAGATATATGTGAAACATGTTATTCATCTACTAGACATAAGAGATAGGCAATATAAACTCCATCATCATGTTAGTAATGGAAGAAAACTTAGTTTTCAATGGGTGTCTTGTCCCAGTGTCCTAGGTTTTCTTTTTTTAAAGTTCTTGAGATGTTTTCCTATATTGTTAGGGTCAAGAGGGTGCCTGCTCCTTTGGATGTATCTTTGTCACTCCTAGCTCTGGAGAAGCATGTGGAAGAAAGGAAAAGAAAAAGAGGGGAAAAACTGCTTGAACGTTTTCTTGCCATAGCCATGTCATCAAATGTTGCTCCCAAATGTTTAGCACCAGATGAAGATGTTACTGAGAACATCAAGGTTCTAAGGACCATATTTTCCATTTCACTATCATCCTCACAATTTCACGTTAATGCATGTGTTAAAGTCTCAGTAGACTCGTGATATTCAGATAAATGCTGAATATGGTCCAGCTTGTTGCTGACAGGCTTACAAGGAAATTTTCTAGGAAATCCTTGTTCAAAAACTTCACAATAAAGAAATAAATAACAAAAGAATTCTGAATGATCTTAACTGAATTTCACTGTTTTTTTTTTTTCTGAAACCTGCATGGAAAAAGGTTGTCCAGAGTAGATTGTTTTAAAACCTATCCAAACCAATAAAACATCATAGGTTTCCCTCCCAGAAACATAACTCAGGGTATCGGGTCTTCTTATGGGACTGACTCCAAGAGGAGCCTGCTTTTTATCTGCAGTCTGTGTTGATGAATCTGACATCCGTGATTTGAAGCCATGCTGTGCAAGACACACTAAATTGTGTTTCTTACTGTCAAGGATGTAAATAGAGAAAAATCATTATTGCCCAATAGGATGACCTTAAGAATTTATAAATATTTTAATAATAATGCCACCAGATTCTCCAGAAAATGCCTTTTATTTTTGCTGCTATGTATTTCCTGTTTTTCCTAGCTGCAAATTTAGTAAGGGATTTTATCTGCAACAGAGGAATGGATCTTATATTTTTATTTTTATCTGCCTATTTCTACTTAAAATTAAATTGTACTTGTACTATTTTAGTGAGAAAATTGTTTTAAACAGTTGTTTACTTAGATTACCATTTGAAAATTCCCCCTTATTTATATTTATGTCAAGCAATGATAACCAAGAAATGCTTAGATACAGCTGTCAATAAAAATTTTAGATAATAGCTGAGCCAATAAAACTCATTAGCTTCCAAAATAATGTTTGTGCTCATTATATAAAAGCTAAGAATCATCTGTGATTTTTAAAAAATCCTCATTTTGATCAATAAGTAGGCAGATTTAGGAATGAACTGATTCATGAAATAAGGCTCATTATCTTGTAGCTTAAATCATCAGGTGTGTAATTCAATTACCATAAGGCAATTTTGGGCTGATTTGAGTCTGCTTATGTTATCTATAAAATCAGCATTCACTATCACATGACTTTTCCAAACACACATGTTCAAGGTATGCATCATATGCTATGTTTAAAACACTATAAACTAAAAGGAAAAAGCTATTCAATGAGAATTATGTAAGTGAAGCCAGTGGCCTCAAGCCAATAGCTAAAACTAACTGAGTCACATAAAGCCACTAATCAAAACCAAAGGAGAAACACATTCTTAGCACAATTTTCATTTTCTCTTGGCACTTGGTTTTCTTTTTTCATACCTTTGGAATTAGAGAAGACTTAACCGCAGAAGAAAAAAGGCGCACAGATAATATGAGAATTTAACAGAGTCTCAGGATGGGCACTGGCTCTTTCCAGATTTGTTAATGACAGATTTGCTCCTAACGTCCCTAACTCTAGGAAATCTCATTCATTGACAAGCCACTTTTGGTTTTCTTAGTATCTGCAGCAAATCCTGTGCATTTGACTTATTTTTCTTCATTGCATTTTCCTTTTTATGTTGATCTGAAATATAAGTGTTGGATGGCAAATGTGGAAATAAAAATTCTTTCCCTGCATGAGCCTTTAAAAAGCTAGAGAAATTTTAAAAGGAGGGTAGAGCTGTGTCCTTCCTTAATGCCCTGTTCTGTGTCTATTATTTCTTTTCAAGGAACAGTGAACTGAGTATTTCATAATAGATGTCAGAAGACTACTTTGGAGATGAACTACTACCATTCCAGGAAAAGTCCTAGAACTCAGAGCAGTAGAGCAGAAATATCTCTGTGCAAAGACTCTGGTCAATGCCCTTGACTCTAGTCTAAAACTGTCGCTCAATTACTGCTGAAGGCTAGCAGTCAGCACTTGTGAATCTCCAGAGGAAATGCCACAATTCTCTCAATCTTTGTAATAGGATTTTCCTCCTATTTCACTGAATTTAATCCTTTATTATTATTATTATTATTATTATTCTAATACCTGAGTAGGAAAGATATACATTTTCTTTGAAGAAAATGTGAATAATAAAGAAAACTGGGGAGAGCAAGTAATCCCATACAGAGATGGGATGGTGTTAATAATTTTGATCTATATTTTGCAAGACTTATTTCTCTGCATACACATACTTAGCACATATATTAATGTCTTTGAAATTTGAATTATACTCTGGTGTCATAAGTCATTACCATCAAACAGTATTTTATGGACAAAATAAACATGATATTTTCATAGCTTCCATAAGGTGCCTGGAGTTTCCTAGTGTTAGACCTTTAGATTGTTTAATGCTTTCTCTTAAAAAGAATATTACAAGAAATATTTTAGCGCCAGTTTGTGGATATCTCAAATTATTACTTTAAGTCAATTTCTGAGGCATGCTGCAAAATTTTCATTCGAAAAGCTGGATGAACAATTGATAATTCCCGCAGCAAATGGGAGGATTTATTTCCCAGCACCCTCGTTCATGGTGTGCACTACACAGAAAGATTTTAAAACTGTGTTTGCCAATATGATAGGTAAACATTTAATCTTATGTTAACTTTAATATAATTGATAATCAATGAGGCTGAATATGTTACTGTTTCTTACTTAAATTTTCTTTTAGACAGTCTTAGTACTGCTGAATCATGTCATTTGCTAATTGGTTTCATTACGATGGTAAATTTTTTTGTACATATTCATTATACTTATTTCTTGTATTCATCAAATATTGTCTCCAGTTTACACTTGCCTATTAATTTATAAATGATGTTTTTGAGATATTTTTACTTCTTAGTAGACGATCCAGTTTTGTCTGTGTTTTCTGTTATTGTTTTCTATTTAGAACTTTTCCATATCAAGGCTATGCATCTTTATGTGAATTGGGAATCATCTCCATTTTTAAAATTCTGTGCAACATTTAATTTCATAGGGAAGTGATTTCTTAAAAAGAAGTTTAAAATGTTGGCCATTTCAATTGCTTGGTTATTACAACATTCTGACAATGTTTTCAAAATCTCCCAGTATTACTGTTAGGATTGGAATTCACCTATTTTGAGTTGATATTTTTTTCCAGAAAAGTACCTTTGTATTGAAAATTTGCAACTTATTAACATAGAATTTTGCCTAATAAATTCTTTGTAACTTCCTTTGCTCAATAATCTCATTTTTTTGTTTCTTAATTTGAGTGTTTTCTTTTCTTTTTTTCTTAATTACAGCAGCTAATAGTGTGTCAGTTCATAAAATTATTCAATTTCTCCTTTCATTTCTAACATGAATTTCTTCATTTCTTACATTTTTTGGCATGAACACCTTGAATAATAGGATTTCAGAGAACAGGGAAAGCATGACTTTCTGTCCCATTGGGTAGTTCCACCTCATCTTCAAGGCCTAGAGCAGTATCATGTATGATCAATAAATGCTTTTTTGAATGGTCCAATGAAAAGTAGAGTTAAAATTGAGGCAAAGAGGGGACCAGATGAGAATGAATTTAAAAGGCACATGAGCTCTAAGGAAAATGAACAGAGAGAAGTGAGGAAATATTATATTCACGAGAATCCCTTTTTTTGTCTTATATCTTTAATTGCACAATGTTTAGCTGAGGGATTGCAGATATCCAAATTCTGATTGAATGCCTAGTTTCTGGAAATGGAAGAGAGTATAGTAGGTCCATCCTTGCCAGAGGCAGTCTTACCCTCTTTCTGTTTGGGGGCAAGATACCCAACAGGCATCATATATATGGTCTCCTTTTATCCTGCGCCCTAGACATGTGACTTGAAGTTTTGGGTTGCTTCATATAACTCAACACTTTGAACAACACTTAAATCTCTGGGGATAGTTTATAAACAGGATCAATTTCAATCCAAAGCATGAGCTATTCGAATAGATGCTGAAGTTTGATTAAGTTTTCCGAAGAAAAACTTATAAGTCTTTTAAAGTATTTCTTAAACTTACTTTCAGGTGATTCATTTCATTTCATATTCTTCACTGAGCCACATAAATTTCCTCTATGCAAAACAGGATCTTTCCCAGAAGGGTCTGTAACTGTGGTTCGCTTTTTTCTCTTGGCCATATGCTTTCTTATCTCATAGGCTGTTAGCTCTATGCAGTGAATCACAGAGAACACAGAGGTGCATTCAATTAATTTCTTAGCTCAGGGCATCAATCTGCAGTTTCTTACATCCATTACACATGTTGGCAGTGCTTTTTATGAAGACTGACTGCTATTTCTGAGATAGCACAAATTTAACCTGAGTGCTTAGACAGGTTTCTTTGATGACATGGTTGATTTCCAGGAGGATTTCATTTCAAACAAAGGCATGATTTTGAGAAATGGTAGGAGAGGTACTGTGGAGTGGACTTACTTTACAAACTCTTTCAAAATCCATTTTTATTAGAGTCTAAATTTCAAAGCTAATGACACTTAAGTTTACATGGTGGCAGAACTCTTCCAATATGGTGAAAAGCTTTGTGACCAATTTTTTTATAGCTTTGATTGCTTAGAGCAGTTTTAGGTTCACAGTAAAATTGAGCAGAATATAGAGAGATTTCCCATATGCCCCCTGCTTTCACATATACATAAATCTACTCCCATTATGAACATCCCCCACCAGAATGGTACATTTATTGTAACTGATGAGCTTACTATGACACCTTATCATTCAGTCTACAGTTTATATTAGGTTCACTCTTGGTATTTTCTATGTGGTTTGGCAAATTTATAATCAAATGTATTGTTTTAAATCATGAAACACTTAGCATATATTGTTGTTGAGGCACTTCATGCCAGGTAATACACTAGATGTTGAAGTTTCAAGATAAAAGACTTGTTTTTTTTTCCTCAGAGGAGAGGACAGTGTAGTGGGGAGCCTGATATGAAGTCAGTCTAACACAATAAGGTGTATGTATACATGTCATGATGTGAATGTGTACAAAAAACAGTGAAAAGAGAACTAATGAAAGATATCTTAAATGGTATGTTCTTTGGAAGAAAAAAAAAAGCAATGGGGAAGATGAGAGAAAAGTTAGAAAACAGCTGTGAAATGGGGGTAGGTATCACAGTTACCTTGAACTTTATTATTGAGTATTCAAATATTTAGTATTAAGTATTCAGCTATTTAGTTTTCAACTTATAAAATTACTATACACCTTCACAGTGAATTATCTACTGTCATGCAAATGCAGGTCATTTATATTTGGAAAAGGATAAAGGACCCCAGGAAAATGAAATTCACCAATATTGCTTGGTTGTTTTCTGTATTAACTGTTTTTATTTTTTGACAGTTGATAGATAGTTATGCTGCAAATACAGTACTCTTGATTCACAGGGGAGAGGTATATTTTTTGAGAAGTAAAAATCTGCCAAAATTTGGAGATCAGGATAAAATTTTATTGTAAATGGATATTTAGGTTTTCCCTTCTTTTTGTCAATCACAAATAGCACAGCTGTGAACATTCTTATATACATGATTTGATAGACATTTCTGTTGGATAATTACATAGGAGTAGAATTGGTGAGTCATAAGGATTATGTATGTTAAGTTGTGCAAGATAAAGACCAGGAGTTTTCCCAGGGCTTTTACCGAATTACAGTCACCAGCAGAATGAGAGTACTACTTACTCCCCACATCCTGATAGCACATGATGTTGTCTGTTTATTTTTTCATCTTTTAGTCCGTTTGGTAGCTGCATAGAGAGGCGTATATTATGAAGGATTTAAAAGTTAACAGTGGATGATTAATTCACAATGTATACATATATCAAAACATCAAGTCATACATCTCAAATATATACAGTTTTTGTCAGTTATTCCTCAAAAAGATGGAAAAAATGAAAAGTTATTTAGTGTGCATATTTTAACCAGTCAAAAATTATGTGGGTGTGGAAATGTGTAGCCTTCCAGCTTTCTTTATTTTTTTTAGCTGATTTCTTACTTCTTTCAAACTTTACTTCTGCCAAGAGGAGAAAAAGAGCTTAAACCTGCTTATTCAGATTAACTTAGCTCTATCATTTTAAACAGTTTTCAGGTCAATTTAAGGTTTAAATCCTTCTCTTTCTTTTCTTCCTTCTTCCTTCCCTCATTCCCCCCTACTCTATTTCTTTTCCTTTCTTTCTGCTTTCATTTCATATTCCGTATGTGATTTATGTGAAATTATTTTTTTAATGTCCACGCTGTTCCATCAATATGTGTTAAGTAATTTAGCTTTTCTCCTATGACACAGTCATTCCAAATGGAACAATCTTCCTAGACAGTGAAAAAAAATAAGACATTCTACAAAGATATGTGCTTTAGTGAGAAGCTGAAACAACATAACAGTTCAACGAAATGAATGATAAATGCATCCTGGAGTATCTTCACATGCAATATTATGTGGCAAGTAAAAATAATTTTTTCCTAAGACTATTGAAGAACTTGGTTAAATGTTCATGAAAAAAAATTAGGTTAAAAACTCAGACACAAAACTATGCACAATATATCTGTGTGTATACTTTACACACATGTGCTGAATAATTTCCTTCACTCTTCTCCAGTGATCTTTTTCAGATATACACTCTTTGAGTCTCCAAATGCTGTATTCTTCTATTTCACTATGCAGCATTTTTTTCTTTATGTTCCATGGCTACCCTCTCTTTTCCATTGGATTTTATAAAATTAAAAAAAAACACTCATATTAATAGAATAGTGACTGAATGAATTATCCTTGGTCTTGCTCCTGTTCATGAGTGGTAGTTGAATCATTTCTTCAGATTGACGAGGAACAGGTTGATTCAATGCAAATATTCTTCCCAGTTCACATTCCAAAAAATAGTAAGCCTTCACCTCTGCCCCTCTGCTGTACTGCAGGTTCATGTTTCTCTTCCCTGTGTTCCCTGGTCACCTGCTCTTCTCAGCTGTCACTAGCCCCTGAAAAACTACACTACTCAATATGCGTGGTGACTAGAATTCTTCCCACGTCTGCTTCCACTACAGTCATTTTGTTTTCTGATTTATATGGGATTTGGGTCTTTGAGTTAGAGGAGAAATGTAAGAGGATGTAAGAAATAGTGCTACAAGTTTTAGGCATTTTCTTTCCAAAGAAGCAGAAAACGAAACTGATGCCAAGTCCCTTCATTACCTAACTATTTCTTTAACTAAAACACATCGCGAACTTAGAGAGTACCTAGCTGGGAAGAGGTGGCCCGGGCTGCTCCGAGAGTCCTCATAGACTTGAGAGAATAGCACTATTTAACCAGTGAAGGACATTCCCCACAGAAGATAAACTGAGAGCCCGTCAAGAGCGTGACCCCAAATTGTACACAGTGTCTTCAGGAGACAATTGTTGTTTGCTAGAATGGGAGTGGAGATGGGAAGAGTGGACATTTATAAGTAAGTGATGAGAGAATCTGGTCAGATTGCAGAAGACACGAAGTGTTATTGTTTTCTTTATTTTGTTTGATCATTTTTTTCTTCCTTATTGAAGGTAACACATTCGATTATCACCCTGACCAGAGAGGTTGAGTTAGATGAGATGGGCAGTGCCTTTGATTGCATTTCAAACTGTCACACACGCTGCATGAGTGACAGCTGCTGGCTTGTCCTTAGATATAAATCCAGGTCCGAACAGTCTTCCTCACCTGCACCCCACGCAGTTCGCCGAACCCATCACATCTCAGTTAGATTAGGAATCTAACTGGAATTCTTCAACGGGTCTCTGTTTCCTCTCTTCTCATCTGCTGGATATTTTCAGGGTAGCAGCCAGAGTAATTCTTTGTAAGATAAACTAGATCATGCATTTTCTTGGCTTAAACTCTATGAGCATCTCACTTGAAGGAAAATTCAAAAATCCCTTTTTTGGCTTTCAAATTCTTTCCTAATGCCCCTCCCTGACTGCTTTTCAGGGTTAGCCCTCACTTACTTTTCCTCTCACTTACCTGGTTATGGTCAAACTGACTCCTATTGGCTCCCCACTCATGCAAAGCATATCACTGTTTTAGTGCCTTTGGACTTAATCTTCCATTTATCAAAAAAAACAAAAACAAAAAATTTCCCCCCAGATATCCATTTGCTGTGCTCCCTTACTTCTTTTAGGGCTTCTTCAATATTTCCTCAACTAATGAAGTCTTCCTTGACAATTATGTAGTGTAATCACGCCCCTTACATTCCTTAGCTCCTTTATCCCTTTTTACTTTTCTCCCTAGTATTTATTACCACCTAACGTGTTGTGTATTTCCCTGTTCATGGTTTGACTTTCCCCACAAGGCTGCAACTTCTACGAGGTTAAGAACTTTGTTTCGTTTGTTCACTTCTGTAGCTCTAGGGTCTAAAATAAATCCTGTCATGAAGTAAATATTCAACATATTTGTTGGATAAATGGCATGGAGTGATAAGGGCCAGCCAGGTAAATGGATGGTGATGGTTAATTTTATGTGTCAACTTGACTAGGCTAAGGGATGCTCAGACAGGTGGAAAAGCACTGTTTTGGGGTGTGTCAGTGAGAGTGTTCAAGGCAGAGGTTAGCATTTGAATCGGTGAGCTGAGTAAAGCCAATAGCCCTCTGCAGTGTGGGTGGGCATGATCTAATCATCTGAATGAACTCATAGGATAAAAAATTGGAGGAAAGGCAAATATGTTCTTCCGTGAGCTGAGACATCATGTTCTTGTGTCCTGGGACCTCAGCATTCCCAGTCGTTGAGCTTTCACACTCATACGGGCACTGAAACCATTGCCCTCTTGCTTTTCAGGCCTTTGGACTCAGACGGAATCAGACCATCTCAGCTTTTCTGATTCTCCAGCTCGCAGATGGCAAATCATGGGACTTGCTGGCCTCCATAACCATGTGGGCCAATTCCTATACTAAGTCTCCTGTTCATATGTATCTATATATTCCTACTGGCTTTGTTTCTCTGAAGAACCTAAACTAATACAAGGATAAAGAATGTAGGAGTTCTGCTTCAAACACTAAGGGCTCTCTGAGAATGGGGGATTTGAGCAGAGCATGGGGAAGGAGTGACCCATGAGAACATCTGGGGTGGTGGGGGTGTTGTAGGCAAAGAAATAGCAAGGGAAAGTATCCTGAGAAAGAAATGTGCCTGGAAGCCAGGTATTTCTCTTGGTGACAATGATGAGAAATAACAGTTAACTATTTTCATTGATTATATTTTCTTGTCACTTCTTTCAACATAGAATTCTAAGCCAGGAGTTGAAAATGGGTGGCCTCTGAGCCAAATCCAGTCAGAAGACATGTTTCATTTGGAACACACCATGTTTTTAAAAAATAATTAATTTATTTGCTAGCATTTAAAGAGGGGAGATTTGAAAATCTCACTTCTGGTTCTAGAGGTTTGGCTTCTCTTGAACAGTCAGCAGCTTTGAGAAGCCTGGGTTGGTAGTCAGCCAAAGCTGAGGAGGACTGATGACCTCTTTAAATGGGGCTTCTTCTATTTAGTTTCACCCCATCTTGCTCTATGACCTCAATCTGCTTGATTTTCTCCTCGGTGCTACCTGCTCCAGGTGGGATTTGTTGCAGCCCTGTTCCTTAGTTGCACTTTTTTTAAAGGCTATGTTTTTATATGAATATTCTTTCAAAAAGCTTCTGTGAAAGTTCACTTGCAACTGACATGCCCAATTTTGTAAACAAAGCTAAAAGACCATGTAGAGGTCTTTATGATTCATTAGATGTTCCTGATCAAAATAATATTGAGAACAAACTATTTTGTGAATTTTTCTCTGTCCAAAAACTTTTCAAGTGAATGCTAGGATTGCACACCTTACAGGAAATAATCTGACTTTAAACTGTCATAATTCTGGGCTATGGCGTTTGTCTTCTCTGGGGTTTCAGCCCTGGACAAGTTCACTATGGATTCAATGTGACCAAAGAAATGACAGTAGAATGTTCTTGGGGTGAAAGGGTTTATACCCAACTTTATTCCCACTGTGGCAGGTCAATCACTAGAATGCCATCCACTCAGAGCGAGTCTTCATGCAGCAAGCCAGCCTCTGCCTCTGGGCCTTGCTACCCGCACAGCCGTCTCAGTCTCTGTCCTTGGTGCTGCCACCACTGCAGCCTCTGCTCTGCTCGCCTGCAGCCTTGCAGCCGTGCCACCATGTCGCCCAGAGAACTGGGCAGAGCTCTTCATATAGAGTCAATAACAACATATTGCCCACACATGAGTAGTGAGCTACCCAACCAGGGCCAGTGACAATCCTGTCCACAGGAACCTTCACTTTACCCACAGCACTCTTAATGTTTCATTAGTTATATTTTATCAAAGACAGACATGACTTCTCTTGCTGTAACTTAATTTTTCTTTCTTTTTCAGAGATGATACAGAGAAATTGTTGAGAAATTTCCTCTTGTCTGGCATGGAGGGAGCAGATCTTATAAAGGGCATTCATTGGCTTCTAACTAACATCTAAGGTGCCAAACTTCCTCGGGCTTTCCAATTTGATTGAACTTAAGCTTGTCTGTCTTTAGCCTTTTTAAAGGCTATTTGTCTCCAGGGAAACAAGAGCAGGCAACAGAAAGCCTGCCTGACTTCTCGATCCTCATGACTTCAATCTAATTGTGTAAAACTGTGATGTTGTAAGGTGCCTGGATATCTTTTCTAAAATGTAAAGACTAAAATGTGTCAAGTAAATTGTTTTATTTATGCTGCTCACACAAGGTGAGCAATATGGTAGTGTGACTGACTGAATCAGTAATTAGGTTTTTGATTTCCAATAAGTGATACTTAAAAAGCAAAAGAGCACCTAGCGGACTGAACCTAAGATAGAAACAGCTGTGTAAATCTGGAAGCCAGCACTTTGCCTGAGTGTGAAGCTTTATTCTAGGCACAATTAGCCTAATTACACTTCCAGGTTTCCTAGAAGTGAGAGATTTCTCTGTAGCATTCACATAAGAGCTTTTTGTAATATTGCATTTTCTGTTTTATACATATAAATTTACTAGGAGATGGATGTGACTTTTAATACATTTTGGAAGCAGCAAATGAAATATAGTTTCTTTTCAGCCCTCAGAAGAATGCTTCATGATTTTTAACCCTTTACATGTACAAATAAAAACACACTCTTGCCAACTACCATGATACAGTTACATGAAGAGTAAAAAGTCACATTTAAAATGGCTCCCAATTATTACTGAGTGTTTTGGTTTGTATTCAAAGTGTTTACTTTGAATAAAGAACAAAAGGAGTGGCCAGCTATATCATTCAGTTACTTATGGTACTTCCTAATGTTAAAGAAATGGGAGGAAAAACATAATAAAAGCAAGTGTTCATGGTGGAAATAATTTTCTCACTAATATATGTGATGCTGGTATTACTTCCTCCAAATCTGGAGCTCTCTCTCTTGTATGCAAATTATTTCTTACTACTAATAAAATATTATTTGCATGCTTTGTTTAAATACTGGATTTATTTGTATTTACAAATAAATGTTAATTTAGCATACTTCAAATTATGTGGTGGCCAATTTAAAAGTACTTGTGAGTAGAAAAGTTTTTTAAAGGCAGGGGTTGTAGTGAAATCTTGGCTACAGATGCGCCATCTTAACGTTTTTAAACAGCAAATGCAGTCACTATGATGAGATGGAATTCAAGGGGTCATTTTTACCAGTGGTCCCCAAAGTGGAGTGACTGCACTTATCCATTAGGTTGTGCTAATATTTAATTTCAGGAGTGATGCTGGCATCTTCGGCAGGTATGTGTGTCCTATGGCCACCTCCTGTGAATAATTGAAATTAGAAAGGAGATTATTTGAAATGAAATGAGGGAAGTTTAGGTTGTCCTGAAACAAAGGTGTTGGCACAAATCCTTTGTGTATTCATTGGATTTCGGGGCATTGTGATTATTGTAATTTAGTGGATGAAACTTAACCTCTCCAAGTGAATAAATGGTTTAAAAAAGATTCCTGTGAAGAAATGATAACTTGAGTATATTATTGAAGTGCAAATAAATAATAAGGAAGAGCAGGAGCTCACACTCCTAAAACTAAACCTGGCTCTTCAGCCACATTGTAAGCCAAAAACAGTAACATGATAATAATATTTGAGATATTGATAAAAATCATTGAAATTAGAAAGGAGATTATTTGAAATGTAATGACATCTAGTGTCATTAAAGATGAATCCTGTCTTAAATGACATTTTTTAGCCCGGAGATATTGGCTAATCATAGCATAAAGCCATCATGAGTAGCAAACATTGGAAAACTAAGCGTTTAGAATGTGACAATTTCTTCAGTGATGTTTAGGGTCAGATGATAATCCAGTACTTTATGTAATGTTTTATCAAATATAATATATTTTTACATAACAGTTTTGAAATTTCTTAATAGTGAAGGGTAAAATACCATGTACCATTAGGGAAACATTTGTTCTTGCCCTGGGGAAAAAATAGTGAAATATTACATGGGAATGAACATGGGAACAACCTTAAACACATTCCTTGTTAGAAAATCTTATTGGAAAGTACCTAGGAAACACTGATAAAGAAATTAAAAATGAATTGTGTTAAAATACATTAATTTAGTTGGGAAAGTTTGCTATATAGATGGATAAATGTACAGGCTTTTTAAATATTCATACTATGGTACTTGCTAGATTATATTTCTTTTTTTGAACAACCAAAGACAGAAGTCCAATAAAAGATATACTCTCAATATAACTAACTGGATTTAAAGTACTAACTACAACAAACTTTTTGTTTTTTGGACAAAAAACCCAACTACTTTTTTTTATAAACAAAAAAACTGACAAAACTGATTTATTTGGAATTATAAGTGAGGTTTCTGGTTATGGGTACAGAATTACAGCCACAACTGAAATTCACTCTCTGTTACTTGTAGAGAAGACTTTGAAAATGAAATCTCACCATTTGCAATGTTTTGGGTGTCAGTTTTGTAAAATTAAGATTTTTAAACAGTAAAACCCTTTATTTTTAACACAATAGGAGGGACTGTGATTGCAACAATTTTCCAGTTGTCTCATGGCCAAGTACTTACAGTTGTTGACAACTTACAAAAAAAGAGATAGAGTTTTTCTTTTTTAAAGAGTGTTTCAAATGTGTTGACCTTTTCAGGAATAAGGAGATAAACCACTATCCGGAAGTTGTTTAATTTTTTTTTAAGTCAACACATAACCTGTCTCTTCAAGTTACAGGTGATATTTTTACAAAGAGTGAGAAATGAATGCTTTTGCAAAAAACTTTGTATTATGACAGGAGAATTCTGAAAAGAGATACTTGGAAACGTTTCCACATTGAGCAGCTTTGTTGACAGAACAACTGTAAGACTATCACCTATAAACACTAACATCTACTTATTTTGAAACAAAATTTTCTAATCTCTTTAAATCTCCCAAATGAAAAGCTTTAGTAGGTTTTATATTTATACTTTGTACAAAACAATGTTTGCTGTTACATAAGATTCTGGTTGACGTCAGGAATGGTAAAACTTTGCGAGCTCAATTTCATAATCATCCATTTTGAGGGCCAAGATAGAAAAAAAATAGTAATGTTTTAGTAGTAGTGGCCAGTGAGACACTTTTTTTATTTGAATTCTATTTTGTAGTGTACCATTTCCAGGTACATAGTTCACTGAACCAAGTAAAGTAATGAATTTATAAACAGACATCGGAATTAGGGTATCACAGTATTTTATGCAGACATTAATACAAATGATTTCTAAATGTTATTGGGGTATACGTCACATTGTTCTTTCCTGCCTTTTGAGTTCAGGATGAAAGTATCTGGATATCACTGACCTAGACATGCTTCCTGCTTGAGAGGCAGGAACTCAGTCCCAGGGGAGGTTCCTCCCTCCTCCCTCAACAGGTTTCAAAAATAGCTTGTTTCAAGACAGACTGTAAAATATCCCTGTGATGTTAATTATTTATGTCTTCCTTTATTCTAAGAGAAAACATTATCCTGCATTTTTACAAGAAATCAAAGTGTGTCACATGCTCATATTTGACCATGTTTTCTTCTCAAAGCCAAACCCTCCACCTTTCCACTCGTTCTATCTCCACTGTCTCTACCCTCTTCAGTCTCTCCCTTCAAATAATCTTAGGTCTTCGCTGTTTCAAAAACAAAGAAACAAACCCTCACCTATCCTGTACTACATTTTAGTTATCATTTGCTTTATATTCTTTATTACCAAAGCATCCAAAATTTGGAGTCTGTTTTCTGTTTCAATTCCACATTCACTTACTTCTTTTTCATATCCCTTGAAAATACGCTGCCCATTGTTTATAGTGGCAGATTTTCTCTTTTCTCTTAAAGGTTACTGATGCCTAACTGGTAATTCAACGTCATTTCCCGGTCATTATCCATTAGCGATTTCAACATGATTTTCCTGCTATCCCGTCAAACACAAAATATCTAAAAGCACACGCCATCTCCTTTCTCTAAACCTGTCCTTAAACTGGCCTCATATTTCAATTCATGCCGTGCTTGTTTTCTGATTTTCTCTCATCTGTGTCTTAGTCCCACTATTCTGCTCCCAGGACCCCATTCCACTTCTTCTTTAATCCTGGGGCTCAGTCTCTACTTGAGATCGCGCGTATTTTGTTTCCGATGCCCGTTTCAGCTTGCGTTTCCTATTACCCATATCCTATTACCCACATTTCCTATTCCTGTATCCTTGGGGACTGAGGTTCTGTCCTGAGATGTGGTGACCTGCTGATGGCCTGCTGAGCAGCCGTTGTCCAGCTGACCCGCTTGGGTCTCTGAAGACCCCTTATGCTTGGAACCCCAGCTTACCTGCTCCCCGCTCATCTTTTAGGGCTTCTGCCCTCAAAGTTTTGTATCCCATTCTCAATGCTGACCGCCTGTTGGGCGCCCTCTTGTGGCTAGTGTTAGTCTCCAGATAAAGTGTTTCGTTTGCTAGACTAGGTTTTCTTTCTGAACTTTTCCCAAATTTGTGCTCCCGAAGCTTGCCTCCTTCCTGCAGGCTAATCTAGTTCTGGGTGTTAGTCCTTCCCAAATGGACGAGTTAATTGGGTTGTTCAAAATTATGGAACTACTATGATCTAAACTATGAGAGACTGTGACTTCTTAACTCCAGTTACTAGACCAGAAAATTTTTAATATTCATTTTTCTAATCTAAAAACACCCGGCAATCTAACTATAAAAATATAGAATGATACAAAAAGAACTAAAAAGCAAATAAAGTCTACCTATATTTATAATGCTAACATTCAGAAACAAAAACTAATAATAACTGGGGGTATTTCTAACTACCTCAAATATATGTAGACATATACAATGTGTTGTAATTGATGCATCATTTAATACATATTTATAGGTAAATATTTACGTAATGTTTCATATGTCTCTAGAAAACACTATATGCATATATACAATGTATTCATAAATATATCTAGACAAAATATGTATGGGAATATATGTATAGCTAGGTGGTACATAGTTTTGTATCCCATCGTCTTAACTTGATATTTTTTATGAGTTATAACTAAGTCTTTAACACTTTGGAGAAATATGATTTTATTAGCTGCACAACATTGCATGTACGAATGCTCCATGATGTGTTTTGTCACTCACGTTGTTGAATGCTTATACTGCTTCCAGCTTTTCCTCTATTGCATAGATCTCTGTTGAGTGTCAGGTTACTTTCCCTTTAGGACAGAGTCTTCAAAGTGGAATTATTAAGGCAAAAGCAATTAAATTTATTAAAAGGCTCTCCATGCCTATTGCCAAATTGCTGTATTGACAAAATTAACTGATATGCTCCTCTACCAGTAGTGTTTGTGCAACGTATGTTCCAATGCCTCTCTCACCACATACTTTTTATATTTAAAAAATTCCAGCATTTGTGAGGCCAAAATTTCCATACCGTTCAAGCAATGTTTGTCTTTGATTCGTCATGATGAACACGAAAAAATTTGAACAAACTAACACTCCTTCCTTTGTCTCAGGGTCAGAACAAAACACAGACACGTTGCCTTTCCGTGTTGCCTTTCAAGCTTATTTTCAGTGGAATGTATTTTATCTGTTTACTTTAATAACAAAAAATAATTAGTACTCAGCTCTGAGTAAACAAGGAGAGGGCGTGGCTGCAGAAGAACCAGCCGTCATCCCTGTACAAATTCCAGGAGTCCTCGGTCCTGGGCCCCGCACAGCGGTGCTCACGGAGCCCAGGGTGTGCTCTGCGGTGAACGGGAGCGATGGGAGGCCTTATCTGAGAAGAAATTTGGCTCGCAGTGTGTGACCCGAGAAGAAAGCCCAAGCCCACTAACCTCCCTTGGTTCTGTAATGAAACATGGACAGGGACAGAAGAGTTTTAATTCTTTGTGGAGCCTTTTAAAGGCAATGTTCATCTTCCCTACCCCTCCACCCCCACTTAATGAATGTGATCCTGGCTGATTGAAATGTAAAGAAAATACAGCCCTATAATTTTTGAGTGGTACTTTTCTTAATTTTGAGAATTAAAAGGTAGATTTCTTCAGAGTGTGGCACTAAAGGTATGCAATGAGGTCCTGTTTGGAGAATCAGCTCAGTAAACCTATTTCTAAATGGTGCCCATAAAAATGTAGAGTCATTCCCCTCCGTGTGTTCCGTGAAGCTTTATTTCCATTTATCCGCCATTCCCTCTACAAGCAGAAAAGGATCCTGAAGATACGTATGTATGATTGCTGTCTCACTGTATTAAAGACAATGAATCTTTCATGTGAGTTTATAAGGTGCATTGTATTGTTTCTGTGACAAACGAAAGGTATGACAATAGCAGTAAATATTTATCTTACTCAAAATAAATGCTCAAAACTACTTTTCTTGTGTTGTTAATTTCCATCTTTCCCTGTCATTAGCTTTGGACTACTTCTTGTCAATTCCACACTGGGAAGGAGTGCGAAACAAATGGAGAAGAGTTTCTGGCATTTCCTCTCCCTTAAAAAAAGAAAAAAAAGAAAAAAGGGAATCCCAACTGAAAATAGCATGTAAGTCAAGCTTATAGTCATCCCTTTTGATATTAAAAAATGTTCTCTGAGTCAAGAGACTGAGAACATGAATTTAAACAAAAGCTTCTTTTCTTGTCAATTTCTATTTTCTTTTATGAAGATTTGCTGTTTTTCAAAGGTGAGTTAGTAATTCCCCTGATTTGTGTGTTAAGTCTGAAAACTGTTATCTTGAAAGGAACATTTTAGAGTCTATGCATAATACTTAAATCCTTTCCATCAGCCTTTTGTACCGGGTGTAGTGAATTATGTCCTTCTTGAATTCGTAATTAGAGGAGGGAGCAGATGGCTGGGATTTCCTGTAAAATTATGTATCCATTAAATAGTAACTTTTGCATTCTCAGTGACTACTTCCTATACTGGGGTGAGCCAAACACTGAAGGTGATTTTTAAAGGTGAAAGAAAATATATTTTCTCGTTTAGGTAAACTTACTATGTACATCAGAATCACTTCCCAGTTAAGTTTCAAGTATGTCAGCTCTGTGGGATTCTTGTTTTAGATCCTTTTCATAGATACTGTGATACTGACACTTTTGGAATGAGAGTTTCTTACAATACAAACAACAATTCTCTCTCTAGTTTGTGTTCAAACCCTTGCTCTCTGAAAACTATTTTCAAAAGCATTTGACCTATTTCATAGCTAGCTACCTGTTACTTCTAAAAAAGATATTTTTGAGCATATGCCCCTTTAGGTTATGAATAGAAGCAGGTGAGCTAGCTCATCATTTTCTGATTTTGTTCTAATTTTACCCAGAAGGGACCTTGAGAGTAACCAAGTGCCAAATTCACACATTCCCACGCACACCATGAGAGGCAGGGCAGTGATTCATTCTCATACACTCATATGTGAACACACACACACTCTAAACACCTGTGCTTCCATGCACTTTTATTCTCTTTCACTGCATATGTCGGGATCCTGCTAGCTGTGAGTGGAAAAGTATTCTCATTTTATGAGAAATGAGGTGTGACAGTAGTCAAGTAGAGTGCTTTTGAAGACAACATGATTAAACCTTTAACATACAACTTCCACTTGGCAGAACTGTTAAACTTGAAGTGTGGCTGTGGCATTATAGAGGCTATGTCTCTGGAATGAAAATTTTGGAGTGAGTTCTACTCTTTTCCACACACTTGGACAGATTTTTTGGGTATTGTAACTCTATTTTTTCTGTGCTTAGAATGGTCTTTCAGAGAACTGTGGTCCCTCTTTTAAAGAAACTGATGACTGAGTGAGGCAGGAATTAAAATCACAAATTCCATTTCATCCGTGCTCTGTGTTTTCATGTTAGTTAATATATAATTGTCAAACATTTTTTGTCTAAAAGAAAGAGATTTTTTAAAAATATAACAACAATTTCTTGGAAACTCTGGAAATCTCTGCTTTGGCATTGACTGAAATAAACATAGATATGCATAATTCTAGAGACAAATATAATGTAAACAAAGGGTTGGTCAAAAGGCTGATGGGCACTGTTCATGTGCTTTAAAAAGGAAACCCTACATTTTTCACAATAATTAAAAAATATCTTACACAGCTTTTGTTGAGAAAAAAATATTTCTGGATTCCTTGCATGCAAACAATGTAAGCATACAAAGAAGGGAGTAATGTTATGTTTGCAGTAAAGCCTGGTGAGCCTCATTGGTATTCCTAGTTGCAACAATCCTTACTTTTTAAAGACCAACTACTTCATCAATTAGCTCTGAAAGCAGAAAGCAGATCTGCCTGGAAGGCCTCCAAACTGGCCTCAGTCCAGACCTCATTATCTTCAAGGATTCCAGTGTTAAAGTAACCAGAAATTTAGGAGATATGGATACTAGCAGGACTAGGTCCTCACTCTATATTTATTTTAGTTTCAGAATCTTAACTTTTGACTGAAATTTTATTCTCTAGTCCCAGATACCAAGGTTGACCAAACCATTCATCCAGGACTTGGATTGATCCTAACAGACATGTTGAAAATTAGATCTCTCTCCCAAGACTTCTACGGGTATATCCTTCTTAATAAAATATGTAAATAGAAGACTTTAGTGGAAAGAACACATCCATTTGTTCCTTCTTTCAACTAGTCACTGTTTTTTTAATTACTTTTTTATTTTTTATTGTGGCATCATTAACCTACAATTACAGAAAGAACATTATGTTTACTAGGTTCCCCCCTTCACCAAGTCCCCCCCACATACCCATTCACAGTCACTGTCCATCTGCGTAGTAAGATGCTGTAGAATCACTACTTGTCTTCTCTGTGTTGCGCAGCCCTCCCCGTGCCCCCCACGCACTATACATGCTAATCATAATGCCCCCTTTCTTTTTCCCTGCCCTTATCCCTCCCTTCCCACTCAACCTCCCCAGTCTCTTTCCCTTTGGTAACTGTTAGTCCATTCTTGGGTTCTGTGCTTCTGCTGCTGTTTTGTTCCTTCAGTTTTCCTTTGTTCTTATACTCCACAGATGAGTGAAATCATTTGGTACTTGTCCTTCTCGGCTTGGCTTATTTCACTGAGCATAATACCCTCCAGCTCCATCCATGTTGTTGCGAATGGTAGGATATGGTTTTTTTCTTATGGCTGAGTAGTATTCCATTGTGTATATGTACCACATCTTCTTTATCCATTCATCTACTGATGGACACTTAGGTTGCTTCCATATCTTGGCTATTGTAAATAGTGCAGTGATAAACATAGGGGTGCATCTGTCTTTTTCAAACTGGAGTGCTGCATTCTTAGGGTAAATTCCTAGAAGTGGAATTCCTGGGTCAAATGGTATGTCTATTTTGAGCATTCTGAGGAACCTCCATACTGCTTTCCACAATGGTTGAACTAATTTACATTCCCACCAGCAGTGTAGGAGGGTTCCCCTTTCTCCACACCCTCGCCAACATTTATTTTTGTTTGTCTTTTCGATGATGGCGATCCTTACTGGTGTGAGGTGATATCTCATTGTGGTTTTAATTTGCATTTCCCTGATGATTAGCGATGTGGAGCATCTTTTATGTGTCTGTTGGCCATCTGGATTTCTTCTTTAGAGAACTGTCTATTTAGCTCCTCTGCCCATTTTTTAATTGGATTATTTGCTTTTTGTTTGTTGAGGCATGTGAGCTCTTTATATATTTTGGATGTAAACCCTTTATCAGATCTGTCATTTATATATTCTCCCATACTGTAGGGTACCTTTTTGTTCTGTTGATGGTGTCCTTTGCTGTACAGAAGCTTTTTAGCTTGATATAGTCCGACTTGTTCATTGTTGCCTTTGTTTCCCTTGCCCGGGGAGATATGTTCATGAAGAAGTCACTCATGTTTATGTCCATGAGATTTTTGCCTATGTTTTTTTCTAAGAGTTTTATGGTTTCATGGCTTACATTCAGGTCTTTGATCAATTTGGAGTTTACTTTTGTGTATGGGGTTAGACAGTGATCCAGTTTCATTCTCTTACATGTAGCTGTCCAGTTTTGCCAGCACCATCTGTTGAAGAGACTGTCCTTTCCCCCATTGTATGTCCATGGCTCCTTTATCATATATTAATTGGACATATATGTTTGGGTTAATGTCTGGATTCTCTAGTCTGTTCCACTGGTCTGTGGCTCTGTCCTTGTGCCAGTAACAAAGTCTCTTGATTACTGTAGCTTTGTAGTAGAGCTTGAAGTTGGGGAGTGAGATCCCCCCCAACTTTATTCTTCCTTCTCAGGATTGCTTTGGCTATTCGGGGTCTTTGGCGGTTCCATATAAATTTTTGAACTATTTGTTCCAGTTCATTGAAGAATGCTGTTGGTAATTTGATAGGGATTGCATCAAATCTGTATATTGCTTTGGACAGGATGGCCATTTTGACGATATTAATTCTTCCTAGACAGGAGCATGGGATGAGCTTCCATTTACTAGTGTCCTCTTTAATTTCTCTTGAGAGTGTCTTGTAGTTTTCAGGGTATAGGTCTTTCACTTCCTTGGTTAGGTTTATTCCTAGGTATTTTATTCTTTTTGATGCTATTGTGAATAGAATTCTTTGCCTGATTTCTCTTTCTATTAGCTCATTGTTAGTGTATAGGAAAGCTACAGATTTCTGTGTGTTAATTTGTATCCTGCAACTTTGCTGAATTCCGATATTAGTTCTAGTAGTATTGCAGTGGAGTCTTTAGGGTTTTTTTTTTTCTTTTTTTTTTAGATAATTATTTTTTATTGAAGGGTAGTTGACACACAGTATTACATTACATTAGTTTCAGGTGTACAACATAGTGATTCAACACTTATATACATGATAATTCTAGGTACCAGCTATCACCATACCAAGTTGTTACAATATCTTGACTATATTCCTTATGCTATACATTACATCCCGGTTACTTATTTATTTTACAATTGGAAGTGTATACTTTTTTTTTTTTTCTGAGGGCATCTCTCATATTTATTGATCAAATGGTTGTTAACAACAATAAAATTCTGTATAGGGGAGTCAATGCTCAATGCACCATCATTAATCCACCCCAAGCCAAATTTTCGTCAGTCTCCAATCTTCTGAGGCATAACAAACAAGTTCTTACATGGAGAACAAATTCTTATATGGTGAATAAGTTACATGGTGAACAGTACAAGGGCAGTCATCACAGAAACTTTCGGTTTTGCTCATGCATTATGAATTATAAACAGTCAGTTCAAATATGAATACTCATTTGATTTTTATACTTGATTTATATGTGAATACCACATTTCTCTCTTTATTGTTATTATTTTTAATAAAATGCTGAAGTGGTAGGTAGATACAAGGTAAAGGTAGAAAACATAGTTTACTGTTGTAAGAGAGCAAATGTAGATGATCAGGTGTGTGCCTGTACACTATGTGTTAATCCAAGCTAGACAAGGGCAATAAAACATCCACATATGCAGAAGATTTCTCTCAGAACAGGGGGTGTGAGGTTCTAAGCCTCACCTCTGTTGATCCCCAGTTTCTCACCTGATGGCCCCCCTGCGACTGTGCCTGTCTTAGGTTGTTCCTCCCTTGAGGAATCTTACCCGTCTCTGGCTAACCAGTCATCTTCCGGGGCCATACAGGGAAATGTAAAGTTGGTAAGTGAGAGAGAAGCCTTATTCTTTGAAATGGTTAGCTTTTTACTTCTTTGCATATTTATGCCCTGTAGCTTCTATGCCCAGCATTTGTCTTCAGGTATCTTTACCACTTGGAAGAATTATGATACTCGGTAAATTTGATATGAGGCATGAATTCTATTTAAGTGTTGTAATTAGGGAGGAAGAAGAAAAGCTATAGAAGTAGCAGGCGGCAGAAAACATGGGATGATTGATTATTTCTTTGACATATCTTCTTGTAGAGTAACTTAAGCATGTATAGGTTTTAAGCTACTACTTAAATTGCGCACACACATTAACATAATAGGAGTACAGTTACATAACCAAAGCATATCTGTAATTACCAGCCATCGCCAGTGAAACCAAGAAAACCAGTTAGGCACCTTAGGCATTTGTGAAAACTTATCTATGACATGGTGGATATTGTCCAACTGAACTTGAACAGTCTGAGAGAAATCAGACAAATTAAAACAACCCATTCCTGGGGAATGTTCACATCCCTTATGTTCTTTTAACAGTAAATAGTCTGTAGTTGTAAGATTTTGGAGCACTACAATTTGCACTTCTCCTAATTCTTGGTTGAGTTCCAACAGTATAGATCCAGTCAAATTTGTTGTTTTACTGTATGCACAGGCCAGCTTAGATATCTCCTTCATTCCCATGGCAAGTCCAGGAGCTGGTGGGATGAGTGCATCTACAGCTGTAGCAGTGCGTGGATCTTTGTTGGGGTTTTTTGATGATTTTTTGATGATCATCTTCTGGCATGAGTCTTCCCGAGAGTGCAGATGTTGGAAGTTCTTTTTCATATCGTATCTTAGTTCATTTTCAGGGTAGCCCAATTAGGCTTTGATCCTCTGTATAAACACAAACAGACCCTTTGCCTACACTTTTATATGCCCTTTATACCCTTGTGTAGAACTCATTGGAGGTTACCACACAGGAACTGCCTTTTTTTTTTTGGTATCACTAATCTACACTTACATGATGAATATTATGTTTACTAGGCTCTCCCCTATACCAGGTCCCCCCTATAAACCCCTTTACAATCACTGTCCATCAGCATAGCAAAATGTTGTAGAATCACTACTTGCCGTCTCTGTGTTGTACAGCCCTCCCTTTTCTCCTACCCCCCCATGCATGCTAATCTTAATACCCCCCTTCTTCTCCCCCCCTTATCCCTCCCTACCCACCCATCCTCCCCAGTCCCTTTCCCTTTGGTACCTGTTAGTCCATTCTTGAGTTCTGTGATTCTGCTGCTGTTTTGTTCCTTCAGTTTTTCCTTTGTTCTTATATTCCACAGATAAGTGAAATCATTTGGTATTTCTCTTTCTCTGCTTGGCTTGTTTCACTGAGCATAATACCCTCCAGCTCCATTCATGTTGCTGCAAATGGTAGGATTTTCTCTTTTCTTATGGCTGAGTAGTATTCCATTGTGTATATGTACCACATCTTCTTTATCCATTCATCTATCGATGGACATTTAGGTTGCTTCCAATTCTTGGCTATTGTAAATAGTGCTGCGATAAACATAGGGGTGCACTGATCTTTCTCATACTTGATTGCTGCATTCTTAGGGTAAATTCCTAGGAGTGCAATTCCTGGGTCAAATGGTATGTCTATTTTGAGCATTCTGATGTACCTCCATACTGCTTTCCACAATGGTTGAACTAACTTACATTCCCACCAGCAGTGTAGGAGGGTTCCCCTTTCTCCACAGCCTCGCCAACATTTGTTGTTGTTTGTCTTTTGGATGGCAGCCATCCTTACTGGTGTGAGGTGATACCTCATTGTAGTTTTAATTTGAATTTCTCTGATAATTAGCAATGTGGAGCATCTTTTCATGTGTCTATTGGCCATCTGTATCTCTGTTTTGGAGAACCGTCTGTTCAGTTCCTTTGCCCATTTTTTAATTGGGTTATTTGTTTTTTGTTTGTTGAGGCGTGTGAGCTCTTTATATATTCTGGACGTCAAGCCTTTATCGGATCTGTCATTTTCAAATATATTCTCCCATACTGTAGGGTTCCTTTTTGTTCTATTGATGGTGTCTTTTGCTGTACAGAAGCTTTTCAGCTTAATATAGTCCCACTTGTTCATTTTTGCTGTTGTTTTCCTTGCCCGGGGAGATATGTTCAAGAAGAGGTCACTCATGTTTATGTCTAAGAGGTTTTTGCCTATGTTTTCTTCCAAGAGTTTAATGGTTTCATGACTTACATTCAGGTCTTTGATCCATTTTGAGTTTACTTTTGTATATGGGGTTAGACAATGGTCCAGTTTCATTCTCCTAAATGTAGCTGTCCAGTTTTGCCAGCACCATCTGTTGAAGAGACTGTCATTTCGCCATTGTATGTCCATGGCTCCTTTATCAAATATTAATTGACCATATATGTCTGGGTTAATGTCTGGATTCTCTAGTCTGTTCCACTGGTCTGTGGCTCTGTTCTTGTGCCAGTACCAAATTGTCTTGATTACTATGGCTTTATAGTAGAGCTTGAAGTTGGGGAGTCAGATCCCCCCTACTTTATTCTTCTTTCTCAGGATTGCTTTGGCTATTTGGGCTTTTTGGTGGTTCCATATGAATTTTTGAATTATTTGTTCCAGTTCATTGAAGAATGTTGCTGGTAGTTTCATAGGGATTGCATCAAATCTGTATATTGCTTTGGGCAGGATGGCCATTTTGATGATATTAATTCTTCCTAGCCACGAGCATGGGATGAGTTTCCATCTGTTAGTGTCCCCTTTAATTTCTCTTAAGAGTGACTTGTAGTTTTCAGAGTATAAGTCTTTCACTTCTTTGGTTAGGTTTATTCCTAGGTATTTTATTTTTTTTGATGCAATTGTGAATGGAGTTGTTTTCCTGATTTCTCTCTCTGTTGGTTCATTGTTAGTATATAGGAAAGCCACAGATTTCTGTGTGTTGATTTTGTATCCTGCAACTTTGCTGTATTCCGATATCAGTTCTAGTAGTTTTGGGGTGGAGTCTTTAGGGTTTTTTATGTACAGTATCATGTCATCTGCAAATAGTGACAGTTTAACTTCTTCTTTACCAATCTGGATTCCTTGTATTTTTTTGTTTTGTCTGATTGCCGTGGCTAGGACCTCCAGTACTATGTTAAATAACAGTGGGGAGAGGGGGCATCCCTGTCTAGTTCCCGATGTCAGAGGAAATGCTTTCAGCTTCTTGCTGTTCAATATAATGTTGGCTGTGGGTTTTTCATAGATGGCCTTTATTATGTTAAGGTTCTTGCCCTCTATTCCCATTTAGCTGAGAGTTTTTATGATGAATGGATTTTGAACTTTGTCAAATGCTTTTTCAGCATCTATGGAGATGATCATGTGGTTTTTGTCTTTCTTTTTGTTGATGTGGTGGATGATATTGATGGACTTTCGAATGTTGTACCATCCTTGCATCCCTGGGATGAATTCCACTTGGTCATGGTGTACAATCCTTTTGATGTATTTTTGAATTTGGTTTGCTAATATTTTGTTGAGTATTTTTGCATCTACATTCATCAGGGATATTGGTCTGTAGTTTTCTTTTTGGGTGGGGTCTTTGCCTGGTTTTGTTTTTAGGGTGATGTTAGTTTCATAGAATGAGTTTGGGAGTATCCCCTCCTCCTCTATTTTTTGGAAAACTTTAAGGAGAGTGGGTATTATGTCTTCCCTGTGTGTCTGATAAAATTCCGAGGTAAATCCATCTGGCCCGGGGGTTTTGTTCTTTGGTAGTTTTTTGATTACTGCTTCAATTTCATTGCTGGTAATTGGTCTGTTTAGATTTTCTGTTTCTTTCTGGGTCAGTCTTGGAAGGTTGTAGTTTTCTAGGAAGTTGTCCATTTCTCCTAGGTTTCCCAGCTTGTTAGCATATAGGTTTTCATTGTATTCTCTAATAATTCTTTGTATTTCTGTGGGGTCTGTCGTGATTTTTCCTTTCTCGTTTCTGATACTGTTGATTTGTGTTGACTCTCTTTTCTTTTTAATAAGTCTGGCTAGAGGCTTATCTATTTTGTTTATTTTCTCAAAGAACCAGCTCTTGGTTTCATTGATTTTTGCTCTTGTTTTATTCTTCTCAATTTTATTTATTTCTTCTCTGATCTTTATTATGTCCCTCCTTCTGCTGACCTTAGGCCTCATTTGTTCTTCTTTTTCCAATTTCGATAATTGTGACATTAGACCATTCATTTGGGCTTGTTCTTCCTTTTTTAAATATGCTTGGATTGCTATATACTTTCCTCTTAAGACTGCTTTTGCTGCATCCCACAGAAGTTGGAGCTTAGTGTTGTTGTTGTCATTTGTTTCCATATATTGCTGGATCTCCATTTTAATTTGGTCGTTGATCCATTGATTATTTAGGAGCATGTTGTTAAGCCACCATGTGTTTGTGAGCCTTTTTACTTTCTTTGTACAATTTATTTCTAGGTTTATACCTTTGTGGTCTGAAAAGTTGGTTGGTAGGATTTCAATCTTTTGGAATTTACTGAGGCTCTTTTTGTGGCCTTGTATGTGGTCTATTCTGGAGAATGTTCCATGTGCACTTGAGAAGAATGTGTATCCTGTTGCTTTTGGATGTAGAGTTCTGTAGATGTCTATTAGGTCCATCTGTTCTAGTGTGTTGTTCAGTGCCTCTGTGTCCTTACTTATTTTCTGTCTAGTGGATCTGTCCTTTGGAGTGAGTGGTGTGTTAAAATCTCCCAAAATGAATGCATTGCATTCTATTTCCTCCTTTAATTCTGTTAGTATTTGTTTCACATATATTGGTGCTCCTGTATTGGGTGCATATATGTTTATAATGGTTATATCCTCTTGTTGGACTGAGCCCTTTATAATTATGTAATGTTCTTCTTTATCTCTTGTTACTTTCTTTAGTTTGAAGTCTATTTTGTCTGATACAAGTATTGCAACACCTGCTTTTTTCTCTCTGTTGTTTGCATGAAATATCTTTCTCCATTCCTTGACTTTAAGTCTTTGCATGTCTTTGGGTTTGAGTTGAGTCTCTTGTAAGCAGCATATGGATGGATCTTGCTTTTTTATCCATTCTGTTACTCTGAGTCTTTTGATTGGTGCATTCAGTCCATTTACATTTAGGGTGATTACTGAAATATATGTACTTATTGCCATTGCAGGCTTTAGATTCGTGGTTACCAAAGGTTCAAGGTTAGCTTGTTTACTACCTTACTGTCTGACTTAACTCACTTATTAAGCTGTTATAAACACAGTCTGATGATTATTTCTTTCCCTTCTTTTTCCTCCTCCTCGATTCTTCATATGTTGGGTGTTTTGTTCTGTGCTCTTTCTAGGAGTGCTCCCATCTAGAGCAGTCCCTGTAAGATGCCCTGTAGAGGTGGTTTGTGGGAGGCAAATTCCCTCAGCTTTTGCTTGTCTGGGAATTGTTCAATTCCTCCTTCATATTTAAATGATATTCATGCTGGATACAGTAGTCTTGGTTCGAGGCCCTTCTGTTTCATTGCATTAAGTATATCATGCCATTCTCTTCTGGCCTGTAAGGTTTCTGTTGAGAAGTCTGATGGTAGCCTGATGGGTTTGCCTTTATACGTGACCTTTTTTCTCTCTCTGGCTGCCTTTAACACTCTGTCCTTGTCCTTGATCTTTGCCTTTTTAATTATTATGTGTCTTGGTGTTGACCTCTTTGGATCCCATCTCTCGGGAGTTCTGTGTACCTCCATAGTCTGAGCAACTTTTTCCTCCCCCAGTTTGGGGAAGTTCTCAGCAATTATTTCTTCAAAGACACTTTCTATCCCTTTTCCTCTCTCTTCTTCTTCTGGTACTCCTATAATGCAGATATTGTTCCTTTTGGAATGGTCACACAGTTCTCTTAATAGTGTTTCATTCCTGGAGATCCTTTTATCTCTCTCTGTGTCAGCTTCTATGCGTTCCTCTTCTCTGTTTTCTATTCTATTAATGGCCTCTTGCATCTTATCCATTCTGCTTATAAATCCTTCCAGAGTTTGTTTCACTTCTGTAATCTCCCTCTGGACGTCTGTAATCACCCTCCACACTTCATCCCTGAGCTCTTGCGTATTTCTCTGCAGCTCTGTCAGCATGTTTATGATTTTTATTTTGAATTCTTTTTCAGGGAGACTGGTTAGGTCTGCCTCTGCAAATCCTTTCTCAGGTGTTATTTGAACTGTCTTGGACTGGACTAAATTTTTTTTCCTTTTTATGGTGATAGTGGTGGCTGTAGGCAGGTTGCAGGTATGTCAGCTAGGAGAAGAAAGTCCTTTCCTGCTTGCTGGATGCCTTGTCCTTCTCTGCTGCTTGTGACAGTTACCCACACTCCTGGAGCAGCCACCGGCTTAGTCCCCTAAACTGCTGTGGGTGGGGTCTCCATCAGAGCAGCACAGAGCCCTGCGGGGAGTGGCAGGCACACCAGGTGCGCTCCTCTGTGAACGTGGCGCCCCTGCCGGGCAGCTCTGTGGCAGCAGTGGCCTTTGGGTCTGGCCTGGGCAGCTGTGCATTGAGCTGGGATTCCGGATGGCTGCTGGGAGCACGCCTGCTCCCTCTGGCTCTGCTGCAGGTGTGCCTGGGGCTTTCCCACGTGGGCCTCTACCAGGCTCCTCTGTCTTCACTGCCGCCATTGCATGCGAGGCGTGCTCAGGTTGCTCGGTCGCTGCCGCTGCAGGCTTGCAAAAGCCTCTCCTGGTCTCCTCTGCCACCATTGGTGCATGCGATCTGCTCCCGGTCCCTTCCGGCACCGGCGCCGCTGCCCCCAGAACACGCTGCCACTCTCCCTCTACTGGGCTGGTGTGTCGGGGTCCGCGCCAGTTGGAGGAATGACTGGCAGGCTGCTTCATGTCATGAGGGGCTTCAGACCTGCACTGCCTCCCCAGGGTTTGGGGCACCTAAGTTTCCCTGGGATTCCCAGCTGCTGGCTAAGTGTGCCAGGACAGCTTCATTCATCTATGGGGTCCCTGTCTCTTTAAGACTTGCAGAAAGCACTCACTTTTCTTTTGTCTCAGGGGCGCCGGTTGCAGGGACCTGCCCACAGGTTTTGCTTTTCCATTTCTATAATATCCAGCACCCTGTGCACCTTGTGTCTGCGTTCTAGGTGTGGATTTCTAGAGCTGGTTGTTTAGCAGTCCTGGGCTTTCACTTCTTCCCCGTTCTGACTCCTTTCTTCCTGCTGGTTTCCAGGGTGGGGGAGCATTTGGATCCCGCCTGGCTGTGGCTTGTATCTTACCCCCTTCCTGTGATGCTGAGTTCTCGCAGATGTAGATGTATCCTGGCTGTTGTACTGCATCCACTGGTGTCTCTTTTAGGAATAGTTGTATTTATTTTATTTTCATAAATATATATGTTTTGGGGAGGAGATTTCCTCTGAACTACTCACGCCGCCATCTTCCCGTGATCCTCTGGTCACTGTTCTTATATGAAATGTATCCCTCTGAATGATATGGCTTTCTTATTTAATACACAGGATTTGGCCTATGAGGTTTAAAGGATCCTTAGAAGGTGTTCAGACATGAAGAATGGTGGTGACAACCTACAGTCCAGCAGTAATGACTGGCGTCCAGGTGGACATGTGAATCTGCAATAAAAGTCAGTTGTGATTGATATTACTTATGTTGGCTCTGCAAAAACTTTTAGGTACCTGGTGCAGGATGGGAGAGTATACTACATATGTATATGTCATATAATATATAAAACATACTATATATAAATATATATTATATTGTGGGCAATATTGTAGTATTTCCAGAATCTCTTTGCCTGGCCTTAGTGCATGTCCATGTCAATAGATGTTTCCAAAGGGTGGAGAGAACTAGTCCATCTCCATATCAATAGGTAATTGCATGGGGGAGCAAGGGCCTGTTTGGACTGGTGAGGTCAGGTGGGGCCCCTTTTTCTGCATCCTGGTCTTGAGAAACATGGGCGAGCAGAAGTGGACAACTGCTTGTAAGCAATAAACAGGTTTCTCCCACTTTATTTCTCCCTTTGACTGATTTTGGCTCAAAGGTATTTTGCCCCAGGCTGGGAGAATATTTTCTTCATGGAGTTACATATATATAATTATATATAAACATATATATTAGTTATATGTAGTGCTACATATATATATATATATATATATATATATATATATATAGTATATAACTACATATATTAAATGGACTTTTCCATTCTAATCACCCTCCCCACTCACTCATTATGAACAGAATAGTGTCTTCCTTGTGAGAATGTGTTTTGGACTTTTTTAATTTGGCTCATTACCCTCCCTTAAAATTCTTCTGTGATTTTTCTCTTTGTTTTTCCAAAGAAAATGTATATATACATACATGCACACACACACACACACGCAGAAATTTCTCTTCAATCTTTTGGATGTGATACTTTTTCTCACATTCATTGTCTCCAATAAATCATAAACATACACAGTAAACTAACCAACATGAAATTGGGTTTTATCTTTCCTTTTTAATTAAAAAAAAATTGCTCTGAGAATTCCTGAAAATGCTAATCTAGGCTAGACATAATATGGTAAAAATGTGTTAACTATGTTATTGATGTTTACCTCTCCCAATATCTTAAAGATTAAATCTTTCCGAATATTGTTGAATACTGGATGGAAATTTGATAGCAGTCTCAGAAGAAGTAACCTGAAATTTAGACACGAATTTAATTACCTTCCATCAGAAGCAACTTAGAATGTGTAGCTAAAACAAAAAAAAAAACACCTTTATCTAGAGATAGATTTCTAAAATAAGAACATGTGCATTACCACTTGTCAGTGCCTTGTTCTCTATTTGCATAAATGTTATACAACAGTTGTTTCTAATAGATCTGTGATTAGTGTCCAGGACTAGAGATTTTCTAATACATGCCTGACTTTATATAGGTCAAGGTAAGGGGCTATTTGTTTAACGGCCATAGGAAATACAGTTTATAGAATATCTTCATTTAAAAAAACCAACAATAGTCTCTATTAGAAGCATAGTATTAAAAAAGCTTCCCCAGATTTCAGCAGAATTCCCATTTTGGCTTTCTTCCTTGTGGGGTATATTGCTTCAGCAAATAACCTTCAGAAGCACATCCTAGACGTCCTCCCTCAACGTCCAATTGAGAAGCATGAGGCCCAAAGTCTGTCTTCTCAGTTTGCATTTCAGTTTCAGGAACTGTCTCTTCTTTAGGAGATCAGCGTCTAACTCACGGGCTCAACCGTATCAAGGTACATGACTCTATTAAATCTATTTTTTTAAAAATTAAATGTAAATGAAATCCAAAGGATATCATTAAATGCATTCAAGGATTCTGAAAAGCATTATACGATGAGCATGTGTATATCTAACACCCAGCTTAGGAAGGAGTCCATTCCCGTGAGGTCACAGGTGCTCCTCTCTGAGTCCTTATCCCATTTCCTTCACCTTCAGCTGTAATTTGAGATTTATTATTCCCTTGTTTTATTGGATAGCTTCATTTTATGTTTGTATCTCAAACAAAGTAGTGTTCAGATTAAATACTCTTTTGAACTTTATGTGAATCATTCAAATCATGCTATGTATTATTCTACAATTGTTTGTGCTACTCAAAGTAATTTCCCTAAGCTCCCTTCATGTGGGTATAGTTAGCTACAATTTGTTTTCTCTGCTGTCACAGATTTCATTTGCAACCATTTACTTACAGATTCTATTGATAAATGCATGCCATTCAACAAGGTAATTTTTTGTGTCCACTTTCATACTTAGGACATTTTTTTCATTTTCACGTATTTCATATCTGCAAACACCAAGCCAGTGATTCTGAGCATTTTAAAGTGGCCATTTGATTTCCCTCTAATACAACACCCGCCCTGAGTCCCTTCTGTCCTGAGCATCCTTCCCTCCCAGGCATGCAGTTTACCCCACCTCACTGCACACTGCTGAGAACAATGCCGGAGAAGACTGAGGCTTATGGAAGCAATGCCAGTCAGGAATGACTTTGGGAAATCTGTGGATAATAATAACTTTTAAGGAGTAAAATTCTACCTTTATAAAAATGTCCTGCTTTTTTCAGTTCCACCACATAGCCTTTTTAAATAAAGATCCTTGGTGATAGCCATTTCAATTCACTTAGTCGGGTGCCCTTTCCGTATATGAACACACAAAGCTGAGATGTTACCATGTAATTTACTATATAATTTCCTGTGGGTTGATTTGCTTGACTGGGAGTACCTGAATTTTGTTCTTTGAATCACTTCTATTTAATGGCAAAAAATTACTATTGCTGCCAAAAGGGAAGGATAATCAGCATTTTCCTTCTCCATTTTCAATGATTTTCTGAGATGAGTGCTAATTCTCCTGAGGTGAAAATACTTTATAAAATGTGTAAGAGCTCATTGTGGATCGGGGAAATGTAGTGCTGTGTTGGAGGAAAGTGTAAGAAATTTATATGGGAGATTAGGTAAGAGTTGAAAATTTAACTAAAAAACAGGAGGTAATTAACGTCATAGGAGAGATATCAGGACTCATGTTTTAAGGCCTTATTGGGAATTTGTGATTTTTTCCTAATTAGTTAATTTACTGCATTATGTATGTCAGAAGTAAATGCAATGAAACTTAAAATGAAAATGCCTTACATTGCACATTGAATACTTTTAATGAACACTTAGATGCTACTTGTGTTTCAAAAGCACAAGCCAGAGCTGTGTCAGGGAGGTCAAGGCCATCATGCCCTCTCTGTAGATCTATAATGCTGTCCTCTTACACCATACAGGCTTTCCTTCTGCAGATATGTTCATATTCACATCTCATTGTAAGAAAATGAACAAGGAAACATACTGATGGTTTTCAGGATAATCACCAGTCTTCCTTCTCCATACACTTGTGATATCTTCCTATTTAACTTGTGTTAAATTTTAACACCTTATCATGAAACAAATTTTTCCCATTTCTTGTTTCTGTGACATACTGGCCAGTTTCTCTTTTTTTGTGAATAAACTTAGAATGTGGTATTGGAAAAGTACAGCCTTGAAACACAGCTTATGCATCCATTTCTCCAAAGTGAAGACCTTAAAATGAATGACTATAGAGATCTGAATACATCCCACGTTAATCTGTTAAATTTGCAGAAGTCGGCAATGTGGCTTACTCACCTTCTCAGGAGGAAGCTAATACCGAGACAGGGAGAGGACATTCATTAGGGCTGAAATGTCTTTGGCTGGGCCAGCAGTCTTAGCAAAGATGCAGAGGGACAATGTGGTACAAACTAGATTGATAGATATGTTGCCACACAAACGTCTTGGCTGTACAGCTCTACCAGCTGGGTTATGACCTTGTGTTAATAATAACCCTTCCCTTCCATTTTCCCATCTGAAAAATGCTGAAAGCTATAGCTGACCTACCTACTTCCCAGGATTATTAGAATCATTGAATAGAAAAAAAACAGACTCAAAAGATTTTTGAACTTTTAAATCTCATAGTCATTTAAGAAATAATAATAATACTGTTTGTATTCATTTAGTTGTCATGGTGTCTGAAAGTCTGGCCCAGATACTTTATGGATGTGAAGTCTGTGACTCGTCAAATGTCACATATAGTAACACTATGAATGCATTTGGGGTTTCATTCTGGGATACTCCTTTGGCCTCTATTTTAAAGATGTTTACAGACAGAGCAGATTTTAGGGGACTGAGGTTGGTTGGTGATTATGTATTAGGTAAAACTCTATTTTGGCTGTGAGGGACAGAAACCCAAAACAGTGTAGTTTAGGATTAAAGAATAAAAGGGAATGTATATATATTTATACAACTGGGTGTTTAGCCTTGAAAATGGCTCCAGTGCCCCCACCTCCTGGCATGTAAGCCACTAAGTGGTCCCCTTCCACATTGTGTCAGTGTTGGTCCGTGACCAATAGATGCCAGGATAAGAGATGGTACATGATGTCTGAAGATAAATCATAAAGGACATTGCAGCTTCTCCCTTGCCCTCTCAGATTTGCTCGCTCCAGGGGAAACTATCTGTTGTGTCAGGAGGACCTCTGAGCAGCTCTGAAGACCTGATGCCCTGATGTGAGCATCTAGTATGGAGTTGCTTATGTCAGGATTGGCTGTTTTCATGCCGACTGCTGCTGTAAACAGACCCCACCCTACAAGGTGTGGCGGTGAATGTCCAAACCAGATAACTCCATATGTCAGGCATGCCAGTGACCGTCCAAACTGGATAACCCCACATGTGGACTGTCCCCTCATATCTCTGACCCCCGGATGGATGGACTGGACTATATGAGGGACTGGACACATAGCCCCTGTGGTAAGCCTGTCCCAGAGGTCCCTGACTCCAGATGATAGACGTGTGCTCTGAGGCTTGTTCCTGTTTGTCTTCCCACATCCTGCTCCATCCCAGATCAGTCACTCCACAGCAACTGTCTCCACTGCATCGCCTTCCCCGTGGGACAGATGAGAGGCTGACTGGGACAGCCTGGATTTGAATGGTTCATCACGACTGGTATGAGATGTACTGATCTGCGTGATATGTGTGATTTTCAGGTATGTGTGATCCCCCGTTAAGTGCTGGTTGAAAGGAAATTGCAAAGTAAACTGTGTAATTCATGCAACCTTAAGGTTGTTAAGTCATTACCCCACCACCCTATGGATCAGACGTCCTGACCTGCTGGTGTCAGGCCTCCTAACAGAAGTCAGTGAGCAGCTCTGGCCAAGAGCCGTGTGAGTGAGTGAGCCAGACAGAAAGGACCCACTAGCCCCAGTCACGACTTCAGATGATGGTCTCCTCAGCTGACACCTGTCTGCAGCCTAGTGAGAGATCCTAAGTCAGACAACTCCTTTAAACCCCTCCTGGGCTCCTGACTCCCAGAAACTCTAAGAATCGTCCATGTTCATCATTTAAGTTGCAATGTCTTGGGATATTTATTATGGAGAAATAAATTATTAATAAAAGAATGGACAAGTGCAATAGTAAAACTTGCTGGGGCACATATGGGTTCATATATTCAAAGCTATGGTTGGAGCTATATTTCACTTCATCTCTCAGCTCTACATGTTCCCATGTGTCTTATTCTCAGACTCTCCTGCGTATGGTAGATATGATGACTACTGAGAGATTGGGGTTCACATGTAGTTGATATTGTTTAATTTTAGATGAAAAGTCACATCCTCTCTTTCCTACCCCTTTGATAAATAGGATCTTTTACGCAACTATGAATAGTGCTATTTGGGACACTTTAGACCCATCACTTTGGCAGAGAGATGGGCACCAAGACTGGCGAGGCCTGTGTCCTCATTCAGATCTACCACCCTGGAGAAAAGTGGGTCAGGTCCCCAGAGAAAGGGGTACTGGATAGACAAACAGCATACATTCACCGCAGGAGAGGTATCAGCCCACAGGGAAAAAAAGTGTAGTTATCCTGATGCTGTTTGTACTTTTATTAGGGTAAGGAAAAGCTCAGACAGGACAGCTGTTCATCATGTTGCAGAGACCAAAGGACAGTATTATTTTCTCTATAGGATAGTTTAATATGTGCTACTGCGAAAGCAAAGACAACACTTTTTTGATGAAGACATCTCTAATACTTTCTTAAAAACTGTTTTGCAAACAAAAATTTCACTGGTTGGTGGACAGATTCAATCCATTCTCTGTAGGGATGAAACAGTGGAGCCCCTTATTTGGATAAGAGGTGGCCCGAGTTGCTCCTTGGGCAACATGTCATTCTCCTTTCCCTTTGAGCCCAACACAGTCCAGAGCAGAATTTAACTGAGGTCCTGGAGCCTCGTGTACTCCGGGTGATAATTCACGTCTCCTTGTTCTGCTCCTTGTCTGTTACAACATTGAATTATTATTGGAAGTTGATTAAGCAAATCCATCCCTCAAATAGGAGGTGATAAGTGGAACTAGATATCCTCTTACCTTTGAAAGGCCCCAGAAATAATTCCATCATGCCTGGCATCCCATTTACTTCAGTCACTACCACAAGCTCAATTCTCCCAGGGGCTTAACACCCCTGTACATGAGGTTTGATACACCCGTGATGTCAGGACTGTACCAGCTCTCAGTGTCAGAGTACCCCTACCAACAAGAGCTATTGGCTCTCCCTTCAAACTATATCCTTAGTCCACCACTTCTCACCACTGCCACTCAACACTCCAGTCTAAGCCCCTGTCCTCTCTCTTCTGGACTTGACTGATGCTTGCCTCAGTACTTCTGCTCTTACCTCCCTCCTGTGGTTGTCCACTTAGCAGCTAGTCTGGAGTGAACCTTTAAACACAGAAATCAAGTCATGCTACTTTCCTCATCAAAACCTTCCCATTGCTTTACATTATAATTAGCACCAAATTCAAAGTCTTCATCACGACCTCCAAAGCTCTGCATGTTCTGCCCACGTGTATGTCTCTGATCCTACATCCTCCCACTTCCTATCTCCTTCCTGTGTTCTAGCTGCCGTGTCTTAGTGTTTCTTAAACTCGCCGTGTTTAAAATTCTCAGGTCAAGGCCTTTGCACGTTCTTCCTGCTTGAAATGCTCCTCTCCCAACATCGCAGTTCTCCAAACCTTGCTTTATTCAGGTCTCTTACTCAAACATCAGCTCAAATAGGACTTGCTCAGCCATCCTAACTAAAATAGCTTCCATGTCTATTGTTCGGTTTATTATACAAGATGATTCAGCAAGTTTGATAAATAAAACAAAGTAAAGGGGAGTGATTCTATATTTCAGTTAATATAACAGAAACTGGCATGAATGGCTACCTTGGAAAATGCACAGAGTTGAAGTCTGTGTGAAAAGACTTTAAAGTAAAATCTTCGAAGTAGACCACCGAGGTCATTCTGGAGAGCAGAGAAGGTTGGGGGATAAATTTGAAGAGGCAATGAATATCTGTAACATTAAAAAACTTTCCGGGGTCAAGTCCCAGGAATTCCATTAGACATTTACTAACTGTATTGATGTTTTATAAATAGATTAACGAAATATATTTTCAATGGGATGAGCCAGTAGAGTTCTTAAGAACATAAACCAAGAGAATTTGTACATGTTATTCACCCCTCCTCAGTGCAAATACATAAATATCTTATAGAAAAAAAAAGGGAATTATAACTTTGCCAGACTTACCTAGAACAAAGGAGTAAGATATGCTGTTCCGTAGAAGGCTGTGGGAAATTATATGAAGGGTGATTAGAGTGAAGCCTGTCAAAGGTGTGCAATGCCCTGGAGTTTAGAATGAAAAAAGGGAGAAGGGCAGGGGTTGATATTTTTGTTGCGATTCACATCCAAGTATTGCTTCGTGTCACTCATCATTTTAAAAGATGCTTTTCACTTTCAATCGATCCTTCATCTTTTGGATACCCATTTCAAGAGGTTGCTCTCTGGAGCTCTGTCGTGAAGCTGTTCTTAAATCAGCTTTGACGTTTTTGCTGATGGTCACCTGTGCGTGTTTTTCTAAAGCAGCCTGTCTCATAGGCAGTGCCCAGGCCGTGTAATGAGGCGGCAGTGGGCTGGCTTTCAGGTGCATGCTCAGATTCAGCTCTCGGCCCTTTTGCTTCCTGGCTCTGTGCCTAGGGGGTCATATAATTTCCATTTACACGTGGGTAAGATAAGGCTCATCATTCATCCTTCGGCACACAGTTGTGAGAGCTAATTGTGCAGGTTAATGTGAGCAATCTAACAGAGCCTCTGATTCACAGCAGGACACGGTGTCCTCTCTACTTGTCCACATGAGACCTTTTACTACCTGGTCCAGTCTAGCCTTGGTCATAAGCCTTTTCCTGTTCCCTGAAAATGTCGTTTATACTCTCACCATCACCTCCCCACCCCTTAGGATGTTATTAATACCTATTTTCTGGAAACTCCACTCTTTCTTCCTAGCACTTGCCACAGTTAGCAATTTCTGTGATGGGTTTGTAAACTCCGTGATGGTAGGAATCAGATGTTCTCCTTCACTGCGTTGCAAGTTTCGACATCTTGCCTGGCACTTGGGAGTCTCAGGAAATACTTTTTGAGTTTGTAACTGAATAAAATGAAAAAACAGAGCCCTTAAGTCCTAATACAGAATGCTTCAAAATCCTTGTGGAAATATCAGCATGACTGAATAAACTATAGGAGTCAGATAAAGCTGTATTTTGCTCTGATGGTTAATTAGCCAAGTTATCTTTAGACAACTTAACCTCCTTAAAGTTGTTTCTACATCTGAAAAATGGGGTTAAAATATTCACCACAGGATTATTATTACTATTATTTTAGAATTAAGTCAGATAATATAAATGAAAGGCCAGGCATAATGTGTCATACTATGTGCACACCATAAATGATAGCTTTAAGTATAGACAATAATAATGATAGTAATGGTAACAATAATGCTATACTTTCAATAGGTAATACTCTAGATTGAATATAAAAGCTT